>NC_057926.1:32333498-32945775 GCF_018873765.1 Telopea speciosissima | reverse complement strand
GGTACCAGTGGTTTGAGGATGCAGCAGGGCAGTAGTGTTGTACAGGGGTGGGGTTAGTAGCAGAGTCGTCTGCATCCCTTTGATCGATTTGAACGACCATTAAAGAAGCACTTTGGCTATGAATTTGGATAACCATGGAGTTCATAACAGTGTGAAGGGGTGGGGGTACAGTAGGATCGTGGTGGGGTTGGAGGCAGGGGAGCAGTGTGATGACTGTGTCGGGAATAACCTCCCCCATCGGAGCCGGTAGGGGTGGGTTATTCCAGTTTTTTTTTTTTTTGTATTAAAACACTAACATTTAGCCGCGGTTTTTCATAACCATGGTTAAATGTAAAAGTATTTTTCTAACTAAAAAATAGTGAATTACTCTAAAAAGGTTTTGCCAAAAAAAAAAGAAAAAAGAATTACTCTAAAAAGGTATTTTGGCATATAGCCACGGTTATTTTAAACCGTGGCAAAAAGTCTAATACACACGCGGATTGGGAATCCGATTCAAGTTAAATTCATAATAATTTGAGCCTAATACATGGGCTGGGATTTGGTATAATTTGAAAATCTAGTTAGGATCAGATCTGCGATAATCTAGGCTTATCACTATGGGCCGGGCTCTGGTGTAACTAACCCAAGATGCCATTTGGGTTTAATTGGCGATAATTTGCGCTTAATGTTGTGAGTTGGACTATGACATGCCTTTTACTTGGGCCCACTTCACTTCAATTCAATGGGCTTCATATATTGGGCAGTTAGGCCCATTACGAACCATTATAATTTCCAATAGATTCTAGCTCATTTCAACCGGCCAGACCCATTTGGCCATTTAGACATGCTGTGAATCTTTAAAGGGATCAATCTCTCAATCAGGTTTTGTTCGAATTATGGGCTCTAACAGGCCCATTCAAATTTACCTCAAATCCTTAAAAGGATCAATCCATTCATCAAGTTTGATTCTATTTAGACTAAAGTCCAATCAGGCCTATTTGGGAAATCCATTACAGCCCATTAAGGTATAACCTCAGAAATCAAGTTTGTTTGATGACGAACCCATGAGAAGATTAGCCATAAATCATTGAGGAACCAATTCTTAAGTCAGTCTTGAGTTTACTTGAATAAGCGATTCAATCAGGCCTATCAGCAGATTTAGCTATAAATCATTATAAGATCAGCTCACAAATCAGATTTGATTTTGCTCAGGTTAAGGCCCAATTCGGCCCATTCAAACTTGTTATACCCTTTAGAGCCCAATCCCTAAATCAGACTTGCCCTTGAACATTTGAGGCCCAGTCAGGCCCATTAGAAATTGGGCTAAGCGGATTTGTTTTTGTCCAGTCGAGGCCCAGTCAAGCCTATCTGAGGACTTGTTCAAGTTCTATCTTTTTCATTCTTTCTTTCATACTTCGCTTTTCTCTTTCAAAATATCTTCAAGTAAAACCCCAAAACATTTTGATTTAAAAAATGACTGTTTCTTCTTCTTTCTTTTTACATAGCCATCGGTGAATGGTCAAGATCATTCTTGGTCTTCGACCTAAACCACTTACCTTACATCAATTGGCCCTAGAATATACCATTCAACAAATCATTGTCTTGAGTCAGCTCATAGGCTTAGGGATCCCATCCCTAAATCAATGTATAGGACTTTAATCAAGTCCACTCTTTTCATTTGAATCCAGCCATATCAAATTTCAGGTTTTCAAGCAAACCAACTAGCAACATGTGATTGGGTTCAAGCAAGAACCCAATCGGTTTTCTCAAAGCATAATTTCTTTTGAAACATTTCAGTTAATCCATAGTTGGCCTATACATTAGCTAAGTTAGTCTAGATTGGAGTCATGATCTATGTCTATGTCGTCCTGTATTGGCTAGTCCAATATACGAACTATCTTAGGGCTGTACATTCCCAATTTGTCAATACAAAATGGAATTCTTTTATTTTCATTTTTCATTTTTATTTTTCACTTTGAAGTCTTTTGTCTTTAAATTGTGTATCCACCTCGAATTAAATCAAAATGTGAGTGTAAGGAGCTAGGGCCTTTCAGAGGCCATGAGCGATAATAAGTGGCCCAATGAAGGAGACAATGTCGAGACGTGACCGTATGGATTCGGGCACCCAATGCCTTCGATGGGATATCTCGAGATGACCATGCGAGATTTTGGTTAGCCCGCTATCTGGCCATATCATAATACACATGTTAATTATATGTTCTTGTCGTTAACTTCTTTGATATATTCTCTTTTGAATTAGTTTATGCAATTTTATTCATGGTTTCGTTATTATTCCATTATCTTCAAATGTTAGGATTAAAAATAAACTTAGCAACTTGGCCTAGGACAACACATACCATAGTATAAATCTAGCCTAAGAAGAGTGTCCCATTTTAGAGAATTGTTTAGAGTCTAGCAACAACAGGGAGACTGACCTTTTGGTCGGGCAGGTTGGATGCCAAAAACCTTCCCAACCTGTAACTTGACACCCACCCAGAGTTCTGGGAATAATATAAGTGCCTTATCCATTCTTGAGTCACTAGTCTTCTCTTCTCTAAAAGAAGAAAGATATTTTTTGGGCCCTAGGCCCTCTAACCTAGGTGGCGACTTCCCCTTCTTTAGCTCGATGGGCTCTCTTGTGGCATCAGAGCCGCTCATCTCATAGGCAAACCCTTTTTTACCGAGTATGATCATGCGGTACGATCCCAATCTATATTTCCTTAGACTTAAGAGATGCGCCCTCATTGGATTTTCTGGGGACCGTTATCTCTATAGTTATGATCTCGTCTTCATTTCCTTCTAATGTCAATTTAGGAGGAAACCAAGAAATTAAAGGGATTGCCCCCAACATAACTAGGATAGGTTGATCATTATCTTCGAATGAAGGTGCTATGTTTTTATTTGCTTGGGTTTGAGTATATAATCACATGCTGATCCAGTACATCACGAAATACTCTGTCCAACAAATCCAAAAAATGTTGTTGGAGCATTCGTCAACTCAAAAGGCATGACCAAGAACTCATAGTATACATATCGCGTTCGAAACACAGTCTTAGGCACATCCTCTTCATTAATTTTCAGTTGATGATATCTCAATCTCAAGTCGATCTTCGAAAAGACCTTCGCCCCTTGGAATTGATCAAATAATTCATCTATACGGCACAACGGGTACTTGTTGAAGATATTGTTGAAACTAGGTGGGGGATTCGTTCTTGCAGTTTTTTGAAGCAATGGAAGCCATTAGACAAGTGTTGGAATTTGTGAATGCAAGATCGTCAGTTAGGTCAACGAATAATATCGAGGTTAAGAAAGAAAACAACAGTGGTTTGAATTGAAGCTTTGGTGAAGATATTGCTCTTCTTAATGCTCTAAAGGTCTTTTCAAAAGATGTTGCCATTAGATGGAAGAAGACTACAGCTGCACATCCGGGTAAATCTAAGGCTTTTTGTATGAAAAGGAATTTCCACATCTCAAAAGCTAATGCATTGTTCAAACAAGGCCTTAAAGGAAATTGGAGAATTTGCTCGTAGTTTCATTTTTTTAATACGATATCAATGAGGTGAGTGTTGTATGTCAGAGATCAACATGATTAAAAGATATTTATTTAGTGATTCTACTTTTCTTCTATTTCCTTTTGCAATGGTTGTAGAATACTTATGGACCTAGATTATGATTTCAAGTTTATCGATAATTTTTTTATGTCTCAGAAGAGGAAATAGTTTTGGGTATAACTGTTCTACTACTTGTTCATTTCAAATCTTGAAGAGAAACATAATTGTACTTTTTTCTTGATAATTATGTATAATTACTGATTTTGCATTAATGATTGATCTCAAATTTAAGCAACAAACTTCATTTCTGATATGTTGTTGGACTTTTTTCTCCAAATGTTTGTACTTCCATGCTTTAAGACAAGGGATATGATATGAAAGGAATGGGTCCATTATCTTCAATGAACCTTTATAATTTTTCTTCTTTGCAATTGCAACAATTCTACATTCCATGCTTCTATTTTATGGATATTTATCCTTATGTGATTGTAAAGGAAGAACTTTCTGAAATGTGGAAAAAGCACTTGGGATTTATAAGGACCGGAAGGTTCATAATTATAAGAAAGTATTATTTTTTATGTCAAGACATAATCTCCCCAAACACTCTCCATGAACATCCCTCCCATCTCTTATCTCTCTCTCTCTCTCTCTTTCTCCAAATTCATTTCATGCTCTCTTTCTTTCTCTCTCTTTCTAATCCACATGTGCATTTGCACATGGATGTTTAAACCACAATACCTGCTCACAGGACAACAAAAAAGTTCAGCAGTTCTAGACCAATAGCAGAATCCGGACATGATGCAAGAGAACCTACAAAACACAGGGAAAAAGATAATCGCAAGAAATAGAGCCAGCCAATATCACTAAATTTGTTAGTAGCCACAAGGAAGCCGTTTGTGACATGGAAAAGAGGATCATGATGCATCTATTGATCTCCTTCTTTGTGATACAACTCCTAGAGACACCGGATTTAATCCAACGAACAAACACTTTATCGAAAATGAAAGAAAAGTGGAGATGCACATCGGGATGTGTGCGATACAATCCAGCCATTGGATGCCTCATTGGCACTCATTGGGCGATGCCCTCCAAGGAGAGGAGCTGAATCCTCTGTATGGATGCCTTGCAACTAGTAGACACGCATTGGATCTCCATTGGGATCTTGAAACCAAAATTCATCATTCGTAGCTTTACAATCACCAATTACCATTATTTTTTATAAGAATGACATATTATACACGCATTGGATCCACATTGGAATCTTGATATCGGCCTCACTGTTTTACAACCTCCTTTTTGCAATTCCAAAAATATACTTGTTACCTTCATTAGAGAAATTCATATCTATACTGTTACACCCGCATCAGAAATATATCCTAATACCCCGGGTCAAATTAGACTTTTACAACGGGTTATGCCACTGTGGCAATGGTCAACACCTATGACCTTGAACCTAAAATTTTATTATAATTGTCCCCTCGAAGCCCTGAAAGTACAGGTCAAAGCCCCGTAACTTTCCTTAAGGTTTGGGCCCTGACAGCAGCAACGGAGTCACGAACGGACTCACTCGACTAGTTCCGCTCGTGGATCCGTCCGTACTGTTTCTTGCCCTTTTGAAGTATTTTCGTGTGGGACCCACATCCCCGTGTCGCGGACACCATAACTAAGCCTTCGGACAAGATGGACCCCCACCCTTACCTTCAATTGGCTAGTTGGGCCATGAAAGTGGGCCCACAAGACTTAACTTAAATGAATAATAGATTCTTTTACTTGGCTTGAACTAAACAAGCCCTAGAATTAATGTGTCCTTTATAAGACTTAGGGCAGGCCCAAACATGTCCTAACTAAATAGATTAATTAGGTGGTGATCTTGGCCAAACAGGTCCTAAGGCCCATTTAGACCCAAAGGACTATCTTGTGTCTTAGAGACACTTAGGCAAACAGGGCCTAAGGCCTCTTTTGGCCCTTAGAAGATAAGGCATAGCCTCATATTCTCCTATCTCTCCCCCTCCAAGCCAAACCGTGGAGGAGAAGAGACAAGGAAGAAGAATAAGAAGTAGGAAGAGGAACGAGAGGGGAAGGGAAGAAGATGGAAGGCATGCCAAAGGGGTTTGGCTGCCCTACCTTCCATCCCCCTATTGTTCGATCAAGGCTTGAAGAAAAGAAGAAAAAGGGGAGAAGGAGAAAGGAGGAGGTAGATCTTCAAGGCTGGCTAGGGCAAGGATTGGAGCTCCACTCACCAAGGTAAGCTCTAACTCTTGGTACCTCCCTCTTCTCCTTGTACATTCTTGATTTGAAGTAGATTCCTTGAGCTTGAGCTAACTTAGGGTTCCATTTGGGACTCAAGGTGAGGCTTAACCTTTAAATGAGGCTCTAATGGTGATGACCAAACCCTATTGGAGTCTTCTATTAGTTGCCTTGCAGCCATTGTTGCTGATCCCTTGGTTTTAAACCATCAAACCCTACCCTTGGACCAAATGGAGCCAAACCCTTATGTGATCTTAGATCTATGAGGTAAGCCTAGGTTCTAGTGATCCTAGGGAGACCTAAGACACCCCTCCATGACCTTGAGTGCCATGTGAACTCCAGGTTCCAAGCTGGAGGAAAAACCCTAAGAAATCTCAAAAAGGAATTTCGATGGACGCACGAATGGAGTCACCATCGTGGTTTCGTCCGTAAGTCCGTCCAGTGTATCCTAGTAAAAATGGTTCGAACGGATGCAGAAACGGATTTACTCTATTGCCTCTGTCCACGGATCCGTTCCCTCTCGGGAATGTCTCATGGATCGAACGGATGCAGGGACGGATTCATAAGGTGCTTTCGTCCGTGGTCCCGTTCGCTCTCGGGTGTGTCTCAGAATTGGAACGGATGCAAGAACGGATCCAAGTAGAAGTTCCATCCGTGGATCCGTCCCTCGTGTTTTGACCTTTTGGCTTGAATAGAGTCAGGGACGGATTCATCTTGTTCCTTCCGTCCGTGAGTCCGTCCGTGCAGTCTTGGTTGAAACTTGATTTTAACTTTGGGGGCATAACATAGGACCCCTTTATACATATTTTGACGTTTGCTTTTGCATTCTTAGGCTACCCAACTCGATGGATAGAAGGTGCACCAGTGAGATTCATGTCAACCACGCAGGGTGCCACCCGAGTTCAGTGAGTGGGTTTTGGGTGATTTGTTTGAGCTTGAATATATATATATATATATATATAATATTAAAATAATATTATATTGTTTTAATATTGGTTATGACTGTGCGTTGGGACATTGTGTCAGTGATCCTGGCAGATTAGTAGGATGACACGCGTCGTCCTAGTCACCCCTTATAATGTATTTTATCCCTTGTCTGGGATGGGGGCGTGACAGGCTGCCCTACCTTCCATCCCCCTGTTGTTCGATCAAGGCTTGAAGAAAAGAAGAAAAAGGGGAGAAGGAGAAAGGAGGAGGTGGATCTTTAAGGCTGGCTAGGGCAAGGATTGAAGCTCCACTCACCAAGGTAAGCTCTAACTCTTGGGACCTCCCTCTTCTCCTTGTACATTCTTGATTTGAAGTAGATTCCTTGAGCTTGAGCTAACTTAGGGTTCCATTTGGGACTCAAGGTGAGGCTTAACCATTAAATGAGGCTCTAATGGTGATGACCAAATCCTATTGGAGTCTTCTATTAGTTGTCTTGCAGCCATTGTTGTTGATCCCTTGGTTTTAAACCATCAAACCCTACCCTTGGACCAAATGGAGCCAAACCCTTATGTGATCTTAGATCTATGAGGTAAGCCTAGGTTCTAGTGATCCTAGGGAGACCTAAGACACCCCTCCATGACCCTGAGTGCCATGTGAACTCCAGGTTCCAAGCTGGAGGAAAAACCCTAAGAAATCTCAAAAAGGAATTTCGATGGACGCACGAATGGAGTCACCGTCGTGGTTTCGTCCGTAAGTCCGTCCAGTGTATCCTAGTAAAAATGGTTCGAACGGATGCAGAAACGGATTTACTCTATTGCCTCTGTCCACGGATCCGTTCCCTCTCGGGAATGTCTCATGGATCGAACGGATGCAGGGACGGATTCATAAGGTGCTTTCGTCCGTGGTCCCGTTCGCTCTCGGGTGTGTCTCAGAATTGGAACGGATGCAAGAACGGATCCAAGTAGAAGTTCCATCCGTGGATCCGTCCCTCGTGTTTTGACCTTTTGGCTTGAATAGAGTCAGGGACGGATTCACCTTGTTCCTTCCGTCCGTGAGTCCGTCCGTGCTGTCTTGGTTGAAACTTGATTTTAACTTTGGGGGCATAACATAGGACCCCTTTATACATATTTTGACGTTTGCTTTTGCATTCTTAGGCTACCCAACTCGATGGATAGAAGGTGCACCGGTGAGATTCATGTCAACCACACAGGGTGACACCCGAGTTCGGTGAGTGGGTTTTGGGTGATTTGTTTGGGCTTGAATATATATATATATATATATTAAGCAGTCATTATCATGCTATTATATGAAATATAAGCATTTTGTGCATTGCATCTATTTATCTCAAATATGAACTGTTATGAATGTAATGTGATAATGTTCTCACCATTGTATTGGGTTACGGTGCTGGGTGTACCGGTACCGAAACCCCATAATTAATTATGAAACTTGTTAATTATCATCCTGATCTGTATGCGTCGTGCCGTGCTGGTACCCAGGTACTAGATGGAATGGGACGTTGATGCACCTGGAATACCTCTCGGGACGATAGGATTTGCATGTAGTATATCTGCGGCTAGGATTCTTGCTCCCTTATGCTATGACCCTTACCAACAGGGGTTTATGTGTTGGATAGTCTGAGCACATGTTGCCTGTGGGGGAGAGAGGCCAGGTCAGGGGTAGTGATGGCTATAGGGGTCTGTCACTGGGTGGTCTGATGGCTTCTATCGGCGCGGCTCCCTCATGATAACTGAGGTTTCACTGGGGCAATAAGTTAAGTGGCCCTCAGTATCTCCCGAGTTATCACGCATACACTTGACTTAAAATTTGTGTGTTAGGTGGAAAATGAATCTAACATTTACATGCATCATGAATTGTTTGAACTAGCGTGTTTGTGTGTATGTGCATTCCCCTTTGCTCTCTCACTAGCTTGGGGAGCTAACCCCTTTGTGCAACCCCTTTTTAGTTGACATACAAGTAACCTCTTGATGAGAACCTATGGATGTGAATCAAGCGGAGCCGGTGGATGGGACTTGGATGTCAATGTACACCCAAGAATGGTGCCATAGTGGCGTGATTTAATTATTTATTTTGTATTCATCTTCATTCATGTAGAAACTTTATGTGTAAATGTACGGAGGTAAATGGATGGTTACGGGATACTGCAACTGTATTATGTGTTATCATTAGAGAACCGATGCTCTATATTTACATGATTTAAATGAATTTCGCTTTCGCTAACTCTATAATTTGAGACGATTTATTCAATTGGATATGTTCCCCATTGTTATCACGACTTGATAACAGGGTGGACTGTGGCTCAGGACACTGTATCTGTGATCCTGGTAGGTATTGAGATGACACCTGTCGTCTCAGTCACCCCCTTTATTGTAAAATATCTTTCATCGGGTTGGGGGCATGACATATATAATTGGGGAAATGCGTCGAAACTACAGTAAAACAAACCACAATACCTGCTCAGAGGACAAGGAAAACTTCAACACTCTTAGACAATAGCAGAATTCGGGCATGATGGAAGAGAACCTACAAAACACAGGAAAAAAGATAATCACAGGAAATGGAGCCTACCAATATCACTAAAATCGTTAGTAGCAACAAAGAAGCCGTTTGTGATATGGAAAAGAGGAATCATAATGCATCTATTGATCTCCTTCTTTGGGACACAACTCCTAGAAAAATCGGGTTGAATCCAACGAACAAACACTTTATCGAAAACAAGAGAAAAATGGGAAAGATATTTTCGGTTTAAAACGTGAAACGAAAGAGAGAGACCCAAGGTGGAGAAAATATATATTTTGATAGGTGAGGGGGAAAAGAAAAAGAATTTAAAAAATCAGGTATTTTAGAATACCTCTTTCTGGTAAGTAATTCATTGTTCCTACCAATAATTGAGCCCTGATCTTTAAGAATGGTGCATTGTGAACATACCATCTATACAACCAAGATCTTGGTAATAAAAGATGAGAAAGAAATACTGATGAAGTATTTTGTAATAAGGAGTGCCAGGGCCTCTAGTAACATTTATCTTCCTTGCTGAATCCAAATCTTCAGCCACTGTAGAAAATATTTTTCCTACAAACCAACTAAATCGATACAAGAATCAAAGCACATCTTTAATATGATTGTGAGAATTAAGTGATTGGATGCTGCGAAAACTACTTCAACAGAGTTGCATAGGAGAGGAACCATCGAAACGACTTACAAGGCCGTGCTCGATTACCATATGATTGTGAGGGTTAAGCAATTGGATGTTGTGAAGACTGTGACTACGACTAGTGAAATGTTTGAGTGGCACATGAAATCGGTCGACGATATCCGCCACCCCAAGCTGGTGTCTCTCAGAGCGTATTTCCAGACCAAGGAAGAGAGACTCCTCATCTATGATTACCAATCCAATGGCAGTGTCTTCTCCCTCATCCATGTTAAGTTCCCTTTGTCTCATACTTAGTTACCATGTTTAAAAAATGTTCAGATTTAAACAAATAGTGATTCCATCACAGAACACGATATTCTTGAACAAACAGGAATGATTGATCGTATAAGAACCTTCTTCACCATTATTTAATTTCTTTGGCGGAAATATGATCAATCAAAAGCATTGCTCACTTTTGAGAATTGATCGCTTTGGCTCGCTGGGTTTGATTTTGTAAGTGGATTTGGTATTTTATATATATACCACGTGTCACGATTCCAGAACACAACAGGTCTAACCAAACACATATAGTTAACCTGTCTGGGACCGCGCAAGGTAAACCATTCTTAACATTATTAAAGATATATATCCATAAGAGTGGAAGACTTAGATGAAGCAGGGTTAAACTTTTTCATTTACTTAATATGCATTCATAACATTCATTCCATCTTTAACTTTGGTCCATACCCCAAACATCAATATACTAAACATTAGATAATACTGATGGCATTCTAACTGTACTAACAAAACAAGTAAAACTATCCAGCCTTAAAAATCATTCTTTACAAAAATTCATATTAGGTCAACAAAACATGACCTTCAAAAAGCACAAGCTGACAAAAACTTAAAACTACGGGCTAATTCTATTTTGGTTTAGCAACCGCTTTCCTTTTTTCTTTAGCACTCTCATTTGGTACAACATACAACAATCATAAGGTGAGCTAGAAGCTAGTGAGTAAGATATAAACAATCATACTATACATCATATATCACATATATGAGTATAATCATTATATGAACATGTTCTGACATTTGATTATATCATTCATTCAACATTCATAACCGTTCAATCAACATGTATAATTTATGAGATATCGTTCATTTTCTTCTTTGTTTATAGATAACATGTTCCTTTCATCAATCAGTCATATCATTAGTTACATGTTCTTTATCTTTCATAGCCTCAGTGCCTCTCAAAGTGAGTATGTCGCGTCATGTCCCGGTCAAAGCCTCAATGCCTCTCAAAGCATCATTTTCTCACCGGATCGTGTAATTGGTATCATTATTTACATGATTAGTCATTTTTTTCTTCTTTTATTCAATCATATCTCATTCATTTGCATTCATATCATTTTATCATATGTTATAAGCTCATATCATAACTTTGATATCATGATAAATAGACTTTAATCAATAAAACATATGACACAATACATAAAATATCGACATTTATACAACATAAGTATAACAAACTCTAGTAAAACACGTCATACAATCATGTAGAATATACTATCACAGACCAATTTAACATTTGCATGCATTAATTGAGTAGTCTCACTCACCTTTAATCACTGATTGACCGATACTTCACAATTTTAATCAAATTGAAAGTCCTCCAAGCACTTGATCACAAGAGTGTCCTACATAGGAGTATAGTAGTCCATTTAGGTGGGGTTCTAAGAGGTATCATGGGGTCCACACACAAACCCGAACATCTCACAATTGCGTGTCAGTTACCGCTAGCCAAAAAGTTCACGCTCGTGAGAGTAGAACTCTAGTTGGGATTTTAGGGTTCCAATTGGGGTTTCCGCTCCATTCCAAGTGTATTCATGCACACAATAATTTATGCTGATAGTTGAGCCAACAACTTCACAAAACTCTTCAATCATTAATCAAACACAACAATCAATTGAAGGGGTTTGTTAACCTTACCTGTACTTCATAGCTCACTACCTAGAATTGAAAGAACTCCCCTCTTAGTGAAATCATCAGCTCAAAGCTCCAACCAGACATGATTTCTTTGACATGCAAATTAATCCCCTTGCATTTACAACACCCAAAGTTTATTATCAACTCTTTAAACACATAGAGGAACACTGAGATGAAGGATTCTTATGAAAACTCAAATTCACTCACCAAAGTTTCTTTCTTGTCTTCTCTATTTCAGTTCCTTTAAACCTTCAAACATTTTCACAGCAACAACAACCCTTCTTCTTCTATACGCAGTTTTTGGCTCCAAGTAGCCATTCCCAATTCAATCCTCCTTCAAAGTTCAATTCATCATCTAGCATTTGTAGATTTTCCCTTTACATCTAACTTCCTATTTACTTCGTTCAATCATTGGCAATGGCAAATCTTGTAAATCCCATTATTCACAACTCCCTCCCCAATATTGCTCCTCTTAGATTCTCCATTCCACTATTTCTCAGGCTCTCAACCACTTAAAATTCATACAGGGCTACCTAACTCTTCTCATTCCAAGTATGCCCTTGGTTCTACCCAAAACCACATGGCAAATCTTAATGAACCAAACCCAAGAACGAAGCCTTGGACCAACTTAAATCAACCCATCTCTATGAACCCACTTAAATTGAACCACATGAACCCATTTAACCAAACCACCATAACATACTATACTACAATAATATCATATTAATCAATTGACACCTCAACTAATAAATAAAACCAACTGCAATAAAATAGTTAACAACATTAAAATAAGCCAAACATCATTAAAATATTAATATTATATCACCAACAATAAAATAATGATTAAATAACCCAAACAACTGTAAGTACCGCGGTCCTCCGGGACGAAGGTTTCCTCAGCCCTTCTTGCTAGTGTATTGGTGACATAGGGTTTTGGGAGATACATGTGTGTGTGTATGGATGTGGATAACATTGTCAATATATGATAAATAGGGGATTGGGATCATGCATTAAAATATGTTAACCTAATGAGAAGTCGCCACCTAGGGTTAGGGCCTAGGACCCATTAAGTGTAGCCCTACCCGTGGTGAGCGGAATCGGGCTACGTGACTCCATATGGTCCATCCAAAGGTTCGGGTAAGAGGTCAGGTTACGAGTGTGGGAAGGTGTTAGGCACCCACCTCGCCTGGCCGAAGCCGGTCTCTCTGTGTTAGATGCTACGTAAGGACGAATGTGGTTTCTCTCTTATTACGGGGATGGGGGATATTATGAACTACATTCAGGTGCTATGAATTAAACTAAAGTACAATAAACTATATTGTATATGTGAAAAGTGCAGACTAAAGCAGTAAAATATGAAAGGACTACATTGGATCGACAAAAATGCAATAATTATACCTGTATGGTTGTATACCCCTAGCTCAGGGGAGATGGACGAATGGACCGACGCTGCTTCTTTCTTGGCAGAGTAACGGCTCTTTCGAGTGATTTGGAAAAGAGTAAATAGACAGAATAACGTCTGTAACAAGGGAGTTTCGATGGTTATCCGTGCACAGACGGGATACCAAAGCTAAGGAGCCAAAGTGCTCTATACTCAGAGGGACAATCGAAGGATCTGTCCACCCCAGGGAAACCTCACATACTCACACACTCATGAGAGAAGGAGGAGAAATGAGGGTGAGAAGGGAGAAAAGATGCTAGGAATCACTTGGGGAGGGTCTCTCTACCCAAAATTCCTTGGGAAATGTGGGAGGGGACCCTCCTATTTATAAGGAGGGACCTTTTCTCTCTCCTGGCCAAAAAAGTCCTCCACGGCGCCGTGGGTGACGTCAGTAGGCTGATGTCACACCCCCTCATGGCGTCGTGGAAATCCGGTACACCTCCCCACAATGCCGTGGGAAGGCATCCACGGCGCCGTGGGCGCACAGTGCCATTTTTCCTTGTTTTTGGGCCTAAAATGGGCCATTTTGTGCTCAGCATGGTTCTTGGTCTTATGGGCCAGGTATCTTTGGGTCTGAAAAGAGGGGGGGTGCGTCGTCCATCGTCCATGTCCCGTTGTCATCATCGCCAATTAGGGGGTGACAAAAATCAGCGTCTACAGTTTGCCCCTCTTTGGCCGAGGCCTGTGCCAACAGCCGAAGGGTAAAGACAAAAGACCAACTAATTTTGTCACTAAGAGCATGTACTGCTGACGCTTTGCTCAAAGGCGGCAGAGTTGCTAAAAATAGGCGGTTAATCGCGATGAAATCTTTCGATAATCCTCAAAAGAAAAACTCGGAAGAACCAAATCTTTATCTTGTGAGCATTGCTCAAACAATTTTTGAGGGTGATAAGGCACCGCTCGACCAAAGACCTAGGTAAGGCACCACTCGGCCCACCAGATCGAATATGGGGGACTCCACTGGGATAAAATTTTAGGGGTGATAAGGCACCACTCAGTCGAAGATCTAAATAAGGCACCACTCGGCCCGAAGATCCAATTTGAGGGTGATAAGGCACCACTCAACCAAAAGTCAAACTTGGATGGTTATAAGGTTCCACTCGACCGAAACCATCAAGTTTGGAGGGTGATAAGGCACCACTCGACCGAAGATCTAGATAAGGCATCACTCGGTTTAAAGACCCAATTTGAGGGTGATAAGGCACCACTCGACCGAAGATCTAGATAAGGCACCACTTGGCCCGAAGATCCAATTTGAGGGTGATAAGGCACCACTCAACCAAAAGTTAAACTTGGATGGTTATAAGGTTCCACTCGACCGAAACCATCAAGTTTGGAGGGTGATAAGGCACCACTCGACTGAAGATCTAGATAAGGCACCACTCGGCCCGAAGATCCAATTTGAGGGTGATAAGGCACCACTTGATCGAAGATCTAGATAAGGCACCACTCGGCCCGAAGATCCAATTTGAGGGTGATAAGGCACCACTCAACCAAAAGTCAAACTTGGATGGTTATAAGGTTCCACTCGACCGAAACCATCAAGTTTGGAGGGTGATAAGGCACCACTCGATCGAAGATCTAGATAAGGCACCACTTGGCCCGAAGATCCAATTTGAGGGTGATAAGGCACCACTCAACCAAAAGTCAAACTTGGATGGTTATAAGGTTCCACTCGACCGAAACCATCAAGTTTGGAGGGTGATAAGGCATCACTCGATCGAAGATCTAGATAAGGCACCACTCGGCCCGAAGATCCAATTTGAGGGTGATAAGGCACCACTCAACCAAAAGTCAAACTTGGATGGTTATAAGGTTCCACTCGACCGAAACCATCAAGTTTGGAGGGTGATAAGGCATCACTCGACCGAAGATCTAGATAAGGCACTACTCGGCCCGAAGATCCAATTTGAGGGTGATAAGGCACCACTCAACCAAAAGTCAAACTTGGATGGTTATACGGTTCCACTCGACCGAAACCATCAAGTTTGGAGGGTGATAAGGCATCACTCGACCGAAGATCTAGATAAGGCACCACTCGGCCCGAAGATCCAATTTGAGGGTAATAAGGCACCACTCGACTGAAAGTTAGTATTGAGGGATTTCACTGGGGATCTTTTATATATATATATATTTATTTATTTTTTTTTATTATTATTATTTTTATTTTATTTTATTTTATTTCATTATTATTATTATTTTTGTTTTTTTTGTCCACGGCGCCGTGTGGGGGTCCGCACGGCTCCGTGTATGGGCGGCACCGTGCTTGCACGGCTCCGTGCCAGCCTTCACGGCTCCGTGGGCAATCCTCCACGGTGCCGTGGGCTGCTGTTCCATGGGAGTGTGGAGAATTCCACGGCGCCGTGGGCGCGATAGAAAATTTATAAATAGAGGGCTCCCTCCCTCATTCCTTCACTCTCATTTCTGCTACGAAGCTCTGCGTTTTTTATTTTTGACTTCAAACCCTTTTTATTTGCTCACACCATGTCTTTCCGTCGACGAGGACGCCAGTCTCACCGGGAGCCACTACTTGGTACCACTGCTCGCGACGCACGGGCTACATGGTATCTTTCAGGGGTCACTCTGGCCGACACGGCCCGCCACGGTTGTCGCTCCATATGGGGCCAGGTCAGTATTCTTACTCTTTCCCTTTCAATTTATGCATTTATTTATATTAGCTTCATACCTCACCACATAGATTAGAGGTAATGCCCCTAGATTCTGCCCCAAGCTCCTAATGGCACGCAAATGTAGGTAATGCCCCCATATATCATCCTAGGCACCTAGTAGCACACAAATTTAAGCGAGGCCATCAGACACCACCTTAAGTGTCCTTTGGCACACAAATCTAGGTAATGCCTCTAGATACCCTCCTAGGCACCTAGTGGCACACAAATCAAAGCGAGGCCATCAGACACTACCCTAAGTGTCCTTTGGCACGTGAATCTAGGTAACACCTCTAGATATCCTCCTAGGCACCTAGTGGCACGCAAATCAAAGCGAGGTCATCAGACACTACCTTAAGTGTCCTTTGGCACCCGAATCTAGGTAATGCCTCTAGATATCCTCCTAGTGGCACGCAAATCAAAGCGAGGCCATCAGACACCACCTTAAGTGTCCTTTGTTGCACAAATCAAGGTAACGCCTCTAGATACCCTCCTAGGTACCTAGTGGCACACAAATCAAAGCGAGGCCATCAGAGACTACCCTAAGTGTCCTTTGGCACACAAATCAAGGTAACGCCTTTAGATACCCTCTCAGGCACCCAATGGCACGTAAATCAAAGTAAGGCCATCAGACACCACCTTAAGTGTCCTTTGGCACGTAAATCAAGGTAATGCCTCTAGATACCCTCCTAAGTACCTAGTGGCACGCAAATCAAAGCGAGGCCATCAGACACCACCTTAAGTGTCCTTTGTCGCGTAAATCTAGGTAACGCCTCTAGATACCCTCTTAGGCACCCAGTGGCACACAAATTAAAGCGAGGCCATCAAACACTACACTAAGTGTCCTTTGGTACGCAAATCTGGGTGACGCCCCCTTTTACAGCCTCTCCTTCTTTCTCTCTTTTTTTTTTTTTTTTTTTTATTTAATTGTTTAATTGTTGTCCTCACTATCTCGGCTAACCATTTGCCTTATTTTTCTTTGTAGGGCAGCTCCCTTCCTTCGCCCAAGAAATATTGCGGGCTGGAGGCTGTTTCAGAGTGGTACCGCACACTTTGCCCAATGGTACAGTCGTGGGTTGTTCGGACCGGGCTGGGGCACATCACCTCATCCCTGGCTCACGAGTTGGACAGTCCGACTGTGAGAGCTCTGATAGAGAGGTGGTGGCCGAGCACCCATACATTTCACCTTCCCTTTGGTGAGGCGACGGTCATCCCCTTAGATTTCTACATGATCACGGGACTCCCCTTTGGTGGATTACCCGTGACACTAACTCCGGAGGAGAGGATTATAGCCTCGGCAGAGCCATCAGAGCGCCTAGAGTACTACAGCAGTAGTTGGGGATTACCGTTACAGGGAGAGAGATCTCCGCGTCGGTCCTGAGGGGTAGCTGGGATGAGAGGGTTGTTACAGACCAGTCACCGTCCGCCCTTCAGGATCAGCAGGCTCAATGCTTCCTCCTATTCTTGCTGGCGGAGGTGATGTTCAGGGATATGACAGGTACGGTGACAGCCGACGCCGCATATGTTCGCTTCTTTGAGCATTTTGACGTAGCCGCGGGCTACGATTGGGGGGGCTCGGCGTATGCCTACTTCCTGGATATGTTAGCTTATCTGGTTGTGGGGTCACCGAACCTGATCGGATGCTGCTATGTCTTATGGGTGAGTTCTCTCAACTTTGTCTTTTTCTCTTTTCCCTTTTTTGTTTTTATTTTATTCTTATTATTATTATTATTTTTTTTTTTTGAGCTCATTTATGATCGCCTATTGCAGACGTGGAGCTATGAGATCCTTCGGTTTCGGGTCCCTACTTTCAGACCTGGGGATGACCCCGGAACCACCTTTCCTCGGACTACGCAATGGCGTAAGTCCCGCTTGCTCAGGAGCGGTCGCCATAAGGACCTTGGGTCCATTCGCGGCCTCCTGAACGAGCTGCAGCCGATCGAGGTAAATTTAAAGTGGTTGTTTATCTTATTTTCTCTTTTCTTCTCTTCCTTTTTATTTTTGCATTGATCTTGACTCTTTCTTGACAGGCTTCTCTCCGTCCTTATTTGGGGGAGGTGATTTTAGAGCCGGACATGTTTGACAGGGCCTCAGCTCTCTCCACTCGCAGGGTCCTTTTTGAGGGCCCATGGGGGTTTGCTTTTTACTTGGGAGAGCGAGTGTCCCTGCAGTGGTCTAAGGCTCGCTTGGTGCCTGCCCTCCTCCTGCTCGGGTCCATCAGCCAGCCTTGATGGATGAGATCAGGCACTGGAGGGTTGGTGAGCCTGCGATTGGGATGGTGCTAGCCGAGACGGACTACACCGACTTCCTTCTTCGAGAGACAGTCTGCGTCCCCCTCACCCGCGAGGGTCCTCAGGTAAGATCTTCTCCATTTTCCCCTCTTCTTCTCAGATTGTTAATCTATCTTTTATTCTAATGTGTTTCTCCTCTTGACAGTTTCCAGGTCGCCCCATGATTCCAGGGGTCTATGGTGGTGGGAGTTCTTCTTGCACCTCCCGAGTAGGGGAGGTGGAGTCAGGTGTTGGGCCTTCTGGAGAGGTTCCAGCCCTGCGGATTGCTGGTCCAGACTACCACATTCCAGGGTATCGTTCGTGGTTCATTCGCCACCACAAGCCTGGGATGGTTGAGGTCATCTTACCACCCCCTCGGGCTGCGGATACGGACCTAGGCCTCCCTCTTCCTTATGACGGGGTAAGCACATCCGACTTTCCTAACTTCATCCATTATTTTTCAAACTCTTGACATCTTGGGTGGTTATCATGTTTAGGTGGATGCGAGCCGATACGCTGATATGAGGCGCATGATGGCGAGCATGGATGAGATGATCATCTCGCGTGTGGACGCGGGCCATAGTATGGTAATACTTTGTCTCTTCCCCCCCCCCCCTTTCTTCTTTATTTTTTTTCTTTCTTTTTTTTATTTCAATTTTTATTATTGTTATTTCTTGCTTATCTTTTGATTTTCCTCTCTCTCTCTTTCTCTCTCCTTTTTTAGAGGGTTGAGTTTGACCATTGTCGGAGAGAGATTGAGAGACTCAGGCTTGCAAATGATCAGCTGCAGTTCAACCTTAGGCGGGTTGAGGTCAAGGGGGATGCCTTGATAGCATCCCAAAGCGGAGAGGGGGGAGGCTTGGATGTTGACGATTACTCCCCTGAGTCATGACCGCTCCTCTTTTTTTTTTTTTCTTTTATATTTTTTTTATTTGGAGATATTGTTACACTTATGTACATTTATTTTCCTTCCCTTCTCTTTTTTGTTTATACACTTTGGTATGGATACTGGTGCAATTTTTATGTACACTTTTCTTCTTCTTTTTTTTTTGTACACAAATGAATTGTCTATGAATTCATTGGATATTTCTTTCTTTGAAATGCACATGAGACTCCATCCCTTTCCTTAGAAGCACAAATTCCATTGGTAAATGGTTCCATTACATGAGCAAGGACAGAGAAATTGAGAAAAGAAAGACAAACAAGTAAAGATAGGAACATCCAATTGATATCACTTATTTGTAACATTTTTCGGATAATAGCATCACCACTTCTTGTGTCACATCTCTGAGGTTCTGAAATTTTCCATCTTAGGTTGTTCCTGCCTCGGAGATACTAAGGAAGTGATATAAAAACTGATGTGAGTTAAACCCATGAATCTCACATAATTGTTCCCTGATGTTTCTGATTTTTCTCTCTCGGCCTTCATCCAAGGGCAGTTCCACTAGATTTCTTGGACATATCTCTCCTCCAAATATTTCTTCCAGTCTTGGACCTTGTGGAATTCTGACTTTTCCCTTTGTATTTGATAATGTATAGGCCGGAGGTGAGGACACGGAATTGGTGTGACCAGTTTTAGTTTTTCCATCAACCACATTTGGAATACCACCGGAGATCCATGAAGGAAATCTGTACCATATTTCTGAGACTGACTCATGGTATCAAACCCTTTGAATGTTTCTGCTAAAATGGTAGGAGCGATGTCGCATCCTTCTTCAATTTGCCTCACCACTTCCGCAATTATTGGGGACATGCCTTTTCCTGGAGATGCTAACAAGTACCTCCCAATCATACAGAATAAGTATGCCCACCTTTTGCGTCGGATCTGTCTTTCTTCTTCAAATCCATTGTTGTTGAAGATCTTCACAACTTTCAATGCATCCACCTTGTCATAATTGAGAACTTGCTTTAACTCCTTCTTATTCATGGCAAAGAAATCTCCCAAATTTTTGAAGAGCTGTTCTTTCTTCATAGTTGGGAGGAACGATTTTCCTCGAGGGGGTGACATCATGCAAGCCCGGAATTCTTCAATGGTCGGAGCCAGCCAGACTTTTCTGAAGTGAAACGCGTGCAATTGGGGGTTCCAGCACTTCGACACTTCCCTTAGTAAATCATGATGGAGCTTGAAACAACCGATCCTTCCCAATACTATCAAATGGTGATCTTCTAGGAGTGTAGGCTCGTCCACATTCATCCGGAGAGTCCACTGACGCAACTGTTCGTCGAGTCCTTCTTTCTTTGATCCTCTCATGCTACCTGTATCAAGGATTGGGTTAGCATTTTGCGACACAGAATGAATAAATCCTTTGTTAATAACCAGCTCTAGATGACTTTTACTTCTAAGCTAGGTCAAGGAATGGAAGGCCAAATGGCAAGATTTACCCATATGTGCAAGGGACGTCGGCTGGCGGAATTTATGGGAGGAAATTGATACAATGCCTTCTCTTTTTTTTTTTTCTTTTTTTTTCTTTTTTTTTTGAGACCGTACCCGAATACATCGAGTTGCCTACGTATCCCTTCGGAGGAATCAGGTCGAACGTAGTTCAAATGGTGTCACATATCTCAGACAAAATACTTTTTTAGCTGGTCCATATTGACCAGACCCCGAAGATCTTCTCCGTCAAGATCTGAGAGTTGGACCGCCTGTCCTAGCAATATGGTCTTGACTTTGTAGGGTTCACTCCAATTGGGTCAGAATTTTCCTCTTGGGTCGTGGATCGGAGCTCGCTACTCTCTAAGGACCAAATCTCCTTCCTCAATGCTCCGAGTGCGGACACCTTTATTGAATGCCCTAGCCATTCTTTGCTGATATTTCTTGAGATTATCCATGGCCTTCATCCTTTTCTCATCCAGGAGATTGAGCTCTTCATACCTGGCCCTTACCCATTCTCTTTCTGGCAATTGACTATCGAGTAAGACTCGAAGAGAAGGGACCTGAATTTCTACCGGTAATACGGCTTCCATCCCATATACCAGAGAATACGGGGTAGCTCCGGTAGAGGTTCGGATAGATGTCCGATATGCCCATAAAGCTAGTGGAAGTTTCTCTGCCCAGTCATTGTGTGTATCTGCCATCTTTTGCAATATGACCTTCATATTCTTGTTGGCTGCTTCTACTGCTCCATTAGTCTGTGGTCGGTAAGTAGTAGACTTATGCCTCTTAATGCCAAATTGGTTGCAGAGTTCTTCCACTTTTCCCCTGAAATGCAGGCCTTGATCTGAAATCAACTGTTGCGGCACCCCGTATCTGCAGATGAGATTCTCTTTTATGAACTTTGCCACCTTGGCAGAAGTTAGGACTGCATAAGATTGAGCCTCTACCCATTTTGTGAAATAGTCGATGGCGACTAACACGAATTGATGTCCATTTGAAGCCTTTGGAGTTATTTTTCCAACTACATTAATTCCCCAAGTAGAAAATGGCCAAGGGGCATTTAATGAGTGCAACTCTGTCGGAGGAATATGAATGATGTTGGCAAATATCTGGCATTTATGACATCGCCTTACGAAGGTGGCACACTCAGCTTCCATAGTGGCCCAATAGTATCCCATCCTGAGAATTTTCTTGGCCAGCATCCTTGCATTTATGTGTGGTCCACATATTCCTTGATGGATTTCTTCCATAATGATTTGAGCTTGATCCTCATCCACACATAATAGTTGGATACCATCATAAGACCTCTTATACAACAAGTTTCCTTGGAGGATGAACTGAGTGGCATATTTTCGTAAATGCCTCTTCTCTCTTTCTGAAAACTCTTCAGGATATCTCCTTTCCTTGATGTAGTCGACCACTGGAGCATACCAAGGTCTTCCATCCTCGGTGAGCGTGTTGACTGGTTCTCCATATGCTGGGCAAGTCCTTCTTTCTATTAGGAAGGGCTGGGTCTTGTCTTGAGTATCACATTCTACCATGGACGCCAAAGTGGCTAAAGCATCGGCGAACCGATTGCTATCCCTGGGCAGATACTCAAAAGAAACTTCCTTGAAGCATTGCGTCAGTTGTTCCAAATAGACTTGGTAGGGCTTCAACTTCTCATCCTTAGTCTTCCACTTTCCTTGTGTTTGACAGATCACCACAGAGGAATCCCCGTAAACTTTAATTTTGTCAACTCCTACAGACAGAGCCATTTCTAACCCAATAGCACAAGCTTCATACTCTGCTATGTTATTGGTACAACTAAATTCCAATCTGAAGGCCATCGACAAGTAAAAGTCTTCTGGGGTTATCAATAACACCCCTGCGCCAAATCCTTTTTGATTGGCGGCTCCATCAAAGTACAGTTGCCACCCCTTAGTTGGTCCGGCTTCCACGGAGCACAAATCTTCATCTGGGAAGAGGTCCTCTGTTGCTCGGGAATCATGCTCGGAGGGAAATGCTGCTAGATGGTCAGAGAATGCTCGCCCTTTCACAAACTTTTGACTGACATAAGTTATGTCGAATTCTAATAATAGCAACAACCACCTAGCCATCCTTCCTATCAATGCTGGTTTCTCGAAGAGGTACTTAATGGGATCCATACGAGAGATCAACCTGACGGGATGTGACACCATATAGTGCCTCAGGCGCTTAGTTACCCAAACCAGAGATGTACATGTCTTTTCTACTAGGGCATATCGAGTTTCATACTTGATGAATTTCCTGCTCACATAGTAGATTGCATGCTCTTCTCCATCCGCCTTGCCAACTTGGGCCATCATTGATCCGACCGTTTCTCCTCTTGACAAATATAGGAGCAAAGGTTCACCGAACACTCGGAGGGACAAGTATAGGAGGAGAAAGTAGATACTCTTTGATTTTCATAAAGGCATCTTGACATTTCTCGTCCCATTCTTTCGGCTCTTTCTTCCTTAGGAGTTTGAAGATAGGTTCACAAGTGGATGTCAACCGAGATATGAATCTGTGATGTCTTGGATGCGGCCCAAAACCCTTGTACCTCTTTTTTTCGCGTGGTGGTGGCATTTCCGTGATGGCTTTTATCTTGTCGGGTCCACTTCTATCCCTCTTTCGCGACAAGAAATCCCAGTAATTTTCCGCTTTGGCCCCAAACACACACTTCTGAGGGTTCATCCTCAGCTTATATTCTTTAATTCTTTCAAAGAACTTTCTGAGAGCTGCAACATGGCCTTGTCGGTCAATAGATTTGACTATCATATCATCGACATATACCTCTACTTCTTTGTGTATCATGTCATGTAGGATAGCCGTGGCCGCTCTTTGATATGTTGCCCTAGCATTTTTCAACCCAAAAGGCATTACTTTGTAACAAAACGTGCCCCAGGGTGTGGTGAAGGCAGTTTTCTCCCTGTCCTCCGGGCACATACTAATTTGGTTATATCCTGAGAAACCATCCATGAAGGACAGTAGAGCATGGCCTACAGTGTTGTCTACCAAAATGTTAATGTGGGGTAACGGAAAATCATCCTTCGGGCTGACCCTGTTTAGGTCACAAAAATCCACACACATTCTGACCTTCACATCTTTTTTAGGGACTGGGAAAATATTGGACAACCATTGAGGGTACTGAGTTACTTGAAGAAATCATGCATTTCATTGTTTGATTACTTCTTCCCTGATCTTCTCACTCCATTCCGGCCGCATCCTTCTTAACTTCTGCTTGACTGGGCGAGCCTCCAGATATGTTGGTAATTCATGTTGCACAATCTTTGGATCGATGCCAGGCATATCCTTGTAGGACCAGGCGAAGACTTTCTCAAATTCCTTGAGGAGAGAGATCATTTGGGATGTTTCGTTATTGTTGAGAGAAGCACCAATTTTGATTATTCGAGGGCATTGATCGGTCCCTATATTTACGGGGTGGGTATCCTCTCGGACGGGTTGAGCTCTTCTTTGCTCTAATTGTTCTAACAGATTACGATGTTCTAAGACATTATCATCATCAGAAGAATAGGAAGAAGAAGAAGAAACATACTCAGAATCAGTAATTTCATTCATGATAAGGGGAAGAGTACAGACAGACCCAATGGACTGGACATTTCCACCGGACTCAGATACAGACTCAGATACAGACTTAGACAGGACTATGCTAGAGCTGGTTACAACTTCAGATTCATCAATATGGAAATCCTCCATCATTCTTGCCCAATTTGCTATGGATCCTTGGAGAGGTTGTATGAGAAGATGTGGTGCCGGTCCTTCTTCTTCTTCTTCAATGATCACTGCTACTTCGAACAGTTTGCCGATCCCTTGATCCCCTGTGACTTCCTTCTTGCTGGCTTGATCCAATTCCATGGCTATCCAGTCTACTTCGTTCTTAAAGAATATTTCAAGTCCTGGTAGACGTTCGCCCTGTTCTTGATTGAACCATGGTTCTGGATTTCCACAGTAAGGGAAGTCTTCTCCCTCTTTCACGAAGTACCCGTTCAGAGTCTTGAAATATGGCTCACCATTTGCCGTACTATTCTTCTGTCCTGTGGTTTTCTTCCTTGGGTTCTTCGGGTTAAACCCTAATCCACAACGGTTGGCATTGGCTGGTATCTCTGGGAACGCCGGTACCCCCTGTTGGTTTTTACCCAATCCCAATCCAGGGAAATATTTCATCTTTCTCATAATCTTTACAGAGGCTTCGCTCCATATTGTCAGGAATTTCCCTAGACTCTGGTCTTCTTCACTTGCAGAGGTAGTACAAATGTGGCCGATTTCAAACCCACCCAGCTGTACTTCTTGCGAGGATGAACCGCCTACTTCAATGTTGGCCAAAGTGTGTACCATTTCTGGGTCTCCAAAAATGGTAATCACTTTCTGATCATATATGAACTTCAGCTTTTGATGAAGACTTGATGTTAGGGCTCCCGTTGAATATAACCATGGTCTTCCAAGCAACATATTGAAGGATGCTTGAATGTCGATGACTTGGAAGTCTATGGTAAGCAGGCTAGTCCAATCTTGACACTAGTGGTAAGAATCCCAATCACCTCCCTTCTGGAATTGTCGTATGCCCTGATGGTTTGACTGGACGACTTCATTTTGTCTAGAGATAAACCCATGCATCTGGCTGCTTTGAGGGGCATCACATTGAGGGCGGACCCATTGTCTATCAGAACCTGGGGGACCTGATTCTTGTTACATTCCACCGTAATGTAAAGTGTCCGGTTGTGATTCTTTCCTCCTGGGGGTAAATCCTCTTCTAAGAAAAAGAATGACTGAATGGCATAAGTGGCCCCCACTATGTGAGATAATTCCTCAGGCCCCATTTCTATGGGCACTTGAACCTTGGTAAGAGCTTTCAGAATAGCTTCTCGGTGGGTTGGTGATGCCATTAATAAACCCCAGATTGAGATGTTGGCTTGGGCTTTCTTCAATTGGTCTAGTAGTCGGTTTTCTGGCTCAACAACTGCCGTGGACTGGCTAGACCGATATTTTTCCACTGTCAACTCTTTATTCTTGAAGTTTCAGCCACTCCTGGTTTCCGCCACCTCTGACTCTCTTTCTTTAATGACCAACAGGACTGGGCAAAGGTCCCCATCTTCTTCGTCACTATCAGTGATGATGAGAGGACCCTTAGGATAAATTCGGGTTTTACCTCCTTCATCAGACAAGGCCACGATAGACTTCCGGGCTTGATTTAGGATTCCTGACAAGGTTTCTCGCTTTTCAGCAACCTGCTGGATTGTATGGGGTTCTTCTGGTATCAATTGGCCAATGGCATGCAAGGCTTCCGAAGCCGCTTGGTACATCTTCCTTACTTCCGTCAATGACTCATAGAAGCTACGATCCTTCTTTTCTCCTTGAGAAACTGAACTTTCAGACGTCTTTTCTGGGGTTGAAATAACTGGGTGGATATTCCCTGTTGGGTCATTTACTGCTTCTCCCTCATTGACATAACACATATAGAAATCATCATGTGCTCTTGCCCATGCGCGGTATTCTCTGTCACCCTAATACGGAGACGAGGGAGGAGTCCCACACAGGTCTTGTGTCAAGGCTAAAGTTAACTTTACAGAGTTTTCCAAATGGCGAATTGCTTGAGGGAGCGCCCACTGTTCTCTAACAGATTCCAGCTGTTGAAGCTCCTCCTGATACTTATCATCCAAGACCACCGTCCTCATGAGTGTTTCCTGGATTTTATCCACATCCCGGTGGATCTTGTTCACCCGGAATGAAAATTCCCATGGTGCGGGTCCACAAATGTTCTCATACTTCTCCAGATGTGTCCTTGGTTGCCAAGGTTCCTCATCCTCCGTTTCTTCTTCCCCTTCAGACACTTCAACATTGGATTCCTCTGATGCAGATTCTTGCTCACTTTCATCTTCTTCAAATGATTGTTCTTCTTCCAACGGCTCTTCCCCCTCATCATCGATGTCCATAGGAAAGATACCTCTGGTGGGGTCAATCTGAAATTCCCCGAGGCTGATATCATTGATCCATGCGTCCCATGTTTCACTTCTTCGGGGTGGATCTGGATAGGAGAATGAATCCGAATACAAGACCAAGTCTTCTAGAGGAGTTCCGAACAGATCACAGGCCAAAGCATTAACTAACCAAGTCATATTTTTCAGCTCATGGAGGGTTCGAGCGAGTTCATCTCTCTCATTTGGCATCACCAAGCTCTCACAACGTGCTGCGAAGTTACTACACACCAGATCTGGAAATAGAGAAGTAGCCTTGTACAGGATCTCTTGAGTATGGGTGGAAACATCGAGTATATCTGTGACCTGATAGAAGGCACTCATGTTCCAACGCTCAAAATCTTCTCTGGACACCGTCCAGTCGCCTCTAGGAACCTCTGGAGATGATATCTCCTCATCATCTCTACTTTCATACTCATCTGATGATACGGGTTGAATAAGGCTGGTAGGGTCATTATTATCATCGCTTTCGATGTTATTTACCCAATCCATCTCTTCTACTCCTTCGTCCTCCATCGTTGGACTTTGCTCGGCATACTCTATCCATCCCTCGTGGATATCTTGGTCGTCTTCCTCATTTGAGTTGTTGTCAATATCTCCCCTTACATGGGCAAGAGAGACTTCTTTGGTCAGAGCTTGTCCAATAGCTAGTGCTGAGACTGCTTTAAGGAGCTGAGGTATGACTCTGGTGATTTCCGTCCCTTCTTCTTCTTCAGGAACCAGGTGAGATATTTCGGATGATGAGAAACCATACTTGCACAATGGTGTCATTAGCTCGAGACCCTCTAATCCATACTCCAAGAAATCCAACTTTCGAAGCCGGTTGATGGAGGCTATACCTCTACCTTGGTCACATGGTTGCCCGCCTGTACGAATATTCCCGTCACAGTTGGTTCGGGCGCAATAAACGCAAATCTACATCCTTTCTGCCCGTGCTTGCCGTGACTGCTCATCTCTTCCTGAATACCACGGGATGGGCTGGATCAATGTGGTAGGATCTTGGAATGGTGTCTCTTCCTGCAGCATGTTCACTGATCCCGTAGACGACTCTGGGGAATAGGTCCCCTTTACCAGTGGTTGTGAGATTTTCCATGTAGGTATCTGGTATTCTACCCATGTGGCACCTTCTGACTTTGGATGATAGAAAGGGGAATCGGGTCGATCCACTTCCCGAGACACCTCTTGTCGAATCTGTGGTTCTTTTTCCTCCTTGAGTTTCTTGGTCAACATTGCTATATAAATGTGTGCCTTCATTAGCTTCTTCTTCCCGACTGGATGAATTAAGGTAGTAGGATCTGCTTGCTCGGCACCCTCTTGAAGCATATTTACTCCATGGTTAGGTAGAGGATTTGTGGTGACATTTGGCTGCTGCTTCTTCTGAAGTTCAATTTTACCCTCGTCAATCAAGTCCTGGATCGCATGCTTAAGAGCTAGGCATCTATCCGTATGATGGCCTTATTGGTCGTGGTAATGACAGTACAGATTGGGCTTATACCAGGTAGGTGGATTGTTCAAATCCACAGGCTTAGGAGGAACGGAATTGATCATTCCCTATTTCTTGAGCTTGGTGAATAACAACAAGGGCATCATTCCTTCAAAGTTGAAATTCCTCCTGGGTGCTTCAGATTCAGTTTGGATCACGAGAGGGGTGGATCCTGTGGCTACCACTTGGACTTCGCCCGGCTGCTTGTCCCTACAATTTCCTCCTTTGGCTCTTGGGCTTTTCCTTGTCGAATAGCTTCCGATGCTTCACGGGTCATACCCTGATTCGCCTTTCTTTAAAGATCTTATCTTCAATCTTCTTCCCGATTGTCATAAGAGCATCAAATGTTTTGACGTGCTGGTAGTATATCTTCTCATGGTACTCCCCATACAGATTTTCTAACAATATCCCGACCTGCTCCTCCTCAGTAGGGTGGTTCCACATTTTCGCGGCCTTCTCCCTGAACCGCATGATGTAGTTTGAGAACTCTTCACTTGGTTCTTGCCTCAAGGTTTCCAATTCTCTTCGAGTAATGTCCATCTCAGTGTTGTATGAATATTGCTTAGTAAAGGCTTTAACCACAGAGGCCCATGACTGGGTTTGGGTGTGATCAACCTGGGTTAACCATCTCAAAGCAGATCCGGCCAAAGAATATAAGAACGCCTGTCCCATTTGGTTTTCAGAAAGTCCCCATGATCTGGCAATGGTGGCAAAAATCTTGAGATGAGCCCTAGGATCTCCCGATCCGTCGAACTTATCCAATTTCCATTTGAAATCTTTGGGGATTTTCCCTTCGGGAAAGAACACCAGGTCTTCTTCATCTTTTTCTTTGACTTTGCCCTTGACAACCACTTCCAACTCAGCCACTTTTTCTCTCATTTTCTTCTCCCTTTCAGTCTCAGGAGGGTCCATAGGGTGGCTATCTTCCCCTTCTTCTACTGGTATGATGATTGGAGTCTTGAGGGTTGCGGGGTTAGTTTTTCGGGCTTCTTGCTCTGCTGGTCCAGCTATGGATCCGCCCCTAGATAGTTCATTGACCGACTGAACTAGTTGTGCCATGAGTTACCGCATTTCAGCCATGTCTACTTGCAGCCTATCCACTCGATCTTCGACGTTACTTTCAGACAAATGATCCTCCGGAGGATTCATGTTACTCACAAGTGATATCTCAGAAGATGAACTAGAAGAATGAGAAGGAATCAGGGATCTTGAGGAGAATGGTGGGTTGGCTCGAGTCAACCTTCCGTAGCGTCGGACCCAGATGGATAAGGACGGAATCGTGCTTCTACGAAAGAGAGAAGAATACCTAGTTTAGACCCTAAGAAGGCTAAAGAAGAATTTTATTTTATTTATCTTTTTTTTTTTTGTTTGTGATTTTTTTTTGTATTTTATAACATTTGTTTCATTTTATTATTTTATTCGACTCAAGTAATGGGAGTGGTCATTAGAGTTTCAGCAGACTCCTTCTGAGACCAGACTTCGAATGCCGTCATTGCCTAAGCATTTTCGAACACAACAACAAAAAACAAACAAAAGAAAGATCCTAGTTGCCGGGTCATTGATGATTATGTCTGGAGTCAAGATGAGATGCCTTCTTTTTTTTTTCTCGAGGGACATGTAAGGTTCCATTATATGGAAGTGGACTTCCATTTTTCTTTGAGGGACCATCGTGGGACTATAGAATTCCTTATCTTTGGTGGTATCTCATATCAAAACCAGGTTAATCGTCAAATGACCCTAAACTCGGTCTTTCTTACAGCTAACAAAGGTTAGTTTGTGTCGTACCCTAATCATATGTGGTCTATTTTCCTACATGATGCATGTAATGGGTAGGCTTTCATAGGACAGAACAAGGCCACCCTTGACAGAACCGATATACCTATCGCTCGTGGTCGCGAATTGTAGGCACGTGGTTCTTTTGATATACCTGGAGAATAGGTCACACAAACTCAGAGTAATCGAGCTAGTGCCTTTTTTGAGTGGCAGAGCACTCCACAGCACACTAGTGAATACCCTCGCTGGTGATTCTAAACTCGTACAGTAAATATCAAGGGCTGTAGCTTCACCACGAATTACCCATGACTACTCATGGGGTCCAACGACTAACTACGAGGGTAAGAGGAGTTCCCATGCAGTGTATGTGTGCAAGAGAGTGGTACAGGAAGCGGCTATCATCCGATCTCAGAGTACTTAGTATGACGTACCTCACCTCCCCGGGGGTAAAGGCACGACAGGGAGTACCCTCGCCGTTTGATTTCACTTCGAGCATTATGCATGATGCGGTTAGTACACACAAGGGTTAGCCAGACAAATATATTATGGTATTTGTTTATTTATTTATTTATTTTTTTGTATTTTGTTTTGCATATTTTTATTTTATTTTTTTTTTATTATCATTTTTTTTTCTTTTTATAAAAGTTTAGAGAGAACATTCTGTCATTTATTGATAGCACATATTTAGAGAGTTTGACCTTAGGTGGACATTTGCCCACCATTTCCCCAGTGAAGTCGCCACTGTAAGTACCGCGGTCCTCCGGGACGAAGGTTTCCTCAGCCCTTCTTGCTAGTGTATTGGTGACATAGGGTTTTGGGAGATACATATGTGTGTGTATGGATGTGGATAACATTGTCAATATATGATAAATAGGGGATTGGGATCATGCATTAAAATATGGTAACCTAATGAGAAGTCGCCACCTAGGGTTAGGGCCTAGGACCCATTAAGTGTAGCCCTACCCATGGTGAGCGGAATCGGGCTACGTGACTCCATATGGTCCATCCAAAGGTTCGGGTAAGGGGTCAGATTACGAGTGTGGGAAGGTGTTAGGCACCCACCTCGCCCGGCCGAAGCCGGTCTCTCTGTGTTAGATGCTACGTAAGGACGAATGTGGTTTCTCTCTTATTACGGGGATGGGGGATATTATGAACTACATTCAGGTGCTATGAATTAAACTAAAGTACAATAAACTACATTATATATGTGAAAAGTGCAGACTAAAGCGGTAAAATATGAAAGGACTACATTGGATCGACAAAAATGCAATAATTATACATGTATGGTTGTATGCCCCTGGCTCAGGGGAGATGGACGAATGGACCGACGCTGATCCTTTCTCGGCAGAGTAACGGCTCTTTCGAGTGATTTGGAAAAGAGTAAACAGACAGAATAACGTCTGTAACAAGGGAGTTTCGATGGTTATCCGTGCACAAACGGGATACCAAAGCTAAGGAGCCAAAGCGCTCTATACTCAGATGGACAATCGAAGGATTTGTCCACCCCAGGGAAACCTCACATACTCACACACTCATGAGAGAAGGAAGAGAAATGAGGGTGAGAAGGGAGAAAAGATGCTAGGAATCACTTGGGGAGGGTCTCTCTACCCAAAATTCCTTGGGAAATGTGGGAGGGGACCCTCCTATTTATAGGGAGGGACCTTTTCTCTCTCCTGGCCGAAAAAGTCCTCCACGACGCCGTGGAGATGTCCACGGCGCCGTGGGGGACTTTTCCACGGCGCGGTGGGGGACGTCAGCAGGCTGATGTCACACCCCCTCATGGCGCCGTGGAAATCCAGTACACCTCCCCACAGTGCCGTGGGCGCGCAGTGCCATTTTTCCTTGTTTTTGGGCCTAAAATGGGCCATTTTGTCCTCAGCATGGTTCTTGGTCTTATGGGCCAGGTATCTTTGGGTCTGAAAAGAGGGGGGGGTGCGTCGTCCATCGTCCATGTCCCGTAGTCATCATCGCCAATTAGGGGGTGACAAAAATCAGCGTCTACAACAACCAATTAAATCATTTGTTACCAAAAAAAAAATTAAATCATTAAATTAAACATAGTCAATCATTACACTACCATATATTTACATAAGGCCTAACAACCTCCAATCTACCAGTTCTAAGATTACAATATTATTAATAGTATCAAAATACGGCGCATTACACCATGTGTTAATCTAATCAGACAAATTTGAAATATTGAAATAAATGAGACACCATGTACTAGGCAGGTGTCAAAATTGAAGTCTAATTCAAGTGTATGACCCACCTTGAATTGCATAATAGGCATTGTATTATCAGTTTTCTCCATTTTTCTTTGCTTAATTTGCCACTTTTTTCCCCATTAATTCTTAATTTTGATATTTGGCAGAATGAGATTGGTCTCCAATTTGACACTTTAATTATGAGAGAGAGACCTACTTCTCACAGACACACCAAAAAAAAGAAAGAAAAGAAAAGACAAAAAAAAACAAAAACAAAAACTCACCTACTCTACCAATGTGCATCTCCCAAAAAAATATGCACTTGATTTGTTAATGTGCAAAATATTTTATGAGTGTAAGAAAAAATTAACCCATGACTAAATGTTGATAGATGTGTTGCATGTGAAAATCTCCCTCGCCCGATTCGCCAAGGATGAGCTTGCAAAAACCGAGTGAGCACAAGAGAGCTAGTGTGGCTCCGGCCAAGGACTCTCTGATGCTTAAGTTAGGTCTCCAGCGCAACAGCGTATCAACTTAGTGAAAAGTGAGATGAGCATTTGAGCTCCATACCTGAGTATTTATAGGATGAGATGAGGTGGTTGGAGGAGTCCTTGTATGGTAAGAGTCCTCTATTGGTAGGGCTCTTCCGTACGGAGCGGAATGGAGAGTTATTCTCGAAGTCGAGCTCCTAATGAGGTAAGAGTCCTTATTGAAGTATGATTCGGCTTTGTCCCGGGATTACGGCCCAATTCGTATCCCGTGATTGTTGGGATGTGTTGACGTGGCTCTGTGATCCTAGATGAGCCGTTGTTACTGCTTTCGGAGAGGCCTCGGCCTCGGGCGGCCATGCCCTTGATGCTCGGCTTCGTGCTCAGCACAAGTGACAAGTGAGCTGCTCCCTAAGCATTATGTCAGCTCGGCCGACCTCAGATCACACAGGTTTTCAGCCTATGGCTGATCAGATCGGGCTTGGGTCAGCGCTCAGTGAACTTAGTGCTCAGCCATGTTGGGGACAGGGTGATTGTCCTCCCCCTCGGTGACCGATTTAGTGCCGCACACTGTGTGCTTGGCTCGGCCTCGGTCTGTCCACGTGTCACTCACTGACTGGATGGGTATTTTATGACTCATCATGGGCCCCCCACTCATCAAGGCTCGGCTCGACCTTGATGTGTATAGTCTTTTGGTGTGTTGGCCATTCGATTTTGAGGCCGAATCCGAGCTCTCCTTCTGTGGGGATTTGATGTTCGTATGGATTCTGACAGTTGGGCTGTCAGTGCTACGTCACTCGGCGTCATTATGGCGCTCTAGTATTTGAATCATCTGTTGATTTGGTCTGTTAGATCTACTTCCTTAGATTCTTTTCGATCGTTGGATCTCGGCAACTCGGTGTCTATAAATAGGCGAAGGCTCTTCTCTCATTTGTCATTGTTCAACTCTTTAGAGTGCTCGGCTAGCTCAGAGTCTTCGGATCTCCAAGTGTTTGGCTCTTCTCAGCATTCAGCTCTCCTTCGTGTTTAGCTCATCATTTAAGCTTCATTCAACCAGTAAGTCTCCTCTCTTCAACATGTCAGTTGGTAGTGGTCCTGAAGGCGAAGCGCTCGCCAGGGTGGGAGAGGTCACGAGTCTGAGCTGAGAGCTCTCCACCCTTTCCCCTATTATAGACTTGCTGGGCTCAACCTCGGACGAGCCCGCGGTGGTGGAATCCCGCCAGGGCAATGGTGCCGAAGCCCCCTGTCCCAAGAGTCTAGCCAACAAGCTCATCCCATTGCTGAAGACCGTGCTGACAGCTCGGGGTCGTCCTCGATAGAAGACGAAAAATCAGACGAAGAGAGATCTTCTGAAGATGAGATCGGTTCGGTTGACTTGTCTACGGATGTCCCAGAGCCTGCAAAGGGAAGCGTCGGCTCGGTCGAGAGCTCGGTTACCAACGCCGAGCTCTAGGTCCTTAGGGAGATGTACGCCATTCCCGAGGACCTTAAGCTCCGAGTCCCACATCCTTGGGAGGTGGCCTACTTCATCTGGCCTGACAAAGTGGCCTTGTACGAGATTGCCTTCAAGTACAGCTTCAGATTCCCGGTGCTTAGCTTGGTGGATCAGATCCTAGACCACTTCCACCTGTCCCCAGGTTAGCTGACCCCGAACGCGTGGTTGCTCATGTACGGCTTCCACATCTTCTTCGCTAGGATGGGTCGGCCCCCCACAATCAACCTTTTTGCTCGGCTCTGGTACTTGAAGAGGTACCGAGACAACGACTGGTACTACTTCACCTACCGAGCGCAGAAGTACTCGACTCTGAATGCCTACAAGTACCTCGCTGGCGTACCGACCTCCAACAAGCACTGGAAGCCAAAGTTTTTCTTCACCACCATCCCCGACTATCCCTTTTGAACCGAGTGGAAGGAGATCAAGCTGAGCTACATCAATAGGGTGACACCTCTGAATGAGTATGAGCAGGCCTCGTACCACCAAATTGTTCGGCAGGCCCCCCTCGATGTTCTGCAGCTCCAAAATGAGGAGTTCCTCCAGCTGTGAAGGCTGACTCCGGGTAGGAAGTTTGAGCCGAGATCCGTACTTGTAATTTTTCTCCTTTGTTGTCTGACTTCTCTTCCTTGTTTTACAGTGGTCGGCAATGTCCCCCAGCTCGATGCGGCTCGATTAAAGGCTGAGCTCTCTGAGGAGAAGAGGAAGAAGGCGGCCGAGAAGGCGAAGGCGAGGGTCGAGGCCTCCAAGATCGAAAAGGGTAAGGCGGTCATGCCGAGCCCTAAGGACGCCGTGGTCAGCCTCGAGGCCGAGAAGAATAAGGGTGAGTTGAGCCCGCCGAAGAAGGAGAAGGAGAAGAAGAAGAGGGAGAAGGGCGATCTGAGCCCACCGAAGGAGTCGAAGCGCCCCAAGCTCTCCTTCAACCTCACGGGCGTGAACCCTCCCGGGGTATCTTTGAGTTCGGATGTGGCCAGGCTGGCCTTAGGGAGGGCTTCGGGCAACAATCTCCCGATCTGACCGGTATGGTGCATTTTCCAGGGCAACTCGGCCCTGACCTCGGCAGCTTATGCCAAGGAGTGGCTTGACGCTGGTCGCCTCCCTGCCAACAAGGCCATGCTCGAGGACTTGAGCGACGCTGAGCTCTTGTCCATGCTATTTCAGGATGTGGCAATGGTGAGTTCTTTCTTCTTTATATATTTGGCAATTTTGCTTTTTGGGTTCAGCCCTTTGACTCGTGCTCGGCTCATTCTCTCAGGGTTTCTCCAAAGCAGTCGAGGTCACTCTTTGGCTCGAGAGGACTCTCTCGGACAACACCTCCCTCGACGCTCAGGCCAAGATAGCGGGGAAGGAGGCCATGAAGGCCATTCAGGCATGCCGAGAGGTTGAGGCCAAGGCAGAGAAGGCCGAGTCTGACCTTAAAGCTCTCTGAGATGACATGGACTCCGTCCGAGTCTAGCATGAGAAGGAGGTGCGGACTCTGAAGGCCGACCTCAAGCGAGAGAAGAAGAAAGCCGAGGTTGACCTGGCTGCTACCCAAGCTGAAGCGGTGGAGGAGTACCTTCAGTCAAAGGACTTCAACGAGATGTGTCACGGCTTGCAAAAGCCTTCTTACTCGGCTGGGTATGATGAGGGCCGAGCTGACCTTTTGGCCGAGGTCAAGGCAGCCTATCCCAACCTCAACCTTTCTCGGTTTGATGAGGACGCGGCCACTGTGGTCAAGGATTTGGGCGAGGAGGATTCGATTGAGGTTCTCCAGGCTGTTACGACCGAGGTCACCCCGTTGGCCGAGCCATCCGCCCCTACCAAGGACCTGAAAGGCCCCACTACCAAGGACCCTACCGAGGATGCCGCAGAGGACCCTGTCGACGTTCCCGCACTCTAAAGTCTTTTGTTTCCTTTTTTCTTCTCCAGATGTACATATCCCCATGTTCGGGGTTTTGAGAACAACACTCTCTTTTCTTTTTCTTTTTTTTTGTTTTTCTTTTGTATCATGCCGAGCTATCGACTTTTTGTATACACCGTGCCGAGCTTTTTGGCTTTCAATTAATGAAATGACTATTTTCTTCCAAATTTATGTAAGTGTTTGCATTAGGCCGTTTTCTTTTATCACTTTGAAAACGCTGTTCTCATGTCCGAGCACCGAGACCGAGCACTCAGTCTGAATGCTCAGCTGAGCTTTATGCCTTAGCAATTAATTTTTACTTCCTTTAACGTTAGCTATCAGTTTGGCCTTGGTGCTCGGACTTAGCTTGAAAACCCTAGACCGAGGCTAATCTCTCAGCCGAGCTTAATGCCTTAGTTAATTTTTCTCTTATCCTGCCTTCAGCCCAGTCGTCGTGCTCGACCGTAGTGTATGAACATTGGGCCAGGACCGATCCCTCGTCCGAGCTTAATGCCTTGGTTAATTTTCTTTTAACCTTAGTCGTTGGTCTGCTCCGTCATTGTGTTCGGCTTTATTGTAGGAACGTAGTTAACCCGTGAGGGCCAATCTTAAGGGTCAGCCAACCTATGAGGGTCGATCTTAGACATCGGCCAATCTATGAGGATTAGTCTTATGACTTGGTTGCCGACCTATGAGGGTCGGTCTTTGGCGTCGACTAATCTATGAGGATTGGTCTTATGACTTAGTATGTGGTAGACTTGAAACAAACTCGGGAGTAGGGAAGAATCTCATTTTATTGATGTTGAATATTCAAACTTCTGAACTGAACATAAAAGCTGAGGCCAAAGCCGAGAACATATGTGAACACAAATATACACGGACTGAGCCAAGCTGAACAAAATACTTTTTGAAAAAATTTCTTCAAATTCTCAGAATTCCATGGCCTCGGTATCTTTTTGCCCCCCAGAGTCTGCAAGTGATACGCCCCTGGGCGAATTTGCTTAGAGACTATAAACGATCTTCCTAGTTGGGTGCTAACTTACCTTGTTGCCTTGGCATGGATGCGCTTGCTTTCCTGAGGATGAGATCTCCTTGGCAAAAGTGTCTTTCTTTCACCCTTGAGTCATAGTATCTTGCCGTCTTCTACTGGTAGGTGGTATTCTGAAGCAAAGCGTTCTCCCTTACTTCATCGAGGAAGTCAAGATTTGCCCTTAATCCGTCTTCATATGTTTTCTCGTCGAAGTGGAGGTCTATACGACGAGGCTTTGACCTCGACGGGTGTGAATGCCTCAGTTCCATATGCCAACAGGAATAGGCTTTCCCCGATTGGAGTTCTCATAGTAGTTCGGTACGCCCAAAGCACGCTCGGTAGCTCTTCCACCCATCTTCCTTTTGCTTCGTCCAATTTCCTATTGATTCCCATTAGCAGTGTTCGGTTCGACACTTCTACTTGTCAGTTCACTTTTGGATGAGCTACTGCTACTGGGCGGAAGTCTATGTAGAAGTGTTTACAAAATTCTCGAAAGTTTGGATTATTGAATTGTGCGCCGTTGTCTGTGATGAGCACTTTGGGTAGTCCGAACTGATAGATGATTTTATCTCGGAAAAACTTCTCCATGTTCTTTTCGGTGATGGTGGCTAAGGGTTCGGCCTCGACCCATTTTGTAAAGTAGTCGATGGCTACAATTAAGTACCTTCGATTCTCGAAAGCCGGGATAAAATCCCCAAGAATATCCATCCCCCACATGGCAAACGGTATCGGGCTCAGCATCGGGGTTAACTTCGTTGCGGGTTGGCTCGGGATCAATGCGAATAGTTGACATTTTTCGCACGTCTTCATGTACTTCATGGCATCTTCCTGCATTCTCGGCCAATAGAATCATTGCCGAAATATTTTATACGCTAGTGCTCGGCCTCCCATATGGCTCCCGCATATACCCACGTGTACCTCCACCATAGTGTACTCGGCACCATTCGGTCCGAGACATCGGAGGAGGGGAGACGAGATAGCTCTCTTATATAAGACCCCATCGATCATCGTGTACTTCGTGGCCTAGATCTTGACTTTTCTTGCTTCTCTGTTCTCCGGGAGCTAATCATTTTCCAAATAGTTGACGATCGGGTCCATCTAGGCCGGCCCTTCTTCCTCGATGTGTACAACACTTTCTTCTTGCAAAGAGGGTTTTTCAAGAATTTCTATGTACACTGATCGGTTCAGATTTGGGAAGTCAGCTTCGGCTAGCCTTGAGAGGGAGTCGGTTACAGCATTTTCTTCCCATGGTACTTAGATCATCTTAAAGTGCTCGAGATTGGAGATCAGTGCTCGGGCTCGGCTCAGATATGCTATCATCCTTTCGTCTTTAGCTTCATACTCTCCATTGATTTGGTTGACCACGAGTTGCGAGTAGCTTTGCACCTTCAGTCGGTTGACGCCTATGGCTTTGCTGACTCGGAGTCCGGCTAGGAGGGCTTTATACTCAGCCTCGTTGTTGGAGGTTGGGAACTTGAATCTCAAGGCATATTGGATGCGAAACCCCTCGGGGCTAATTAATATCAAGCCTGCTCCACACCCGACGGAATTGGTCAAGCGGTTGACATTCATGACCCACGACTGGTCGGGCTCGGCCTCTTCTGTTGATTCAGTACCTCGAACCCCAGGGTGGGGTATAGTGCACTCAGCAACGAAATTGGCCAAAGCTTGTCCCTTTATCGCCGTTCACGATCGATAACTTATATCGTATTCACTTAGCTCAACCGCCCAGGCGATCAACCGACCCGACACATCCGGGTTGTGCAATATTTTCTTGAGGGGTTGATCGGTTAGTACCACAATTGGATGAGCTTAAAAATAGGGCCTCAACTTTCTAGCGACCGTTACCAAGGCGAACGCTACCTTCTCAAACTTGGAGTATCTCGTCTCGGCGTCGATGAGAACATGGTTGATGTAGTATATGGGTTTTTGTGCTCGACTCTCCTCCCTTATTAGCACCTCACTGACCGTAATCAGGGTTGCGACTAAGTAGATTTGGAGCTCTTCTGTAGGCTCGGGTCGGGAGAGGAGAGGCGGATTCTCCAATTATTTCTTCAAATCTTCAAAAGCTTGCTGGCATTCTTCGGTCCACACAAAATCTTTCGAGTTTTGAATGTTCTTCAAAGTCTTGAAGAAGGGCAGACATTTGTTGCCCGATCTCGACATGAATCGTGCCAGCGCCGCTACTCTTTCGTTCAGCCTTTGTACTTTTTGGATCGTCTTTGGAGGGCTCATCTCTTGGATGGCTTTGATTTTCGCCGGGTTGGTCTCAATGCCTCGTATGGAGACCATGAAGCCGAGGAACTTTTCCGAAGTTACACCAAAAGCACACTTGGCGGGGTTCAGTTTCATCTGGTTCTTCCTTAGTACCCCGAAAGCTTCTTCGAGGTCAGCCAAGTGATGTTCGATCTTCAAGCTCTTCACCAACATGTCATCCACATACACTTCTATGTTTCTATCAATTTGCTCGCGGAACATGTGGTTTACCATCCATTGGTATGTCGCTCCGGAGTTCTTTAATCCGAACGGCATGACCTTGTAGCAAAAATTTTCTTGGTCGGTTCGAAAAGCTATATAGGTCTCATCCTCTTCATGCATTAAGATTTGGTTATATCCGGAGTACGCATCCATGAAGCTCAGCATCTCGCGGCCCGCAGTAGCGTCTATCAATAAGTCAATCCGGGGTAGAGGGTACTCATTCTTCGAGCACGCCTTGTTGAGGTCGATATAATCGACGCACATTCTCCATTTCTCGTTTGGCTTGGGAACCATGACAATGTTCGCCAGCCAAGTTGGGAATTTTTCTTCTTGGATGAATTCTAACCGTCGAAGCTTCTCCACCTCTTCTTTGATCGCGGCTTGTCGGTCGAGGGCGTAATTTCTTCTCTTCTGCTGGATCGGCTTTCGGCTCAGATCCATATGGAGTCGGTGCTCAACTATATGTCTCGGTATACCGGGCATGTCGACGGCTGACCAGGCGAAGACGTCGGCTTTCATCTTTAAGAAGTTCCTGAGCCGATTCCTTTGTTCGTCGCTTAATAGTGATCCGAGCTGTACCTCTAAGGGAGAATGGGATGAGGTCTTCCACGGGTCTTCCATGCCTTTCGGTCAGCTCATCCCGTTGGTCTTCAGGGAGGTGCTCAACGCACATGGCCATTCCTCGGACATTTCCTTTGTTTTGCTTGACGAATGATGCGTAACATTCTCGAGCCTTCTTTTGGTTGCCTCAAATTTCTCTGATCCTGTTCTCCATGGGGAACTTCATCTTTAAATGCATCAGCGAAATGATGGCGTGGAGGGCGGTGAGTGACGGGCAACTGAGTATGGCATTAAAGGCCACCACCGACCGTACCACCATGAACTTGACTTGGATTGTTGTTTGGCACAGAACTCGCCCGAACGTAACTAGTAGGTCTATCGACCCTTTGATCGTGGTCGAGGCTCCTGAGAATCTGTGGAGGGAGGTTCCTTTAGGCTTGAGCACATCATCGCCGAAGCTGAACTGTTAATACGCATCGAGTGACATGAGATCCATCGATGCTCCCGTATTGATCAATACCCGTGCTCCTTGCGATCTCTACCTGCACTACCAAAGCATCATTGTGAGGTAAACTTATACCTTTGAGGTCGGCTTCGATGAAGGAGATCGTCGCCTCAGACTTTGGCCTTTTGCTCAGCATCTTCGCGACTCCGACGAACCGTGCATTCTCCTTGGCCTTCCAGGTGGATTCTTGTTCGGGTCCTCCGAGGATGGTGTATATGGGTGCTCCTTTGTCAATGCTCGGCCCCAGCTCAGTCATCTTTCTTTTCGGCTCGGACTTTATCCTCATCGCTCTCGTCCCTTCGGCTATCAGACTTCGGCTCAGCCTTCTTTTGGTCGCGGTCTTCCAATCGCTAGCCTCTGTGTTCTTCTCGGCTCCCTTTGACTTACCGCTTCAGGTGTCCCACCTTGATTAGCTCTTCAATCTCCCTTTTTAGCTGGTAGCAACCTTTGGTGTCATGATCGATGTCTTTGTGGAATTGACAATACTTGTTGGGATTCCGGGATGACCCAGCTTGCATTAGTCGTGGTTGGCGGATGTATCCGTCGTCTTGAATTTGCATAAGGATTTCCTTCTGCGAAGTATTCAAGGGAATGTACTCGGGACTCCGAGCTTGGTCCGTCCTCTCAGCTAGGCGGTCAGTCTTGGTTCGCTTTTCATCTTTGCGATCATCGCTTGTCGGCCTTTTCTTCTCAGCCTTGCCTTTACTCGCCTTCCGTGCTTAGCGCACCTCTGCCATGTTTACGAACTCATTGCACCCTCTCCAAGAGTTCAGCCATGTTCTTGGTTGGTTTTCGGGCCAAGTCCTTGATGAGGTCCATATCTGTAAGTCCGTTGCTCATCGCCGTGTGAGCCATAGCCTCATCCAAGTCCTTAATGTCCAAGGATTCCTTGTTAAAATGGGAGACAAACGCTCGAATCGACTCGTCGGGCCTTCGCTTCATGCTTAGGAGATTGATCATCGTCTTCTTACTTCATACTACTCTAGAAACGCATGACGAAGGCTCGGTAAAGATGCTCAAAGCTCGTGATGGATTTCGGCAACAACCATGAGAACCAAAAGGTCGCCGTGCCGTTGAGAGACAAGGGAAAAGCTCTGCAGGAGACAATTTTGGTTCGCCCGTACATGGTCATCATCGCGTTGAAGTAGTTAATGTGATCCGTCGGGTCAGTAGTCCCGTCATACCGATCGAAGGGAGGCGGCTTGAACCCGACTGGTAGCGGTGCGGTCATGATCTTGGGAGGATAAGGGTGTCGTCCGACCAGCGAGTAGGCGTCTGGGGTTGCCTATTTCTTCAATCCTTCTACCTGTTTAGCCAATTCTCTTAATCACCTTTCTACCTCAGTTTCAGGCTCTCGACCATTCGGCTTCTCAGCTTAGTGTCGATTTTCTTGTTCATCCGACTGAGGTTGGCCATTTTGCCCCTCAGCTCGAGATTGGCTCTCGCGCTCATCCAGCCAAGGTCGGTCATTCTGTTCGGCTCAATTAGCTTCACTTCTTCTTACTTGCCTCTCGACTTGGAAGTTGGACCCGCGGGGGCTCCTTTGTTGTTCTTCTCGGCGAGACGGGCTTTGGCAAGATCTTTCTCCTTCCCTTGCTACATACCTCCCGTTGTTCTCGGTGTCCCCTTGGCTGCCCGTCCTCCCTGAGTCGGCCAAAAAATACCGATCTTCTAGCGACTAAAGTTGCTGGTTCAATCTCTCGCCCTGCCCTTGGGCTTCGATGATGCTCCAGCTTGTCCCGTTGAGCACTCCTATTGGGACGCAGAGGGGGAGTTTTCTAGTCGGGCGGATGACACGACACTGCTCGGCTCGGCTCCGCGCTGGCCAACATTCTGCTACAGGTTTCCCTCGACGAGTACTGTTGCCAAAGGGGGCGCGACCGGTGGCTGGCCCAACAATCCTGCCTGGGCCATCTGACCCATGAAAGTACGCAACATCTCATTAGTGTGCAGCACTTGCAACTGAATGTCCATGACTTGCCGATTGCTTGCCGGGGCTTCAGGATCCAAATTCTCTTGCACGGGTGGAGGCGGCTGCAAGTTCGACCCATTCCGGTTTAGCTTGGCTTGGGGCCAACCTTCCGCTGTCGTGTCCAACACGCTTCCGCCATTTCCTCCATCTACCGGTGGAGTCGGGTTGGCAGTGATGCCCGCGCTGCGCTGAGCTCCTCCCCCTAGCGGGGGTCTTTCGGCCGTGCCTTGCAGCAACGTTTTCGGGGGTGGTGAGTGCCTCGCTTGCCTATCAGGTTGCGGCTCATCTCCGCGGGAGGCAAAGCCGTGTTGTCCTGATCTTGTTTGCACAACCATTGTCTTCGCTCTCTTGATTGGTAAAAATGACGATGACTAGCTGACGTCATTCCCACATATGGCGCCAAATCTGTTACGTGTGAAAACCTCCGTCGCCCGGTTCGCCCAAGGATGAGCCTGCAAAAACCGAGTGAGCACAAGAGAGCCTGTGTGGCTCTGGCCAAGGACTCTCCGATGCTTAAGTTAGGTCTCCGGTGCAACAACGTATCAACTTAGTGAAAAGTGAGATGAGCGTTTGAGCTCCATACCTGAGTATTTGTAGGATGAGATGAGGCGGCTGGAGGAGTCCTTGTATGGTAAGAGTCCTCTATTGGTAGGGCTCTTCCGTACGGAGCAGAATGGAGAGTTATTCTCGGAGTCGGGCTCCTAATGAGGTAAGAGTCCTTATTGAAGTGTGATTCGGCTTCATCCCGAGATTGCAGCCCGATTCATATCCCATGATTGTTGGGATGTGCTGACGTGGCTCCGTGATCCTAGATGAGCAGTTGTTACTGCTTCTGGAGAGGCCTCGGCCTTGGGCGGTCGTGCCCTTGATGCTCGGCTTCGTGCTCAGCACAAGTGACGAGTAAGCTGCTCCCTAAGCATTATGTCAGCTCGGCCGACCTCAGAACACATAGGTGTTCGGCCTATGGCTGATCAGATGGCGCTCGGGTCAGCGCTCGGTGAACTTAGTGCTCGGTCACGGTGCTCGGCCATGTTGGGGACAGGGTGATTGTCCTCCCCCTCGGTGACCGGTTTAGTGCCACACGCTGTGTGCTTGGCTCGGACCTCGGTTAGGCCTCGGTCCGTCCACGTGTTACTCTCTGAGTAGATGGCAATTTTATGACTCATCAAGATGAACACTAAATCCATTGAAATTGGGTACAACCCTTCCCTTGGAGGCAAATGCGTGGAGAAGAGAATTAATGGAAATGGATTCGTAGTTGATCGATCTGACGTCGATTAATCCTGGTTTTCTATCTAAGTTAGACAATTTGATCGATTTCGATCAAGCCCCATCAATTTGATTATGAGCCAATTCAAATCGGGATTGTTTACGAAAACTTTCGATAGTTGATAATGATATTTATATTAGGGGTGTCAAAACCTAATTCAAATAGATAAAATTGAGCCGAAATCGACAAAAATTGAACTAAATCGAAATTGATATGAGCTTATTGGATCATGTTTCAGATTGGAGTTTGTGACACCAAAGCCATATCGGTCTAGTTAGAAACCAATAAGACATGCGAACATTAAAATCGGACCGAATCCAATACCGACCCGAAATTCATAAAAAGGCATATTTTTTCACACTTTTGAATATATTTACACGATAAACCGAAACAAATCGAAATCAAATCGATACGAGAAATCAATATGAAATTGAAACCGAAACTACCCAAGTACCCTTATTGGATAATGTTTTAGACTCAGTTAGTCTCACCGAAACCCATGAAACTAAACCAAAACCGATCCCAAACAACCGATTCACACCACAAGAGACAGATCAACCAACAAAGATTGAGGATCATGGAAGAAATTTTTTTATTTTTTTTAGGTAAAGAGGATCATGGAAGAAAGAAAGCCATGCCAAATTGCCAATATGCCATGCGTCATGCACTCATGCTTCGTCCCAAAGCCATCCCTTGCGTCTTGTTTGGTTTTCCTCACTCACTTTTTTTTTGATAACCTGTTTTCCTCACTCACATCTCTATAAATAATAACGCGTGGAGCAGCAGTCATCTTAATAGTCACTGACCGGAAAAAAGAGGCCTTCAAGGGTTACAAACGTAATTTCACAAAGGATCAAGGGTTGACAAGATAAATCTCAATTTCTTGAGTTGGGATCCTCTCCAATGACTTGGAGAGCCCAATGAACCATCCCACGGGCTGAGTTGGCTGTGTGCATCAGTATCAGCCAAGCTGTTGGATGTTCATTGGTGGTGCGTCTCATTGAAGAGATTCAAATTTTAAATTTTTTAAATTTTTTTATGAAAGATAATTACAACACTGTCCTTATACAGATTCCTTTACAGCTTTCACATTATAAACAATGGGATTTACACTTGACTTTTTCTTTTTCTTCTTTTTATACTAACCATGTGAGTTTCATGTGAACCCACACTTAGGTTCTCGAACAGTGGATTCCATCTGGATGGTCAACCTCTGTTCTCATACGAGAACCTGAGCCGAGCTTTATGAATGATATCATTTTACAATCCCTCATTTGTTGTAGTGTATAGATTCTTTCTTACACTGCCCTTGTAGAACTTCTCCTCGATTCAATATCCCGCCCGCGTCGTATAGAAGCGAAAACACAGATCGAACAGTTCGTCACACTGGTCTCACTGTCACACACTTGCTTTCAAGTTCCAACTCCCTCAGTTTTACATTGAAGCGGTTCGGTAGCTTTTTCCACCTGGAAGAAAACGAGGGGAAGCAGAGGAAGATTTCCTATCTCTCGCGCGCGCTATCCCGTTCTTCTCGCTTTCTCTGCGTGAATTTTTGCTTAATCGAAGTAAAGCAAAGATGAATCCCCGCCACGATCCGAACCCCTTCGAGGAAGAGGAAGAAGTCAATCCGTTCTCGGTAACCACCCCTAGAATCTCTTGCCCTTATTTGCTTGCATATGTTGCGTTTAATCCCCTTAATTACCTGTTTTTTTGGATCTGTGTGGTTTTGGATGCGACTTGTGATAATGAGTGTGATCTAGCTGTTAAGATTCGACTATGGAGTATAGTTGCATCTGCAATTGGATCTAGATATATTTGCATAACCGCCAGGTTAATGAGTTTCGGTTTTGTTTAGTACACTTTAATTGGAGGTCGGAGTCTAATTTTGTTGAGGAAAGTGTGCATAGGAAAGAAGATCTGTTTTTAGGTCGGGTTAAATCGTTAGTTGGAACTTGGGTGTGTGTGGTTCTGGTTTGGAGTTGTTGCGGATAGGGTTATATTGGGACTGACTCTTCCAAATGTGGTTATAAATATGTAATCTCGGTGTCATTCTTATTTTTTAGTCCTTGGTTCTGCTTGGTTTTGGCAAGCTTTGGATTCTTATTGTGAATTAAGAGAATTGTTAGGTTTACTTTTATGAATTGTCACAGATAAATGGTTGTCACCGTGTGAAGCATATTGTTAGAAATTCCAGTTTGTAAGAGTTACTGTTAAAGCCATTTGAATAAACTCTTTGGAGAGCTAAGTTTGGTAACCCTTTTAATAATTGCTTTTTAACAGTTGGGTTCTTTATTAGAAAATTCTGTTGCCTTTTGTTCCTCTGATTTTATATTTTTCCCAGTATCATTGGCTTCAATGCTGAAACTGATATGGTTATTTGCAGAAAGCTGCCGCTCCGACGTCAAAGCCACGAATACCGTCATTCTTACCTCAGTCACTGGGCTTTGGCAACAAAAATGACGCAACTGTTGACATACCGCTGGATACAATGAGTGTCAGTAGAAACTAATTTTCTTATATGATCTTGCAGTTTCTGCTTATTTATGTTTCTTTAGTTACTTCTTGAGGGGCTGAGTTGTTTATATGTACAGGATACTAATACAAGAGCAAAAGAACTTGCAGCATGGGATGCAGATTTACAGAGGAGAGAAAGGGTCGGTGTTGATAATTAATTTATGTAGATGTCTGTCTGCAATGTGATTGTCTCTTGATAAAAAAATTTATTTTAAAGGGAAAAAACAACTAATTGAGTTCTTACTCTTTGTTTTTGTATCTGTTTATGTATCTTTGAACAGCCATCTGGCCCTAGTATAGGAAAGCACCATTTTTTGTCTTTCATAGTTTTGCTTCCCCTTTTAAAATATTTTCTGGGTTTTACCTTTTTAAGGTGTCAGTTGGTTCAGCTGGTGTCTGGAAACAGCCTCCCTGCGAAAGCAGGAATAAGGCTGCGTACAGTATGACCCTCCCCAGAGCCTGCAGTGGCGGGAGGGAGCCTTGTGCACTGGGTACGCCCTTTTTTTTTGGGTTCAGCTGGTCTTGTAGTTGTAAGCTTGGTCTCGGTATTACAAGCCCGAGACTTTGGATTGAGTCCTGCCTCCCCCTTGTGCTGAAGTGTGCTCCCTCCCCTCTTATACCCCATACCCTTGGTGACTATACATATCAATTTTGGTTCCGACAAAAAAAATTTTCTGATTTAATTATCTGCAAGGAAGAAAGACAAAGTTCTTCTTAGTGATCAATATGTACTTTAGGCACAGAGGTAGTGTGCTTTCAAAATTCATTTTTGCTATTTGTTGACATTTTGCTCCTTTATTTACAGGACATAAAACGACGAGAAGATGCTGTTGGCAGAGGTAAGCTATGGACTTTCATCTAAGGCACTTAACGGATAAAATTTTCTTTGCTTTTCCCCATATTATCTTGCAGCGTTTAAAGTGTGGTTTCTACTTTTTTACCACAGCGGGCATCCCCACTAATGACAGAAACTGGCCTCCATTCTTTCCAATTATTCATCATGACATAGCAAATGAGATTCCGATCCATGCTCAGAGGTTGCAGTATCTGGCTTTTGCAAGTTGGTTAGGTAATCCTTATACTTTGTTGGTGTTGAGTAAATATCTCCATTTCTTGGAGCCTTTGATTTTGAAATATGTGACATCTGTTATGCACTGATTAAAAAAAAAGAAAAAAAGAAAAAGGATTTGGTATGCTTTGTCATTGTTGGGGAAGTTCCTTGAAGCCTTAGATTCATAATCTTTCCCACCTTACACAATTGATCTTGGAGAATTTGTTATCACAATAACCTCAATTGAATTTGTGTGTAAATGTTTTATTAGAGGTGAGGTTGCTCATATCTTATTTGTGACATCTAGTTTCCCTTTACATATATAACTGCCCTGGTTTCTTGCGTCTAGCATTGTTTCCTGTAACCAAATCAACTACTTCTACTAATGGTATGCAATATGAGATTTTGAATCATTATGGACATGATTTCCTAGATATTCTCTCTTTGATTGCCAACCATGGTCCACTCTTTGGATCCTAACTTTCATTATACTTTTTTTGATTTAAATTGTAGCTTGTGGTTTACATGATTTGCTTGTATTCATATGTAATAGTTATCAAGGAAAAGAGGATTTGGGAGAAATACCATCTATTAACTACACAAGAGGTCAATGGGATAAACACTGTAACTTGTCTGACTGGTTACTGTAAATTGAAGCAGCACTTGTATGATTTTTTCCAGGCCATAGTCTCTACTATTGTCAATATATACCTTCTGATGCAGATTCATCACCAAATAGGGCTTGTTTCATTGGGAATAAGTCTAGGGTTGAGTTACATACATGTTGGGTCTTTGATCCCATGGGTTTCTAATGTGATATGCCACTTTTATAAGCCTAAAATATGGGTATATAGGTTGCATACGGGATTAGCCCAATACTTAGTTTATTTTTATGTTTTTTAATTGAACCAGTTCAAATTGGTTGCATCCAATTGGTTCAATTTAAGTGATCATGTGACTTGGTTAAGTGGTCATGTGACAACTTAAGTGGTCATGTGATGTAAGTTGGGCTGGATTAGGAGTCTATAAGTCCAGCCATGTTTTGAGTCTATTTCGTTTAGTATTTTAGTTTCCTAATTGGTTTAAGTTACCTAATAGGTTAGGGATAAGGTTAGGCCATTCCTTTTTAGTGTCTAAGTCTATTTTTGAGTCTTCTATATAAGTTTGTAAGGGAGGCCAACATTACATACGAATTTGATTAATAAAAATTAGCTTTATGCTTGCTGCCTTTGTTGCTGCCTTTGCTCCATCGTGAGTGTGCCTTGTGAGTAATATCAAGGTTGATGGGATTGGTGGACTCCGATCGACTCCTTGCATCTTATAGATTGGGAGGTCTTTCTTCTTATTCAATCGAGCTTCTTCAAGCTGCTGCTGCTGCCTTTGAAGGAGATCAAACTAGTAAGTAATCTTAGTTTCTTACATATATCCTTCCCCTCTTCATCCTCTAACCTAATCCACACCCCCCTCCATCCATCAAACCCTAATTTTCATTAAACCTGCAACTCCTACCTCAACTAGGACTCCCTCATAACTACAGATCTGGCCATCAATTTCGAACCATACTTCTAGCCTATATTCTCCACACCTCTCCCTACACTCGACCTTAAACACAGCCTTTAGTCTCCACTACAACCCCTCCATTCCCCCACTCCATTAAACCTAAAATCTGCAACTCAATTCTGTCCAGAATTGCAGAATTTTAAAACTTTCCCAAATCCTATTATTTTTATACTATATTGACCCCCTAGACCTGCCCATTAATATCCTATAAACCCCTTTCCCAATATCCAACCCAAACCCTAGGAATTGACCTAAATCCTAGTGCTGTCCATTCGAACCAGCAACCCCTTTTGTTATTTGATCTTGTTGTTTGGCTCTTAGTAGGTCTCCTACCTATCTAGGACTACATTACCTTCTTTTTTATGAATGTTGTAAATAGTCACTTTTGTCATTGTTTGTTTGCTAGCTAACCTTTTGAACTACGAATTCCAAAGGCCAACTTCAGGCCTTGGCCTAACGTGGTGTAGGAGAACTATTGGGCTAACCTAGCAACTTAATTGAAATTAGATCTTGGAACAATTGAGAAAAACCTGAGATCTATGTTTTAAATTATAACAGAAACTTAATACATCATTTAGGTTCCCAAAATAAAGTAATTAATCATGACAATGAACAGCAAAAAGTAGGTTGCAACCGGGTCCAGTAGGATACGTTAATGGCACGATTACTACCTTGGACCGACCCAAACTCAGTTGGGTATCCAGATGGAGATGAACCGGGTCCAGTAGGATATTTTATTCGGTCAATTTTAGAAAGTGGAATACATTTGTAAGTGTTAGAGTTGGTTAGGAATCTTAGGAGATTGTTTCCTTGTTAAAATTTGTTTCCAAGTTTGATAGGTTTCCTTTGTTAGTTGGATTTTCTTCTTTTAAATAGCTTGTATTAAGATGAAAATTCAGATTGAAAAGATGAATTGGGTTTGTGTTTGTGAAGAGCCTGTGTGGCTGGTTTGTGCATTCCTTCCCCCTGCCCCCTTTCTTATGCATTCTTCTCTCCCCTGCAACTCTGATTTCTTCCACTTCTCCTATCGGTTGTCCACCAGTAAAATAACTAAGTAGCTTATCTCCTACAATTCAATCAACATAAATAAAATAAGAAAAGGAAATAACCCAAAGAAGTATATAACTATTACCAACCCTTATTAGACCAAAAACCCAAGTTGGCTTGTAGTTCTCCCACTGCTGGTTCAAGCTCCCTAGCTAGGAGACGAACTGTCTCCTTTCCCCTCCCCCTCCCTCTATAGCTTTACTCTTTATTCTTATTGCCATTATACCCCCAACTTCTTGCTTTATTCATGTATTATTTTCTTCTTCTTTTTTATTTATTTATTTTTTTCATTTGCTCCCTAGTGTACCCCTAAACTTTATCCCTTAATTCCCATTGTATTATTGATAAGTTACCCTTTAAGATTCCCCTTTATTTGCAATTATTCCACCATCTTTATAAACTTCATTTTATTTATGGTTTTGCCACTATATCTTTTGATTTGAGTATTCTCTTGCTCGTGTGTGCCCATATTGATTCAGAATAGGGTTTCCGAACCCGGGATCGCCATCCCCCTTCGTGTTATCCTTGCTATTGCTTAGTCGAAATCTGTTTAGTTGTATAAGTTGCTGTTCTTGCAGTTAAATAATATTAATGTTTGAAATAATCAGTTTTTCCATATAGAACTGCGCCACACCGTCCTGCCAATTCTTCATTATCATTTCAAGTTAAATTTTGGATTCTTCACAACTTATTAATTTTCAGTTCAGAACTTTTCTACAATGATTATGTAAGCAATCATATATTTTTTGCAGGTATAGTTCTATGTCTTGTATTCAATATTGTTGCTGTGATCGTCTATTGGATTAAAGGCGGAGGTAAGATTTGTTTCCTCGACAATTTATTGTACCTTTTAAATAAGATTATTTCCCTGGGCTTTGCTCAATGCAGGGATTCTGATAAATCTCACAATCTATAGGTGTTACAATCTTTTTCCTCGCAATAATCTACGCCCTGCTGGGATGCCCCCTTTCATATGTACTGTGGTACAGGCCTCTCTATCGTGGAATGAGGTACCTGACTTAGCCATTCACAATCACTGATTTTGTATATATGGTAGAAGAAATTGGTCATTCCATGCTCATCTCAGTGGGATAGGGTTGGGTCAATTTAGTGTTGAGTTATATTTGATAAGGTTGGTTTTGGTTTTGATGAAACCTGTACCACATCCTCTCCTTCCCTTAAATGTATGCTTCATTTGTTAGTCATCTGAATGGTATGTTTTCTATGGATGTGCTTGTGCAGTTTGAAAATCAGATCAGACTGTTTGAACCACTACTCATTGCTTTGGCTCTCTTGACTAATAATAAAACAGGATTTGGTCTCAAATTTGTTCAGAGATGGTAGAAAACTGACTGTTTTTCTTTAAAATGGTCATAACCTTGACAATATCCCTGCTTCTTGTAATTTTGATTTTCTGGAGCAAAAACTTGGTTGAACTGGAGTCGAATCGGAGTTGGTTCCTATGATGGTCTGTTGCACGATTGGTTTTAGAAACCATGCACATGCGCGCTTGCTTATGTTATCTGGCTATTTATATAGTTTTTAAAGATACTATAAAGAAATGCACCCCAGCTTAACATTATGCTTTATGTTTTTGCAATGGATAGTAATTTGATTTTTCAGGCGTGGATTGGCTGTTCTTGTTGATCACCAAACTTTTCCTGCTTTACAGGACTGACAGTGCCCTGAATTTTACTGGGTTTTTTCTGTTCTACTTGGTGAGTTTTTGAACTTAAATAACATTTTATTAAGAATTCTTCCTCAGAGCAATAACTTTTCACATTGTACTTATGGTATTGATTTGATGCAGCTCCATATACTCTTTTGTATATTTGCTGCTATAGCTCCTCCAGTTGTCTTCCGCGGGGAGTCATTGGCGTAAGTGCTTTTGAAGAAATCTTCTCTTTTACATTCTAAGATAAAAGCAGTATAGTCTGGTGCTCATTCATCATATTTTTCTGGTCTTGAATTGTCTCAGTACTGAATACAGTGTACGGATGTGTATGGCTTCCTCGTAAATAAATAACTAATGCTTGATGAGAAGTGCATAGGTTAATCCTGAAAGCCACTGTCAACTGATTAATGCTAATTTCCTTTCCGGCCTTAAGTGATTACTTAAGATTCAGAGTTTCATTTGAAATTTATCAACTAATAGACCTAAAAATTTACAGAACTGTAGGTATTATATCTTGATAGGATTCTGGAAGTGATTACCAACAATGCCTTAACCATTGATCATAGTTGTCAAGGTGCCGCCTAGGCGTCCAAGGGGATTTCTAGGTGCCTAGGTGGCTGCCGCCTTATTGTAGGGCGCCTTGCACTGGTTTAATTGGTATCGAACCAGGTTATGATGCTTATTTATGCCAAATATCATTTAAATAAGCAAATACCCCCTATTTGAATCCAATAAAAATAGTTTAAAAATAAAATTCCAAAAGGATAAAAAGTCAACCCCCCAGTTCAAGATCAAAAACTAGATTTTTGGCGGTAGGTGAAATTTTAAACTTCCTAGTGCTGAGGTTTTTCTCAAATCTAAAAATTCCATAAATGTTAATATGGTAAAACATTGTTAAAAACCAAAACTGCGGTAAAATGTTCATTTGTTTTGATATCTAAAAAATATTTTCATTTAGAGCGATTTTGACAGCATCAGTGCACACCAAATAAGGTTTGACCGGAACATAATTCCTTCAATATAAATCAGATTTAAGCAATCTTGGATTTGTTGGAGAGCTGATTATTTGGAAAATGGCCTCAGGGCCCTAAACCAAGGAGATTATTAATTATGCAGGGGAAAAGCAAGATTGCTTTTATGACGAAGACTGAAGAGTAACCACTAACAATGGGATGGAGTTAGTTGACCTTAGCTTTTTAGCTTGTCAAGATTGATATCTGATAGAAATACAGCTCTTGACCCTTTGAATCCCCATTTTACTCCTGTGCAAGCATTGTGCTTCCTCTATAGTCCAGTTTTGTAGAACTTGAATATCCATCGTTCCATAGATGTGGTTAGGTCTTGGGTTGTCAGTGACAATAGGGGTAATCCACCAGTGCATGCATTTCTTCCATGCAAAATTGCAGAAAAATGACAATACTTATGTGTGTGTGTGAAGTGGTAACTAAATGGTCTGTTGTGTGCTTAAGTGGAATTGTGCTGGTGTAGGTGTTCAACTCTTTTGATCTCCTCCCCGTGTGTGTGTGAAGTGATGACTAAATGGTCTGTTGTGTGCTTAAGTGGAATTGTGCTAAGTTTGGTGTTCAACTCTTTTTTGCCCTCTTCCCCCAATACATGGTGACCTGGTAAGCCATGACTAAGCATTATCGTGTCTGGACTGGCATGACCTGATGATGCAGATCAAAGGTACTTAAAGAAGTTCCAAAGAAGAAAAAAGAGCCTGAGTCAATTCAGTAACTAAGCTGTTTTGACTCAGTCATGAACTCAGTTCACTCAGTTTTGGGTCAGTTGTGGAGCAGCAATCAGTCCTCCATCGTGGGACACTTTTTTAGAATTCTATATGCTTTGTTATGGCTTTAATTAGTTACTTGTACTAGTTGTACTAGAGTTCCACTTTGTTAGGACTCTATCCTATCTCTTTTAAGTGTTTTAAGTAGTAGGGATACTCCAAAAGGGGTTGTCGACCTACGGGGGTTCCTACTCTGTTTTGCTTTGTGTTTTTATTTTATTTTATTTGTTTATTCCTTGTTGAGTTCCATTGTTACTCTTTATTGTCTTTAATAAATAAAGCATTAGAGGGGGCTACAGCCCATGATTTGTCCATTCAAACAGCTATTGGCTATTGTAGTTATGTGGTGATGTGGCTCTATTACTGTTTTGGTGATTCAATAACCTGGTTGGTGGTGATTCCAACCAAAAACCATTGGTAGTGATTTCGGTGGTTGTATCCTCTCTTCTCTTGTTTGATTCTTTCTTTTCTGTAATCAGTCTTCAAGTAAATACCTTTTGCTCTATTAAAACATCAGTATGGTCGTTTGAATTCAGCAATTTTGTGATATCTGTTTGCTTCTGTTCCGGTGATAGTTGATCCTCAGTTGCTGCTTCTTAATATCTAATATAGTAATATACTGTTTGTTCATTACTCTCTTGAACACCATCTAATCTGAGGTCGATTCATACTTATTCTATTCTGATTTTAAGATTCCCACCAGCAGTAGGAAACTATTTCTCGGCATCCAACCGGTCGGTTGATCTGAGTTTCTGGTATTTCATTCACCTTGTTTGTTGTTTTTCTGATCAACCTATTGGGTTAAACTGACCTATATTTGATCTATTATCAATAGCTTTCTAATTCTGGGCCTGCAGTTCTGTTTTAGGTTTCCTATTCTCAGTAGGAACCTAAAATAGCGTAACATTCAACCATTGGATTGTCTAAAGATTTTGATATCTATTTCTATAATTAATGTATAGCTCTTGACCTGAATTTTATGCAGATCAGATCCTTTGATCTGGTTCTATCAGAGTTCTCTTTAAAACTAGAAAATTCTCCTTAGTCTGCAATCCTGTTGTTTGTGGTTTCCTGAAACCTAACCTTTTAGGTGGATTTAAACCTCACCACCCGATCTGGAAACCTAGACCGAGACAAACCAGAACCAAACCAGGCTTTTGGTCTAATACTGGTTGGTAGGGGGTTATTCTTGTAGTTGCATTTTATTGTGTTTTATTAGATACGTATTAAAGCCATTGCGTAGTTTCCTTGTCTGAGGTAGTCTCCTTAGTGGAATTGATTTCAGTTGCAAAGAATATATATGTAATCCACTGATTGAGATGGAAAACAGTTGAATATTGAATGAGCTTTGAAGTTTTTCTCACGGGTTGTGAGTGAGGGTGCTGCTGATCCTTTTCTCTCTTCTCCTTTATTCGATTTAGAGCCTCTCCTTTCAGGTGCAAAATTCCTCACTGGTTCTCCTCATCTTCTTCTTTTTCTGTTCTTCATTTTCTTGGCTTCTGCTGTTTCTCATTCTTCTTTCCTCGTCATATGTTCTGTTCTACTGTTACCCGTCCTAGTGTGACTTTGGTTCAACATTCAACAAGAGTAGCATCGATCTCTCTCAGTTCTTAACCAATCAGATTGAAACTATGGGGTTTGAATCTTAACCTCAGGGCGATCCTACATGCAACTTCTGTGCTGGAAATCACACTTCACTTGAGGATTACACTGAACTCAGAACCAATCCTGAGTTCTTCTGCCAGGATTGGTTTCAGCAGTTTTATCTGTCTGATTGTTGTTTGCATTCAATGGAACTAGGAGTTAGCAATATTTACCCAAAATTTCGTCTTCTGCCAGCATTGGTTTCAGCAGTTTTATCTGTCGCATTGTTGTTTTTTTGCATTCAAATGTCAATAAATGTAGGAGTTTACAATCTTTCCTGTTGACTGGATTAGTATTGGGGGAGATCAGTTGACTGAAATCCAACTGAGTTACCACTGGTTCTATGTATCGTGATGAAGGAGATGACTACTTTGTTATTTACAGAAAAGCCCCTTAGTTCTGAACCGTGATGCTATTTCATCCCCTTCCTCATTTTAAATTTCAAAAATCATTTTTTCTCCAACTTATAATTACTGTTTGGTCCCTGGGTTTTTTATTCCTTCCAAAATGGTCTTGAACTGTGCTGTGAAATTATAAAATTGCCACTCATTCTCCTAATTGGGAATTTCTTCACTTTAATGGGCCATAGCGATCCAAAAGTAGGGTTTTGAAACCCGGGGTTGGATTAATCGGTCACGTAACTTGATAGTTGGTCAATCCAAAGAGAACCTATCCAATGGTTAGAACCAAGATTTCAAGTATTGGTAATGGATGAGACAGATCAACCAATCTGTATTAATATTAATCAATTGATCCAATCCAATCTGATTGTTATTGACTGATTATTCTAATCTCTCACTTACTCAGACATATCCACTCCTGATGCACTCCGATCTGGATAGGTATCAATTGAGGTTGATCTGTTCCCAAATACTAATACCTACAACTTTGGTTGGCATGGCTGCATCAGTCTCTATGTGAACACTCTGCCACCTGTCAAAATGACGTCTGAATGCTTAAAAAGCATAGTTGTCAAGGCGTCGCCTAGGCGTCCAGGTGGATTTCTAGGTGCTTAGGTGGCTGCCGCTTTATTGTAGGGCACCTTGCATTGGTTTAATTGGTATGGAACCAGGTTCTGGCACTTATTTATGCCAAATATCGTTTAAATAATTTGAATCCAATAAAAATAGTTAAAAAAATCAAATTCTAAAAGGATAAAAAGTCGCCCCCAGTTCAAGAACAAAAACTGGATTTTTTGCGGTAGGTGAAATTTTCAACTTTCTAATGTTGGGGTTTTTCTCAAATCTAAAAATTCCATAAATCTTAATATGGTATAACATTGCTAAAAACCAAAAGTATGGTAAAATATTCATTTGTTTTGAAATCTAAAAAATATTTTCATTTAGAATGATTTTTGACAGCATTCACGCACACCAAATAAGGTTTGACTGGAACATAATTCCTTCAATTTAAATCAGATTTACGAAAACTTGGATTTGTTGGAAAGCTGGTTTTGTGCTCTACCTAATACAAAAAGTTTCATGTAAAAATAAAATGTGAGACTAGGTATACCTGAAAATGATCAATTACTTATTGATAACATCATATTTTCTAAGAACAATAGAAACCAATATGAGACTAGGTATACCTGAAAATGACCAATTCCAAGAACATATAAACCAAATGTGTGTTTTGATGGTTTCACACATATAACTGATATATTAAAAAAATAATACTGGAACGCGATTTAGGCCCTCTAGGTGCCGCTTAGGCGGAGGATCTCGGACGCCTTGGATCGCCTAGCGCCTTGACAACTATGTTAAAAAGACATTTTGTGAAAGATTTTGGACTGTTTAAAATGGAAGGGAGAAGGTGTAATACATGGTGGGCCTTGCACTTGTAGAGACAAAATAATCAAACTATGGCCCCAAATTTCACATGTGACCAGTACATGGTATGCTTCTCCCATCCAATGGTCTGAAATTGCCCACCTGATGTGTCCCTCATTGCAGAAAATGGGGTGCCCAATAGCTTCCTTTCCTATCACCTGCACTACAGCTCTACTACACTTTTTATGGGGTGGGGAATGGGAAAGGGTGGTCAAAATAGAAATTGAAGTAAACCATACTTATTAGTTCTTGGGTCTTTACTTTGTTATTTATCCACTCATGTTTTTTGGTGAATGCACACTGTTATTTGTTAATTTGTAATGATGAAATGGGGAAATCGGGATGTTGCAATGCCCCTTTATTTTTTATCCTAATGTAAAGTAAAAGGGATCTGTCATGAGAGAATTTGAAGGGGTGCCTATTATTGTTTATTGTTACTGAGCTCATGGAGAAGGGACTATAAAGGGAGTAATGGCTAAGAAAAAGATGCTCAAGCCTTGAAACTCTGGAGGCCAGGTCTGCCTGCCATCTGCATCACTTAAATGCATTACATGTATGAATTTATACTGTCACTCTTGCTGCATCTGCATAAACTTTACTTGATAATGAGTATTTAAGTTTTTTAAGAGATGCTGACAGGCTTCAATGTCCCCCATCATACTTTATAGATTTTCTATTTTGTATTTTCTTTATTAAATTGGCTGGACAACCAATGCCGCGTGGATTTTATAAGTAAAAAAAATACACATTTCATCTTTTCCTTGGTCTCGGTTCTGTCATTCTATTTGATGCACAAATGCTAACACGTGAACGAAGATATCTCAAGGAGAATGCATTTATTTTTACTTTTAATAGTTTTTCTTTTCAAGGTATCCTACTACTATTCCAACTTCGTCATCAAATGGATAATTACAGAGCTTCCTGACCTTTGTTCAGTGGCTTTGCATACCTTAGAGCTAGCTCATAGTTCTCTGAAGGATTTCATTATTAGAATAACATATGGTTTTAGGTTATAATTCTATTCTAAAATTAAAATGTCATGCTTCTAGCCTTGGTGGAATTGCAAAGCAACAGGGGAAAGTCTCTCTTTCTCTCTTCCCCCTCTTTCCTCCCATCCCCTGGGGCAGAAGAGATTCCTCGTGCTATATTGCTTTCTTTATTATGCTTTATAAATATCATCTCAGAATTCTGATATATGTGAGTATGATCTTATTTTCCAACTTCAGGGGTATCCTTGCAGCAATCGATGTCTTCCGTGTCAGTGTACTGGCTGGGGTAAGTTTTATAAACAAAACCCATGGATGAATGTATTCAACTTTTTAATTGGCTTATTATTATTTAGATCATAGCTGCAGAAAATATCAGATTGTAATTCCTCTTTTGAGTGACTGTAAGACTGTGAAATGCGAGTAATAGCGCTAAACTTCACTTTACAGCAACAAAATTAACTCCATCCACAAGTAGAACCAATATCACAGCAGTATAGGGGCCTCGATAACCACTGAACCAGACTAGGGATCAATCGCAAATTCTGGCCATGTATGAGTTTAGGGTAGCAGCACAATACCAAGTATGTGAGTGATCCAATGGTAGGATTGACAACCACAAGATGGGAAACAAAATGAAAACTAGAGAACTCCGATTTAGTAACTATCAGGTTCTCACAAACTGTCGGGCAGATTACCTTCAAATTTGTGACTTTGTTCTTACTTTAAAGAAAAGAAAATGATGATGCAAATGTATTTGATAATACAACAAGAAGAACAAACTAAGACAATACTACAAGAAGAACAAACTAAGCCTTATCATCTAAATGGGGTCGGCTACATGGATCCTTGTAAAAAAAAGTAAGAGAAAAGAAGAAATGAAGACATGAGATGAGAAGTGTGAAAAGAGAAATGAAAGAGAAATGATAGTAACTGAAAGTAAGAGGAAATAGGCCCAGGCACCCAGTCCAGGAAGTCGAGGGAAACTCAGCTATACGGGGTCAGCAACATGGATCTTTGCCCTCCAAGAGGATCTATCCGAGGTCATACTTGGTACAAGACCCAGACTACGCATGTCATTATTCTTCACAACTTCTCCTATGTTCATTCCTCCAAATACTCGAATGTATTTGATAATATTCTGATAAAAAAAATGGGTTTAAGTATGTGCACAAGTTTACATTTTGTTGAAATAATCATCCAGTCTTTGTATGCCTCAAGTCCTTAATAATTCAAGGCCAAATTAGTATTTCTTTTCCATTTCAGGGTTGCAAATATTTATATTTTTGCTTTTTTCTTTGAGCTTGTCATTCTCGATACAAGGAGATGAAATATCATGAGAATAAGTAACTTTTTTTTTTTTTTCCCCGTTTTTTGGATAAACTTGAAGTATCTCAAATTTTTGTCGGCCAGATTGTCCTGTTGTTGCATATCTATACTCTAGTTGAATATGCTAAGATGCAATTTATTTATTTATCTTTTTGAATAATATGCAATTAATGTTATTTATCTTTTTTTTCTTTCTATTTTGTTCTTTCCAGATATTCTACATCGTTGGGTTTGCACTCTTTTGTATAGAATCACTTATAAGCTTGTGGGTACTGCAGGTTAGTGCTTAATTAACTGATGATTTTATTACCTTGCAATGCAATTGCATATAGTTTAAACTTATTGAACAAGGTTCCATGACGAAGGATAGTGAAAGTTACGATTAAGGGATACACTCATGATAATACTTTTTTTCCTGCAACCTGCAGAAAGTTTACATGTACTTCAGAGGAAACAAGTGAAACCTGATGCTGCCTGAGAGTGAGGACAGGATATATACTGCTGCTTCAGATCGTATATTCTTTCTTTTTTGTTTTTTTTGGGTAGGTGGGTGGGTTTTCCTTTGTGATAGTTCCTGTTTGATGAGTTTTGACGCACATTGAATCGCATCTCACTTATGAAGATTTTCTATCTCGAGTCATTTGCTCATTTCAGATCCATCATAGCTGTGTGTGTGTGCATGTGCTCCCACGGAAGCGTGGGGGGAGTTGCACGTTCTTACATCCTCTTATATGTGTTCTAGGATGCTATGAATTTCTCTGACGGATTGCTGGATGACTGGGGATAGGATTAGTGATGATAATGGGCAAGGTTACTGAGGTTTTTTACCCAGTGGGTGATGGGTTCAGGTTTTGTATGCTTTTGTGGGTTAGGGTTGGTGTTTAATCTGCCGTGTAAAAACCCTGTAGTTTTGCCCTGTAAAAACCCTTCGAATGCCTAGCATGTTGGGTTATTGTTAACCAGTTTCTTAGTGGTTTGCTTCATATTGGTGAAGCTAATTGGTTTCCATTCTTTATTGGGTAGTAAACTGTTTCTTCGACTGTGCCTAGAACAGTTGAGTGGATACATGACTTTACGTACTCAGATCAGTGTTTGTTAAGGTCCTCTGTAGTATAGTGGTATTCTCTTCTAGGCATTGCCCTGACTGGTGTGTGTCATAAAATTGGGGGATAAATAATTGAAATTGAGTTTAGAATTTGAAATGTGGCAACTCGGATTGAAATCTCGGATTCGTACATGGTTTTGGTCAGGCCTGAAACAGAGACGTGCCAACTCGGATCTTGACCTTTGGGGTCATGTGATATATATTTGTATGGTATAGGTTTTTGGTTTCCCTCCTCTCTGGGGCCACACAAAGAACCAAGGGCGGTTTGGGATAAAAAATTTGAGGAACGTTCCAAGATCCAATATAATCCCCAAAAATCCTCTTTGATGACACGTCAGTAACAAAACAACTTAAGATTGATCCAAAATCATCACCAAACTCCTTTGATGATAGCATCACAAAAGTTACAGAAAAGTTACAGAAGAGATGGTGGGCAAATACCAAATGCATTATCCATCAAATTAAAATTACCAATTGCACTATTAAATGGCTATGGCATACAAGTTGCAGCGATTGTTTGCCTCATAAAATATGGTTGATTGATTCATCAGTCCACGGTTTTGTTACTCTGAATTATATATTATATGGGAAGCAGTTTTATATAATAATAAAGAGAAAAGGCTGGGTATGCTAGCGGTATACCCTATGTTAGCATCCTGTGTCTATACCTGTCTCCTCCCTTTGAGGGTTAGGGAGTCATTCAAAGGGTGAAAGAGAGAGAGACAGAATACCTATGGTTCTGGGCTTGGCAATAGCTCTGGAATTGGTTGATCGAATAGGGTTATAGCTAAGTAGGTAATTTTCCTTTTTGGGGGTCAATCCTTTAGAGAGCCAATAGGCGGTGGCATCCCAACTGAAGGAAGAGTGGCCAAGAGTCCATGATAATTTGCATTGAAAGCGATAACGTGATGGTTAATTATTAATAAGGAGAATGTTCTATGTGCGGGGGCGTAGGCTGCCCCCAGACACATGGGGGTGGGCGCAATGATCACCCTGCCCCCCTGAGTGACAGGCCCACGTGTTTGGGCGCAGCCTGCGCTGCGGCACAGAGAACATGAGCCCTTATTAATATTCTTCAAGGACGTGATTCTTTTGTCCCTTGGAGGATCCAGCACATCATCGAAGACTGTAGTTTTCTTTCCAGTACTCTGCACTAGGTGCTCTTTAAGCATATTCTTAGGGAAGGCAACCAGATTGTGGATTCACTAGCCTCCATTGGAGCGACTTATCAGACTGAACAATTATGGATTCCCCATTCCCCTCCTTTTATTCTCCTTCCTTTATGTTTTGATGCTTTTGGTTGCAACTTTCCCAGAGGTTTTCAATAAAATTCCTCTTTTACCAAAAAAAAAAAAAAAAAAAAAAAAAAAAAAGTCAAGGGGTGGGGGGCATTAAGGGGGAGGAATAATGGATGCATCCAATTGGGGAGGAGGAAGAGTCGAACAAACAACCTCTCCCTTGTACTTAGGGTAGTGCTCTATTGCAACAAACAACCACTATGCCAAGAGGCACATCCCCAAGTAGCTAACGTTGACTTGAACTTACAGAGATAGAAGAGACGAACACGGGTAGAAGAAGGATTTCATTTCCTTTTTGATCATTTTGATAGAGGGGGATCGAGAAAGTGGACAAAACAAACTCACTCACATTTTCCAACTAGGATGAGCTTCTTAGTTCGGATAAAGTTGGCAACCAATAATTGTTCAACTTATGCCTCAAGTGATAGATTGTGTGGATTTGAACTTCCTGGCCGCTTGTCTCACAGTGATCAAGTTGGGTCCTCTATTGAGTAAGGGGGGTGTGGGTTGTGTGAATACATCTGGGAACGAAACTCTCCTTATCAATATCGTGTAAGAATTTTTGGTTCGTCGAAAGGGGAGAGTAGTCGTTGAATCATTTCTAACGGCCAAAAAACAAACTTAGTGGTTGCACGGAATAAATGTTCCGGCCTTTGGGCCAATGAGGAGCATTTTAGGAATTTGAGATATAGCTTGAGAGTTGGATGATGGCTCATTCAGATAGTAGTGTCCATCGCTTGCACCCTATTTGAGACTTTAAGGCATTTTTGTCTGATTCTATCCATGGATTCGATCCTGATTTGGCCGGATTATGTTTAATTTTTTGGGGCAAATTGGTGAAATTGAATATGGATTGATGCCAGCCGATCCCGATGCTTAGAATCAATCAAGGTGAACAGATAATAATTAATTACTCAGCCTGGTTTAATCTAGTTTAAAAATGGGTTGGCAATAGCTTTGGAATTGACTGATCAAATAGGATTATAGCTAAGTAGCTAATTGCCTAATTAGGGCTGCAACAGGGTCGGGTTGGGCCGGGATTTATAAAACCCTAGCCCAACCCTGAGTCCCCTTAGCTGGGCCCAAGCCCGATCCGACCCTGACTCAGGGCCTGAAAATCCAACCCTGACCAGCCCTCAGGGTCGGGCCGGGCTGACCCTGATTGGCCCTGATCATGGGGAGGGGGAAGGAAATGCATGGGCCGAAATGGGCTGGGAAGAAAATGATCAATTTTACGTAAAATAACACTATAATAAAATGTATTTTATCATACTATCTTCATATATAATATATCATATAACAAAATGTGGGTGACATTTAGTTTATAATATATATATATATATAGTATAACTTAAAACAGGGTCGGGCCAGGCCAGGCCAGACTTAGCTTGAGGCCTCAACCTTGGCCCGACCCAACCCTAACTCAGGGCCAAAAATTTCCAACCCTGACCCTCCCTCAGGGCCAAATATCTCAGCCCAAGCCCTGTTCAGGCTCAGGGCGGGCCGGGGCGGGTTCGGGCCGACAGGGCCAAACTTGCACCCCTATGCCTGATCAAATAGGCCACTAGGAATTGACATCCCAACTCAAGGAAGGGTCGTCAGAGGGTAGGGGTGTTAATGGGGAGGGAAGGGGGAGGAATAATGGATGTCAAGCACCCAATTGGGGTGCGCAGGGAGTGGGGGCTAGAGTCGAACAAGAGACATCTCCCTTGGACTTATGCCAATGCTCGACTCCAATTGGCATCCGCCACCACCACGCCAAGAGATGCTACCCTAAGTAGCTAATGTTGACCTGAATTTATTTTTGTTTGATTCTATTCGTGGGTTCGATATTGATTTGGCCAGATTATGTTCAATTTTCTGAGGTACATTGGTGGTATTAAATGGATCGATGCCAGTCGATTCCGATGCTTAGAGCCAGCCAGGGTGAACAACTAATCTAACTACTCAACCAAGTTTAATCCAGTTTAAAATCGGGTTGGGATCGGTTAATTCTTAACAAGTAGACAGATGAACGAATTGCTGAAGGTTGCGTAGCCCTCCCCCTCTTAGGCTTTGTTGCTAGAAAACTTAGGGCACTCTCTTGCAATACTCAAATGGACAAATGTGTAGGCCTCAAGAGGGGTGTTCACAGCTTAGTCTTAAATTTGTTTCGGAGGGAGTCTATTCCAATTTAGGTTCTTCAAAATTTTCTTTTGGTTCTTTGGTGATTGCAGTGCTATATTTTGGTAAATATAAAGAAAATCAACAACATTCCAGATAAGGGGATTATTATTTGTTGCAAAGAGGTGAACCCTAATATATTTAGGAGTCATTCTCTTTGTTTCTTGAGCTAGGCGATCCACTTTTCTCTTGGGTCGGAGTGTGTGTGTTTGTAATCTATATAAGGTCACCATCTCTCAGTTGTAAGGATCTTCGGGGATTGAGTAATGAAAAGTCAGATGTACTGTGTGGTATCAAAGCCTAGGTTCCTTCCAATATTTTTAATCCTAGAGAAACTAATGTTAATAACTTGAAACCAATTCAACTTATACAATTCCTGGTGGATGAATTATAGATTTTTCTTTGACAGATCAAGCAAGTTCAAACTCCAAAAGAAAGAATGGATCTCATTCGACAACTCCTTATCCAAGATATTATCTACATTAGATTGAAAAAGATGAGTAACATAGAGATCACACAATCGTTCTCCAGTAGATAACTATTCAGCAACTGTGTTTTCTCCTTGACAAATTTGTAGCAAGCAGGGACGACGACCAGCTCAGACTGGTTGGACTGAGGCAGTGGTGCCTGCCATACAGGATATTTTGTACACTAATCCTCAATTTCCTCCGCATGAAATCAGTTACGTATGGATTTTAGTGAACGGTCAACATCACCGGTACAAGGGACATACTTTCATTCAGAGGATCACCTTTTTTTTTTTTTAAACACAACGAAAATCTTAATTAATAATAACTCTTAACAAGATCTGAAAATCTATGGTTCATTGTGCTTGTGGCACCACAAAGTAAAGATAAAAGTAACTATTGAGTCTCTATTACAACCCATGAAAATTCAAAGCTAAAAATAAGTATCATGTTAAAACTCCAATTACTGTCAAATTTTGATCTATCCAAATCCAAACTAAAATAAATGAAATCATCAATGATAAATCAAAGTCTTCAGACATCCTCCTCAACTGGCTCAATATGATCCTCTTCAAAAGCATCACCATCATCCTCAACATTCACCATGCACTCATTGCATTAGCACGGCTCCTGCTCAACAACATCATATCATTTAAGTGACCCAAGTTGTTCGTAAAGAGTTGGCAAAAGAGTAGGCATTCTAATAGCAAGGAACAGTTCGTAACATTTAAACAAATTAGTACTATGGGTTGCATGGTTTCAAAAAATTTTAATCACCCCCAACTCATCATCATACTCCGCATTATTGTCACCTTGCATAGCCCCTGCATATGGATCAGACTCTGGAATAAATCGTTTTCATGCAATTGGATCAACAACAGGACGAAAAAACAATGCTACAGCCTCACGAGCTTTCCTATTGAATTGAAGACCTTCTCCCTTATCCTTGAATTTTATATCCATTCTCTCGCAGTAGCATTGTCGGGATGCCGGATCCCAAAGCATGGGATGCTCTTCAATTTTATACTTTTCAAAATCCTGATATTGACATTGAAACAATTTATCTTTAAAAGATTTGAACAACTTCAAATCATTCAATCCTGGAATGAGGACTGCGAACTTGAAAAGATTATCTCTCACATAGTTTTTTAATGCAATATCACCTTTGCCCTTGCATTTTTTGTCGTCATCCGTCTGTATCAGTCATATAAACCTGCAAGCAGAACCATCCGGTGTATCTATAACAACTACTGAATTTTCAGCACTTTCAATTGAACATTTCCTCCCATGCTCTTTTGAACCTTTTAAGATGTATTTGACCATATTTTGTAGATATTTGCTTATAAGCACCTTGGTATTTAGATTTTCTGGATCAGTACTTTCAATAAACAAGTTATGGGCATTGTCTTTAACATAATCTCTTATGTTTCATTGTCGGAAGACAGTTGGTGATGCACTAGGGCCAAAAATGGAGTCTCGAGTACTAAACTGGCTGCTAGAAAGCTTAATTCAAATTCTGTTGATAGCAATTTCTTTATCAAATCTTAGTGGAAATTCTTTTGAAAACTCACAATTCACCCAAAATTTAAATTATTCTTCTGGCGTTTGCTAAATGCAGGACTCCCAATCAAGGCTACTCTCTCAAAATGGCTTCAGATCAACCTATGCTCTATGTGGAAATTGTGTCTAATCCTCCTGGCATTTATTTTTATCTTGCGATTGGGTTAAGCACATATGGGTGGCTGGACCTCTGGGGCTGAGGACTGAATACTTAGCCTATGCAAGTTTGAAAGATCTATGCTTGACGTTCTATTTTAATCACAAACTGGATAAACAATCTTTAGTATGGTTTTTTAGTGTATTTATTATCACGTGTTATTATATTTGGGCAGTAAGAAACAAAGTTGTCAAAATAATTAACAACAAAAGATATCCCACAAGTTTTGATATTTGAGAAACAACCCTTAAGAGTTTGGTCTATAATAAACAAAATCAACTCAGGTGAATTTTCGTTTGGTCTCAATTCACTTCCCTGTTAACCATCCTCTTTAATATATCCTTCATCCCTTTCCTCTTTGACGTAACTTCTTTCCATCTTTTGAGTTCCAACACCCCTTTTTTCCTCTTCCTATCCTCTTTAATCTTTTTTGGGCCCCGTGCTAGGTAGGTGACTCTAGGCTTACTTGGGTGCTGTGCGAGCGAATGTGCCATCTGTCCCATCGCTTCCTATTCTTTCCCTCTTTTTCCTCCTTTTTCTTCCCACACTACCACATTCTATGCGGTTACTATTCTTGCTCTCTTTTTCCTTTCTTCTTCTAACCTCCTTTCCGGTCTGGGCGTTCTCTGGTTTGGAGTTTTACTCTGCCCTGTTAGTGGTTCTGTTCTTTCTCTCTTTTTCTTTTCCTGTTGAGACTGTGCTTTGTACTATGTCACAGTTTCAATCTTCCTCTCGCCATCATCAGTCAGTGATTGCGGCTCATGGCGGTGGTGCTACAAGGTCTGGTGGTTTTCAGACTGATTCTTCCCAAAGGCATTTTCCTTCTGCTGTATAGAGGGTTCTGGCGACTGATCAACTGAGTTCTTTGGATGGTAGTGGGATTCGGCTGTTGTTAGCTTCTAAGGTTCATGGTTTTATCCTTGGCTATCCTCGCCCTTCCTAGGGCTTTCTCTGTGCGAAGCTGGTGGACCTCTGGGAGTCTATGGGAGGCGTGTATCTATGTTGTTATGAGAAGGGGGTTTTATGGTGGAGTTTAATACTACTTCGGAGCGGGACAAAGTCTGGGCTCTTGGTCCCTGGTGGTGCGGATGAACTCTTATTAATCTTGTTGAACATGCACTGGATGACGATCGGTATGCTTATGAACGGAATTTTTTTCCTTTTTGGGTGCATCTTTGCTCCATTCCGGCGGAGTTCTATTCTTTTGACACGGTGAAACAGGCGGTTTCATGTATTGGTAAACTTCTTGATCTTCACTTTCACAGCGATGATGCTGCCCCTGCAGCAGGTGTGGAGCGGGCGAAGGTTCTCTTCAAGCTTAAACAACAAGTTTGTTTAACCTCCATTATCCACAAACCTAATGGAGATTCGCTGCCCGTTTCCTTTAAGTATGAAGCTTTCAAAATTTGCTACCACTGTGGTCGTTTCTTCCATGTTGCAGATTTTTGTTCCTTTGTTAAACCATCTTCGAGCTGATGGATTCCGTGGGGGAACTTTGACTCGGCCCTCACTCACCCTCTTTACATCAACTCTATGGTGATGCACCCTTCCTCTGTTATGGATGTGGCCATGCTGGAGCTTGATTTGATGTCTTTTGATGAGTTGGGCTTGCCGATTGCTAGTCTGGGTCAGTCTATTTCAATGGAAGTGGATGCTCCTCCAACTCTTCCTGTCTGTGATGTTGAGGCTCCTGGAGTAACGTCAGAGGCGAGTTTGCCAGTTCCTGAAGTCTTAATCTTTGATCCGGTTCCTTTGAGTGATGTTACCCACTGCTCTTCTACTATCATGGCGCTGGATCCTAGTCCCTCTTCTAGTGAGGACACTTTTATCTCTTCTCTGTTCGTGGATTTTCAACCTTTGCCCTTGTTTGGGGATTCGTTCGCTGATGTTGTGTCTACTGAGGCAAAAATCAATGTGTCTGGTGATCATGGCTTTGAAGGCACCCACGGCTGTTTTGGACTTGAGTCTGTTGCCTCTGATAATGCTGGGAAGAATCCGCCCTCCTCCTCTGTTGGTTTGAATGATGGCGGGAATGCTTTCTTTGTGGGTTCTGTTGTACCCCCTCCTCCTTCCAAGAAGCGTAAGTTCAAGTAGCCTGATATATCCCTGTCCGTCCTCTCGGCTTTCACCTCCATTAAAGATCTCATGGAATCTTCTCGTGCCCAAGCCTCTGATCCGGATGCACTGTTGTTCTTGGTCCATGAATGGATGAAGGACTTCTCCTCCAGCGCTTCCTTTCAATCTGAACCCACATACTTTGATGTCACACCCATCAACACAGCACCAGGGGAAGTACTTAGGTCACTGACTCCTAGTTCAGTAATATTCTACCTTTTGCACTCTGAGTTCTTTAACTTTTTCTATGTCCTCTTTGTGCTTATGATTTGTGTTTCTGTTAGTATTTGGTAACTTAATTTGCGTTTCCATCGATGCTGTTTTATGCCCCGTCGTTTTTGTAACCCCTGTTGCATGTGTCATTTTCTGTTTATTTTAACCTTGTCTGTTCTTTGTTACCTTTTTACCAACATGATCTGTTTGTCCTGGAATATCCGTGACATTAATAATGCTTTTTCTAAAAGATGTTTTAGTCTTTATGCTAAGAAATTTAATCCTGACTTAGTGTTTCTCTATGAGACCAAATGCTGCAGTCATGCTTCTTTAAAATTGTTAGGCCTCTCTAGGAGATTTTCGTTGCTGGCCCATATTGATAGTTCCCCTGATTTCAAGGGCAAAGGTGGTCTGTGTGTATTTGGGCAATATTCACTGGAAATTCTTGACATTCTGTATGGATCCCAGTTTATTGGCATTAAGATGAATGATAAACGAATGGATGTGATTTGGTGTTTTTTTTATCTATGCCCTACCACATTTGTCCCTCAAACTTGGTTTCTAGGATGAACTTTTTTTGGTTTTGTCTTTTGTCCAGGAACCCTTTTGTGTTATTGGTGATTTTAATGAACTCCTTGATCAGTCTAAGAAATTTGGTGGCTCCTTATTCCACCCCTCTGCTACCTCTAATCGGCTTCTTGATCTGATTTCTCTTCTCTCTTTGTGGATCACATTTTACTTGGTCTAACCGACATAAACCACCCACTATCATTAAAGAATGTCTTGATAGAGCTTTCTGCTCTGAGTTTTGGTTTCACCTTTTGCCTTTGACTTCTCTACAAAAACTACCCTCTTTATGCTCGGACCACAATCCTATTATCGTATTTCCGGAAAGAAGGTTTCGAAGTCAGTGAAGTCTAAATTAGGCAATACCCCTTCTTTCACTAATCTCTCCATCCTAGGTCTGGAGATATGACCTAGACGTTTGTGCCACAAGGTTGAGGAAACATTATTGTTGGATTTACGTTTAGTTCCAACATTCACATGCAGGGTAAGCAAAGAGCTTTCATAATCGGAGTCAAATTAAATCTATAAAGACCATCACATAAATATCCAGTAAATACTAGATTTTTATCTTTATAAACTTTTAAAATATTGTTCCCAAATATAAAGTCAAAACCCTCAACATCAAGTTTAGACAAAGAAACAAGATTTCTGGAAATAGAGGGGACATAAAGGGTGTCCGATAAGTTGAGCTGGTATCCGGTATCCATAATGAGTTTGTGAGTGCCAATCGCTTGAACTTCAGACTCCATCCGGTTTCCCATGTAGAAGATACTCTCACTGGGACTTGGGCTCCAGTTTGAAAGGAATCCCTGTACAGAATTCGTAATATGCACAGTTGCACCAGAATCAATCCACCATGTATTACAAGGAACATCAACGAGATTGGTTTGAAAACAAACTAAGATAGAATCATTACCCTTCTTTTCAAATCATGTTCGACGCTTTTGACAGTCCTTTCGAAGGTGTCCGGTCTTCTTGCAGAAGAAGCACTTCATCTTGTCAGACTTTTCCTTGTTCCACTCCTGTGGATTGTCGGTCTTCTTCTTTGTTGCACTGTTGCTCTTCTTTCCTCTCTTACGCTTATGTGACACCAAGTTCGCCACTTGTTCTCCTACTTGCTTCAGTCTCTGCTCTTCCTGAACACACTTGCTCTGAAACTCATTCAGTTCCCACTCATCTTTGTTAGTGTTGTAATGGATCTTGAATGGCTCAAACTTAGAAGGCAGAGATTGAACGATCAACCCAATAAGGAAAGGTTCATTCAGTTTCTGGTCCGACTTATCCAGCTGTGCAGCTAAGTTTGCCATCTCACAGATGTGATCCCCTATGCCATTGCTGCCATTGTATTTCATGTTGACTAATTTTGACATAACAGTGCTTGCAAGAGATTTGTTTGCTGAAGAAAATCGCCTTTCAACAAAGGCCAAATAGGTCTTTGCATCATCAGAGGCAGGGATTGAACCTTTAATAGTCTTGCCAATAGTCTTCTTAATGAACAAGAGGCACAACTGGTTTGATCGGGTACACTTCTCATGAAGATTTATCTTAACCGGTGTACTCTTATCAGTAAGATCAGCTGGCTTCTCAGTGTGGAAGCAATAATCATGATTAACGGCAGTCAGGTAGTATATCAACTTCTCGTGTCAATCCAAATAGTTTGAGCCAGTGAGGATAGGGACAGAATTAGGTACAGTCATAGGGGATGGTCCTATTAAAAGGAAACAGAAATACATGCTTACTTATCTATAATGCTTTGAATTTCAATAATACTAGAACTATAATTCTAGAGGGAGGAACCTATTGCATCATTACACTCTATCATTCGGGATTGAGAATGTAACAGGCTATTGGTTCACTCGATAGGTGTTGGAAGTCACCTCTTAGGGCTAAAAATCTATCTACACAGTCAAGCAGAGATGTGTGCCTTTGGACACTCCCATTCCAACCCAACTGTGAGACTAATGATTTATCATAATGCCCTATTTTACCTTTAATTTGATGTTGCTACATTTATGTCTAGGGTTAAGAGTTATGGTCATCACATCCATGATGAAGCATGTACCTTTGGATACTCCCGTTCAATTTAAATTGCATGACCTAATACCCTAAACTAGTTACATTATATTTGGGATGATTTGTCATTTATATCTAGCGTGAATCAAATTAGGCAAGTAAAGATGTGTGTTTGCAGAAAGTAGTGCAGGGAGTAGCCATCATACTACCCCAGAGTGATTAGTATGATGCATTTGGTGAGGTGCAACAGGGATCACCCTCATAGTATGATTACACTTTGCACAACATAATAACACTTCCATCCAACTCGATTATGTGATAAACACTTATATCCTAAATTGGCTTATTATGATGTCTTTTCATTAATGATGGTTGGTTCAGGTATTTTAAGTTCAATTACCTTGAATTTTCATGATCGATCCGCTTCGGCGGCAATCAAATCACTTTTTTTTTTTTTTCAAATCCTTGAAAATCCCAACATCTAGTCACATATGACATCAATAATTTATTAATTTATTTTTTCAAAATTAATACAACTAAGTTCATCAATAATTTTTATCTTAAGGTTCTCTTAAAATAACAAACATAAGAGAAGACGAAATTATAATCGGGTTTAAAATGAAGACAGAATGACAGCGGAAGCGGTTATGTAACAATTCTGTCATACATGAATTTTCGCCGCTAAAGGTTCTGTTTCTGTTGCTAATAATAGATTTTTGTTGCTAATAATTTCTGTCACTAATAATCAGAAATAAATAGAAACTAATATAATAGAACATCTTTGTTTTCAGAAACATAAATAGAAAACATAAATAAACAGGAATAGAATTCATAATAAACAAAATTGAATTCATAAACAGAAACAAACCAACTTCTATTTATAATATAAATAGAAAAGAAACAGAAATAAATTTAAACAAAACAATTTCTGTTTATAAACATAAACAAAAAATAGAAATAACTAAAAGTAGAAATTAATTCCAGAAACTTAAATAAATTAATTTCTGATTTCTGTTTTGTTTTGTTGTTTTAATTGTTGGGCCATATGGTCTAACTATGGGCTGTCATAATGGGTCACTACACCATAAATTTGGATCCATTTCTTCAATTAAAACCATCACATGGGGCTTAAGCTCATTACTTATTTTATTAAAGAAATGCCCAATAGAAATATTATTAAAATAAAAAAATAATAATAATAATAAAAATAATTCTATAATACCCATTATGCCCCTAATAGCGGCCACATGCCACGACGGCTAGGCTCCAAATCTCTGACGAACATTCAAATTTAGTCCGGCGAACATTATGCCGACGACCATTACCGATAGAATCGAGCCTAAATCCCATTTATAGTAGCCGATATAAAACCCAAAACTCCTCTTTAATGGTTGATTCCATTGTCCCAATCCCCTTTTATTTAATGAATCAAATAATACACATCAAACCATCATTAATCTGATGATTTATTTAGGAGTTCCATTTTATTAATTGATTTCAAACTCAAAGAAACAAACTACAAAACCTTTGGTATTTGAAAACAGTTCGACATCCTCTTTAATAATATATAGATATATATTTTTTAAATTAGTTATTTGGCAGAAGGGGTTCCATAGAAAGAAATCAATAATGTGATTTAAAGCATGAGGGCTATAACCTTGGCTCTGAGGCCACTGTAGGAGAATTAGTAATATTATAATTCTCGATTGAATCTTTGCCCTATACAATGAATCACTACAATACTATAAAATACAATGATATACCATTCACCGTTGAGTCATTAGTTGCAGCGAAACTTGATGAAGCCATTGCAGCGTTTTGATGAGAAGAATATCAAAATAAAAAGAGGACTTCTTCCCTCAATCCTTCTATATGCAATTCTTTCAATGGGTAAAGAGTTGTTTGTGCATAGATGAGGGGAGGGACCTTCTCTTCCTTAAATAGTCATAATCTATCAATCTCTCATAAAGATTTGACAGTTAGATTAGAGGATTAAAACTCCCATAATGAAGCCTAGTAATGAAACATAAAGGATCAAGTTTAATGGAACACTTAACGGGAACCATTGAATAGGATGGAGAGTTGCTCAATTGGCCAATCAAAAATTTCCTACATGTGTAGCCTCTATACACACTACTTAAGAAGGCAGAGTGGCTCTTGACCCATAAACACTCATGTCCTTATCTTGCCAATACAAACCCAAGTTACCTTTGCCCCTCCACTTGTCCATTTACCACCTTTAATGTGCATTATCTATTCACCATTTGGTCAATCCATCTTGAGATTACCAACATTCCAGTCTCTTTGCTATTAAGTCATTTATCTTAGTAGTTGCACCAAAATTCACTCATTTTGCTCTTGAATAAAGAAATTAGATTGGAAAATGGGGACATCATTGTCTAATGATTTACTTCTTTCTTGAGTAATAGTGGGTTTTTACCTATTTAAAGCTTCAATTTTCTACCTGTTTAAAGCTTTTGGACTTACTTAATAGTTCCACAATGTGTCTGGATAATGATTCTTTAGAATTTATAACCTATGCTTGTGGAAATTACTTTATTTTCTCCCTTAGTTGGTCGGATGTTTTTTTATAACCATCTTTCTTTAGAATTTATAACCTAATCTTTCTTTCTCCCTCTATCCATAGAATAACATAATTACTAAGTGCAAAGGGGTCATTGGCTCTGTGTTGCTCTTGCTAAAACCTTTCTTTAGCAATGAAAATTTTTAATTCAGATGGATTCCCATAGATAGCCATCTGAAAAGTGCCTTTGAGACCAAAATTGATAATTTTTCTGGGAGTTGCATACAAAATGTTCTTCTAATTAACTAGGGTTATGATATAAAAGTATTTAACTAACTTCCAATCTGAATGCCTTATTTGTACCTGTGGCATGCTTACACTGATGCCCTTTCTTTAAGAGAATTTAATCAACCTCAAATTTTGTTATAAAAACAACGCAGCAGAATGGTGATTTTGCAGAAGAAATGCAAAAGAAAAAGAAATCACACACACAACAAACAAGATTTTACGAGACTCACCCCCAAGAAGGAAGGTTACATCCATGGCCGAACGATAGAACAAATCCACTATTTTTGTGAAGCAAAAACAAACCCTCTCTCACCATCTCTCAAAGAGATAATTACAATATATGGCAAAACCCTAACTCATAAAATACAAAACTACCCTTAGAGACCCACCCTGTCTGATTTCAGATTTGAACCAAAGCAAGGTGAAATACATATCAAATCTAAGATCTCAACGAACTCTACAGGAATCAGCGTCTTGTGCGTTGATGTATGCACTTTTAGGCCATTTACAAAAGTTTTGAAAGCAAAATGGCCCGGCAAAGAAATACCACTACAATTTTTGGACTCAGATCAGACTTCACCAATAACAAATTTGAGTATCAAAACCGAGCATATCAACTCTTGTGTTGAGTAAAGAATTGGTGAGAGAAGAGGTAATGATCTCTTTCTCCCATTTCACAGTTCAAAATATTAAAACTGGTTGTTGACAAGAGGTACTCTCTTGGCATGTTCTCTGGCAAGCGAGGAAACAACTTGTATGGAATCAGAGAAAATGGAACTCAGACCACCTCTTTAAAAATTATAGTCTCTGGTGTAAGGAGTCTGATCTTCCAATAGTTACAAAATCTGATAATGCAATAAATTTTGACTTCCACCAATCCCATCAACAACCCATAATCCCAAATGACTTGCTAGATCATTTGTGATGACATTGATATCTATTGCAATAAATCTAGCTAGTGTCCAATACTCTTATTTCCAGGTGAAGCTAAAATCCATGCATGCGTCCGTTCAGGACGCTACTCCTCAACCTTTGAAGCAAAACTAAGGGGGATCTGGTCAGCTCTTCAACTAATCTAGGAACATGATCTAAAGAACATGGTGGGCTATGATTGGGCTTTGTTAGTTCTACGATTCAATGGGCCAAGATAATCAAGGTCAATCAGGGTCAATTAGGTATTGAGCCAGGCTTGGGAAAATCCTGTCAGAGTCGGACTGGTCCAAGGTTTGTTAAGCCCTGACATAGCTGGGCTGGGCTTGGGTTTAGATTAAGACCCCTAGGGTTGGGCTGGGGTTTAGACTAGGCCAGGGCCAGCCCAACCCGTTGTCACCCCTAGCTAGTGTATTGTGAGCTAGCACCCTCTGTGTCTCTCTCTTCCCTTTTGAAATGACCCATGCCCCTGCTATATAATGCTTTGTTATGTGCCCCATTGGTTCCACTCACTAGCTTGCCGCACATGGACGGTGTCCCTCTCCCGTTAGTTAAAACCGAATTTGGACACATAAGTTGTTCCCGATTTTCTAGAAAGTCCAGATTTGTGTAAAATCGAGTTAACTAGAAAAAGAAACATGACACACAAAAGGGTTCAATACCGGCTGAATTTTTAAAACTATGAATATCATTGTTTAAAAATTGGATTAGCATAGTGTAATGGAAAAAGTTTTCCTCCACCACGTGTTAAGGATTCGGCCACCATCTTAGAGTTCAAAATATTCCCCCCCCCCCAATTTATGAAGGGTTGAACATATTCCTTCACTGTTGCGCGATACTCTCTCTTGCCCATCCAAAAGCCGTAGTCAATGGATTCTCCTTCACCGTTGTTTGCGGCCAGAACCCGTCGGCTCAGATCAGACCAGGCCAAGTGGGCCAAGACTAGACTGCCAGGACGTGGGCCGTGAGCCAAGGGGGAAGCGTGGAACGTGACTGCGCCCCATCAACTAAGGGCCAGGCCATGTGTCGCAGGCACAGGGGGTACAGGGCAAGGAACCGCATCGCCCAAGAGACGTGAAGGGGTGCAGCAGGGGTGGACCCCACCATTGCCTTGGCGGTTGGAGGCAGGATAGGCTTGGTGGGGGCGCGTGGCAACACTTGATTGGAGCTGAGGAGCATGGACCGAATAGAGTGGCTCTGGTGGGAACAATTGCAAATTGATAGCAGGGAGTGTGTATCTTATATAAGGAAGGCGATTGATCTGGAAAAGGACACACAAACACACCTGACAAGACCGGCATTTATTTTTATCTTCTTTACATTTCTACTTTTATCTTTTACTTCATTCTTTGCTGTTTTTGTCATTATTTGGGCTGAGGGAATGTACGGTCACATGCTTGGAGTGACGAGGGTGTATGCACAAGGCTCACGTCCATAGCTGGTATGATTGATTAGTATATTCATTGTTTTAGTTTCATTATTGTTTGTGTCCTAAATCTCTCTTCTCTTCATAGATCGATAGCATTTCAGGCTGTGATTCATGATTGCTGGCTTAACCCAAAAGACCTTAGAGCTACTCAGGCAAGAGGGAGACCGACTTGCCTGGTTGGGAGTCAGATCAGGCTGTTCTTGGCCTCGTTTGAACCTGAGCAAAGGTTCTGGCATGCCCACGTTGTTTTGTACCACGTGTGTATCCCCGTGTGTGAGTGTTTGGGATTTTTGTCACCAGCACATTTTGGCACGCCCAGTGGGACCCTCATAAGCCAACGACTGCTATGGTCAAACAAAAGAAGGGGCTTGGACATCCTCGTATTCAGAAGGAAACCATGGTGGATGAAGAAATGGAAAACCCCACGACGGTCGAATTTGCAGACCAAGCCGAGGAGTAACCATGCGGTTCACATGGCAGCAATGCCAATAATGACTCAGCGCATCAGCTGGCAGTTATGATGCATGATGCTGTTGACGCCTCGCGGGTAGTATACAATAGCTAGTGGACGTCTTCAGACCCATTTTCGATGACCTATGACACATGATGGCTGCGGTCGATAAGTCCGTGGCCAGCCAGCTGAATCAGTTTGAGGAGTTTCGTGAAACCCTCGTTGCCTTAAGGCAGTAGGCCACATCAGGGGCAAGACCGAACACAACGGTTGCACCACCTGATGGAACTGCCGCGACGACCGAAGGTAGAGGACCCGAGTTAGGCCGAATGGGCTTGCCCGCGCAGGCCCCATATGGCGCCAGCTCAAGCTAGAATCCTGTTATCGGGGACCGGCCTAGGATTAATCTGCCATTGACGACCTTTGTCAACCCCCTATATTAGGTTGCCTCGCCCGACGTCATTAACCCCATAAGGAGTTACGTGGTCAATGGCCCTCCCACGGGCGTTCCTAGGGGCACCAGTCATGCGACCACTTTAGGGGCAGGTAACGTGCCCACAACAGCTATCCTTGTAGGAATGCAGTGGCCAACTGTTGCAAGCACTGCCCAGGAAGGGGGCACCAGGTTTGGCCCAGGTTTCAATAACACGGTCTCCACAGGGGCAAATGCTGTCCCCTTAGGAGGATACCCCCCTCTAGGGCGAAGTAGTGCGGGTGCCGGCATCCAAGGGTATACGGCCACAGGGGTAAGCATCAGGGAAAATATCCCCGGATTCGAATAGAGACCGGAGGCTTTCCCAAACGTTGAGCCAGGCCCGGCCTATCACGGTAGCTCATGGCTGCCCGACGTAGCAGGGCATCCTGCTGTGCAAGGGGCACCAGTGGTAGTCGACCGAGGAGAGCTGACTAGGATCATCCTGGACAGCATTAATCCCTTTTACAGGACGACCCCACGTCTGGCTTATAGGAAGCCCTACCTCGAATATTTTGATGCGGTAGACCTTGGGAGAAACCCCAAAATCCCAGAATTCACTAAGTTCTCGGGTGAAGACAAGGTGTCCACCATTGAGCATATAGCCCGCTTTAAAGTACAGTGCGGCAACCTGGGCGGGGTGGAAGCGGCCAAACTCAAGCTATTTTCCAACTCTCTAACAGGGTTGGCCTTCACCTGGTACTTCAACCTGCCCGCCACTTCGGTTCAGAGTTGGCAAGAAATGGAGGAACTCTTTCACACTCAGTTCTATCACACTGAGCTGGAGGTCACCATAGGAGATTTGGCCAAAATGACCCAAGAACCGGGTGAGGCCGTCGAAGGGTTTATTACTCGATTCAAGAGGGCCAAGTATAAGTGCCCAACCATTTTGCCCGAGGCCGAATACGCGAGGATGGCCTTGGGAGGGCTCAGTTTTGAGCTTCGAAAGAGGTTCGCTGGCCAATACTTTGCTGACCTTGGACAGCTGGTGCTGCAGGCTGCATCCTATGAGCAACTCTTGAAAGAGGAAGGCCAGTAGAAAGCGGCCTCTATTGGGACGTATTACAAGGATACTGTCGATCATGCTTTCCCACTGCTAGGGAATAGCGACCAGAAGCAAGTAGAGTTTGCGGTGGATGCTGCTGAAATGGCAGAAGGAAAGCCCTACATGTGTAAGGCCTTAGCCAGGCCGAATGACCAGGCCAAGCAGGCCGAACAGTCTAAGATAGCGCTTCAAAGGACCTTTGACTCGAAGGTGACATACTCCTTCGACATTTTAAAGGTTGAGTTGATTTTCGATAAGTTTCTCAAGGACAAGCAGATTAAGTTGCCACCAGGGCACCAAATACCACCCAGTCATGAATTGAAAGATCAGAAGTATTGTAAATGGCACAATACTCGTACCCATACTACTATTAACTGTGTGGTTTTACGGAATGCCTTGCAGAAAGCAATTACATATGGACGTCTCCAGTTCCCAAGGAAGGAAAAGAGAGTTATGATGGTCGATGAAGACCCCTTTCAAGTTAACATGGTCAACGCTAACTTTTTGAAGCTGGCCAGACCAAGGGTGAATGCGGCGCCAGCTTGGAACTTCGGGCAGGAAAGTGATTCACCCAAGCCGAATCTGCTAGTACGATTGTGGGGATCTCGGCTGAACTCGTGGGCAGCTCCTTTCCAGAGTCAGGCCAGTAGCGACCGTGCGGCGAATGATCTGGAGGTAACAACAGGCGGGATGACACAGGGATTCCTGACCCCACCTGATAGGCCTACTGTACCTGTCATGGGCCGATCTGGTAACACACCCGCTTGGGCTGGAGAGCAGGTCGCGGCTCCAAAACGGCGAAGGTGTAGCAAGCGACCCATCGTGAATACCCGCTATGAGTTCAATCCCCCAGAAGGATTAAGGGGATGGGAAGAACGTGGGATCGACACACCCAGGCTGAGTGAAGCACCGAGGCTCCATCAGAATGTTTGTCCCAGTTACAGTTAGCCAATTAAGGGACGTCGAAATGGAACCCCAGTACAGTCAGGAAAAACGCTGTTCGATCAGAGCAAATGGCCTACCCCGGGAGCCAAGGAGGAAATGAGCCCGGCGCCCGTACAAGGCATGAGGCCGGTTTCCCATCAGACAACTCATACCTCCAGGTCGTCGGCCAAAGATCGGCTCGGACAGGTCTTAGTACAAAGGCGCTTGACATACGAACAGTACAGGCTAGACTACTCTCGAACAGAGCATTCTGGATGGGAGGCCCCTCAGCATCGTAAAGGATACGGGCCAAGGATGGTCATTCCTAGGATAGCCAGGGAATAGTGGAAGGCCACAAGACACCCAAAGTTCCCAGCCAGCCTTGACCCGGTCCATATGACCAGAACGCAAAAAAGAAGGTGACAAAGAAAGATGGTGGCCCAAAGGCAAAACCAACAGGCCCATGCCAACGAGGGCCGCGGGAACACGGTCCCCCAGGATCAAGATGGGAAAGGCGTGAGCTCTAGGGAACTGAGCCAGACAGTCAATGAGCCTTCAGGGGCTGAAGGCCCAAGCACTGCTATTGGGGGAGAAGGAGTCTTGGAGCCGGATGTATCGGACTACAAGATCGAAGACAGTGACCTAGATGTTTTCGATGACATAGTGACAAGCGCCAGCCTAAGGGTTGATACTGCAGACACCAGTGGCCCTATCCACTCGTCGAACATCGACTTCGGCGGTTTGGTTGAAATGATGTTCGGTACAGTACCAACCTAGGTACAGATCTCGATGGTGTACCTCTTGCCAAGGACGTTCTAGTACCAGCCTGGCCAGACAATAGAATTGGAAGGGGACGTGGACGAAGGGGACTCACCCCCCGGAGTCCTAGGGATAGAGTTGGTACCCGCTAAAGAGCAAGTTGAGAAGAGGGTAGACTGTGATGAGCCAGACCAACAAGGCCCGAAGGACAACGTTAGGACGGTCATCACCAGGGAGACAGAGTACACTTTTGACACCCCGATACCACGAGAAAAAGTGGCCGACATATTTGAGGAGCCAACCCGAGAAATGACACGGCATCTGAAGTCGTTGTACATTCAGTCTCACATGGATGGCAAACCAGCGGCCAAGGTTCAGGTCGATAATAGAGCAACAGTGAATATCCTACCCTCAAGAATGATGAGACATCTCAGCAGAGACGAGACTGACCTATTACCCGCTGATCGGTCACAAACTTCCTAGGTGGATCCACTAGGCCGGGAGGAGTGCTCCCGATCAATTTAAAAGTCAGAAATCATACGTCCTTGACAGCTTTCTTCGTCATGGATGCCATGGCCAACTACAACGCCCTTTTAGGGCGAGATTGGATTCATGTGAACTCATGTGTCCCTTCATCCCCACACTAGCTCTTGGTGCTCTGGCGCAAAGGAGGAAAGATTGAGTTGGTGATGGCCGACAATAGGCCATTCATGGTTGACGCTAGCCATGCAGAGGCCGCTTTGTATGACGGATGCGTAGGGAGTGTTCCAACTGGGGTAGATGAGCATGGGAAGCCTACTTCTTTGGTTACCTCATCCATGGTCTTGGAGGAAGTGTTCCAACTGAAGGGACCTCGGACAGAAGCTCTGTCGAATCTCGGGGAATGGCGGAGGAAGACTTACTAAGATGATTTATGAAGATAAACTAGACGGCTGTGGCTGACATAATGTGTTGGCTGGCGGTTGCAAGTCTGGAGCAGAGGTTACAAAGCGAACGTGGTGGCTGAGGTCTAGGCCAAGGAGCAGACGGTGGCCGATCCTGAAGTCAGGCTGCAGGACCTGCCACCCGCACCGCCAAAAATGGAAGAAATGCTGGTAGAGGTCCAGGATCCGTTGGTCGAGGTAGATTTAGGAACGGCCAAAGATCACCGGCCTATCTATGTTAGCGGGCTACTCCCGCCCAAGTTAAGGGAGGAAATTATAAGTTTATTAAAAGAATTTAAGGATTGCTTTGCTTGGGATTATTCTGAGATGCCTGGTTTAGACCGAAATTTGGTTGAACATCGGTTGCCCATTAAGGATAATTAGAGACCGGTAAAGTAACTGCCCAGACGAATGGCGTCGGACGTCGTTCTGAAAATTAAGGACGAAATTGAACGGTTGCTTAAGGTGGGTTTCATTAGAACCGCCAGGTATGTGGAATGGGTATCGAACAAAGCTACTAAGAGTATACATTGACTTCAGAGACCTGAACAAGGCTACTCCCAAGGATGAGTATCCGATGCCGGTGGCCGATATGCTGGTGAATGCGACGGCCAAGAATCGTATCATGTCTTTTATGGATGGTCACACCGGATACAAGCAGATCTTTATTACAGAAGAGGATGTTCCAAAGATAGCCTTCCGTTGTCCAGGAGCTCTGGGAACGTACGAGTGGCTAGTTATACCATTTGGGCTGAAGAACGTCGGCGTCACCTACCAGAGAGGGATGAATACGATATTCCATGACATGATCGGCACCTTCGTTGAAGTCTACATCGACGACGTAGTGATCAAGTCAAAGCACGGCATGAATACCTTGATCACTTGAGAAGGGTGTTCTCCAGGATGAGGACCCAAGGCCTGAAGATGAACCCATTGAAGTATGCCTTTCGAGTGGCGGCCGACAACTTCCTCGGATTCTTGGTTCATCAGAAGGGGATAGAGGTAGAAAAAAATAAGGCCAAGGCCATCCAGGAGGCAAGGCCGCCCTCGAACAAAAATGAGCTACAGAAGTTTTTGGGACAGGTGAATTTCCTCCGGCGCTTCATTTCCAACTCTGCGGGTCGGACGAAGGTTTTCTCTCCATTGCTAAAGTTGAAAATCGGCGAAGATTTCAGGTGGGGTAGTGTTCATCAGGAAGCGTTTGACTAGATAAAGGCTTACCTGACGAGGCCTCCAGTCCTAATGCCTCCAAGGAAGGGGGTGCCTCTGAAGTTGTATGTATCTATGGCGGAAGGCTCAATAGGAAGCCTGCTTGCGTAGGACAATGAGGCCAGAAAAGAACAGGCTATGCTCTACCTAAGCCGGGCCTTAACGAAGGTGGAGCGAAAATACCCTGCCATCAAGAAGCTCTGCTTGGCGTTGTTCTTCTCCTGCAGTAGGCTTAGGTACTATCTCTTTCCGGCTATGGTGAATGTGGTCTGCCAGACCGATGTCATCAAATACATACTCACGCGCCCTATTTCCAGGGGGAGGATTGGGAAGTGGACTCTAGCCCTGATCGAGTTCGCTCTCCAGTATGTTCCCCAGGAAGCAGTCAAGGGATAGGCGTTAGCAGATTTTCTTGTGGACCACCCTCCTATTGAGCCAACAAAGGGTATGATGGAAGTACCCCTCATCGGCTTGACGCCATGGAAGCTCTTCTTTGATGGATCCAAGACTGAGCAGGCTGCCGGGGCAGGAGTTGTGCTGCGATCACCAGAAGGGACGGAGACTCAGGTGGCCTTTCGGCTTGATTTCTCGTGTTCTAACAACCAGGCTGAGTACGAGGCCCTCGTACTGGGGATGGGCCTACTTCTCGGCCTTAAGGCCGACGCTGTGGAAATCATTGGAGACTCACAATTGGTAATTAAGCAGCTGGCCGGTGAGTATCGGTGTGAGAGCAAATACTTGGTGGAATATCTTGCATAGGCCAAGAAGCTGATCGAGGGATTCTAGGACGTGGTTGTTCACCACATCCCACGGTCGAGGAATCAGGCCGCGAACGGTTTGGCTCAAGCGGCGTCCGGCATCGGGCTACCAGAGGGTAGTTTGGAAAGGACTATCGTCATCAAGAGGCAGACACGGTCTTCTATCCTTGAGGGCAGCCAACTGGAGGTTAATCATGTCAAGGACACACAATCTGATTGGCGGACACCAATCACCCAGTATTTGAGCAACCCTGGACCAGAGTTCGACATAAGGATCAGGGACAGAGCCACATGATACGTGCTGATTGGAGGAGACCTCTATAAAAAGGGGAAAGATGACTTGCTGCTCAAATGCGTCAATCTGAATGAAGCCACATTGGTCATGGCTGAAGTACATGAGGGCATATGTGGAGCACACCAAGCTGGTCCCAAGATGAGATGGTTGATTCGGCGCCACAGGTACTACTGGCCAACGATGGCGGCAGATTACGTCAGATATGCTAAGGGATGTTGGGCATGTCAGACCCATGGACCAGTGCAGCGACTGTCGGCAGCAGAGTTTAACCCAGTTATCAAGCCATGGCCATTCAGGGGGTGGGCTATGGACCTTATAGGGAAGATTACTCCCTTAGCTATACAGGGACATTGTTTCATCAATGTGGTGACTAATTATTTTACTAAGTGGGTTGAAGTCGTGCCAATGAAGGGAGTTAGTCAGATTGACATCATCTAGTTCCTCAAGAGCCATATCATCCATAGGTTTGGACTCCCAGAGACTATCACTTGTGATAATGGGAGCGTGTTCACTGCGAACGAGATCGTGGCGTTTGCAGCCAAGTTGGGGAGAACGTTCACACATTCTACCCCATACTACGCACAAGGTAATGGAAAGGCCGAGGCTAGTAACAAGATTCTGAAGGGATGCCTAGCTAAGGTTGTGGACGACAACCCACGAAGGTGGGCAGACATGCTCTCTGAAGTTCTTTGGGCATTTAGGACGTCACAACGGACCAGCACGGCTACTACGCCCTTTGCTTTGACATATGGCCATGATGCAGTGCTTGTAGTTGAGATTAGTGTGAAGTCAGCACGGGTGGCGTACCAGCAGGGACTTACACCAACGGACTACAGCGAGGCAATGTTAGCCGAGCTTGATGACTTGGATGAGGAATGGTTGGCCGCGCTAGATAAAATGCAAGTTCAGAAGAAGAAGGTTGCGGCGATCTACAATAAAAGAATCAGCCTGAAACACTTCCAGGAAGGGGACATCGTTTTAAAGGCTGTGCTCCCAGTTGGTGCAAGGGATCCCAGTATGGGCAAGTGGTCCCCAATGTGGGAAGGACCATATACAGTCTGCCAGGTACTACGAAGAGGAGCCTATAGGCTGCAAGATCTGAAGGGAAACATCCAGGTGAGGCCTATCAACAACAAGTTCCTTAAAACTTTTCATCCCACGATCTGGGATCTGGGATGAAAAGTGGGACGCCAAAGCAGGGATGGAGCACCCCGAGGTAAGGCCAAGAGGTGAGAGATGGAAGATGCAAGTTCTATTCATGGAAAAGAAACACGGCCTAAGCGGGCTGAAACAGAGCAAAGAAAATGAAAAAAAGCAAAGTTCTGGTGTTCTTCTCAGGCCATTTTAAAAGGGGGAAGGGAAGGCATGCAGGCCTACTTAAAAAAGTCTTGGGGGTGGATCCTTGGATTTCACTCCATTTTTTCTCCATCACTAGCACGCGTTCGTTGGCTACGACCAAGCTGGCTTCACGACTCGGCCTCAGTGACCTTTGTTGCTTGGCTTGGGCCTTAACGGAGGCCGCTTCTATTGACACGGTTTGGGAACCAAGCAGTTTTCCCTAAACTTCCTGATCCAGAGTGGCCCTATCAGACCGGAGTTTCGCAAGCTGGGCTTTTAAACCTTGGATGTCTTGGTCCATGCGGGCTAGTTTGTCTTACCCTGCTTTTACTTCATCCAGAACTGCCTTGAGATCATCTCGCATCTTTCGTACCTTCTCTTCCAGGGCATCACCTTCTTTGAGGGCGGCTTCCAGAGCTTAGACATTGTTGAGAGCAAGGGGGCCGAGACAGTTACATAAAACATGAAAGCCACGGCACCGTCCAACCATTCTTTGATTGGGGTAGGGAGGTCTGGCAAAGACAACAGCGTCCTAAGCGCTTCGACAATGGCTGTTAGGTTCCCAGCACCCACGGCCTCGCGAAAAGGGGATTGTAGGAAGGAGTGTAGGAGCGCATTTGCTTCAGTCACTTGGGCTGGAACGGACACGGACCCAGAGCCTGAGGGGTCGCTAGCATCTTTCTCATCTTCAGAGGAACTTAGATCGGTCAAGAGCGCTTCCAAGCTGACAACCTGAAGAGAAAAGAAAAATATGTCAACTTTGGCAGTACGAGGAAGACAGCGCTCGATCTAGGGCACACATACTATAGGAGCCACCACAGGGGCGACATGGCCCCATAAGGGGGGAAGGTCTGGCTCATGGATAGGGGTCCTGGACCGGAGAGGCTCGGTCGTGTCACCGCCGCCAAGTGCATCGGTGTCTGATTCTTCTTCGGTCTTGGATTCAGGGGAGCCATTCTTGAGAGAGGACTCAGAGTCTGTGGAGTTGGTAAGTACGACCTGGGAGGACTTGGTAGAAATGGCTTGTTTCAGGCACGTGCTGGACCGAGTTTGATCCTTCATAAGTACGGAGGGAAGGGCAACTCCAGAGGTGGAACCAGCCACCTCGAGACGGTGGCGAGAGGAGGCCGAAGGTGAGGCCGCAGAAGCGTGGGGCCTCACAAGTGCAGTTTGGTTTTTTTGGAATACACTTGGGAGTGAGGCCTTGAGTTGAACGACCTTTGATGGGCTGACGCTTTTGAGTTTTTTGCTAACTGGGGGAGGATCTTCCTCAAAATCTTCATCATCCTTCAGCGACGACCCGTAGTCACTTCGGGCTGTCTATGCTAAAGAGGTAGGCCGGGCTAAAGACTTGGCTGTGGCAATAGAGGCATTAGTTAGCAGAACAGACTGGGTAACAGAGCAAGGGAGGAAGTACAAGACACTCACCAGCAGGTTGCTTGGAAGACGGGGCTTTCTTTCATTTGGAGGTGGCGGCCTTGTGACCGGCAATGCCTGAGGACGAAGGTAGGGGTTTGCTGCTTCTCTGACTCGGCCGAGGCTGGAGGAGTAACGTAAAATATGCTTCCCACCAGGTTAAAAATTCCTCTGAAGCTATGGGCTTCTTAACAAAGAACTGGAGTTTGAACTAAGAGAGGACTAGGGCATTCATGGCTGAGGCCCGAAGCATGTCAGCCACATCCGAGTACACCATCCTGTCCAGCTCACAATCCGTGATGGAGTAATAGTTGGGGCAGGGGATCGCTTGGCAGAGGCCGAACTGGCGCCCGTAGTAATGGAGATTGTACATCTCGAAGCTACAGGTGTTGTTCCCTGATGACTTGAGGGTGACTCCGAAGTGAAGATCGCGGCAAATCAAGAACTTGCCCCATAAGGGCAAAGCGGACATAGGATGGTCAAGGGCTAGTGAGAGCCATGTAGGAATGGCCTCTTGGGTGTGAAAAGGGAGGAAGAAGTCACCTTTTGGATCGGGCTCAAAGGTGGAGAAGAAATTATAGTACTCCTGCAGGGTTTTTAGGTCGTGATGGGGAGAAGAGGCAAACACATAACCGGCCACGATCCGAACTGGGAGCAGAGAGGGCACGGCATACAAATCAGTGAAGTAGACGCGAAGCCACATCTGAAGGAGCCAGAACGGGCCACCGCCGTAGGCAAAATCGGACTTGATTATATCATTACAGCCCCAAAATAGGGTAGCCAGGGTAAAGGAAGCTAGGTTGACCATACGGCCTTGCACCAGAGCATTGGCCAAGCGAAGGTAGGCCTTGGAAATCTTGTTCGAACGGACGCAGGCCACGTAATGGAAAATCCAGAACAAAAAGAAGGTCGTAAGTTCCAGGGGTGAAACGGAGCTGCGGGTTTGATGATAGGTTCGCAAGTAGAAGCTGTAGCTTGCAGGCTTTGTCAGTTCAAGGTCGTGGTCTATCTCAATCCTGTGGTCATCGGTTAGGCCAGTGGTTGAGCCATTGAATTCTTCCCCTTTGGCCTTCAGGCCAGTAAGGGCTCCAACATCCAGAAGGGTGGGGGCTGCCCATCCCAAAGCGGAAGTGAAAAGTGTTTGATGACCGTGACCAGAACTGAAAAGCAGCTTGGAGTAGGGGACGGTCAAGAGGAATGGAAGTGGTTGAGAGCTGAATGGCGTGCAGGATGCCAAGGTCAATCAACAGATCAGAGCAATCGTAGACCACTCAATTAACCCAGGTTTTCCAGTCTGGGAGGTAGTGGGGCCATAGCCGCCCGAAGGCTTTGCCCTTGAGCTCCAGGGGGCTTGCGACTGAAAGAGTAGCTTCTCCTGATCGTATTTTGGGAAGTTGGAGAGACCTGTAGGGCGAGAAGCAAAGACATGACCTAGCTTGAAGACGGGAGGCTCAGGACAAGGGATTTGTACCTCAGTTTGGGCCATAGTAGGCAGGAGTGAGCGCTTCTGCGCAAGCATTGTTTCCACTTCTTGCGCCACCGTGAGTTCTACAGGTTGTCTGGCCATGATGACGGGAAGGAGGAGCTTGGCGAGTTGGGAGGTTTAGAGCAGGAGAATAGAACAGCCAAAGACTGGGGACGACGAAGCGTTTTAAGTAAGAGCCCTCATGAATGAGCTAGGGTTTTAAATGCAAGGTGGAACTTGAGCCACCATTTATGGCAGCGAGAAGTTTGAAATTCATAACTCCTAACGGCCATAAAAGATGAAGAGGCAGGAGGGTTTGGCACAAGGAATCAGCCGGGAGCAGCTGCCGTTTCGGCCTTTCCAACCAGCACAACCTCCTTATGAGCTTGGGCCACATGGCACCGCTCAAGGAGGTTGTGAGGGGCATTGTTTGCAGCCAGAACCCGTCGGTTTAGATCAGATCGGGTCAAGTGGGCCAAGACTATCCTGCCAGGACGTGGGCCGTGAGCCAAGGGGGAAGCGTGGAACGTGACTGCGCCCCATCGGCTAAGGGCTAGGCCACATGTTGCAGGCGCAGGGGGTACTGGGCAAGGAACCGTGTCGCCCAAGAGATGTGAAGGGGTGCAACAGGGGTGGACCCCACCACTGCCTTGGCGGTTGGAGGCCGGATAGGCTTGGTGGGGGCGCGTGGTAGCACTTGATTGGAGCTGGGGAGCATGGACCGAAAAGAGTGGCTCTAGTGGGAACAACTGAGCGAACTGATAGCAGAGAGTGCGTATCTTATATAAGGAAGGCGACTGACCTGGAAAAGGACACACAAACACACCTGACAAGATCGGCATTTATTTTTATCTTCTTTACATTTCTGCTTTTGTCTTTTACTTCATTCTTTGTTGTTTTTGTCATTATTTGGGCTAAGGGAATGTACGGTCACATGCTTGGAGTGACGAGGGTGTATGCACAAGGCTCACGTCCATATTTGGTATAATTGATTAGTATATTCATTGTTTCAATTTCATTATTGTTTGTGTCCCAAATCTCTCTTCTCTTCATAGATCGATAGCATTTCAGGCTGTGATTCACGGTTGGTGGCTTAACCCAAAAGACCTTAGAGCTACTCAGGCAAGAGGAGACCGACTTGCCTGGTTAGGAGTCGGATCAGGCTATTCTCGGCCTCGTTTGAACCTGCGCAAAGGTTCTGGCAAGCCTGCGATGTTTCGCACCACGTGCGTATCTCCGTGTGTGAGTGTTTGGGATTTTTGTCACCAACAACCGTGACTTAAAAAAAACTCGGCCTAGTTTAATTGCCACTTAAAAACTTGATTACCCAGTTTTGACTTATTAGATGGCTGACCTTGGGGTTTCCTATACATTTTCCTTATTGTTGTGGGTTGCTTGTGACATAGTATTGGACTTATCCAAGGCAATTCAACTTAAGAATTCAATGAGTCGATGCAGTGTAGAAGCGTAACAAAGCAGTCGATAGAGGAGGGTTATAGGAAGCAGATCTTTATCCCTTCCAGTTCCCTGCCTGGCCCAGTTCCCCAGTGCCCCTAACAATGGGGGCCAATGACCACCTTGCCCCTGCCCGAATAGTCTGCCTGGGTGGTGTCCACCCCCCTTATTAGATACACTGGCGAACTGGAGGAGATAATTTTCCTATAGGAAGCAGACCCAATGACCCAAGTCAGTGGAATAGAAGTAATGCAATTCCTGCACCACAATTACTTGCTCAGTTGAATTGGTCATCTGTCAAATTTAGAAAAACTATTTGCTCAGTTGATCAATGAATTATTAATAGAGTGTAGGCTCCTACAAGGTCACGGATTCAACTCTCCTAGCTTTCCATGTATATGCAGTACATGATGACTCATAGGGATGCCAAATTTATCAGAGATTTTATACAATATTCATGACTCATCAAGGTCTTTGAGAGTCCTCCTTTCTTGAGGATCTTCTAAAGCTAGTAATTGGGAGACCTTATAAATTCCCCCCTCTATGGGGTGTTTGCATTAAAAAAAATTTGTTTCATATAGTAGAAAAAGTATAGAAATATAGGACTCCTATATACATATCATATGAATTTTTCAAAGTTCGGTAGGTGTGTGAATAAAATGAGAATTACAGGCTCTAATCACACTCAAAAAAAAAAATTATGTGCTTAATCTTCTTAATTAACTGCTTTTCATCTGTTCTTGGCTTTTTTTTATTTTATTTTATATATATATTACAAATCTCCACAAAATTACTAGAAATGCATTATTAGAATTTTCCAAAACTTCTAACAGGCACCTAGGCTCAGTTGAAGATGGATAAGGAAAAACAATTTCCTTAAAAGTGGACACTAAATTTGCAGTTATTACCAAGCTTTGGCTGCTTCTAGTGGAGCTGCTGCTCTACTAGCAACGATCTGCTCATAGAGATTCCTTATCTTCAACCCAACTATGGTCTGAAAGAGACCAGTTCCATTGTTACTTCCAGGGAAATCAGAGTGCTTCAACATTTGCTGTGTAACTTCACCATAGAACCTTGTGGAGATGTTGCTCAGATGACTTTCCACATAAATTAGCTCATCTAATCTGTCAAATTGCCCATCCATCTCCAATACAGATACCTGATTAAAAGATGTTATTAGAAGAAGAATTGTGGACATAATCCAAACACGAAGATTTACGTAGTTCGGCAAGATTGTCTATATTCATAGTGAGATGAGATATGCTTTACTATCAATGGATAATAGGGTTACAGTCGCTCGTCCTTATACCTCTCTCAGATCGATTATAGAGAAAGAACTCTCGCTACAAATATATAGCGAAACATTATACAGGTAGTTTATTGAAATAACCATATAACCCTACAAAAAAAATTCTTCGTGGTCTACCGGCCCCGAACCCCTGCATGGACCCACCAATTCGTCGAGGCCCTAGTAATGAAGATAAACACGCAAGGTGCGACGATTCCTTCAGACCTTATGGCCTTTCGGAATCAGCCCACTAATGCAAGAGAGAGAATACAAGACATTGTACCCCCAATACAAGGGTAGGTCTAAAATGACCCTATGAGAAGTGGTGAAGAAAGACATGCATAGCTTCAGACTAGTAACAAGTATGGCTATGCAGAAAAAAACTTACATGTGAGGTAGGTATTAAGTGCCTAAGGAATCAGATTGAATTAAAGAAAGACAAAGCATTGAATGAGTTACCTCATGGCCAAAGTAACTGTCAGGGCCATAGAAGAATTTGATGCCAGGATATGAACATGTCAATTTCCTTCCACAAGGAATCCATGAGATGGAGGATCCCTCATCAAACAGGTAAACAGGGCTGAAGAACTTAACACCTTCTTTCATTATCAACCTAACCCTAAGAACCTTCCCTTCATTATCACCAGGAATGAGTTGGGTTGGTAAAACTTCTATCACTGCATCTGCATATTGCTTCTGTGGGTCTGCATTTTTTGAAAACCATGTTAAGATAAAGAGATCTCATAAACAAAAGAAGATAAAAAAAAGAATTATTTCTCTCTTTTTACTACATTTGAGAAGAAAAATTTACCAATATAGGCATCGAAATCAGGTTTTCGAGCTTCGATACTAGCCTTAATACTTTCAAGACTATGTCCACGCTCTGCCATGTCCCTCTGCAAGTCTTCTTGAAACATTAGAAGACCAAACAAAATGGATGATGAGATATTGGAATGTTATGGTTATAAAACCAAAATTACCTGAATTTTCCAAGCAAATTTGACTTCATTGCTGATGTCTAAGTAGATACTGAAGTCCAAGAGATCCCTTACACGAGAATCATACCTACAAACAGATTTAAGCAAAGATGACATAGAGATTTAACATGGTTCAAACACTAATAATATCGGCCCAAGCCCCCTGCTACCATTACAAGCCTCACAAAATTTCTCTTTCGGGTTGCCACAAAAATTCAAGGCACAAATAATAGTTGGAAATTACAGTTTTAGTCTTTTAGATCTAAGATAAGGAATGTACAAAGGTTAAAATTTTGCTTTCACTGTGCTGTGAAGGTTCACAAACCCTTATAAGATTTTAGTATAAATCCCAAAATACCCTCCTGATATCCTCTCAGCTCGCGGCGAATGGATTTCGATTCACCGTGGCTGAAGGAAAACTCAACCCATTTAAAAAACTGGGTAAAGAAGATTAAGCGACACAGACTCTCTCAGCTTCTCTTTCTTCTTCCTTCTCAGGTAATGACAGCCCAATGGGCTACATGGACCTGTTTCAAAACTGGGTTAGGCCCATGATTGATTTAAGGCCCATAAAAAAAGAATCTTAAAAGAATAGTTTCTCTGGTTTCTGCCTTGTGGAGGGCCCACTGTTATTAATGGTCTAGATATGCTCAAATCCAACGGTTAATATTCATCAATCTCCAAGAAGGCTTACTATGAAGGTAGGCTAAAACTATTTGGACCCGGTAAGTGGAGCACGTGCCACGTGGCACCAAACCAAATCCATAGACCACATCATTCGAGGTATTTCAAACCAAAGATACTTTCAGGATAAATGTCTGAATTGTGTGTGTGTGTGAGAGAGAGAGAGAGAGAGAGAGAGAGAGAGAGAGTAAAAACAGAGAATTTTAATTGTCTCTATCTCTTATCAGAAATTAAATTCAGAAAACCCTTTAAATTAAATCCAGTGAGAGTGAGGGAGGAGGAAAAGGATTACTACTAATTCTCAAAGTTGAAGCTATAAAATGAGATTAATCTGAGAATAAAGCTTTCAGAAATTATACCCAGAAACTAAATTTCAAGTTAGAATGGAATTAATCAGCTTCAATGAAAGGGGAAAAAATAAAAAAAAGAATTCAAGAAAACTCACATTGGATGTAATCCTTCAATGACCAAGATCTTGGGAGGCTTAATAAGCTCAGGTGGGTCTAAGAGACCAGAGACATGATTATAAATGGGTTTATCAACAGTAATTCCATCCTTGAGAGCCTTGACTTGTTCATACATGAGATCAAAATTGTTGGCTCTTGGGTCAAGTGCAGTGACTCCTTTCTCCTTCCTACCTGTTCTATCAAGTGAATGATAATCATCCAAACAAATCACAGTAGTGGTATCACTGATTAAGGTGTTTGAGTCTGGATTTCCACCCTTTGGTGGCTCTGCTGCACCACCAAACACACTTGTTAATCTCCTCATGAAAGTACTCTTCCCACACCCAGAATCAGCTGCTAATCCAATCACCACTGTCTTTTCCTCTGCTGAGCATGTGATCTCTGAGGAATTACTGCTGCCTCTCCTGCTGATTTTCCTGCTATTGCTGTAGAAGAAAACCTGTCTTTGGTGAAAACCCAAGTGGGTTTTTGTTGGTGTGGAGACTGAACAGGTTGAATTGAGTGAAGTGGTTGTTGTGTACACTGTGCAAATTGCCATTTTTGCTGTGTACTGACCTCTTAGAACCTTCTGAGAAGAGAAGTTCTGAGGTGGGTTTTCTGAAATTAGCTACTTCTGTGAACAGACATGAATGGGTTTTGCTTCCCTTCCTTTGATTTCTAAGGTAGAGCTGGGAGAGCTGGAAGAACAAGAAAAGGAAGAGAACTGAAAGTAGTTTTGAAAGGCAATGAAAAAAGGTTTGTTTTGATGATAGAAGAGCCTGAATAGTGGTCAGTGTTCTTATATGGGTCACTCTCTGCCCCTTGTTTTGGACAAGATGGGATTTTGATTCTGAAGTAAGCAAAGAGAGAGGACATGGTTGGAGTAAACACAGGGCACCGCAAGTAAATTTGTCCTTTTGGATCCTTTCTTAGCTTTTTTTTTTTTTTTTCTGAATAGAAAATTAAAATGTTAATTAGGTGATGTTTGTGATGACCACACATAATCATGGAGAAGCTTGGAAATGAGCCGCAGTTTGGATGTGGCATATGCCACGTGGAAAGAAGTGGGTGGTCGGTTAGAGATGAGGGGAAGGATGGAGTGGAATGAAGGAGATAGGGGTGTTTGGGGGGGGGGGGGGGCGCTATATATGTAAGTTTCTGGGTTTGGGTTCTTTCTGTTGTGTACCCGGTAGGGACCACATGGTTCTGTAATCTCTGGTCCAGACCGGCTGGTTCAAATTATCAAACAAATAGGTGGGTTACATGTTACATGTTAAATGTCACATGTCAATCTACCATTTGATTGCTTTTTTTTATTTCTTATTTTTTTGGTAAAAAACAAAAAATACTACTAGAAATTAGAAAAATATACGGTGTTATTAGTTTGGGCATATCTAGCCAGGTTCATAGCTAGAGCTATACAAAAGGTGTCTCCTTGAGAATCAAAACATATATCTTGGGCTTTATCAGAAATATAGATTAAATCTTTTATAAGATGCCAAGGCCAAGGGAATTTAGTTGGAGATGGAAGAACATCAGTGATCTGTTGATTTGAACACCATACTTATTTTATCATCAACCCCATACTAGCAGTATGGTCAAGGCATGTCCGAATACTAAATAGTTCGGGTTTCATACACTTGGTAGAGTATATATAATCTGTAACAAAAAAGGTAAATCTGCCATCCAACAGAAAGATATAGGACCATCCTGCCATACTTAGTCCAGGTATATGGTGTTCTGCACAGATTAAAACAGGAAATTTGAGTACAGGTAAGACAAAGGAAGAAGGAGCTAATAAAACCTCCTTATTTACTATAGCTTGCATAATGGGATGAAATTGAGGGTGGGGATAATTTTAAGTCTACTAGCCATTTGTTGATATTATTCATTATCCAGATTGGATTAGGTTTCTCTAATCCTATGACAACTTTGTTTCTTTTTTTTTATGAGAAAAGAAAATTTTATAAAGTTTCGAAGGCAAATGTACACAAGAATAAAAAAGACAGCAAGTAGTAGTACTATTAGTTAACCTAACACAATACTTCAGCCAGTTATGAAGTGAGGATTGAGAAAGAGTTTTAAAAGACATTCCTTTAACTTGGTCCACTATCTGCAAAAAAAAGGTTCAGGACTTCAAAAGGCCAGGGAGAACGGGATGGAGTTGGAAGAAGTCCTGGTAACGCCTGATTGGAACACCAAACTTCTTTCAACTTCACACCTCTCAAAAGGGCATGATCCAAACCATAGAGGATTCCAGTTAACTCGATTCCAGAGTATGTGTGGTTTTAATTTATCCTGCAGCCAACAAAATGAGTTTGCCATCTAGTAAAATGCAAAAAACCCAGCTAGAGTAATGTATACCTCCTATGTCTCTGGGATCAAACCCTGCGCATAACAAAATAGAAAAATCTAAAGTAGGTAAAAGTATAATTAGGACATGATGAGACAAGTGTATCAGTATATAACAGAGAATCCAACTTGATTAAAGGGGGGGGGGGGCTAGATGGAGTTCCAACAACCAATGTTCAATCTTCCGTAACATAGCAGAAGGATCAGGCTTAACAGAATTAAAAATATAGTTGTTTCTAACAAACCAAACAACATAACAAGTTATTATAAAAACAGAGAAAACCAAATGAGGGAAGTCTTATCAAGTCTGATAGATAGGAAAGAAATGAATTCCGTCCTTAGACCCAGTGGACCAGCTGCCCAGATATTTTTAACCCAAAGGAGAGGAAGATATGCCAAAGGGTCTCATTACAAGTGCCATAGAAAGCACAAGTGGGATCGACCTGAGTCCATTTCGAAACAAAATCCTTAACCGGAATCCCTGCATGTAATACACTGCAGAAGAAAATTTTAAACTTAGGATGAAGATTAAGTTTCCAAAAAAACATCCACCAAGTGGTACAAGAAAAATCATTTAAAGTTGAATAGAAAAGAAAATGTGCCACTTTTTTGTGCTGAAACGCCCATCTTTAGAAAGAGAGCACCACCAAGTGTCAGCAGAGTCAGAACAGGGGATGCTACAAATATTATTAACATAAGTAGGAACTGCGCTTCTAAGCAACGCCTCATTTCAAGTGGAAGCATTAATAAATAGGCTAACCTTTTCAGGATAGGTCCTCTGAGATTCATCTGGTTTAATAGTAAAGGTTGGAATCAAAGGTATCCAAGGGTCGGTCAAAAAATAAGTATCACAACCATTTCCTATCTTTCTTAAATAGAAGGATTTTAGGGGCTAGATAATTTAGTTGATACTATTCCATGTCCAAGAGCCCCTCTTCAGCTTAGTACAGGGGTAAAAAAGGGAGGTGTGGGGAAAATATTTAGCCTTAAAAACTCTAGCCCACACAGAGTGATTGTTAGTTAATAATCTCCATCCTAAACGAAGGAGAAGGGCTTGGTTCTATAGCCGAGCGGGGTGAAATCCTAAACCGCCCAAATAAGTAGGAGAGCATAATTTTTTCCAAGATAGCAGGGAGGTTTTCCTTACATCATTGTTACCCCCACACCAAAAATTATAGCTAATAAGATCAATTCTCCTGCAAATCAGTTTAGGAAAATAAAAGCAACTCATTTGATAGGCAAGTAAAGAACTTAAAACAGATTTTATAAGCACTCCACGACCTGCATAAGAAAGACTGTTAGAAATCCAAGTAGAAAGTCTACAATTAATTCTATTAACCAAGGGCATAAGTTGTTTAACCTTAGATTTATGGGGAAAAAGAGATGGACCAAGATATAAAGAGTCAGGATTCATAGAGGGATGCCCAGAAGGGAACTGAGTCTGGACTTCTCGGACTCGAAAACATTCTTACTAAAATACAGGCCACTTTTAGTTAAGTTAAGCTGTTGGCCAGACAAATTAGAAAATAGATCCAAAATTGCCTTAATGGTTAATAAGTCTTCATCAGAAGCTCTGCAAAAGGTAAATATATCATCAGCGAAGAACAGATGGGTAATTTCTGGAGCACCCCTAGCAACTTTGATTCCATGAAAAAGGTCTAGGTCCCTATAGGCAGAAAGAAGACGGGACAGAACCTCCATGCCAATGATAAACAAGTAAGGACTTAAAGGGCACCATTGTCTCAGTCCTTTCGTATCCCTAAATGGACCAAAAGAGCTTCCTTTTAGTTTAACAGAGAAAGAAGTAGAAGAGATTAAAAGTGAGATGAGATCACATGAACGCCTGCCAAAACCGGGAAATTTAAAGATTGAGGTCAAAAAAGACCATTCCATTCGGTCATAGGCCTTAGACATATCAATCTTAATAGCCACAAAACCCTCCCTTCCTCGCTTATGGTTGAGGAAATGAAAGACCTCATGTGCAATAACAATATTGTCAGAAATCTGACGGCCCTGCACAAAAGCACCTTGGAATGGTGAAATAAAAAGTTGAAGTAGAGGCTTAAGTCTATGGGCAATAAGTTTTGCAATAATTTTATAGGTAACAGTACACAGACTGATAGGTCTGAAATCACCCATGTGGTTAGCAGAATCAAACTTGGGAATGAGACAGATCAAAGTCTGGTTGATAGTAGAAGGTATGGATAGGGAAGAGAAACAGTCAGATATGAAGTGTGAGAGAGGATACTTATTATCTTCCCAAAATTTCTGGAAGAAACAAGCCTGAAATCCATCGATCCCAAGGGCTTTAAGAGGGCCAAGAGAAAAAAACTGTATGCTTGATTTCATCCAAAGTAGGAGGAGAGCAAAGAGAGTCACGGTTACTGGCAAGAATGATAGGAGGAAATAGACATTCAATAAAGCTTGCATCCAAAGGATCAGAAGTTGTAAACATCTGGCTAAAATGATCAGCAAAGGCTAACGCAATTGAATTTGGTTCAGTTAACCTGGAGCCAAGGACCATTTACCCGCTTCCTCAAATCGAAGGGGATCACTCCCCAATATACACTTCCTGGTACACCTAAACAGAATGGAGTCACGAAAAGACGTAATCGTACCCTTGGATATGATTCGTAGTATGATAAGCCACCCATCGCTGTCTGAGTTTATGTGGGGCGAAGCTTTGAAAATAGCTATGTATATCTCTAATCAGGTTCCCAGTAAGTCAGTTCCTAAAACTCCTTATGAGTTATGGATGGGAAAAAAGCCTAGTTTGAGACACTTACACGTATGGGGCTGTCCAGCTGAAGCTAGATTATATAATCCACATGAAAGAAAACTCGACCCTCGGACCATTAGTTGTTACTATATTGGTTACTGTCAATGGTCAAAGGGATTTAAATTTTAAGCACCTAATCATAGTATCAGGATTGTGAAAACTTCAACTGCTAGATTCCTAGATGATGGCGACATTAGTGGGAGTGATAAACCACATAATGTGATATTTGAGGAGCTCCGGGTTACACTTCCAGCTCCTGTACATCATGATAGCGTTATTCTTCCACAAGTCATCATTAATGATGATCCTATGGAATAACAAATTACAGAAGATGTACCACTCCATTAAGATGTTGTCACTGAGAACACTGTAGATTTACCTCCACCTCAGCCGAAAGTACAGGGTAGACCTCAGAGAGTGAGGAGGTCTGCCATTTCAGATGACTACATAGTATATTTCCAGGAGTATGATTTTGATATAGGAATCAAGGATGACCCTTTAAGTTTTTCACAGGCTATGAATGATAATGATTTTAGTAAATGGGTAGATGCCATGAAAGATGAGATGAAGTCCATGAGCGACATTAATGTCTAGGAGCTTGTTGAACTACCTTCAGGGTCTAAAGCGATTGGTTGTAAGTGGGTATTTAAGACCAAGCGTGACTCGAAGGGTAAAATTGAACGACATAAAGCCAGATTAGTCGTGAAGGGTTTCACTCAGAAGGAAGGCATTGATTACCATGAGACCTTCTCTCCTATTTCTAAGAAGGATTCACTTAGGATCATTTTAGCATTGGTGGCTCATTAAGACCTGGAGCTTCACCAGATGGATGTGAAGATGGCATTCTTGAACTGGGATTTAGAGGAAGAAGTCTACATAAACCAACCAGAAGGGTTTAGGATTCAAGAAAAGGAAAGTCTAGTATGCAAATTAAAGAAATCAATCTATGGACTTAAACAAGCTTCTAGACAATGATATTTAAAGTTCAATCACATCATCGTGTCTTTCGGATTTGTAGAAAACACTTTCGATAAGTGTATATGTCTGAAATTCAGTGGGAGCAAGTTTATATTTCTGATCCTGTATGTAGATGATATCTTGCTTGCCAGCAATGATCTTGGTTTGTTAAAGGATACAAAAACATTTCTCTCTAAGAATTTTGAAATGAAAGATATGGGCTTGGCATCTTATGTTATCGGCATAGAGATATTTAGAGATAGACCTCGCCAACTGCTTGGGCTATCACAAAGAACCTACATTGATAAAGTTCTTGAGAGATAAGGTATGAAAAGCTATAGACCCAATGTTGCTCCCGTGATTAAGGGTGATAAGTTTAGTTTGAACCAGTGTCCGCAGAATGATCTGGAGCGAGAATTGATGAAAGACACTCCCTATTCTTCAGCTGTGGGAAGTCTTATGTATGCCATGACTTGTACTCATCCAAATATTAGCTATGCAGTTGGGATGTTAGGCAGATACGTCAGTAATCCTGGTATGGATCACTGGGTGGTTGCCAAGAAGGTGATGCGTTATTTACAAGGAACGAAAGTCTACATGCTTACTTACAGAGCAACTGATCAGTTGGAAGTGATTGGTTATTCGGACTCTAATTTTGCCGGTTGCCTCGACAGTAGGAAGTCTACGTTTGGTTATGTCTTTCTATTAGCTGATGGGGCAATTTCTTGGAAGTCCAAGAAACAGACTTGTGTCTCCACTTTCACCATGGAAGCAAAATTTGTGGCATGCTTTGAGGCCACATCAATGGCGATTTGGTTGCGAAATTATATCTCAGGGCTTCGGGTTGTCAACTCCATCATGAAGCCGCTAAGACTTTACTGTGACAACCTTGTCGCTGTGTACTACTCCAAGAATGACAAGCATTCTAGCAGAGCTAAGCATATTGGAGTGAAGTACAACTTTGTGAAGGAAGCTGTTCAGGAACAGAAGGTATCTGTATCTCATATAAAAACAAGTCTGATGATTGTAGATCCGTTGACCAAGGCATTGGCGCCTAAGCTCTTTGTAGACCTTGTATCTGATATGGGTCTTACTAGAGTTTGATCCATTGGTCACATTTTGTTATAGACACCTTCTATTATTTGATATGATCATATTTATGGATGTTCCTGAACATTTCTCATCTCTATCTTTATGTATACATTTATTGCGATAAGAGTGAGATATTATAGTTTTTTCTTTTGGACCGTTTATTATTTGTTTCCCTACTTAAGGACCTGCTTGGATGGATTTATTGGTGCTGTGATTATGGAAGAGAATATGTCGATATAAATGACATATAACCGCCATGATTCGCATTGATACGACTATTCATTCAAGGTATTATGTTGTGTAAGCTTTGTATGGGATATTTTGATGGGATCCAAGTATTATTGTTATGAACTGGGAGATTATAAGTTTGGTCATATGGTCCAAGTGGGAGATTGTAGGAAATTTTTGATTGGCCAATTGACCAACTCTCCATCCTATTCAATGGTTCCCGTTATGGGTTCCATTAAACTTGATCCTTTATGTTTCATTACTAGGCTTCATTATGGGAGTTTTAATCCTCTAATCTAACTGTCAAATCTTTATGGGAGATTGATAGATTATGACTATTTAAGGAAGAGAAGGTCCCTCCCCTCATCTACGCACAAACAACTCTTTACCCATTGAAAGAATTGCATATAAAAGGATTGAGGGAAGAAGTCCTTCTCTTTTTGTTTTGATATTCTTCTCATCAAAACGCTGCAATGGCTTCATCAAGTTCCGCCGCAACTAATGACTCAATGGTGAACGGTATGTCATTGTAGTTTATAGTATTGTAGTGATTCATTGTATAGCAAAGATTCAATCGAGAATTATAATATTACTCATTCTCCTACAACACACACACAATAAACTAGTTTTTGTTTCAAACCAGATAACACTCACACACAAAAGAAGAGGATATAATGTATTTTCCCAAACATCAAAGTTTTCTATGGGTTAAAGTCTTCTTTGAAAAATGAAATGTCATATGATTGAGTTCCCAAAGTATTCAATCAAGTCTTCTTTGGATTAGAGTTTCTTCTTTGATGGTGGATCTCCTTTTTTTCATTCAAGATGATTTAATGATTGATGCCCACTATAGACCGAGATTTAGATTTTGTTAGTTTCTTTTCTCTGTGGTAGCCTTGGTTTGTTTTCCTCTCTTCAGTGTTTTTCTCAATTGTTGAAGGGAGGATTTCATTAGGATTTGTTTGTATCTTGTTTTTGTCTTTGGCCAAGTTTTTGCGTATTTTTTTCCTCAGTTTAATACAAATGAACTCTTAGCAAAAAAAAAAAAAAAAAGGCCTTCAAATTAGGGTTGCAACAGGGTTGGGTTGGGCCAGGCTTTTTAACCCTAACCTAAAAAGCCTGGCCTAACCCTGAGTACCATGGTTCGTGATCTCAGTATCGGCTGGATCGGATCGGATCGGGATCTCCCAAACTCGAGCAAATATGACAATTTTGTCCCTGTTTTCTTGTAAAAAAACTAATTTTTTTTACATTCTTACCCCTGTTCGAACAGTTGGATCCGATCAGTATCGGCCTCGGCCAAACTCGGCCGATCCGATCCGATACCTCAAACCATGCTGAGTACCCTTAGCTGGGCCCAGGCCTGACCCGATCCTAACTCAGGGTCTGGATAATCCAACCTTGACCCGCCCTCAGGGTTGGGCCGGGCTGACCTAAAATTCCTTAGAGTTACTCAGGCATTGGAAAGATCTCACATTCATCTGGTTGGAAGTTAGAACAGGTCGTTTTGTCCTGGCTGGAAGCTAGAACAAGCTGTTTCGCCCTGTTTGGAATTTAGAACAGGTCGTTTCGTCCTGGCTGGAAGCTAGAACAAACCCTTTCGTCCTGGTTGGAACTTAGAACAGGTTGTTTTGTTCTGATTGGAAGCCAGGACAGGCCGTTTCTAGCCTCATTTGAGCCTGCATCAAAGGCTCTGGCTCGCTTGCGCTACCTCCACCACGTGCATTGTGCCATCTTGTGAGGGTGTTGAACAAAATCACCAACAAAAACCCAAGGTCAGCCATCTAATAAGTCAAAACTGGGTAATCAAGTTTTAAGTGGCAATTAAACTAGGACCGAGTTTTTCTTAAGCCATGGTGAAGGAGAATCCATTGACTGCGGCTTTCGGATGGGTAGGAGAGGATATCATGCAATAGTGAAGAGATTTGTTCGACCCTTCATAAATGAGGGGAAATTTTTGGACTCTAGGATGGTGGCTGAACCCTTAACATGCGGTAGTGGAAAACTTTCTCCATTACGCTATGCTAATCCAATTTTTAAACAATGATATTCATAGTTTTAAAAATTCAACCTGTATTGAACCCTTTTGTGTGTCACGTTTCTTTTTCTAATTAACTCGATTTTACACAAATCTGGACTTACTAGAAAACCATGAACAAATTATGTGTCCAAATTTGGTTTTAACTAACGGGAGAGGGACACCGCCCATGTGCAGCAAGCTAGTGAGTGGAACCAATGGGGCACATAACAGAGCATTATATAGCAGGGGCACAGGTCATTTCAAAAGGGAGGAGAGAGAGACACACACACACAAAGGGTGCTAGCTTACAATACACTAGCTAGGGATGTCAACGGATTGGGCTAGGCTGGGCCTGGCCTAAACTCCAACTAGACCCTAGGGGTCTTAATCTAAATCCAAGCCTAGCCCAACCATGCCAGGGCTTAACAAACCTTGGATCCAGCCCGACCCTGATAGGATTTTTCCAAGCTCGACCTGGCCCCTGATTGGCCCTGATTGACCTTGAATATCTTGGCCCATTGAGTCGTAGAACTAACAAAGCCCAATCACAGCCCACCATGTTCTTTAGATCATGTTCCTTGATCTGTTGAAGAGCTGACCAGATCCCCCTTAGTTTTGCTTCAAAGGTTGAGGAGCAGTTTCCTGAATAGACGCATGCATGGATTTTAGATCATCACAAATGATCTAGCAAGTCATTTAGGGTTATGGGTTGTTGATGGGATTGGTGGAAGTCAAAATTTATTGCATTATCAGATTTTGTAACTATTGGAAGATCAGACTCCTTACACCAGAGATTATAATTTTTAAAGAGGTGGTTGAGTTCCATTTTCTATGATTCCATACAAATTGTTTCCTCGCTTGCCAGAGAACATGCCAAGAGAGTACCTCTTGTCAACAACCAGTTTTAATATTTTGAAATTTGAAATGGGAGGAAGAGATCATTACCTCTTCTCTCACCAATTCTTTACCCAACACAAGAGCTGATATGCTCGGTTTTGATACTCAAATTTGTCATTGGTGCGTGAAGTCTGATCTCAGTCCAAAAATTGTAGTGGTATTTCTTCGGCGGGTCATTTCGCTTTCAAAACGCGCATAAATGGCTTAAAAGTGCATACATCAGCGCTTAAGACGTTGATTTCTGTAGAGTTCGTCGAGATCTTCGATTTGATATGTATTTCACTCTGTTTTGGTTCAAATCTGAAACCAAACAAGGTGGGTCTCTAAGGGCAGTTTTGTACTTTCTAGGTTAGGGTTTCGCTAAATATTGTAAGTATCTCTTTGAGAGATGGTGAAAGAGGGTTTGGTTTTGCTTCATAGAAATAGTGGATTTGTTCTATCGTTCGGCCATGGATGTAGCCTTCCTTCTTAGAATGAACCACGCAAAAATTTTGTCCTCTGTGTGTGTGTGATTTCTTTTTCTTTCTCATTTTTCTGCTACAAAATGATCTTTCTGCTGCATTGTTTTTATAACAAAATTTGGGGTTGATCAAATTCGATCTATTAAAGACAGGGCATCAGTGTTAGCATGCCACAGGTACAGATAAGGCATTTCGATTGGAAGTTAGTTAAATACTTTTATATCATAACCCTAATTAATTAGAAGAATATTTTGTATGGACCTCCAAAGAAAAATTATAAATTTTGGTCTCAAAGGCACTTTTCAGATGGCTATCAATGGGAATCCATCTGAATTATAATTTTTCATTGCTGAAGGAAAGGTTTTAGCAAGAGCAACACAGAGCCAAGAAAGAAAAAGAAGTAATCCCCACAAGCATAGGTTTTATAAATTCTAAAGAATCACTATCCAGACACATTGTGGAACTGTTAATTTAGTCCAAAAGCTTTAAACAGGTGGAAATTTGAAAGCATGTCCAGCTAGAAGGTGAAGAAATTTCGGTTTTCGATTGGGTTCGGTTTATTTCAATTTTTCAATATCGGGTTAATATCGATTTAGATCGATTTGTTTTTGGGTTTAAACCACAACGAAATCTTACATTCATAACTTTAGTGAGGAAAAATTCGATAAAAACACTTTAATTCACCTTCCTCGAGTCAAACAAGAAAACAACTATGACTAAGAAAATTGCTTTGATGTGTTCATGTAATATCAGATTTAATGGCCTGGCCAAGGCTTAAGAATATATGCCACTAGGTCTGAATTGGGGCTCAATTTTGGACCAAAACTAGGGGTGTCAATGGGTCAGTTCGGTCTGGTTTCAGTTCAGGTTTTTCGGTTTCGGTGTGGCTTTTAGAGAAACTGAGACCAATCCAATAAGAACTTTTCGGTTTCGGCTCGGTGCGGTTTTTTGTGTCGATTTCTATTTATGATAACGGATTGATATCGGTTTGGATTCGGTTCGATACTGGGTTTTTTTTAACAAGTTGGGTTCGGTTTGTGCCTATTTTCTTCTCTTTCTCTTTTCAACTACATAAAATATTTCATTAGCCCCACACTTAAAAAGGAGATCGATGGAACAAGCATTGTTACAAATCAATTTCCATATTTTCATAACCTCATACTCATTGATTTGTAACAATTTATCTTACAATCATAAATTTTCTCACTAATATTGAAATCATTTCAATGATTCACAACCTTATACTCATTATTTTCTTATCGGTTTCATTCGATTCGGTTTTTGATTTGTTATCGATCGGTATGGTGCAATCCAGCTTTCAACCGGTCTCGTCATACCCCAGTCCAAAAACCGATCCATATTGGATCAGTTCGATTCAGTCTCGGGTTTTTTCGATCGGTTTCGATCCATCTTAACGGTTGGGGCTAGGTTTTGACACCCCCTAACCAAAACTATCATACTACGCCTAGGTTTGGGCTCACTTGATTCAAAATTTATCAATATTTCCAGCTTGCCTCCTCTCTCTTGCACTCCAAAGCCTTAGCAATTAGATTGGCTTTACTTTACTTTACTTGATTATGTGTATCAGCAATTATAAAGAATTCTGGCCAATTAGAAGGATTATTATTAACGTGGTTTCTGGTTACTAACAACTTGGAACATGTTCTAGATCCAGATCCAGAGCCCCAAGCTGTGGTGGACGATACCCTCTTTGTGTTTAAGCATTAACTGCAAATAAAATTTAAAAAAAACATTACTTTTTAATTGATACTCTTTGATTCATTACCAGATTCTTATCGATATTGAGGATATCAAGGCATTTCTTTCATGAACACAATACAATTCAATAATGTAATTTTAGTTGACTTTTTTTTTTTTATTGAAATTTCTCGATTCCATGAAACGGGACTCCAGAAGTCCAGAGCAGGGATTCGATACTGTTCCAATTGGTCCGTATCGATTCAGATCCAACAGGTCTATAGATCTATCCTTGTCTCGACTTGAGCTTATCCCACTTCCACTTTCTCCTGCTTCTCTCAGCCATGTCTCTCATCTCCAAGGTTTCTCAAACTGCTTGTGCTTTTGCCCAGTGGTGGTGGCAGGCGGGTACCGAACTCTACCACTACCAAACAAACAATTTCTTCTCAAACCCAACACAAGCTCAAAACATACTATCATTCTTCCTACTATTAGCCACCACCATAACTGTAACACAGTGGTGGCGGCATTGGTCAAGAAGAAATGCACCACCACTTCCTCCAGGTCCACTAGGCCTGCCGATACTTGGCCATCTCCCTTTCATCGGCACCGAGCTCCATCGCAGTTTTGCCAAGTTCGCCGAAACCTATGGTCCAATCATGAAACTCCGACTAGGCAGCAAACTCTGCATCGTGGTAACATCATCATCGCTAGCAAAAGAGATCTTCAAAGATAACGACACCATATTCGCCAACCACGATGTACCGGCAGTGGGGAATATTTCAAGTTACGGTGGCGTTAACATGGTTTGGTCACCATACGGTGACCATTGGCGAATGCTCCGTAAGGTCTGTGTCTCTGAGTTACTAAATCACAAGAGACTTGAAGCCTTTTATGGTCTCCGGCGTAGAGAGATCTGCAACATGTTAAGACAACTCTATTCCTATTCTGGCACTCCAGTCGATGTAGGGGAAGAGATGTTTCTCACAACATTCAATATCATAACAAGTATGTTGTGGGGTGATACACTTGAAGGTGAGGAAGGGCGGCGCACCACCGTGGAAGTTCGTGGAATAATGGATAGAGCTGTGATGCTTTTTGGTGAACCTAATATTTCCGATCTTTTTCCGGCGTTGGCGTGGTTTGATATTCAAGGTATTGGGAGGCGAATGAAGAATACGGTTTCTTGGTTCGATCAGATGTTGGATTCAGTCATAGATGAACGACTCAAAACAGATGGAGAACGACGAAAAGTAGAGGATGATGTTCGTAAACAAAACAAAGATTTCTTGCAGGTCTTACTACATCAGCTCAATCTTAAGGCAAAGGAAGGAGTCCCTAATAAGACACCTAGTCTTACCATCACTCACATCAAATCCTTGTTACTGGTATGTACCTTAAATTTTAGGTTTTTTCAATTTCCTTTCAATTTTTGGTAGCACTCATCAGAAAATTATCTCCCCCCCCCACTTCCCTACTCAGCCCAATTCCCCAGTGCTGGAACTGGAGAGGATAAAGATTCAGAACTCATCCTTAAAAGCTAGTTGTTAAGGAAATGATGCCCAAGTACCTATAAGTCTCTACATTGGGTTATTTTATCATTTTTGCCTGAATTGCTAAATTTTATTCACAGGATGTGATGGGAGCTGGGACGAAATCAACATCGAGCGTAGTGGAGTGGGCAATGGCTGAGCTATTGAAACACCCAAATATAATGACGAAAGCACAAGAAGAGATAGAAGAGGTAGTTGGGTTGAACAATATAGTGGAAGAGTCTCATTTACCTAAGTTACATTACTTGCATGGAGTGGTAAAGGAAGTTCTTCGTCTACATCCACCTGCTCCTTTCTTGATTCCTAGATGTCCAAGTGAATCTTGCACCATAGGTGGATTTATGGTTCCAAAGGGTTCTAAAGTTATGGTGAACGCATGGGCTATACAAAGAGATCCAATTGCTTGGGAAAATCCCTTGGAGTTTAAGCCTGAGAGGTTCTTGAGATCATCTATTGGTGATGATGAATATGATTTTAGTGGTAAAGATTTTAGATATATTCCATTTGGATCTGGAAGAAGGGTTTGTGTTGGAATTCCTATGGCTGAAAGAATGGTACCATATCTATTGGCATCAATTTTGCATTCATTCAAGTGGGAATTGCCAAAGGGAGTAGAGCTTGACATGTCAGATAAGTTTGGTTTGGAATTAAAGAAGGCAACACCCCTTGTTGCTATCCCTTCACCCAAGTTATCTGACTTCAAACTCTACAATTAAATTCCTTGTTGATGTAATCTATAAATGCATCATTTTATGTATTCAGGAAAGTTGACTTTGTGTAATTCTATTTATGGATAAGTTGATGACCGAAATGATGCCCATGCTTGTCGCATTAATTTCGCATTAATTTGATAATGGATTTCAACTTTGCGGGTCCCGCATTGTAGTAGTAGACTTGGGATCTTTTTTTTTTATGAGAACAAAAACATACAACCTACATATCCTGCTTGCGTTTTGCTAAATTACACACCATGTTCAAACAAACAGAATGTTTGAAAGTAGTAAAGACGGTCAGCTGAACGATTACTAATACACATGAGGTCCTTAATATAAATCCAAGGCCAAGGATAGGTAGCAGAGGATGGAAGTACAGTTATAATGTCAGGGTTAGAACTTGGTAAGTCTAACGACGTAGCATGTTCAAGACCCGCCCTGATACTGTATAATTCCGGATCCCAAGGCTTATAAGACAAAATTGATCCTGCACCAAAAAAACAAAAATCTTCCACCCATGAGAAACATATACGTTCAGTCTGCCAGATTTACTCCTGGGGTTTGGATTCCTGCACACAATAAAATAGGATATTCAAGCTTAGGAATAGGTATCCAAGAACATATATCAGAAGAGGAACCATTATCCTGTTGTACACTTGGGGAAGTATCAGGGGAGGGGTGTAAGTGTAAATCTGAAATCCAACGTGTTACTTCTTGTAAAACCCCCAAGGCATTTGGTTTTTCTGAACAAAACAAGACCCTATTCCGAGCGTTCCAAATATAATAACACGTTATAATAAAAACCCCAAAAAACCAATGAAAAGATACACTATCAAGGATGGGTGTAGACTTGGGATCTTTATTCCCTCTAGTTTCCTACTTGGCCCAGTTCGCCAATGCCTCTAACAAGGATGGGTGCAATGACCACCCTACCTCTGCTCGAACACTCTGCTCAGATGAGGTCCACCCCTCTCATTAGAGGCACTGGGGAACTGGGCTGGGCCGGGCCGGGCCCCGGTGGAGTCAACCCACCCTCATTAGAGGTATGGGGAAATTGGGTCGGGTAGGGAACTGGAGGAGATAATTTTCTTGTAGACTTGTGGTTAACACTGTTACATGTGTGGGAAAATTATCTTCTCCAGTTCCATGCCCGACCCAGTTCCCCAGTGCCTCTAATAAAGGGGGAGGACCCCACTTGGGCATAGTGTTCGAGTAGGGGTAGGGTGATCATTGTGCTCCCTTTGTTAGGGGCATTGGGTCAGGCAGAGAACTGGAGGGGATAAAGATCTATCATGTGTGACCAATTATGATTGTGCTATTATACAAACAAAACAGTGGGTACTAATGGAATTGTAATCCTCTCCAGCGCCCTCATTTGCCAGTGAGGTCCAGTGACGGGCTGGCTGCATGACATGTGGATTATTCCAAATCCAACAATTGGATGGCTTTTTTCTTTGTTTCGTTCTTTCTTTTTTTGATCCAGCCGTCCGATTTTTTATTAACGAAATGGGCGAGAGCCTAACACACCCTCAACCTTGGCCAAGCCCGGGTCACCTCTGATTGACCCTTCCAGAGCCATGGAAATGGCAAACCCAACCCAAGGCTACGTTAACCCTAGGCCCAGCCCGGCCCTGTACAGGCTCAAGGCAGATTAGGGCGGGCTCGGGCTGGCCTGGTGTTTTTTGACAGCCCTATTTTTCTTCCACTCCGTTCTCTCTGCTTTCTTCTGCTTTACTGATCACTGCTATGCACTAGGAACCCTAACTCATTCAGACATTTTAGCTTTTTTTCTTGATGGTTGAGACATTAATTACACATATTTCTAGCACAAATAACACTAACCAATCTCATTTCTTAACATTGAAATCGAGAGAGAGGAGAGTAGTTGCAGCTTGAAAATGAACTTCGGAGGTGCACCATCTTTAAAGCCTTTAGAATGGAAAGGGAAAGAGAGCCCAAATTTGGAGAAATTAAGGGGTTAAGGAAATGTCTCTAGTTACTAAGGCCATATTTGATATGATTTCAATTTCAATTTCGGATTGATTTCTTGAAATAGTTAACAAATAAATTTTTTATCAATAAATTAGAATTGTTTAGGTGACATGAATTTGAAGTATTTCAAGAATAAGAATTTCATTTGGTAGTTCGATTTCTGAGAATAAATTCTCTATTTTTTTTGGGGAGAAGGTGGTGGTGTTGGGGCGGAGGCGAGGCGGGCCGGGGCCAGGGCAAGGAAGAAGGTGGCGATGGTGGCAGGGAGGTGGTGGTGGCAGCTGTGCTGGTGGTGAAACCATCAAGAGAAGAAGGGAGGTGTTATATTTTTAACATAAAATTACTGCTTTGCCCACCAAATTAACCATGTGTGCATTAAAGAACAAAAGTGAAATCAATTTCAAATTCAAAATTAAAACATCTCCTCAGCTATTTCAGAATTTCTATTCTATTTGATTTCTATTTCACTGAACTAAGGTGTAAAAATCAAATCAGAAAAATGATATTCAGAAGAAACCGCAACAGATGAGAGGACCGGCTAATCGGTCTTCCAAATCCATTCACCAACGTAATGTTTTTTACGACAGATCATGCTTCTTGGATTCTTCTCGTAGGATTTCTTCTGTGATAATGGTAAGTTTCAGAAGGACATGAAGCAAAATGATTTGAAATCTATTAAGGTAGTTCCCAACAGAGTTGAGGTTTCTTCTGTGTCACCACCAATTTTAAACAATTTTGAGGTACGGTCTGACAAGAACCTGGTAGTTAACTTGTGCTAGGGATGAAGGACTGAATATGATTGTGTATAATGAGGTTAAGGTTGTACAATAATTAGCAAACACGGGAATGACAAAAAAACCCAAGTCCTACAGTACGGGTTTTAAACGGTAAAAAATTACAAATGGATGGTCAAAAAAAATAGAGAACGGTAAACCATGAAAAACGGAAGATACAAATTTTAAATGTTTATATTTCAAAAAAATAGAACCAAAAAAATATTTCTCATATAAATTGAGAAATTTTTATTTGAAATATATACTTTTAATTTCGGTATTCGTGCATTGACCTTGACTTGAAAGTGATATCATGAAAAATGTCATCTTTACGTCGATGAAAGAATCAAGCCGTTCAAAGTTTGGGAGAGAAAGATATGATCAGTTAAGTCCAGGGTCTTAAAAAATGCCAAAAAAAAGGAGAGACGCGTTTAAAACGGAAATGCTTGCCATTTGCCTTTTTTTACCGTTTATTTGGATAACATATGACAAAACGTGTTAAAAACGATAAAAAACGGGAACAAACACGTTTTTGTTAACAGTGGGTTGTCCTGTAGTTGTTTGTAAGTTAGTTTTATGTTTTTCTTTTTTCATAAACAAAAAAAAAAAAAAAGATCGAGTTTCCCTCCAACCTCGGTGAATGGGATCTCATTCACCACAGGGCAGGAGAGGGTGGGAAAGGGTATCAGGAGGCACTTTGGAACATACAAAAACCCTTACAAGGGTTAGGTTATTTTGGAACATACTAAAACCCTAGGATGGTTTGTGAACCCTAGGATGATGGGTGAACCATCCCCATGGGTGGAGGGAAACTTGGTCAAAAAACAAAAAACAAACCTTGATATCTAAATTTCTCATTCTAATCTTTCTTAGGTCTGATCATAAGATTCTGATCTTCAGTGGCCTAACACACACCTTCATCTAATTACTTTCCTGCTCTGTTTTGGTGTTTTCTTCCAGACCTATTTGCAATTCCCTTTAGTTGAGCTGACTTTTCTGTGATATTTGGATATCTGATAGACCTGATATCAAAAGTCCATCGACCAGAGTTTGATATCCAAATGATCTAAATACATGTCCTGTGGAGTCCTTTTGCTGCTACCCACTCCTTGGAGTTATTTCTTTTGTTATTTTCTGCTTTCTGACCTTTCTTTATCACAATTCCATTTTGATCCTGTCTTTCAAATATATACTCCTGCTGTACTTGAACTTTTACATCTCTTTGCAGATTGTATTCCTTGATATCTTGATGTAAGCTTTAAAAGAAAACCAGTCTGAGTTGATCAAGGCCAGATCTCTTCTAAGGTCAGCTGTTATCAAGACAGTAAAATCCCAGATACCCAGTTGGTCCTAAGAAAGCACTGATCAATTACCAAACACCAAACACCAAACACATACAACAATGCTTACAGTTCTTCCAGCATTGCTGAATCATATCAAGAGTACTACAACTACTTTCTAAATGATAGAACTCACTAAGAAGCACCTCATACTTTTTCTAATTTTTTCCCCTTCTTCTATCCTTGGGAAGCAAGAAGAGGAAGGCAAGAAATTTCCATATTAGGGCCATGAAAGAGATTTACGAGATGATTTCTTTTGGGGGAAGAGAGAACAGATCCTACAATTATCAACAAGTTGCAAGATTAATATTTACCAAGCAACTCAGGTGTTGTATCTTTTTAACTTTTCCACATTCTGCACCTCCCACCTCAACCCAAAGTCCCCATTCAGACCCTATGAAAATGAGAAAGACACTCAGATATGAATTCTTTTTAGAAGAAACGATCATAGGAAATTTATTCATAGTAGAGTTTCCCTTCCCCACCAGACATCTACCCACAACCAGAGCCCATCCAGATATTGGACACATCAGGAAAAGTTAGGAAGAACCAAGCTGATAATTTTCTAATTGGATGCTGAATTGAAAAGCCTTGGATGGCTTGAATCCCAACCATTCCCAATGCAACCCATATTTGGCTCTAATCCCAAAGGTTTTGAAGTTCCTTCAGAAATTTCCACAAGCACTTAGACAAGAATGAGTTCTTCTCTTGAAACTGACACAATCTGACCCAACATTCTACTAAGAACCTACAAACCATCCTCAGATTAATTAGAGTTCCTTCTTAACTTCTCCTGGCTCCCACAGAAATGATCACTGAGAAATCTCTAGACTTTTATTAACTTCAAGTAAAATTTAAAAAAAAAAAGTATGGATAGATTAGAAGGAAAGCTCAGAGTAATTTTACTCTGAAAAATACAGTTCAACATAATAGTAGATTCATAGATTAGCAGGTGTGGTCTCATAGGAATTATTTTACCCTCTGAAAAAGGACAGTTCCACTTCCACCTCTCCATCCTAAAGCTCTGTATCAATGAATTCCCAAACCCACTGCTCTTTGATTGCCCCCAAGAAGTAAGCAGTGCTTGTGGGCCACCTCTAAATATATGAACCAAAAGGTTAGTGAAACCCTCTTTTGCAATCTGATTAAATTGATGCCTAGCCAATTTGCTTTTCTCTAAGTTCATATAATCCCCTTTCTCAAAACATAACTTAGAACACATGTTATCATCAGCAAATTACAGGCTCTCTCACTCCCATTTCTGAGCACCCTAATCTCCTTTATTAGAATCTTAGTTCCAAATTCCTGAATAGTAAGCCAAGGATATCTGCTATAACAGTAAATAAGAATAGTAGCATCTCCCAGCCAATGGCTTGGAAGAAGCATTCAAAAATGCCATTACATAGAGCCAAGAAATGGACTGAAACACAATTACATCTCCCAGTCATGTAGTGTTTAAATTTAACACTGTTCAAAGCTGGCTTATAGGTTGAAACACCTGAATTATCAGAAAAAAGTGAAGTGCAACATGATATTACCAAAAAAGAAAGGAAACTTACAATACTGTGTTTCTTGTCTCTGACAATCGTAAAAAATAACAATAGAATTAAAAAGCCTCAGAAAATGAGCAATGAAAAATTCTGCCTTGTTTCTCCAAACATCTAGAGGGCAACAAATAGTGTCAAAGAGAAAACAATCATAAATACAAGCTGATGTTGATACACTGTTACCCGAATCTACATGAGATAAAAGCAACAGTACAGTAAATTTGACAACTTGTACAAATCCCAAAGCAAACAGAAGGAAAGATGTGAAAAGTGGACGGTTCAATTTCTGAGAATAAATTCTCTATATTTCTTTGGGAGAGGGTGGTGGTGTTGGGGCGGAGTCGGGGCAGGGCCGGGGCAGGGAAGACGGTGGTGATGGTGGCGGCTGTGGTGGTGGTGAGACCATCAAGAGAAGGATGGTGTTGTATTTTTAATATGAAATTACTGCTTTGCCTATCAAATTAACCGTGTTATTAAAGAACAAAAGTGAAATCAATTTCAATTTCAAAATTACAACGTATCCTCAACTATTTCAGAATTTCTATTCTATTTTATTTCTATTTCACTGAACTAAGGTGTAAAAATCAAACCAAACAATATCTGAATTGAAATTACCCCGTGAAATTGAAATAGAAATCATATCAAATCAGCCCTAAGTCTCTGCCCTTGAACAAAACAGATTTTGAAGTCCAATTGGTTCTCAGACCAGCGGGAAATAGTGTTAGGGTTTCAAAGTCACTAGAATCAAAACAGAAAATTGATATTCAAAAGATACCGCAACAGATGCGAGGGCCTGCTAATCGGTCTTCCAAATCCGTTCACCAACGTAATTTTTTTTTTTTAATGACAGATCATGCTCCTAGGATTCTTCTCGTAGGATTTCTTCTGTGAAGATGGTGAGTTTCAGAAATAAATGAAGCAAAATGATTTTTAATTTATTAAGGTGGTTCCCAACAGAGTTGAGGTTTCTTCTGTGTCACCACCAATTTTGAACAATTTGAGGTACGGTCTAACAAGAACATGGTAGTTAAGTTGTGCTGGGCATGAGGGACTGAATATGATTGTGTATAATGAGGTTGAGGTTTGTACCGTTGTACTCTAGTCATTTTTAAGTTAGTTTTATGTTTTCCTTTTTTCATAAACAAAAAACAAAGAGGACTGAGTTTCCCTCCAACCTCGGTGAATGGAATCTCATTCACCGCAAGATGGAAGAGGGCAGCAAAGGTATCAGGAGGGTACTTTAGAACATACAAAAACCCTAAGAGGGGTTTAGGGTTTTTGGAACATACTAAAACCCTAGGATGGTGGGTGAATCATCCTCTATGGGTGGAGGGAAACTTGGCCAAAAAAGAAAAAGGACTTGATATCTAAATTTCTGATTCTAATCTTTCTTAGGTCTGTTCATAAGATTCTGATCTTCAGTGGCCTAACACACACCTTCATCTAATTACTTTCCTGCTCTCTTTTGGTGTTTTCTTCCAGACCTATTTGTCATACCCTTCAGTTGAGCTGACTTTCTGTGATATTTAGATACCTGATAGACCTGATAACAAAGGGTTCTTCGACCAGAGTTTGATTTCTAACTGATCTATATATGTCTTGTGGAGTCCTTTTGCTGCTACCCACTCCTTGGAGTTATTCCTTTTGTTATTTTCTGCTTCTGACCTTTCTTTATCATAATTCCATTTTGATCCTATCTTTCAAATATACTCCTGCTGTACTAGAACTTCTACATCTCTTTGCAGATTCTATCCCCTTGAGATCTTACTATCTTAGTGTAGGCTTTAAAAGAAAACCAGTCTGAGTCAATCAAGGCAAGATCTCTAAGGTCAGCTGTTATCAAGAGTCAAGACAGTAAAATCCCAGATACCCAGTTGGCCCTAACAAAGCACTGATCAATTGCCAAACACCAAAGACATAAAACAATGCTTACAGTTCTTCCAGCATTGCTGAATCATATCAAGAGTACTACAACTACTTTCTAAATGATAGAACTCCTTAAGAAGCACCTCATACTTTTTCTAACTTTTTTCCCCTTTCTTCTATCCTTGGAAGCAAGAAGAGGAAGGCAAGAACTTTCCATATTATCTTATGCAGAAAGAAATTAAAGAGGTTTTATCAAAAAAACAAAAAAAAATTAAAGAGGTTGCTAATATGTTGATTGGGGCCATGAAAGAGATTTACAAGATGATTTCTTTTGGGGGAAGAGAGAACAGATCCTACAATTATCAACAAGTTGCAAGATTAACATTTACCAAGCAATTCAGGTGTTACATCTTTTTAACTTTTCCATATTCTGCACCTCCCACCTCAGCCCAAACTCCCCATACAGACCTACCCACAACTAGAGCCCATCCACATATTGGACAAATCAGGAAAAGTTATGAAGAACCAAGCTGATAATTTTCTAATTGGATGCTGAATTGAAAAGATTTGGGTGGCATGAATCCCAACCATTCCCAATGCAATCCATATTTGGCTCTAATCCCAAAGGTTTTGAGGTTCCTTCAGAAATTTCCACAAGCACTTCAACAAGAGAGAGTTCTTCTCTTAAAACTGACACAATCTGACCCAACATTCTACTAAGAACCTACAAACCATCCTCAGATTAATTAGAGTTTCTTCTTAACTTCTCCTGGCTCCCACAGAAATGATCAATGAGAAATCTCTAGACTTTTATTAACTTCAACTACTATTTAAAAAAAAAAACCAAGATGGATTGATTAGAAGGAAAGGTCTGAGTAATTCTATTCTGAAAAATACAGTTCAACATGATAATAGGATCATAGACTCCAGTGCCACTGATCATATGACTGGATCCTCCAGTATCTTTACTCGTTACTCTCCTACATCTGGTAAAGACAAAGTACGGGTAGCTGATGGCTCTCTCTCCTCTATCTCTGGAAAGGGCTCCATCAGTTGCACACCTTCCTTACAATTATCATCTGTTTTACATATTCCTAAATTTACCACTAATCTTCTTTCCATCAGTAGTCTTACCCGTGACCTAAATTGTAAAGTAACTTTTTTTCCTTCACACTGTGTGTTTCAGGATCTGGCAACGGGGGCGACGATTGGATGTGGTAAGATGCATGGTGGATTATACCTGCTTGATTCTGGGAGTCCTACTTCACCACTGCCTTTGGCTTCTCCCATCCATCAAAATGCGTTAGTTTCTTCTGAACTTCAACAATGGCATAATAGACTAAGTTACCCCCCTTTAGGAACATTATCCCTTTTATTTCCAGCATTAGCTAAAGACTATCATAAAGACGATTTTTTTTGTGAAGCCTATGTTTTGGCTAAACAACATCGCTCTACTTATTCTATTTCTAATAAAAGAAGCTCTTCTCCTTTTAATATTGTTCACTCTGATGTTTGGGGGCCTAGCCGCAAACCATTACTTAAAGGCCACCGTTGGTTTGTGTTGAGATGCGTTACCCGATATTATAAGAGTCTTTTTGGTTTTTTATTTATGCTTTATTTATGTACTTTTGAACAAGGGTAGGATTGTAATTTGGGCTATGACACTGTTCACGTGAACAGTGTCGTGAACAGTGTTTCCCTTTGTAATCTCTTTTATTATTATTATTATAAATAGAGAGCTTGACTGATCTCATTGATCATTCAAGCCATTCACGAAATTCCTGTTTTGTTAACATGGCATCAGAGCCAAATACACTCTGATCTAGGTTTTCAAAACCCACCTCCCTCCCTTCGATTTTTTTCTCCTTCCCTCCATCGAGCTTCTTCCCTTCTTCTTTCTTCCTTTCTTTTGGTTCTTCTTCTCCCATTAGGGCAGCACTACTGAGGTGATCGTAATGATCTAGCTGCTGCCCCAATATACCTCCTTTTTTATGCCTCTTTTTTGGACCGAGTGGAGCTGAAGCACTATCTGCGATTTGAAGATTCCTATTTTTTTTGGAGATCAGGCCTCTACATCTGTTTCGGCTGCATCTTCTATTGTGGGATCTTTATTTGATATTGTTCTCAGCCCCTATTCACTTCATCAGATTGGTTAAAGACCCCAGCCCCTTATCGATCTCTCTTCTCAGGGTTTTGAAAAAAACCTTGACATTAATTGATCTTGGGGTTGGGCTGCTGGTTCCTGCTGCTTTTGATTGGCACCCTTGCTGCCTTCATTCGACATCATTCCCAGCCTACATATCTGAGATTTTTTGCTCCAATACAGCCCTTTTCTATTGGGGGTCGATTCCAGAATTTTTTTGGATATTTTTTGGCTGTTTGCTACTTCATTGAAGATTGGTTACCTGCTGCAATGACTGGTTCAGATTCTTCTTCGGCCTCTTCTGGCATTGATGGCCAGCCCCGGACTGATTTTCTTCCCCTTGCTGCCCCAATTAAACTTGATGGCTCTAACTACCTGAAGTGGTCTCGGTCTACCTATTTGACAGTTGCTGGTCGTGGCCTTACTGGCCATCTTCTTGGGACAACAACTAAACCAGTGGAAGAGGGTTCTCAGCTCAACAAGTGGTTATCGAATGATGCAATGGTGATGTCCTACTTGATCCATTCTACGCAAGGGGATATCTCAGACAATTTTCATCTACTAGACACTGCCCATACTATCTGGAATGGTGCCAAAGAGACTTATGGTCGCACGGGGAATGATGCACAAGTCTATGAGATTAGAAAGAAGGCTAATGCCACTACCCAACAGGAGCTCTCTGTCTCCAAATACTATGCTGCCCTCAAGAAAATGTGGTAGCAATTGGATCATTACTCCGACTATCAGCCCTCTACTGCTACTGATCTAGCTGCCTATCGCCAACATGTTGACAAAATACGTGTCTATGATTTTTTGGCTGGACTAAATATGGAGTTTGATCCTATTCGGGTGCAAGTACTTGGGCAGCCCCCTTTTCCATCCCTAGAGCAGGCCTTTGCCTTGGTTCATAATGAGGAATCTCGTCGGGCTGCTATGCTACATTCCTCTACTGTTGATCGCTCCGCCTTGCAAGTTGCTTCCAGTACTCCTTCTCTTACCACTACTGATGGTGGTACTGCTGTCCCTAAAGGTCCTGTCAAGTGTGACCACTGCAACAGGCTCTATCATACTAAGGCTCAATGCCGGAAGCTCCATGGGAAGCCTGCTGATTTTGAGGAACAGAAAGCCCGTGGGAAGTTTAAGCCCAAGGCTCATATGGCTGATTCTCCTACTACTGCTGCTGCTGCCCCCTTCATCTGACATTGGGCTTACTCAGGATGAGCTCCTAGCTTTCTGTTGCATGCTACAACCTCTTCCGCTGCCTCCACTACGGCATCTACACCTGCTGCCCCTCCTGGTTCTAATTTTGCCTCAGGTACTCCAGTCAGTAGTCTGTGTGCATCGGCTGTATCCAGTCCTTGGATTATAGATTCCGGTGCCACTGACCACATGATTGGCTCCTCCCATGTATTTCATCTTTATTCTCCATCTTCTGGCAAAGACAGTGTTCGAGTAGCTAATGGTTCCCTTTCTCCTATTAATGGGAAGGGTTCCATACGCTGCTCACCTACCCTTTCATTAAAATCTGTTTTGCATGTTCCGTCCTTTTCTACCAACCTTCTCTCTATTAGTAGTCTAACTAGAGATCTGAACTGCAAACTGACTTTTTTCCCTTCTCATTGTGTCATACAGGATCTGGAGACGGGGCGTACGATTGGGGGTGGTAAGATGCAGGGTGGTCTCTACTTACTTGACCCGGGTCAGCCTTCTACTTTGCATTCGGCTTCCTCTACAGCTCATCATTTACAATCCACCTCGTCCCCTAACCTTCATTTCTGGCACTGCCGACTTGGTCATCCATCCCTTAGTACTTTGTCTCTTTTGTTTCCGAGCTTGATTAAGCATTGTAATAGGAATGAGTTTTTATGTGAGGCTTGTGTTTTGGCCAAACAGACTCATTCCAGTTATTCTTCATTAAATAAAAGAAGTGAGTTTCCTTTTGCTTTGGTTCATTCTGATGTGTGGGGCCCTGCCCGTTGTACTTCCCTTTCTGGTCATCGATGGTTTGTCTCGTTTATTGATTGTTATACTCGTGCCACTTGGGTGTACATGATGAGCCATAAAAGTGAGGTCTTCCGCTGTTTTCAGTTATTTCATCGTATGGTTCAAACCCAATTCAATGCCACCTTGCGCATTTTACGCAGTGATAATGGCAGAGAGTACATGGAGGGTCGGTTCCAACTTTATTTGGCTGCACATGGTGTTGTCCATCGGACACGTATTGACACACCGCCTGAATGGGGTTCTTGAAAGGAAAAATAGACATCTCCTTGAGGTAGCCCGGGCCATTATGTTTGCACGGAGGTTCCTTCTCGATCTTGGGTGATGCCATTCTTACCGCTGCTTATCTCATCAACCATGTGCCTACCCATGTCCTTGATTGTCGTTCCCCCGTTGATCTCCTCCAGGGTTCCTCCTCCTTTGTGGTTCCCCCCAAAGTTTTTGGTTGTGTTTGCTATGTCCGCAATCATCATCCTCATGGGAAATTTGATCAACGGAGCATTCGGTGTATTTTTCTGGGCTATTCTGCGACCCAGAAAGGATACAAGTGTTACCATCCACCTTCTCGTCGTACTTTTGTCTCCATGGATATTGTCTTCCATGAGTCCTTGTCATATTATTCCCAGACACCTCTTCAGGGGGAGCAGGATCAAGGTTTTGAAGATGTGTCTGTTATTCTTCCGGCTTCTATTCAGGGGGGGCCCTCTGTAACTTCAGCTCCTATAGTGGCTCCTATTCAGGGGGAGCGTAGACCAGTTAGTCAGATCCCTATTGATAAGGTATATACCCGGGAGCGCACAGGACAAGTTGAGACTACCACCACCTCCACAATCGTCTGTACTTGATCCAGATCCAGACCCTACTACATCATCTAGTAAGGATCCTTCCCTTGACTTACCTATCGCTGTTCGTAAAGGCGTTAGATCATGCACCCAACACCCCATCTCCAATGTCGTTTCCTATGATGCTTTATCTCCTTCCTATCGTGCATTTGTTTCTTCTCTTTCCTCTGTTTCCATTCCTCAAAAATGGCAAGAGGCAATTGCAAATCCAAAGTGGAAAGCAGCCATGATGGAAGAAATGACGGCCTTACTTAAAAATGAGACATGGGAGCTAGTTGTTCTTCCTTCGGGTAAGAAACCAGTCGGGTGCAAATGGGTATTTGTTGTCAAGCAGAAGCCAGATGGAACAGTGGATAGATATAAAGCCAGACTTAAGGCCAAAGGCTTCACTCAGACTTATGGGATCGACTACCAGGAGACATTTGCCCCTGTTGCGAAGTTGAACACTGTCCGGGTCTTACTATCTTGTGCTGTCAACTTTGGCTAGGACCTACAGCAGTTGGATGTAAAAAATGCATTTCTTCATGGGGAGTTGGAAGAGGAGGTTTATATGGATGTTCCTCCGGGTTTTTCCTCTGATAAGATCCATGGGAAAGTTTATAGGCTCAAAAGGGCACTCTATGGGTTGAAGCAATCTCCACGGGCATGGTTTGGTAGGTTTCATAAAACGATGATGGTCTCCTGTGGATACAAACAAAGTCATGCTGATCACATTCTGTTCATCAAGCGAAAGAGAGAAAAGGTCACTCTTCTCATAGTTTATGTTGATGACATAGTTGTGACTGGTAATGATACAGATGAAGTTTCTCACCTGAAGGCTTTCTTGGGACGGGAATTTGACATAAAAGATCTAGGACAGCTAAGATATTTTCTTGGGATTGAAGTTGCCCGTTCTCCAAAAGGCATCTTTCTCTCCCAGAGAAAGTATGTTATAGATTTACTATCAGAGACTGGTTTGCTTGGTTGTCATCCTTGTGACACTCCCTTGGAAGCTACTACCTGTCTGCAAGAGAAGGATGGTGAACCTGTTGATAAGGGCAGTAATCAACGATTGGTGGGCAAGCTGATTTCTCTCTCCCACACCAGACCAGATATTGCCATTGCTGTGAATCTTGTGAGCCAGTTCATACATGATCCTTATTCCACTCACATGGCTGCTGCTCTTCGTATTCTCCATTACTTGAAGTCAGCTCCAGGAAAGGGTATCCTTTTGTCTCCTCATGACCATCTTCGCATTGAGGCTTACAGATCTTGCCGACGGGTGGTAACCCGACAGAAATCTACCTCCGGCTATTGTACTTTTGTTGGAGGAAATCTAGTCACATGGCGGAGTAAAAAGCAAAATGTTGTGGCAAGATCTAGTGCTGAAGCTGAATTTCGTGCTATGGCCCAGGGCATATGTGAGTTACTGTGGCTTCAGAGTTTACTCCTTGATATCCGTGGTTCTGTTCATCTTCCAATGATGTTGTCTTGTGACAACAAAGCGGAATTAGCATTGCCCACAATCCAAACGCAGATGACGGTACCAAACATGTGAAGATTGACGACACTTCATCAAGGAGAAGTTAGAGAGTGGGCAGATTTGTATTCCTTTTGTGAAGTTTGGAGATCAACCGGCTGATGTCTTCACCAAAGGGTTGAGTGGGAAGTTGTTTTATCCTAGTCTAGTCAAGTTGGGCATGTGTGATATCTATGCCCCAACTTGAGGGGGAGTGTTGAGATGTGTTACCCGATATTATAAAGGTATTTTTGGTTTTTTATTTATGCTTTATTTATGTACTTTTGAACAAGGGTAGGATTGTAATTGGGCTGTGACAATGTTCACGTGAACAGTGTCGTGAACAGTGTTTCCCTTTGTAATCTCTTTTATTATTATTATTATAAATAGAGAGCTTGGCTGATCTCATTGATCATTCAAGCCATTCACGAAATTCCTGTTTTGTTAACAGTTTATTTCTTTCATTGATTGTTATTCTAGGTGTACATGGGTTTATTTAATGCACAACAAAAGTAAAGTTTTCTCTTGTTTTCAAAATTTTCATAAGATGATTCAGACCCAATACACTGCCAATCTCAAGATATTGCGCAGTAACAATAGTAAAGAATACATGGATGGTCAGTTCAGCAGTACCTTACTGCCCATAGAATACTCCATCAGACCAGTTGTGTTGATACCCCAGCCCAAAATGGTGTGGCTGAAAGAAAAAACGGCCACCTTCTTGAGGTGACTCGGGCTCTTATGTTTGCCCATTCTGTCCCTTCCCAATATTGGGGAGATGCTATCTTGACTGCTGCCTATCTTATCAATAGGCTCCCTACTCGAGTCCTTGACTCTGCCACCCCTGCTTCTTTACTGCAGGGGTCCTCCACCTTTGTTGTCCCACCAAAAGAGTTTGGTTGTGTCTGTTATGTTCGCGATACCCGATCTCTGGGCAAGCTTGAACCCCGTGGGACCCGGTGTATTTTTTTGGGTTACTCTCCTTCCCAAAAGGGATATAAATGTCACCATCCTCCTACCCGTCGCACCTTCACCAGTATGGATGTTGTCTTTCATGAAACTCTATCTTATTATCACCCCACACCTCTTCAGGGGGAGACTTTTGGTGAAGATGTGATGGTTGACCTTCCCATACAGACCCAGACTCGAGTCCAATCACCTGTTTCACCCACCCCTCAACCGACTGTTGTTTCCTCCCCTCTTCCCTCTACTGCTTCCCCCACGGATTTTCCCCAAGGGGGAGAACTTAGCGGATGCTGAAAATCCTATTGGTGATAATTCCCTTCAAGGGGAGATGACTCTAGTCCAACAAACCATTAGGGAATTTCAGAAGAAAATTAACGACTCTAATCTCAAAACCTATCACAGGGGACATTCCAATACAAGCAGCTTCCATCCACTGTAGCCCCAGCACCACCACAGTTGTCGGCCCTGGAACCAGATCAATCTCCAAGTAACATATCCTCTCCTTCGTCTCCGGATTTACCTATTACTCATCGTAAAGGTATTTGGGCTTGTACCCAGCACCCCATTTCTCAGTCTCTTATGGCTCCCTTTCTCCATCATTTCGTACAGTTGTCTCCTCTCTTTCTTCTGTTCGTATTCCCCAAAATTGGCAGGAAGCTTTTGCAGATGGAAAGTGGAAAGCAGCAATGATGGAAGAAATGCAAGCCTTAAAAAAGAATAATACATGGAAACTTGTGGTTCTTCCTCCAAGAAAGAAACCAGTTGGATGTAAGTGGGTGTTTGTGGTGAAACAGAAGGTAGATGGTACTGTGGATCGATACAAAGCACATTTGGTTGCAAAAGGATTTACTCAGACCTATGGGATCGATTATCAGGAGACTTTTGCACCAGTCGCGAAATTAAACACCGTCAGGGTGCTACTTTCTTGTGCAGTGAATCTTGGCTGGGAGTTACAACAATAAGATGTAAAGAATGCCTTCCTTCATGGAGAACTTGACGAGGAAGTGTACATGGACATTCCACCTGGATTCTCTTGTGATAAGACCAGCGGGAAAGTTTGTAAATTGAAGCGTGCTTTATATGGACTGAAACAGTCCCCCCGTGCATGGTTTGGACAATTTCATAAGGCAATGGTCTCTACAGGTTATAAGCAGAGCAACGCTGATCATACTTTGTTTATCAAGAAAAATGGTGAAAAGGTAACTCTCCTAATAGTTTGTTGATATTGTGGTGACCGGGAATGATAATCATGAAATCACCCAGTTGAAGACTTATCTTGGGCGAGAATTTGAAATAAAAGATCTGGGAAAACTAAAGTACTTTCTAGGGATAGAGGTTGCTAGATCTTCTAAAGGCATCTTTCTTTCTCAAAGAAAGTACATCCTAGATTTATTGACGGAGACTGGGATGCTAGGGTGTCATCCTTCCGATACACCTATGGATGCTACTACAAGACTTAAAGAAAAGGAGGGAATTCCTATTGATAAAGGTTGGTATCAAAGATTGGTTGGTAAGCTCATCTATCTGTCTCATACAAGACCTGACATAGCAGTATCTGTGACTATAGTTAGTCAGTTCATGCATGATCCACACTCCTCTCACATGGATGCTGTTATCCGGATCCTTCGATATTTAAAATCAGCACCGGGTAAAGGTATTCTTTTGTCTCCGAATGGTCATCTTTGTGTCGAAGCATATACTGATGCGGATTGGGCTGGTTCCTCTGATAGAAAGTCCATTTCTGGCTATTGCTCATTTGTTGGCGGCAATCTTGTTACGTGGCGTAGTAAAAAGCAGAACGTCGTGGCAAGATCTAGTGCTAAAGCAGAGTTTCGTGCTATGGCACAAGGTATTTGTGAGATGTTGTGGCTCAAAGGTTTATTACAAGATATCGGGACTCCTGTTCCTCTTCCCATGATGTTGTATTGTGATAACAATGCTGCTATTAGCATTGCTTCAACATGATCGTACTAAGCATGTGGAGGTTGACAGGCACTTTATTAAAGAAAAATTGGAAAGAGGGCTGGTGTGTGTTCCGTTTGTGCAATCTTCTGACCAGCTTGCTGATGTGTTTACTAAAGGCTTAAGTGGAAAGATTTTTCATCCTATTCTTGTCAAGTTAGGCATGGTTAACATTTATGCTCCAACTTGAGGGGAGTGTTGAGATAGGCTAGTTACCCGATTGGGGAAACTAGTCCTAGTTGTGTTAGGATTGCTCTTTTTTCTTTCTTTTATTTTTTCCACTGTTTTATTGTATTTTCCTCCTCAGCCGAGTGCTATTCTGGGATTCCTAGTAGGATTAGGACTGAGGAGTTTTACTTCAATTAGATGTATTTCAGATTACTATAAATAAAGGGCCTGGGTGATCGATTCTATTCACTCAAGCATTCATATTCAAAGCTGTCTACAAGTTGCAAAATATTGATTCACAATGATAATAATAAAGCTCCTCAATAAATATCTCCTTTTTCTTTTGGTTGAATAACATAAGTTTCTAATACTGATTCATTGATTTTCCTTTTTCATATCCAGAATCTGCTCTTCTCAACCAATGTTTAGAATCCCCCAAACCCTGATTCTCGTATTCCCACTGTGCCTGCAAGCTTACGCAACCAGTACCATGTTTTTCCTTGATCAAATTTCTATAATGTTCCTATGAACAGGCCCACTTAACAATAGACTATACTTTGCTTATCAAAAGGGAGAAGGGTAGCAAACCAAGTTTTACCTCTTATCGTCCTTGTTACTGGACTTTTATCATCTATCTAATAAACCTTCTTCTTTTTCATTATAAGAGGAAGAGTTTTTCTCCGCAGAGTGAGGGTTGACAATTTGGTAAAAAGCACAGTAGTCAAGCCGTCAAGGCGTTGCCTATGCCAAGGTGTCCAGATGCCTTGGTCCCCTAGTTGGTGTCGCCCATGCATCCAGATACCCTCCAACACCTCGGGTCGCCTAGTCGCCTTGACAACTATTGTAAAAAGAGATCATTTACAGCAACACGTTGTATGATCTATACTTTTGTACTTAACACACGTAGAGAGAATGGTTTTCCCCATGATATCTAGTAAAGTTACTTTTAACTTCTTAATCAATTACTTCTGTCATTATTAAAAAAATATCTAAGACATCCATCATCAACACAACTAGAAGTCGAAACAGTATAGATACAGAGCTCAAGCACCTAAAGAAAAAAGGTGACAATACAAATACAGACCCAAAGCCTCTGAATGGAAAGAGAAATAGCTAAGAGACAAGGAAAGAAGACTAGATAATAGGCTTGTCAATAGAGCTCTGCAGTATGGAAAATAAAATTCTTTGTTCCGTGCTTCTTCAAGCGTGCATTTATGTGAAATATCATAGAGTGAGTGAAAGCCTGGTTCATTGGTTCAACATCTATGACTTTAGTTTTCTTATGCATGTTACACGTGGAATTGTCTTTGTCAGGGGCATGGCAATGCAGCACAAACGAACCACATAATGGTACTTCCATCAATTATCCACATCAGCGGAGCTTTGAATGAGGTTTAAAAGTTTTAACAACGATTTCACTATGAAACGTTGCTCAATGATGATATGCTAGAAATTCCATGGTAGTGTCAGCTGTCAGGCAAAACTATCATATAAAGCAACAACTTCTTGTTGAAACAGGCAAGAACTGTTATGGTAAGAGAGAGAGATTGGATAGATGAAGATAATATATTTAAAAGCAATGCAGATTGTTGCAAGAGACAAAATATCATCAAATCCATGTGTGTTCAGTGCAGCAATAGTATTATGACGACAACAATAAGTCAGAAATACTAAATAATGAAGAAAATGGTAAATATAATGCTTCTCTAATAAGGAAAGAAGCAAACATATTAACCACTGAACTGATGATTCCTAAGAGACAGGATTTCACAAAGGCATAAGAATGGGCAAAAAACCATAAATACTGGATGTAAAGCATAGTTATCAAGGTGGGAAGGCGACCATGGCGTTTTAGAGGGGGAAAAAAGCAAGGCGACACCGCCATGGCATCCAAGGCGACCAAGGAGTCTGGACGCCATCGCGTCGCCATCGCGTCGTCCTTGATAACTGTGATGTAAAGTAGTATGTACTTCTAACTAGATCAGAAAACAAATGAGTTTCAGGACAAAATAACCTAGGACAGGTCCTACATTATGACTGCATACGATCTTTACAAACCTTTCAACAGAAAGTCTCTAACATACAATAAGAACCACATTTAGAAGGAGAACATGTGAATCCTATAACCAGGCAACTTAAGTTTCGAACCACTGACTTTTGAAATCTCTACTTGATAGTAACGAACTTATTTGTACCATGTTTAGCCCAATGGGTTTTAAGGTCAATTGGGTGAGAGAAGTCGTTTCCTTCAGCAGCAAGTTTCTGCAGAAGCTTCGCATACGCACCATTGCTCATTTTTCTCCCAGCCATGCGTGCTCCAGGCCTTGAGGAACTCATGGGTAAAGGGTATTCAGATATGCTTGTAGTACAACAGGATGATTGCCATCCACCAGCACCCCATCTGTAGCACTGTCGTGGGAGACCAGTGCAAGAGCAAACAGGAGTAGGTAACTGAGAAAAATCTAATGCAGCTTCACCGATAACAACATCTACATTTTTCTTCTCACGTTTGGCAGTAGACACAGGATTAGGTTTTCTTTTCGCAGGGACAGGATTCTTCTTTTTTGGTTGCTTCGGCCTCAAAGCCTTAGAAGCAACTTGATTAGGCTTCTTCGAAGATGGCTGTTGCTTCCTAATCTTTGAGGATTTAGTACCAACCTCCCTATTATGTGTAGGCACATCTGTCGGAACAGCCGTCTCCACATTTAATGGAATTGCCTGCAGTGGACTTGGACTGGCTTTTGTGGAAGGTAAGAAGTTTCTTTGATGGACCCAATGCCCCGTATAGTCCATAGAAGATGCTTCTGCATTAGCTTCTGAGGTCATTGAATTTCTATTCACATATGTTCCCATCTTCAAGAAGGCAGGTTGGTATTCATTACTACCACCAGATAGTGGTACACCAGAGACAGGTTTCAGTACTGCATTCACACCAACGGATTGCTCTGAGAAATCCCAATTCCTAATGCCGAAATGACCTTTCTCATCCATGTAAGCTGACAAAAGAACAATCTTTAAAAGGATTTCCTAGTGCAGGGAAACATACAGAACCCGCATGGTCGAAAGAAAACTGCATAAGATATTACAAAATCACAAAGAAGGGTCAGAAAATTTGAAGAAGCCATAAGAAACTAATGATCAACAAAAGCACTATTGAAGTCTGTTTGGGAAACAGATCTGAATTAACAAACCACGAAAAACAGAGATAAACAATCCTAGACTCCCACATAACTAGCCATGCAAGTAGAAATGTACTACTAAATTTAGTCAAACTGTTTTCTTGCAACCAATAAAATACAAACAAACCAAAACATTAACCCATCTAAGAGAGAGAGAGAGAAGGAAGAAAAACAACAATACCCCTGGTTGCAAACAGATGAACAGATGTAATACAGAGCCCTCGATTTAAACTGAGAAACAAGCTCTTCTTTGTCTAGGAAAAAAAATAATAAAGAAGAGAAAAGCACTAAGAACCTGTTTCAATACCTGGCAGCCATTGAACCTCCATAAATAAAAATATGAAATAATACAAAATTCACCTCTCCAAACATATAAGTAAAGTGAAATGCAGACCTTACAAATTTCTAGTACTGTAGAACCAGAGACATCCAGAAAACCCATCAGGAAAATACACTAGCTGGGAAAGGAGAAAAACCAGAATAATGCATAAATCTGCTCTAAACCCAGGAAATCGAAGCAAAAAACACCATATCAACCAACTAAACCTTGTGGGTCATGGACCAAAGCAATCAAAAGCAAAGAATTCAATTATTCACCCAAAAACAAAATTTTAAAAAAAAAAAAAGCAAAGAATTCAAAACAAAATCACATAATCCCTTGAACAAACAACCAGAATTAACACAGGAGAAAATAGCCACCCATTAAATTAAAAGCATCAGCAGCCATAGATGAAAAAACTTAAAAGAGAACTGAAGTTGGTTAGAGAGAATGATTAAGGAAAAACTTACACCATAGAAGATCTCAGAAGGTCTTCCTCTGATTCTCCTCTTTCTACCTTTAATGGAGGAAATTCTTTCCAAATTCTAGTTCTGGACCTTACTTCTTCTGTTTTCCACTATCTTGGGCATGCAGCTCTCAGAGAGAGAGAGAGACCCTTCCATCTGTTATGGCATGAAATACTCATTCGGAGAGGAGAGCAGCAACTTTTTTTCTTGTACTGCACAACTGCTTCAGTACCAAAAAAAAGAGAGTAATAATTTGCTGAGCGTAATTGGAAGTGGAACAGAAGAAAAATAATTAATTTCTCTCCTAAAAAAGAAAAAGAAAAAATCTTACTACCTTTCATATCAAAATTACTATCATGCGCCGTAGTGCGTTCCTCGGGATATGGATTCACATGACCATATTACCCTTTTATCATCAATTACTGACTTGTTTTCGTGGACCCCACAGTCCTATTCTGTTTCCTAACTCTTCATATAGTTCATACTTTAGTTTACCCCATAAAAAATATAAAAAAAATCAAATAGAAGTTTAGGTTTCATTCAAAACAGAATCCAATAGACGACCGAGATTTTTTTTGGGAGAATGGATCATGAGCACGTACCAATAGGTGAACATACATATAAGAGCCAACCACTTGTCATATTTTTGGCATTCATAAGAAGATGAACAGTTTTTATGGAAACAAAATTAAAATGTGATTGGCTCTCCAATGTACGTTCACTTGTTTGGTACGTTTAGAGGATATAAATGAGATATTCATAAATTCGAATATGGTTCACCACTCCAATGAACAACAGTTCTCCGCCTAACTATAAAAAGAATAGTGGTTGATCCCTCGGGAGTTACGTTAGTAACAAAATGTAATGTTCACATGATAATATTCTATCTTTCCAAGAGTACTACCCAATACATAGTCTATGTATAAGGAGACTGGTGCGGTAGAGAGGTCCCCCACTTCGATTCCCACCGTATTCGTTTAGGGGCAACCATATCTGTTTAGGGATAAGGAAAAAAATTATGTGATTCAAATAGATATACAACTAATAATAAAAAGTTATATAACTAATGATCTTGAAGGTTTTTGAAGATTCAACAATATCAATGGACTAAGGAAATGAGAATCATGAGACTATGACAACTAAGAGACATGGATTGAAAGTGAATCGTATTTGTCGAGGGAGGGAGGTCTAGGTTAAAAAAGTCAGGGATGTAAATAGATTGTCGAAAATTGGAATTAAGTTTGCATTCGTATCCGTTTGGGGATATCAATATTCTGTCATGAAATATCTGGATCCGATAACATCCGATCCGTATTCGATCCGTTTACATATTTACCCCCAACCCCCTATAAGGAGTAGTATTTTTGGACCATACGATCTGAACATATAAATCTTATGTGTTGGTTTGAAATAAAATAATATACATTTTTATGATATATGTATTGTAAGAAATAACAAATATATTATGTCTATCATGTATATACATAATGGCTGAAGATCGAAGAAATCGAAACTTTGAAACCCCCTTTTCCTCTTGATATATCTTATTTTCTCTCAATTGCTTCTTGGAGCTTTGTTCATGGTCGAGTGAATGTCTCGAGATTTTCGTCACTGTTTAGTATTTTGAGTTGAAGGTACATAGGGATTTTTTGGGAATGTTTTCTAAACCCTCTCAAGTCTCAACCATAGCAAAAATGGGAATCACAAAAAAAAAAAGAAGGGAAACAGATGGTACGAGTTTTAAATGGTGTTAAACTCCGAACATTACCGTAAAACAGAAAAAGATAATGCCAAAAAAATGGAAACGGATGATACGGGTTTTAAACATGTAGATTTCAAAAAAATGGGACCAAAAAAAAGACGATATAGTAGTATAAATTGAGGAACTATTAAATGAATACTTGCATCTAATGTTCCAAAACAACTATAACATCCAACATTAATGCATATATTCGAAAACCATTACAAGTTCGAAAACATATCATCCAAAAATATAATTCCAAATTCATACACCATTAAAAACATGTGCCAAAGTCTTGTTGAACAATATGGCCTGGCTATGGTGTTATTCATAGTTGTCAACATTGCCAAGACACTCACAGAATGATGCATGTTCAATTGGAGGTGGGAACCATCGCTTTAGAAATCCTTTTCAGCAGATGCATCAGTTGTACCTCAATTTTGGGGTCTGTGAATTGAACATGAGCTAAAGGTGATAGCATGATTAGTATAGCCCTTCAAATCAGCCTTACGTCGGCGAAGAATCAAGTCGAGAGGAGTAAGGTAGAGAGAGAGATATGGTCAGTTAAGTAAACCATTGTTCAACCAAATTAAGGTCTCAACTCTCAAAAAACGTAAAAACAAAAAAGAAGGAACATGCTTTAAACACGTTTAAAATGGAACGTGTTTTAAACACATTTGAAATGGGAATGCTTGTTGTTTGTCATTTTTTCCCATATAACTGGGAAACAAATGGCAAAACACGTTTAAAACGGTAAAAAAATGGGAATGTCGCTTTAAACGCATTTTTTGCTGACTATGGTCTCAAAAGATATATTGAGCGGCCAATTGTATTCTACTACAACGAGAAAGAAGGCAACTATGATATACTAGAATTTTTTAAAGAGTGCTATGTATAAATGGATATGTGTGTGTATGTGTGTGTGTCCAATAGAGGAGGAGATTTGATCTACTTAAGAATTAGTCTCTCTCTTAGATATATCTAGTTTTCGGGAACTCAAATTTAGAGTCAATTTCATTGCCATTACAAGCCTGCAAATGATCTTGAAAAGGAATGAATAGTAGAGGAACCCAAACCTTGCCCTTCACTTTCCTGCAATGATTTAAACTTCGCAATGTCTCTTACAACTGTCGACACAAATTTGACTAACAATGATCAATTATTGCCTCTTTCTTGCTAGGAACAGGTGTGGAAAAACCTTTCCACTTGTGTGAGTGAAAAAGTAATGAAGTACACGAAATCTTATACAACAGAGTAAGCAAATAGAAACGAAAAACATAAATAGAACAAGCAAACACAAGCCAATCAAATACCAAAATATAACGTGGAAAACCCTTCAACGTGAAAGGAAAAATCACAGGGTAATTCCGATAGCAATCCACTAAAATCAAATAAGGATTGCAACGTTTCATCTCTCAAATTTATGCCTAAAACTTAGGATTCACAAGAAGATTGAGAAAGAACAACAAGCACTTGAAGACTTTACAATATTACCTCACACATCAACAAGTTATTACTAAATTGCCTCTAAATGCCACCAATAATTTCTCTCAAAGCTTGGAAAACCCAATCGACAAGCACAAGCTACAATTTCAATTGTCCAACTGAACAACAACGTGAAATATAGCATAAACAACCTCAAGAATGGCTAATTGTGAGAGTAAACCTCTTACAGGAAGTCTGCACTTCTTCTTCAAGAGCTCAAAGAAACCCTTCTTCTTAGCTTCTCAACCAAACTAAAACCATTCCTATACTTCTCTTGAGGAAACCAACTATACCTTTTTCCCAAAGTGTATCTTTGTATAACTACAAGACCACTACACAAAAGTAATGCTTACCAACTCATTAGCACTTAACTCTACATGGGTTGGACCCAACATGGCCCAACACCCAATAAACTCCCCCTCCAGACCTATGAGGACGACTCCACTATGCTGGAGGCTCACATGGAATCCATGCCTACCAAATTTTTGCATAGTTCATATTTCTTCTTTGGCGCTGACTTTGTCATCATATCAGTTGGATTCTAATTAGTATGAATCTTGTTGATCTTTCTCAACCCGTTTTCAAAAACATCTCAAATCTAATGGTACCGGACCTTAATGTGTTTAGACCTAGAGTGGAATATAGCAGTCTTGCTCAAAATCAATGACACTTTGATGTCATACCTGACAACATACTCCTTTGTTTCAAACCCAACTCCATAAGAAAACAATTCAATCATAGAATCTCCTTACAAGGTTTTGTGGTAGCAATGTATTCTACATCTGTAGTTAATATTACAAGATATTTTTGTAGCTTTGATTGTCAAGAGATGATTTTCCCTGCAAAAGTAAATAAGTAACCTAAAGTAGACTTTCTTCTATCAAGATCTCCTGCCATATATGAATCTGTATTCCACCATGGATGATGGGTTTTGAAAACATTAAAAAACTTTAGATGTGCCTCTTAGATACCTTAAAAGCCATTTTATAGTTCTCAATGTTGCTTACCTGGATTTGCTAAATACCTACTAACAACACTAGTGGCTTGTGTTATGTCGAGCCTTGTGCACATCATAGCATACATCAAACTCGCTATAGTTGAAATATAAGGGATCTTCTCTATTTTTTTTTTTTTCTTTTTTTAATTTTATTTCTAGTTTTAGGTAATTTAGTATTCAATTTGAAATGACTAGCTAATAATGTACTAACATATTTGATATTCTTCATATTGAATATTTCAAGTACTTTCTCAATGTATGTTGTGGTAACCATAACTTTTTGTTCTTCCTATCACGCTTGATTTTCATGTCCAAGATTGTTTAGCAGCCCCTAGATCCTTCATGTCCAAGACCTTGTTCTATTCTTTCTTCAACATGTCAATCAAGCTTAATGAATGGATGACGCATCTGTTGGGCAAGTACTGTTGTGGCCCATTTGTATTTAGGGCTCTATGCATATGCTCTATAAATTAAAGAAAGAAATGTCAACATCAGGCACAATCAATACGGCATTAGTTTCAATTTATATGGACCCTTCTGGTTACTGACCCTTTGGGCTTATGAACATTTTCTTCCATTGGCTCCAGTCCCCAACTTTGGAGAAGGGATATTGAGAAGCGAAATATATGGTGTGTGAAAGGGCCTCAAAAGAGCACAGGTTGGTATTTCAAGTTATGGGTATCGATCCCAGGGCTTTCCTTCCATCTCTGGGGAGAGCAAGGCCTTAGTTCGATTAGATCTGTGATTGGGGTGCCACTCTCAAGGAGGATTTGCCTGTTGCTTGTGGTCGGTTTTTCAAGATCAGCTTTTGTTCTCTCATGTGACTACATGGGAGAGAGGCAGTAGGGATTCTTACAAGATATACCCTAGAAACACAGTAGGGGTTCTTACAAGATATACCCTAGAGAGGCATTAGGGGTTCTTGCAAGATATGCCCAATCTGAGGTCTTGAACTGCATCAATTTCCCCCACTTTTTCATTGTTGTGGACCTTTGTTATATCACACCCCAATTGATATATGTATTTATATATGATGAATAATTTGTACATCATCTAAGAAGAGTGTCTATTATCTATATATCATTACATTAGGATCAACTCATTAAGTGGAATATCTATATTTATTTTGCAATTACTTTGATGTAGGAACCAAACTTTCACTAGATGGAGACTTGGAATACTTACGCTTTTGATACCTGCAAGGTGAATTTTTATCAAATGTTATTTATAAGTTTTATGTTCTTTTCTTTCTACTTTTATTAATCTTTTATTGTTGTTCGGTTACATGTAGTCGACTCCATTCAGTTGGGAAATGGTTGAGTTGTTGATGTAATCTAATTTTATTTTTTTTTTCTTAAATTGTAGATGACTTTGCACGATGGAAGTGTGTGCATTTGTGTTGCTAAAACATTGTCAACTATGTCTAAAGGAAACTAGTTTTCTAGGAGAGTATATACGAAAGTTAGTTGTCATGCCATCGTTCCATCAGAAAATGTTGTTAAAGAGGAAGCCTCCAACAGAGTTTTTTATTACTATCATCATATTCTAAGGGAATTTGATGATAACTTTGTTCTAGATCCATAGACATCCATGACTGCACATTCATCGGATTGTGTCACTGAAGGGATAGTTTCTCAGAATGTTCAAAATCTAAATGACTTACATAAGTACAGAGATGATTTTGTGATTAGTGACCCCTTTGACTACCCTGTATACCCCATTGCAAAGTTGCAGAAATTAATCAAGTTAATTTTAGTTACTTGTTTACATTTCGGTAAATTGTTAAACTATTTTCAATTACAATAAATCTTGACAGTCATATGTTTTTATAACAAAGGAATTTTGGAGGGATTAAACTATTTTGATCAAAATTTGACTCGTCAATTGACTGTTGATGAACGACTTCTAAACAACGTCGTCTTGACAAGAAAAAAAAAACCGTGAAATTTGTTTGCTTGAAGGCACTTGGTAATCATGGTAGGTATATAACATGTCGAGACTATGTTTTTTAAATATTATTATATTTTCATATATATATATATATATATATATATATATATATATAATTTATTTTAGCTAACACATCATCTTATCTGTCGAGGCGCTTGAAGAAACATATTGGAAACTTATACCATTTGATGAAAACAGAAATTCCAATTGTGATTTATATGAAGACTTTCAAACAGTTTTGTTCAGAAAAGTAAGTAGTTAATAAAATATACTTATTTATTTTTTTAGTAATTATTTTACTTCTTTAATCTTATATAGCTTATAAATTTGTAGAATATCGATGGAGAGATGCTTATCTCATCCACTTTTATGGAAAGGAAGTGAACGATTTGAACATATACAAGAACTACAACATAGAATTGTGGACCTTTGGATGCATTTTATTAATGTTGAATTAGCTCTTAAAGAGAATATTTGTAGTACAAATTGGGGAGAAAGAGATCCACATGATCCTCCTTTCTTCTTAGAAGTTCTATTCTGTAGTTCTCTCTCTCTCTCTCTCAATATATATATATATATATATATATATATCTATGTATCTTATAAAAGTACATATTTATATTTTTTGTTCAATTTATCTAATACCCAAAATACCCTTGAATCCACTTTACAATACCCAAAATGTTACACCCACACCCCAAATATACCTTTGTACCCCGGGACAATTTAGACATTTACCTAGAGGGCAATGCCACGATGGCACTGGCCAACACCTGTAACCTCATATTTAAAATATTACTAAGAGTATCCCCTCGAAGACCTGGAAGTTTGGGTCAAAGCCCCGTAACTTTCCTTGAAGTTTGGGCCCTGACAATAGCATCGGAGTCACAAACGGACTCACTCGAACTGAATCCGCTCGAGGATCCGCCTGTGCTGTCACCTATCCTTTTTGGTAATTTTCCTATGGGACCCACATACCCGTGTCCTGGACACCATAATTAGACCTTTGGACCATGTGGACCCCTGCCCTTACCCTTGATTGGTTGAGTGGGCCATGGAAGTGGGCCCACAAAGCATAACTTAAATTAATAATAGGTTTTATATACCCTAACCTAAACCAAGCAGACCTTAGAGGACAATTAAGTCCTATGGACTTGGGCCCAATCCCAAACAGACCCTAATTAACTAAATGGACCTAAGGGTCTATAACTTGGACCAAACATGCCCTAAGACCCAACTAAAACCCATTAATAACTAAGGACCACTAAGTGATTTGGGGGTACCTAAACCAAACACAACCTAAGGCCCATCTAACCCCTTAAAAGGATAAGAGAATCCTTATTCTCTTATCTCTCCCCCTCCCAAGCAAACGGTGGAGGAGAAGAGACAAGAGGAGAAGAAGAAGAAGTAGAAGTAGGAGAGGAATGAGAGGGGAAGGGAAGAGGATGGAGGCCATGCCAAGATGGCTGGCTGCCCCACATCTCCTCCCCAAGCTGACCGGACCAAGGGAGAGAAAGAGGAGGAGAAGAGATGGAGAGAGTGGTTGGAAGAAGAAGCTCACCAAGGTAAGACTTTAAACTTGGTTCTCCTCCATTCTCATTTTCATTTTAGTAGATTTCAAGAGCTTGGGCTAACCTAGGGTTCCATTTGGGACTCAAGGTGATGCTTGGCCCTATTTGGGAGCTCAATTGATGTTGATCAAACCTCATTAAAGACCTATAAGTGCTGCTTTGCAGCCATTGTTGGTGAATCCATGGTTCTAAGCTTTGAAACCCAACCCTTGGACCAAATTGAAACCAAACCTTGTGTGATCTTGGATCCATGGGGTAAGCCTAGGTTCTAGTGACCCTAGGGAGGCTTAGACACCCCCTCCATGACCCTGAGGTGCTAAGGTGCTCCAGGCTTCAAGCTGGAGCAAAAGCCCTCTGAAATCTCAGAAGAGACTGCCAACGGACGCACGACCGGATCCACCAATCGTGGTACCGTCTGTCAGTCCGCCCAGTATAACTCCTGTGTATTGAACTGACTGGATGAAGGAACGGACTCAAGTCTGTTGCATCCGCCTGAGGCCAATTGCTCTCAGGTATGTCTTAGGGATCGATCGGATGCAGGGGCGGACCCAAGAAGCACATCCGCCCTTTGATCCGCTCCCTTTTAAGTGTGTCTTAGGTGCCGAACGGATGCACGGCTGGATCCAAGTAAGAAGTTCCGCCCGTGGGTTTGCTCGCTCTGTTTTCACTTTTGGCCTGAATGGAGTCAGGGACGGACTCACCTCTGCTGAAACCGTCCATGAGTCCGCTCGTGCTGTCTTGGTTGAAACTTAGTTTTAACCTTGGGGGTCTAGCATGAGACTCTTGTATGCATACTTTAATGATTGTTTTTTTGTTCCTAGGCTACCCAACTCGATGGATAGCGGGGAGCCTAGGTGAGATTCATGTCAACTACACACGGCAACGCCCGTGTTAGGTGAGTGGGTTCTGGGTGACTTTGTTGGGTTTGAATATATATAATATGAAATCTTAAGCATGCTATTATATAATTATAAGCATTGTACGCATTGCATTGTTACTCTATTGTGAACTACTATGAATGTGATAGTATTCTCACCATTGTATCGGGCTACGGTGCTGGGTGTGCCGGTGTCAAAACCCCAATTTATTTAATTATGAAAACTGTTATATGTCATCCTGATCTGTATGTGCCGTGTCGTGCTGGTACTCGGGTACTAGATGGAATGGGACGTTAATGCACCCGAAATACCTCTCGGGACAATAGGACCTGCATATAGTATATCTGTGGCTCGGATGCTTGTTCCCTTATGCTACAACCATTGCCAACAGGGGTTTATGTGTTGGATAGTCTGAGCACCTGATGACTGTGGAGGCGAGAGAGGCCAAGTCAGGGGTAGTGATGGCTATCAGGGTCTGTCACTGGGTGGTCATGATGGATTCTACCGGCGTAGGTCCCCTCGTGATAATTGAGGTTTCACTGGGGTGATAGGATAAGTGACCCTCAGTGTCTCCCAAGTTAACACAGTAGCATATACTTGACCGATAGAATCTGTGTGTTAGATGGAAAATGAATATAACATTAGCATGCATCATTCTGATATTGAACTGTTTGTGTGGTGTATGTGCATTCTCCTTTGCTCTCTCACTAGCTAGTATAGCTAACCCCATTGTGCAACCCCTTTTTAGTTGTTATGCAGGAGGTACTACTTTGATGAGCACCGTTGGATGCGAATCAAGTGGTGTTGGAGGCCATGACTTGGATGCAGATGTACACCCAAGGTTGGTGCCCTTGGGGCAATTATTTAATTTATTAATTTCTGTCTTCATTCCACCATCATGTATAAACCATATGTTTATTTATAGGGGAGAGATTGAGTGGTTACATTTAAGAACAATGAAATATGGATTATCATTAGAGAACCGATGCTCTATAATTTCACTTGATTTAATTTAATTTCGCTTCCGCTAACTCTGTAATTGGAACGATTTATTTTATTTTGGTACGTTCCTTTCTGTTATCAATATGTGATGACAGGGTGGACTGTGGCTCGGGACACTATATCTGCGATCCTGGTAGGTGTTGGGATGACACGTGTTGTCCCAGTCATACCCCTATGTGGCAAAATATCTTACATCGGGATGGGGGCGTGACACAAAATACCCGAGTCCCCTTTCCATCTCTTTTTCGTGCGAATAGATGCATCCTCGCACTCCGTTTCTTCTCACTATACCCTCTCATACGCAACCACTATGAAAGAAAATAGGAATCAAATGACGCAACCTCTGAGAAAAAAATAGGAATCAAACGAGGAACCTATAGGCCATAGTCCCCTTTCCATCTCTCTTTCCATCACGAACAGACGCATCCTCGCACTCTACCTCTCCCCACTATCCCTCTCATACGCATCCTCTCTGAGAGAAAATAGGAATGCTTATTACGAAATCGCTAGAGATAGTTGTTTTGTGATATGGCCATTAAATTTCCTTTGGCATTGCCTTCTGACTTCTGTTTCTCCTTCCTCCAATCTAATTTTATTTGGGTTTTCTCTCATCTAATTCGTAAATGTTTTTTCTCTTCTGTGCGAAAAATATAGATATGGATACAGAGTAATGCTGGAATAGTGCTTAATTTCATCATCGGAAGAGCCAAGCCATGTCTCTGTCGCAGAAGATCTTCTCCTTCAAAGGTTCCGTCACCAAATGTACGGAGGCTCCGGGATGCCCATCCTTATCTCCTCCTCTAAAGAAATACAAGTCATTGAACGAGATACTGGATACGACGCCATACGCAATGATTGATCGAGATTACAGTGGTATGGAGTGCAAGGAGTGTGGGTCCAGTGATCAAGCTGAGGAGATGCTTCTCTGTGATAAATGCGACAAGGGTTTCCATGTGTTCTGCTTGAGACCCATTGTCGTTCGAATCCCCACTGGCCCTTGGTTTTGGCATCCCTGTTCTGGCCACAATCGACTAAGGAATAGGGATTTTAGCTAACATTTTCCTTCCTTTATATGTGCATGCGTCTGTATGTTTCTTATTGATCAGTTTATGTTATGAGTGATGAATGCTAATGAGTGGTTGACAATTAAATGTTCGTTTTAGGATTTCTGTTTTAGTAGACAAAGATTGTCGATTTCTTCCGGATTCAAAAGTATTCTGACACGGCTGACAAATGTGCTTCTCCTCAAGGTAATTCCTGACAATCATCTACATTACTATTATGATTACTGTATTTTGAATCCTATAAAAATTGAAGACTGATAATGTTTTGTTGCTTCTCCTCTTGCTTCGATTCTTTTGTTTTTAATTTGTTTTAATGGTCAATTTTCATTAAGCTCTAGAGAAGTGGTATGATGGCATTGGGGACGAAAGGGTCTTATGCAGTTTGTGTGCATAAGTATGTATTGACAAGGAAATCTTTATAGAGTCTTAACTGCTAGGACAATCAGGGGAGGAACAACACATGATTTTCCATTTATAGCAGGTTCATGTTAGGCACTGGGCTTTTCCATCTTTTTACATTCTGTTCAATTTATTTGTGGTCATTCACAGATGAGGTGCCATGTTAGAATTTAACAGCATGACAACAAGCTAATGATTGTTTAATATCCTACTAGGGTGGGGAGACTTAAGATGCTTAGGCATCACTTTGGTTGGGCAATGGTAAGCTGATTCGCTTCTGCTGGGATGATGTTTGGCCGTGCTGCTCTCCTCAGAGATGCATGCCATAATTTATATCAATTCAAGAGGTAGCTGGAGTGAAAATTTTGTTGGATTACATATAGCTGTAGGTGCAGCGGACGGAGGGTCGCTGGCGTGCACCCAGGGGGAAAGAAATAAAATTGGAAAATGGGAGTCGCCATAGGACCCATGAATGGTACCCCTCCTTTGCAAAATGGACGCTAAATTAACTCCAATGACTCAATGGATGGTCTGCCCCAGATCTCTGGGTAAGTGTCAAGTTATGGGTTGGGAAGGTGTTAGGCACCCAGCAACCGCCCGGCCGACGACCAGTCTTCCTAGACCAAACTCTGTTGTGTACTGTTGTATAATATATATTATGCACCTAATTAAACTAATTTTTTGAAGATTTTTTATTAACTTGATTGAAATTTATGAACCTAATTAGGCTAATTAAGATTAATGTTTTAATCCTAATTACTATCACTAGGCTAGATGATTATGTACATTATGCATCCTAGTTAAGCTAATTAATGGATTTTACCTAAATTAGAAAGCCTAACTCTATGGTCAAAAACATGATTGACTGTAAAAAAGAAAATCAAGTTTAATTATATCATGGAGAAGAACAATCATTGATAAGCAAAACAGCTCATAGGCCAAAATAGCCAAAATTATGAAAATGCCACTAAAGGGCCAAAATATGTACAAAGGCATGAAATCATATTTAAATGCTGTAAATAATCAAAACATGATTAAATAACATTAACATCATGCATTTGGATCATCAAAAGCACATGAAATGCTAAGGAAATGTAAGGTGGTAAAAATGACCAAAATACCCCTGTTATGACAAACATATAGAAAATGCATGATAATTCATGAAAATGCTGACTTATGCTTAAAACATGTTTATTAATGTTAAAACATGGGGCGAAAGTAGAAAGACCCTTTTTGGGATCCTAAACAAGGTTTGGTAGCAAAATGACCAAAGTGCCCCTAAGGGTAAAATGGTAAAAGTGTCAAAAAGACACTTTGAATCATTGTAGGCATCGAAAGTGATGTTATACATCCTAAAATGACTGAACACACCAAATAATATTTCCAGAATGATAGTTTGGGCCCGCATTTGGTAAATTACCAAAATGCCCCTGGAGGGCAAAAATGACTTTTTGTGCATATTTATCAAGCATGATGGTCATGTATGCATATGAAAACATCCTAAAACATTCTAAAACAGCATGCCATGCATAAAAACATTTTTTCTGATTTTTCCAAGATTTTTCATTATAATCAGAAAAATGACATTTATATCCCTAACTGGGGTGGGGAACACATATAAAAACGATCAAACATGCATGATAGTGGATAATGATTCCATAAAATAAACCATGATGAAATATGCATCCCATAATTTTTTTGTAAATTTTTATGCATTTATGCTATTTTTAATATTTTCTAAAATGCTGAAAAAGAAGGGAAAACAAAGAAAAATACAAAATCCCCATCACAGATCCGAATTGGATCAAACCAGATCCCATTCCCACTAATCAAAACATGATCTTTAACATGGTCACAATAATTTTGTCCAAATACCCACCCACATGTTCAGATTTTACATAATCCGAAATTCTTCACAGGGGCAAAAATGTCACAAAAACCATGATTTGGAGCTTGAGAAAATTAATGAATATCAAACATAGTGGTAAACATCATCCCTGAAAATTTCAGAATTTTATCACTGTTGAATTATTTTTAACATTTTTATAACTGAAAAACGACCTTTGTTGTAAAGAAAATCAAAACAAATACTTAAAAATAAGTAAAAAATATGGGAAAATACCCTTGAAGCGTGGAAGTACCTGGGGTCAGCTTGAGTAACCTTTTTTGACCGTAAATAATCACTGGAAACCTCCAAAAGCCGCTCCAAGTATGGTTGCTCTGAATGGCAAGAGTGGTCAAGGGGTATTTACGGAATTTTATGTGAATAATGAAGCATAATCTATGGATGAGACAATCATATATTGAAATAGGAGATCAAGGACTACGTGAAGGTAATTTTTCACTAATTTTTCTCTGTGTTCAAACCCCCCAAAACACAACCTATTTATAGGAAAAAATGTGTTCGAGGAAATGACTGAATGAACCTTGGGGCATTAATGGCAGGGAACAAGAGGGTGGCTAGCTGGGCTGATAGGCACGACTTATGTGAGCAGCAGCATCTGCTGGGCAGCCTAGGCCGATGCAGCCTTGGCTTGACTTGGCTGGCACATGCATGTGGGCATGGGTGATGGGCCTTGTGTGGCTCAGCCTAAATGGTGGGGGCTTGTCCCCTGTCGACAGTCCAGCTGGGTCGGGTCAGTCCGGTTTGATCCGATCGGGCCGGTCTGACTCGGGTCGGTCAAATTTTTTTAATTTTCTTTTTCTTCTCTTTCTCAAAGATTCCATTTTGAAGGTCCACGTTCAAATGCTAGTATCTCCAAAACCGAATGGCCGATTTTGACGCACCACATATTGCCGCTAAGGTCTTAACACTTACTTTCCATCCGTGTGGCAGATATGGCCTGATTTTGCCTAAAAATGGCACGGATATTGAGGAAAACACATAAATAGTGTTCCACACCGATCAAGGTCCAAATGATACCGGAATTACATGAAATTTTCCGTGTAAGCACAATATGACCAAATAAAGTTATCCAAATGGTTTCAAGTCACATCAGGTGGCTCGGGTACCAAGAACCATGCCAGGGGCAAAACGATCATTTTCATAAAAGTTATCTGATTTGGCCGAAACTTTAAGTGAAAGCTTAATATGACCAAATGAGGTCATCCAAAGTGTTTTGGACTAAATCGGGTGGTCCAGATATCGAGAACCGTGTCAGGGGCAAAATGGTCATTTTCACAAAGATGTTGGATTTGGGTGAAACTTCAAATGTGGACTTAAAATGGTTAAATACGACTATGTTAGGGGTTTAGGCTCTATTTGGGACAGTTTGGTTATAAAAAGTGGGATAGGGGTAATTTGATAATTCTTGCCATTCAGTCACCACACGAGTTACGTCCTTGACCATCATTGCCAAGACACACTTCCAAGGTATCAAAATGTGGTGTCTACAATAACCAATGAACACTAAATAATACAAACAAATTAGGAAAAGTTTTTAATTTCCCCAATCTGAAACCCCCGGCTTGTCAAAATTTTTTTTTTTCTCTCTCGCATGTTTTCAACCAACCCTCTACAATAGGTCTGGGTTTCAAATCGTAACGAAAAACCCTAACTTGTGGCTAGGCTTGTGGCTTGACCACGAAGCAATCCTCAAAGTTCCATTGGGTTTCAGAGTGTTTGAGAGTCCCTTAGTTTTGCACCTGCCAGCTGTTTGAGTACCAATCCCACAGCCGTTGCCGCCCCTTCCCTGCCCTACAATGATTCCAATTTTAAAGTTCGAACTTCGACTTCAATCTTATGTTATTGGTTTCTACTACTCGCTGACAGTATTTATGCAAGATCATGGTTGTCATCCTGAAAGGAGATGCCTTATGAGGGTTTTAAGTTTTAAAATTTTCACCTTTTTTCCTTTGTTAGTTTTTTCTTTTTCCTCTCTGAAATTCAACCATAGTTCTTCAAACTTTAAAGATGTGTCTGTTTTTTTCTTGAAAAATATGTATCATTGATTAACTTGTTTCTTCATCTTTTGTGTTGTCCCAATTGATTAACATTAATTTGACTTGGTCGATGATTTGATAATTTAACTATGCTGCCCCTTCTATATTAGTTTTCTTTTACTATGAGCCATTGCCTTAGGTGTTAGGACTATTTGCTAATTTGAAATGCTATTTGACTAATTTAAAGGCCTATGTATAAAATAGTTTTGATGGAAAAAAAACCGTCTTTTAAATTATTCAAAACCCCTCTCTCTTTGTTTGTAATTGCTTTTTCTACAGGGTAAGTTGTGGAAGAAGATATTTAACCTTTACATCGCACATTAAAGGATCTTCATTTTATTCCTTGGTTTCTTCTAATGAATTCTTTTTTATGTCAAAGTTGATATTGATTAATTCTACAATGCAGCTTCATTCTTGCACATTCTATAAAGTTTATTGAATTACAGGTGGAAGCCTAAATGGTTTGGTTATTGTAACTGAGACTTCTGGTCATAGTTGTCAAGGCGTCCAGGCGTCTTTCTCTCGCCTTGACAACACCTTGTTGGTGTCTATTTGATTTTTATCCCCTCCATCGCCTTGGTTCACCTAGGTGCCTTAACAACTATGCTTCTGGTTCATGCTTTATTGAATCGTATCATATATTGATAGGATTATGTTTTTCTTTATCACGCTTTATGCCTCCTCTCTCCTCTAAGCTTCCTATTTATTCGAAACATAGGAAAAGGTCTTATCCTCATTAAAACTGAAGTATCATAACATTAGTGAACCACCAAGTATCATTCCTTAATACAAGGGATACTTCAGTTCCATTTCTTTCTTCAGTTCCAATAGAAAAACTTAGAAGAAAACATAGACTTTGAGAGGGAAGAAGGGTAAAAGGAGGAGAGAGTCAGACATAGAGAAGGGGAGCAAGTCCGTGAAAGGATAGGAAAGTGGAAATTCTACCATCTTAGAGTAAAATGCATTCCATAGTTTATGGAGTAAATGTGTTCCGTAGTTTATGCAGTTTAGTTTCTATGTTTTTCTTCTTTAATTGAGTTTGTTCATATCTAGAATAAAGTCTCACATAATTTATATATTTTAAATTTAAGTTAATATGTATGCTTGTCCTTTCCTTTTTGGACAAGAAAATTGGCGATATGGATAGTGGCAAAGGTTAGTGAATTAAACCATCTTTATTTTAAGTTATTTCTACCTTATTTTTGTATTGGTTGTGTTATTTAGGATGTTTTTTTTCCTCCATTGGTGAAGAGTAAAAAAAAAAAAAGGAAAAAGAAATGGGTTATTTGTTCTTAAAACTATTAATTTGTTATTTAATCAAAATGAAGGAGTTCATGCTTGATATGAATACAAGTGCACGTGGATGATTGAAATCCTTGTGGTAAAAATGATTCTATATCATGCAGTCCTTTAATTTGCATTTCTTAAGAGTGTAAATGATTTAATGCACTTTCAACTTTGCCTTTTATACGCTAAGGAAAAAAAATGCAACTATCGCATGACAAAGTGGAAGCGAAACAAAAATCTAAGAAGAATAACAAAATATTTATTAAAGATATAGCTATGAATATTTATATATTTTAAAAATTTGCACAGAATGCATTAAGTCATTACACAAATTTGTGCATATTTAAAAAAATTGTAAAAAATCCAAAAACCTCATATCTATGTATCCTATAAAATTACGCACTCCACATTTTTTGTCAAATTTTTTAAAATGATAAAAAAGTCCTGACTGATCTCAAAAGTCTCTCGTCTAGACAATGGCATCCCGCTAAACAGACCCCCTACTGGCCAGAACATTACAACCTTTCTCCGCTCCCTCTTTCTGTTATTTAAAACTCCCTTGCTTACATTCTCTCTCAAAGATAATTGTGGCGGGCGTCGTGAACGCTATTGTTCTATTGTTAAGAGCGGTTTGTAACACTCTGCTGCAATCATCAAATGCAACATATGCAACATTCGACAGATTTGCCAACGATTGTTTACTACTCACTGGTAGCTTCCCAAGTCTCGCCTCAGTCAGGCCTCCTCAGTTGTGCAACTTTGACAACACATTTCTTTGGTGGCGGTGCAAATGATTACGGGTCGTTTTTCAATTCCATGGTTCACTATTGGACTGATTACTTTTGAAGCTATATTTTTACATATCATGCAAGGGAGTTTAATTATTGTGCTGATTTTTTGGCTGGGTTTCTTCACTCTTGCTAGAAAATCCATTTGTGTATAGGTAGTTTTAGGCTTGTCAAAAAAGCCTGGCCGGCCGAATCGGCGCGAACCCGACCCTGATTTTTCAACCCAAACGGCGGGATTGGGTTTAGCATTACCCTGACCCTAGCAGGGTCGGGTTGGGTTTAGGCCCCGGGTTTAGCCCAGCTCGGCCCGACCCGACCCTGTGATATATAGGTTGGGCTCTTGGGGGTCTATATTTTGTACCATAGGATTTCAGTTTTTTGTTTTTGTTGGAACCGTAGGATTTAAATTGGTTTAGAAAACGAAAAACCCTAATCTCCTAAGTCCTAACATTTTGTTTCCTCTCCCACTCAAGTGTCTGGATTAGTCTTATCTGTCGTTCTCGTTTGGACTTTGGAGGAGAAGGCTGACGAGGAGAACTGCAAGCCAAGTTTGGACCAATTAGGTATGTTTGATTGTTCTTCTTCTTCCGTATCTCTCTCTTGGTTCTGTCTCTCGCTCTCTTCTCTTTGCTCTTTCTCCTTGTTTTTTCTTTTCACTGGGTCGAACCCTAGAAGGGGTTGATCGAAGTTTCAGAAGGAAAAAAAAGGGGTGGTGGGCTTTTTCGCTGGGAATCGACAGTGGGTTTTTTTTTTAAGTCAAATGGGTGGGGTGATTTTCAGTGAAAATTGAAGAAGTAATCTGGTTTGGGGTCAAGGAATTGGGTGGGAATGAGAGTTGGAGGGATGAGTGTTTTGCTGTGAACGTTGAGGGTTTTTGTTTGTTTATTTGTTTGTTCTCCGTTACAGGTTTACAGCAGGGGTTAATGAAAGGAAAACAGGTTGTTACTGTTGGAGTCGAGAGGGGGGGTTTGGGAGATGGGGCTGCTGTAGATGATTTTTTTTATAGCTCTCGGTGGCAGAGGGCAAAGGCATGGACGACAAAACTGGGTGTAGAATGTAAAACAGAGATCTCTTGAACTTTTGAATTAATAGATGGAAACGGATAGATACCCAAATCCATATGTCTTTTCTTAGATAAATTTTTTTTTTCTTAAATTTATCTTGGATTATTGAATATTTTTTTTGTGGCTTTTAGTAACCCGGCCTTCGGGTTAGTGTGATGGTATGTACATGTTTGATTTCATTACTGAGGATATGTAGTACTGCAGTTATTTTTCTTCTTGCGATCTATCTTCTATCTTTTGACTTTCAAGTTTTTCTTTCCCTATTGCTATTTATATATAATTAAGCTTAGAAAGGAGAGCAGAATGGGGAGAAATTTCAGATCTCAAGTTAACAAGATTCATTGAGTGTACTGTTTATAAGCTGTTCATTTTTACTGCTTCAAATTCAGTTAAAACATTTTACTTGCAAGAGGCGGAATATGACAATCACAATGCTGACAATCCTAGAAACTTACAATCTGATCAACTTTGACATAGTAAAAATTATAGGCATAAGAAAAACCATTTCCCAAAAAAAAGATATTGAAGTCGAGGTCAGGGTCAATCAGGGCCAACCGGACCCTGCCCGACCCAATCAGGGTCAATCAGGGCTGGATCGGGATAGGCAAAACCCTGGCAGGGTCGGATTGGGTTGAGGATATATTAGACCCTAGCAGGGTTGGGTTGGGCTTGGGTTTAGGTTAAGGCCCTTAGGGTTGGGCTAGGGTTTAGGGCAGGCCTGGCCCAACCCGACCCATTGACACCCCTACCCTTATTGCATATATCTATGTTTTGGACTCATTCATTCTCACACCGAAACAAACTAATGACACCGATTCGATACCGATCCAAACCAAGTTCGTCAACTTAGAGTTTGCATAAAAAAATCCCACGAGAGACACGAGATCTAGGAATGAGGTGCAAATTCCGAAAGGGTGTCAAAATGGTTGAGGTTGAGGCGTGATTCTCGTGAGGTGAGGTCTTGAAGCGAATCCTAAACCTAATCCCTTTACCTTTTTAACCCTTTGATTGATTTCTACCTTTTACGCCACTCTGCCTTTAGTCCCTCACTCACTCTGTCTTCTTTGAGGATCTCTCCATTTTCTACTTACTCACTTCCACTTCTCTCATGGCTAATTCTAGTTGCAGATTTACAGTAGAGTTCCATTAACCAATCCTTGATTGAGAAGAAGTTGAGAATCTGGTCAAGATAGGCTCGGTAAGACTCGTTCGGGACTCGGCCGAGGAGATCTTGATGTTGTGGGCGATTCAACAACTTACCCTGTCCAAGCGAATTGTCTTTGTCTTGTCTGCCAATCATCTCTTAAGCTTCAAATTGGAGGCTTGTGGTGTCACCGTCATAGTTGTCATGGCGTCGCCATGGCGTCCTGGCACTGGAGAAACTGGCATATTGACCTTCGACATGGCTAATGTATAAATATTGCCCAATATGGCATACATGGAGTCGCCATGGCGCCGCCATGGACGCCATATCACAATATATGAGCATATCGGTCGATATTAGTTTAAAAAACTTAGGTTTTAAAATTTTTTTTAAAAACCATTTAAAAGCTTAAATGCTTTTTCCTTCATTTGTATTGGCCACATTAACATTAAAAATTAAAGCCATTAAAGATTAAACAGTACACTTTAGTAGTATTCCCTAAATCCCTAATTGGAATTGAAATTTGGGGATTTTAGAAATCGCAAAGTTTGTCGAGACAGAAGAGAGACTTTGTGAGACGTCTGGAGACTGAAGGAGTCAAGAAGACGAAGAAGTGAGAAGAAGAAGAAGAAGAAGAAGAAGAAGAACTGAAGCTGCAAGTCTGCAACTCTCGACAAGTTCGAACCCCTCCGGCAACCTCCAGGTAAGTAATTTTTTTTTATTTATTTATTTGGTTCTTCTTCTTCTTCTCCAACTCCTCCCAGTCCTCCGGCGAGTGCGACTCGATGCTTCTTCTTCTTCTTCAGTTCTTCTGACTTCTTCGTCTTCTTCACTTCCGGCAACTTTCTCCATCAGTTCTTCTTCTTCTTGCCTTGCAGTTGCAGGTTTGCACACAGTGACAAGCCTCTCAGTTTTTTGTTTTTTTGTTTTTCCTTTTTTCTTCTTCTTGCCTTGCAGTTGCAGGCTTGCACATAGAAAGAGAAGGTGTTTTTTTTTTATCTTCTTCTTGCCTTGCACACAACCACACATACACAATTACACACACAAAGACAGGGAGAGAGTCGAGAGACAGAATGGGGGAGGGGGTGGAGGGATTTATTACAGCCAGTAGTTCTCTCAGTTTTTTTTTCCCCCCTTCTTCTTGCCTTGCAGTTGCAGGCTTGCACAGTCACAGAGATGGTGTTTTTTTATATTTTTTCTTCTTACCTTGCACACAGGCACACATACACAGTTATTTGATAGGCTAATCTATGTTTTCATACTTTCATGTACACTAATGGATATTACACTTTCATGAATTAAACCATAGTATATTAATAGTACACTTTCATGCTGATTTTTTATGTTATAGGATATATACTATAGCATACTAAATGACATTAAAAATAGAGAAAATAAAAAATAAAACATGGTCGACATGACATCCCTCCACCGACTTGGATCGCCGTGACGCCGTGACAACTATGGTCACCGTGTCTTACCATCTCTCATGGTATACTTTAAAATCCAACGCGTTATTTTTCCCTATTTCCACTATGTTTGCTCCTGTGGCTGTAGTTCTTTCTTGTGGGTGTATCCCTAAGAGTTTTTTGAGTTTACAAATCTGATGAGGATTAATTACTATTTAAGGAGGTAATAGACTTATGAACCCTGTATCAATCTTCCACGTGGCAGTATATAAATGTTTTTGAGTGTTGACAAAGGGTTTTCAATGTATAATCAGGACAGATAATCTGTGTGTGTGTAGAAATATATTTTATGTATAGAGATATATGGTGGGTCTGAGCTATAGGGGTGACCCTGATAGTGCAGCTTCTGGATCCACCTCCTTCAACTGTGCAGATTATTTAAAACGCAGGGAGTCTAGTGGGATTTTGGAAGACAAAATCTTTTATTGCCAATAACTAAGAAGCACGAGGAGTCCTTGATTTCCAATAGTTTTGTTTTTTGTTCTTTATGGGTGTCTTAATTTCTTTTTTGTTCTCTTATTTTAAAAAAAGGAGGATGTAGCTTTGATGAAGGATATGGAGCTGAATTCCTACAGATTCTCAATCGCATGGACCAGAATATTACCGAGTAAGTAAAACATGAATTATAAGAAAGGAAGCTTGTGAATGAATTAGAGACATACGTTATGTATTAGTAGATAATGTTATATGATTTATGTTTAATTTCTTGAAAATATCTGTTGTTTGTAGACGGAAAGCTAAGTGGGGGAGTAAACAAGTCAGGCGTGAAGTACTATTCAATTTCTTTGGAATGGGTGGACTCGGCAAAATTCGGTAAGGTCCTGCCAGATGCTCATTGGGGTTTGAAATTTAATGGGTCCGAATTCAAAGCCAAAAATCATTTTTTCTAATCTTGTATCCAAACAATATTTTCATTCTCTATTAAGCCAAAGAATATTTTTTCTAATCTTGTATCATTGATTAACTTGTTTCTTCATCTTTTGTATTGTCCCAATTGATTCACATTAATTTGACTTGGTTGATGATTTGATAATTTAACTATGCTGCCCCCCTTCTATATTAGTTTTCTTTTACTATGAGCCATTGCCTTAGGTGTTACGATTATTTGCTAATTTGAAATACGATTTGAATAATTTAAAGGCCTGTCTATAAAATAGTTTTGATGGAAAAAAAACCGTCTTTTAAATTATTCAAAACCCCTCTCTCTTTGTTTGTAATTGCTTTTTCTACAGGGTAAGTTGTGGAAGAAGATATTTAACCTTTACATCGCACATGAAAGGATCTTCATTTTATTCCTTGGTTTCTTCTAATGAATTCTTTTTTATGTCAAAGTTGATATTGATTCATTCTACATGGCAGCTTCATTCTTGCACATTGTGTAAAGTTTATTGAATTATAGGTGGAAGCCTAAATGGTTTGGTTATTGTAACTGAGACTTTTGGTCATAGTTGTCAAGGTGTCGCCTAGGCATCTGGGCGTCTTTCTCTCGCCTTGATTTCTGGTGTCGCCTTGACAAGACCTTGTTGGTGTCTATTTGGTTTTTATCCCCTCCATCGCCTTGGTTCACCTAGGTGCCTTAACAACTATGCTTCTGGTTCATGCTTTATTGAATCATATCATATATTGACAGGATTATGTTTTTCTTTATCACGCTTTACGCCTCCTCTCTCCCCTAAGTTTCCTATTTATTCGAAACATAGGAAAAGGTCTTATCCTCATTAAAACTTAAGTATCATAACATTAGTGAACCACCAAGTGTCATTCCTTAATACAAGGGATACTTCAGTTCCATTTCTTTCTTCAGTTCCAATAGCAAAACTTAGAAGAAAACATAGACTTTGAGAGGGAAGAAGGGTAAAAGGAGGAGAGAGCCAGACATAGAGAAGGGGAGCAAGTCCGTGAAAGGATAGGAAAGTGGAAATTTTACCATCTTAGAGTAAAATGCATTCCGTAGTTTATGGAGTAAATCTTTTCCGTAGTTTATGCAGTTTAGTTTCTATGTTTTTCTTCTTTAATTGAGTTTGTTCATATCTAGATTAAAGTCTCACATAATTTATATATTTTAAATTTAAGTTACTATTTATGCTTGTCCTTTCCTTTTTGGACAATAAAGTTGGCGATATGGATAGTGGCAAAGGTTAGTGAATTAAACCATCTTTATTTTAAGTTATTTCTACCTTATTTTTGTATTGGTTTATGTTATTTAGGATGCTTTTTTCCCTTCGTTGGTGAAGGGGAAAAAAAAGGAAAAAGAAATGGGTTATTTGTTCTTGAAACTATTAATTTGTTATTTAATCAAAATGAAGGAGTTCATGTTTGATAAGAATACAAGTGTACGTGGATGATTGAAATCCTTATGGTAAAAATGATTCTATATCATGCATTCCTTTAATTTGCATTTCTTAAGAGTGCGTTTGCTATAACGCTCGAATTTTCAATGCTTCTTTGTTCAAAAAGAACAAAAACATGAAAAAGTGTTTGCTTTATGGTTCGCTTTTTTCGTTCTTTTAGAACGAACCGGAGGTCTTGAGCACCAAAAGAACAAAGAACGAACGAGCAACGGACCAAAGTCACAAACCCGTGATTTTTTGAGAGAAATCACGAAACTCACATCTCTCTCGCTCCGCTACCACGAATTTGGGAGATGACGAAGGGCTCGTCGCAACCCTAGGTGAGATCTCTCACTCTCTCTCGCTCTCTCTCCTCTCTATCTCTCTCATGCCTCGTAACGTTGTTCCCTCTCTCCTTTCTCTCTCTCTCTCTATCTCTCGCACTCTCTCGCACCTCTCTCTCGCTTCTTTCCCTTTCTCTGCCTCACTCTCTCCTTCTCTCTCGTGTGCGAACCTATTGAAACCCTAGTTGAGGTCTTTCTCCCAACGCTATTTCGCTTGCCCTCTCCCTCTTCCTACCGATTCTCACACCATTGTACTGGATTAATTGGGATTTTCGGCTGAGTTTCTAGTGTATAAACAGAGGGCTTCGAAGGTTTATTTGAATCCGTGGGAGGTGTTGCCTATTGAGGTGTTGAGGGTGAAAGCCGCAAAAATACCGATCTCACTCCGCTTGCGATTTGACCGTTCTCATCTTCAAAATTTTCGCATCGCTTTTCTCTCTTTATGTCCCGCGTCGCTTCTGCTTAAGCTTATAATTAGGATTTTGCTTCATATTATGTCGATCTTCCGTTTTCATTTTCTTGATCGTTGGTTTTGCGAGCTTTCAATTGCTATAAGGTTATTCTATAGAATGAACGAATTAATTGGGTTTTCTTTTTTGATTATGTATTTGTTCGTGCAACTGCTTTTTTTCTTCTCTTTATGATATCGATCAATTTTGATGCTCTATTGTGTTCTATAGGGAAATGGTTTTTCTTCTTCTTTTGGATTGTATCATGGTAGTGGGTGTTTCTCTTATCCATCGTGTCATTTTATTAGTCGCTAAATGGGCCAATCTTTTTCCCGAGATTTAATTTGTAATCCCGACCTATTTTTCTTGGGCTTTGTTTCGATTTCTTTGCACGCCTTAATTTGTAGTAAGCTGGTTTTAACCCTCTTTCAAGTTATTGGTTTGTACTACACTTCTATTCCTAATGGTGGTTGTCATGTTCTTGGGTATTAGTTTTCACTTTGTCGTTTGCTTTTCATGTCTTGGTTCCATATTCATGTCTTGCTTTTTAAACCTCGTTTAGGTGGTTATGGTACTATGGAAGAACTGTTGGAGATGATAACATGGTCTCAATTCTAGGAATTCATGAGAAACCAGTAAGATGGGGTGCCCTTTAATCCAAAGTTACTTTCCTCTTATGTTTCTTGCACTCAATTTGGCAACTGGGTTCTCATTCTCTTTCCTCTCAAATTTGAGACAGTGGGCTTGTTGAATGTTGATAAAATATTATGACAACTTACTTGCACTTTCAAAGGAGTGGAGGAAGGTTTTATAGAGGATTCAACAAGACAGATTGTAGTCTCAAAGATATACAAGCAGAAGAGTTGATCGAGAAAATGGAAGTAAGATGAAGACATTCTTTCTCTTCTTTCAAAAGTAAATATCATTATTTCATAGCGTGGCAAACAATATATATATAAATTTATGTTAGAGTTGGTTGTTAAATTATTGGATTCTCGTAAAGAAGAAAAGTTGCAAGAAGTGGCAGGAATGATTTGTTGCTGTTTTTGATTGCTATTTGCAGGAGTATGCACCACTTCATGACAAGGTTGTACCCAGAAAAAACTGGGAAGTAGACCTATTAGACTCGCTACTAGTGGGTACCCTTTATATTCCAAATTCAACTTACTTATTTGAATACTTGCTCAACTTACATTTTAATTTCTTCTCCATTACCAAATTGATACAAAAAGGGAATACTGTTCAAGTTATATTTTTAGTTCCATCTCCATTACCAAATTGATACTAAAAATACTAAAAGCCAATCTCTCTCTCTCTCTCTCTCTCTCTCTCACATTCTTGAATGTCTCTCAAGTTGCATGCATGTCTAACACTTGAGAGTAAGGACATGGAAGGGAAGGTAGGGTGAAAGAGAAAAGTTAGAAGAGATATTGGTGTTTCTTAGGGGTTTATCTTATTTTGAGTTTGTGGAATAAGCCTTTTCAATTTGGTATCATTTTGTGGGTCGAAAGACTATGGCTGTCTCTTTCTCTATTTCAATAAATCCAGGTGGTTTTGAAGTTTTAGCCTTTCTAGCATTTCTTTCACTATCTAACAGTCATCAACTTTTCTCGCTAAATTTGTTCAAGACTAGTTTTGATTCTTATTTGCCTTTGATTTCGACTATAAAATTTTCTTAACTAGATTTTTGTCGTAAACATTTTTGTTTTCCACACTGCAGATCAGCTTTGATTCATAGACTTCAAGAACAATGGCAATGTCCGGGGTCCCAAGGAGGGAAGGGAGTTGAGAGTTCATGAAGATGTGGAGGAACTTGCCACCGATTTGGCGGACTATATAGCTGAATTATGTGAGATATCAATGAAGGAGAGGAGGTTCTTTGCCATCGCCTTATCTCGTGGGTCTCACTTCTCTCATCAACTTGATGGGGGTAAAAACGCTTTCCTTTCCACAGTTTCGTTGAGTGATTTCTTTTGGTGCTTCTTGGGCCACTAAAATTCATTCATTGCAAATTAATTCAAAAAAGAACGGAGAATATAATTTGGTTTAATCTGTTGTGTTAATTCATTGACAACTTGATGGGTCTTTAGCTCAAATTGGTAGAGCACTTGGAACATGAGCATGTTCCAAGAGGATGCTGTTCGAGTCCACTAAGGCCTTCTTTATTCAACTATTCATAGCATAGTCATCATCCTACTAATCCATACAAGAACCCAATTTTAATGGCATCTTTGAAATTTGACATATTTTTATACTTTGGTTATTAATGAGATATTTTAATTTTATGCTAAGGTTGGTAAGTGAAAAGGATTTTACAAGTCTTTTTTTCTTTGGTATAATTGACAAAGAAATGACATTATTGTAATTAATATCAAATAGGAAAGAACGAGTTTTACCAAACACAATTTTCATTCTCGAACGGCGTTCTTGAGATCAACCAAACGGTCATTTTCGGTCTCGTAATGCCATTCTAGACCAAGAATGCAAAAGAACGTTTCTAGTCAAGAACGAGCGTTCTTTGTTCAGACCGTTACCAAAACGCAGCCTCTTATACGCTAAGGAAAAAAAATGCAATTATCGCATGACAAAGCGGAAGCGACTATAATAATAGGGAGGTGAACAGTTGTAGCCTTAGATTAATGAATTAATTCATGAGTATAGTGTACAAAAATAAAGCTTGACAGACCACGATAGATTCATTGTTAAAGGTTGTACTGTAGGGTTACAATCTTTAACAAGAAGTATAGGGAGTCTTTCTCCTACAGCTACAATATGGACGCTTCTATATATATGCAACATGGATGCTGCTCTAACGGAATGCGCATGTGTAAAGAAATATATGGAGGTTACTGTTTTGATTTTCAAACTACAACAAAAAGCATTTGTGGCGACGGTTAAACAATATAACCGTAGCCAAATATCATTTAGAGCGACGGTATTATATTATCTGTCACCCCAGATAATTTATATCGACATGATATAAAATAGTGTCGCCAAGTCTCATTTATAGCGACAAAAAATATAATACCTTTGCAAAATATTATTTATAACAACGGTAATAGAATTACCGTTGCAATAAATATTTTTAACTACGGTTAACATTCTAACCGTTGTATAATATTATTTTGGGCAACAGTACAATATAAACTGTCGTCTAATATAATTAACTTTGGAATACTATGAGTTTTTTTATAGCAACGGTATACCATAAACCGTAGCTATACATTATTTTTTACAACTGGAAGTTATAAACCGTTGCTATTTATCTTTTACGACAACGGTATAATATTAAGCGACACCGTTTGTAATTTAATGCAACGAAAGATTATTTGCCGCATCATATTCTTTAATTTTTTCCCGGCCTTTTTCACCCTTCTTCACGTCTTGTCTATTCCAGCGCAAAATCACCCACTCTCTCTCTCTCTCTCTCTCCAAATCTCAATCCGACATTTCTTTTCTCGCTCTCCCTCTCGGAAACCCTCCTCTGTTCAACCCAACAACCCTAACCTTCTTCTCTACAGTTCGCCTCCCCCTCTGAGCTACCTGCACGAAGCTGCATTCTAATCCTCGCTCAAACCCCTTCCCGCGCAAAATCACCCACTCTCTCTCTCTCTCTCCAAATCTCAATCCGACATTTCTTTTCTCGCTCTCCCTCTCGGAAACCCTCCTCTGTTCAACCCAACAACCCTAACCTTCTTCTCTACAGTTCGCCTCCCCCTCTGAGCTACCTGCACGAAGCAGCATTCTAATCCTCGCTCAAACCCCTTCCCTACAACCCTCTCCCAACCCTTCGCGGTACCAGAGAATTGAAAAAATCAGGTACAGGAGGATATGTAGAAGATAATACCAGAGTTGGGGAGGTATTTCAGACTTGAGAGAATCAGGAGGTAGGTTGGGTTCTGTCTCCCTCAATATTTCTCTCTCCCTCTCTAAGGCTATCTGCAAGTTTTAGATTTCAGGTTAACTCATTCTTCCGTTCTTCGGTGCTGCAGGCTGCTGGGGGACCTTCCGCTTGCCGTTGAGGAAACTCATTGGCCGAGGGAGTACTTCCTCTGCATTCATCCATCCATGAGACCACATACTTGAAATCATCGTATCACAGGTTCTCTCTCTCTCTCGTGTTTCATGATGAATAGTAAAGGAACAATACATGATACCCCCAATCCACAAGGACTTACTTAGCCGTATAGCAGTACAGAATAAGCTTTGATATCTTATTAAGAATTGAATTTTCTCACTTTTCTATGATGTTCGAAAATTAACGATGGCTAAAGGAGGCAGAAGGGTTAGCTTCCTTTGATTGTTGTTGTTGATAGTTTCTTTTGGTTCTTTAAGAATCTGAGGAGTGTTTCCCATTGTGGGTTACTCTTACCACTTTTCTATCACCACTGCTTTACCCCAATTTGCTGTGTGTGTGTGTGTGTGTGTTTCGAATATATATATATATATATATATATGGAAAAGCTGTTTCGGATATATATCAGAACCCAAATAATTGGTTTATCAGCTATGAGTTAATTTTGAATGAATCAATAGAGAGGTGACACCAAGTAGGGACCCTACTGCCAAAGAAGGAAGTTAAGACTCTGCGTAACAAACCAGTAAGTATTCACCAACAGATTTGTAATGGAATTGGTCAGTGGCATCACACGATAAGTGTTTGGTTATCCTTAACTCTTCTCCCAATATAACAAATCCAACTAACCTAATTAGCTCTAAAATACATAATTATTAATCTAATTGGAGAAACAAGCATCAAGGAATCTAACCACCTTTCCTTAGTATAGTGGTAGGTTTAGCCCTCATTGTCTTCTCCTTCCAAACTATCTCCATAATATGGATTTGCTATATTACATGGTTCCTTGTATATGTACAGGAAAACACAAAGCAAAAGTTGAATGAGACCAAGCAATAGAGTTAAAATAATAGATTACATGGTTCCTTCCTAGCTATTTTTTCATCAATCAAACACGCCCTTAATCATTTCCAGTTCCATACATATCTTGGATTGACACAAGGTGGACAATACACAAACAGGCCTTCAAGCTCCTAGAAAAATAGGGAAAGCTTCCCTGAGCCACTAGAGTAGGGTGCACTAACACTTCTATGTCTATCTCTAACTTGACATGAAATGAGCTGCTCTCTGTCAGGACTCAGCAAATGGGACGGTGCCATGTGTCATGTAATGCCCATGTAGAGTGGGAACAGATGTGAAAAAAGCTTAACATTGCGTTTGGTTGCGTAAATCTGTAGGTGTTACATCCGCAGATATGTGAATCTCAAATTTTTTTCCTGTTTGGTTGGAAAAATGGATTTGCATCCGGAGATACACGAAATCTTGAGATGCATCGTTTTAGTGTAAAAATTGGAATCTTGAGATTCCACCTCAATGGGTGAAATCCAAAGATGCACAACTTAAAGGGGCAGGGTATAAAAAGTCTTGTATCTGAAGATGCAGAAATTATCGAGAAAAAAATCGATTGTTCTTGAGACCTAAAAATCTACTGTTCGAAGATCTTTGCAAGCAAGACCTGAAGAGCAATCGTTCGAAGATCTGCAAGCAGACCTGAGTAGGTACTTCCTTTCTCTCTCTCTCGCTCTCACTCTCTCTATCTCTCTGTGTCTGTCTCTCTCTCTTGCTCTCCCTGCTCTCTGCCTCTCTCTATCTCTTTCAAATTCATTTGGGTTGGAATTTTTGCAGGATCTTCGTCCTACTGTTTGCAAATCGAGCTTGCTGCCTTCAAATCGAGCTTGTGCCCTAAATCTACGATTTTGTTCTTGCCCTAAATCTCAGGTAAAACCCCCCATCAAGCTCAACATAGCCAAAGCATCAGATTCCTATTCTAATTTTTAAATTACCAGTTTTACCTTTCAACCTTTTGCCTCCATATCATTTCGCTTTGAGAAATCTCCAGTTAACTCGCAGTGTTGATCCCCTTGTGTTCATCCTTAGTTATTCCCAGGTCTATGAGCTGTGACCCATTTGTAAATTCTTAGGTACCTTACCGTATACTTGTCATCTAAGTGGACAAAGACCAGTTGGAGGTCTTTCACTTTTCTATCACTATTAGTTACCTGTGGAAGTAATTAGCTTTCAGTAATTAATTTCCTTAGCATAGATGCACTCTCATATTTTGATACTCTAGTTCATGTTTAATCACCTCATCCTAAGTCTCATAGCATGAGTCACAGGTTTCATCCTGTGATGATTGGTGAAATAAGGTTCTAAGCATCTGGTGTATCCACATACATGTTTATTAACAAAAATTTAAATTAGTTGTGGGACTGCCCTCACATTGTAAATTTATTGTTTATTTTATTTTGTTTGATAAAGAAAGAAATGCAAGCTCTGTACAGAAGCTACTGATCAGAGGTGGGACTCACTAAGAACAACAATAGCAGAACTTACTGTATAATGCATATTAGCATATTTAATAATAATGTACTTTACATTTTATCTGCTGTCTTGCGATTCTGTGTCTTGGAAAACAACTTTGAGGAACAATCACCCTATATACTCATGATTTCACTCTTGGCATTATGAAAGAACTCTTGTTTCCGTATTTTTTGCGTAAAGCCTGTCATTGACGTGAATAGGCTGGAATTGATCTTCTAATCTATATGGAAGAGCACATGGTTTAATATTCCTAAAATTCTGCTCCCTCCCCCCAATACACTCCTGGTTCATAATTAGGCATTGTTTTGTTACTACTTGGCCTTTTATTTTTTAATGTTTTTAAGTGTGATGGACTGAATAATAATGACCAACAATATGGGTTTGGAGGGTACGTGGACAGTAGTTTTTAATTGAGTAGATCAAGTGTAATTGAAGATTTATTTTTCAATACAACCCCCTGGGAAATTGAGATGGTGTGCTACCTTTGTGAAGGCTGTGCTTATTTTAACTACTATTAATGCATCATCGAAATTGTTACTCTGTTGCCTCCAGCCATCATCTATGATCACGTCATGTTTTCTGTGGTTGGAATCTTACATATGGCTGTGCGACATTGGTCTGCTTCATATTATCAGATTTATTTTCAGCCTTTAGACCTTTAGAATAGGGGAGATTGGGGGGGGGGGGGAGGGAGTCCTATGCTCCTTCCTCCTTGCATCTTAGATGTAGCCTTAGAAATAAATAGCATCTTAGGCTTGTGCTATGGTGTTTAAAACCCATCAACCTCTCATAATTATGTGCTTGTTCATTCTTAAATATTTGTTCATATGCAATTGTATTGCTCATGAGAGGTCCATTCTTAAATGGTTCTGCTGTAATTTTCAACTCTTTTATTTCTTGCTTGAATAGTGTGATGCTTAAGAAACCATATGCATATCTAAGATCAATTCAGTGTGGTGTTAAACTGAAATTGCAATTCATGTTGTAACTTGGGTGAATATAAACCATATTTAAAGTCAAAACTCTGTGGAAACATTGTGAATTGAACAGCCTTATGATTGGGTTGCAATTTTATTGAATTTGCATGTATATTTTTGTTCTCTTATCATCCTCCAACCAGTCCAATATGAAGGACATCCACTTATAGGAGTTCTAATGCAAACAGTGAGTTTTGCATGAGGATAGTTCTGAGTTCTAGTGTCTTTACATTTTGATTTGTAGATATACATATACATGGATGCTGTACATGAGACTGATGAGGCCTACCAAGAGTGCAAGAAAAAAATAATTGTATTAGCAACTGTTGTTGCTGTTCTAGGAGCGGAGTATTATAGAAGAACGTATTTGGTTAAACAACCATATCGTGATGAGCAAAACCGTGGCTATGTTGAGACAAAGAATCATAGGGATATGTGACACCACATGTCGAAACATTACAAGAATGAGCAGAAGAGCATTTTTTAGATTAAGTAAAATGATGCGAGAGAGGGGCCTTCTACAAGATACCAGATCAGTGCAAGTGGAGGAGCAGCTGATAATTTTTTTACAAACAATTGGCCACAACCTTAAGAACCGTAAGTGTCTACATGATTTAGGCTGTTCAGGTGAGACTATCAGTCGATACTTCAATATTGTGCTGGGTGCAACAATTAAATTGGTTCCAATTTTATTGAAGCCTCCAACTAGAAGAATTCATGATCGAATATCAGGTAGTAGAAGGTTCTACCCATTCTTCAAGGATTGTATTGGCGCCATTGATGGTTCACATGTCCCAACGTGAGTTTCGGTAGATCAACATAAGACATTTCGCGATAGGAAGGAAAATATATCTCAAAATATATTAGCTGCCTGTGATTTTGACACGAGGTTTACTTACATATTATCTGGTTGGGAAGGATCAGTATCAGATTCTAGAGTATTATATGAAGCCCTTCGCAGAAATGGAGAAACAAAGATGGTGGTCCCTCTAGGTAAATACTATCTTGTTGATGCTGGGTTTGCAAATCAGAGGGGGTTCTTGAGGCCATACCGTAATGTTCGGTATCATCTGAAAGAGTGGAAAAACTCTAATATGCGTTCAACTGATAAAAATGAATTGTTTAAGTTGCGTCATTCTTCGTTACGCAATGTAATTGAACGTGCCTTTTTTTTTTTAAAGTCACGATTCAAGATATTGAAAAATCAGGCAGAATATCCTTTTAAGACGCAAGCAATGATTGTAATAGCATGTGTTCTTCTTCACATTCATATTCTTACTCAAAATACTCTTGAAGAAGAAGAGGAATTTTAGAAAACGAGAGCAGCGATGATGAATCTTCTAGTAGCAGTGATGAAACAAATGAGGAAGAAGATGATGATGATGATGATGATTATTGTTCCCATTGATGATGAAGGGGTTGTTGTTGGTGATGATCGTTGGGATGAATATCGAGAGGAGTTGGCGGACAACATGTGGGCTGGTTGGAATGCAGGAGATGATGATGATGATTATATGATAGATGTTGACGATTGAACTATTTCATGGGGTTTTTTGTGTGATGTAATCATAATTTTAAACATTTGAACATGTTTTGGACATTTTCAGATACTCTAATTTGGTTGTTATTGAGTTTTAATCATTTGAACATGTTTTGGATATTTTTCAGATACTCTAATTTGTGGGATGTGGAATTTTAATCATTTGTTTTATGTTTATGTGGATGCATCGTATTAACTGTTTAAGATATTTTGATATACTGTTTACAAACTCAAATAGTTGTATTGTATGATGTTGAGTTTTTCCATCAGACAGGCATTGTAAACTATGACTTCAGAAGTGGGTTCTCAATCTAGGACACAGGCATCCTGGCCTACTGACGTATCCCATTTGTTCCTAGAGTGTCTAATAAAGCAACATAAGAGTGGGAGGTCAGGAGACAATGGTTTGAAGAAAGAACGATGGGTGGATATTTCAAAAACCATAAAAGAATGTTGCAAGATGACATATGAAGTGGAACAATTAAGAAATCATTACAGAGTCTGGAAAGCAAGGATTAAAGCATTGAGTGACCTGCAAAAGCAGTGTGGGTTGGGATGGAATTCGGTGGACAACAGGTTCGATGCACCCCAACATGTTTGGAATGAATTTAAGGTAATGCATATTTTCCTATGCATGATTCAGTTCTCAGAGGTCATAATCTACTGTATTATATTATATTAACATTATCTCCTAATTGTCTCTTGGCAGAGAAAGGAAGAAAAATTTTGGAGAGAGCATGGAGTGCTTTAACTGCATTTGGATGTTGCAGTTTGGATGGGGAATGAGATTGCGACTGGGCATGGTTCTTTTCACCCATTTGATTCACTTCATGATGATAATATTGATTCTGTGCCAGTTGATGGTTTAGACAACATGGACTTTGATGTTTATGAAGACAGTCAAGCCCAACCAAATACCAGTGGAATTCCAGTGGGAAGTAGCAATCGTAGTGGTCGTAGGCCACGTTCAGATGCCACAAGTGGTCGAGGGAAGAAAAAAAAAAGGGGGAGCTGATAAGGCAGCTAGTCCATTAAAGGCAATAGCTGAAGCAATTACTGAAATGGTTAAGAAAGACTCACCAGCTGATTTTTGTAGCAAACTGTTTGCTACAATCAATGCAATTCCAGGTGTAGATTTTAACAAGAAATGTGCTGCCAAAAGATTTTTTCTGGACAACAAGACCTTAGCAAACATATTGATGGAAGCAAATGAAGAAGAAAGGATGACGATATTGGACATGTATTTGCCAATTTAAGATGCTGGACAAAGTAGGCTGAAAACTCTTTGGTTGTGGATCTTTTTTTATTTGCTCTAAAACTGATCTCTCTTTTATTTGGTACAAAACTGATGTGTCTTTTTTATTTGCTACAATAGATGTTTTGTGTGGATTCAGATATGTGATCATGTGCTTGGTTTGAAAATATTTACTGTCTTTATATTTTACAGGAAAATTCTACTGTTCTTTTTGGTAATCTTAAAGCCTTTTAAATGTGCTAGGACTAGGTGAAGAAAAAGTTATTTTAGTGGCCATTATTTAGTTTTTTTTTTTTATTTCCTGCCAAATACTCACTGCTACAACACCATAACAGCTGTGGAAGCATACATAGAACCGTTGAGAAGTTCATCCACATGAACTCATAAATCTCAAGCTATCCATTGGTGATTTTTCCCCCTTGGATAGAGTTTGGTTTATTTATTCAATTTACCAGAATAGTAAAATTGATCAAGTTTTGTTATCAACCCCAACCCAAACTGAACCGTTGAGCATGGATTTTTTTCGAGTACTCATGAAAGGCTTCATAACAGATACAAAGTATTCTTTAAAGACATCCAAAGAAAGAAACAAATCATGTTCCTTCCCAATTGAACGATAAGACTAATAACTGCCTACAAAATTGTGAAGCATGGCACAGTAAGGTTACAAGAACCCCCAGCATCACCAACATTTCTTCCACATTCATACTTATATTTATTTACCACATACATCTTCAATGTGTGACACTTTTCTTCTAATTGAGCTTACACATTACTCTTGAGATTTTTGTGGGTCTTACCTTATCTTTCAATGTAGATGGATAATGTGGCAAGTTGTGAGGATTGTGGTCGTGAATGTATAATATTGACGTCGAATACGGCGACTAACCGGGGAAGACGATACTACAAATGCCGTATGCACAAAGATTTTTTTATGTGGGTGGACTACTTACAAATTTGCCCATGTGGACAAGGGCAATGCAAGGTTCATAGGTGCAAGCAAGGACTTGGAAAAGGACGAGATTTTTGGTGTTGCCCACAATCCACCCAGTATGACTACGCTTACCATAATGTGTAATTTGTTTAGACCCCATTGAATTAATTACAAAGTATTGATTTATTTGTTTGTAAGAAAAGAAGCAAGGTTGTGGATATTTCAAATTTATAGATGAAGGAGAATCTTCATCTTCAAACCAGCAAACAAGGAATACCGCCGAGGATCTTACAACTGTCACATCAACACCAAGTCCTGACACAAACTATCTGTAAGGCATTGTCGAAGGAAAAATATCAGCTTCCCAAAAACATACAAAAGATTTGGAGGATATCCTGGACATTATCAAAAAACTAAACATTAACAAGTAGGACGGGATCTTGGGAGGAAGGAAGAGAATGTGACAAAATCACGTGGCATTGTCAGACCCTGTTTTTTTGTTTTATGTACTTGAATCAAGTGACACAAAAATGTGAACCAACATGGTTGACTGAATTCTATTTAACTCTTCTATTATCGGAAAAAATCATTCAACCAAGGCATCATATAATTAAAATCATTCAAGCAAAGCATCATATAATTAAAATTTCATATAATTAATCAAAGGGCAAAGGTTGCATGGAAGGAAATGTGCACACACAATTAAATTATTAATTAGAAATACTAAAATTTTTAAGTACTTATATTTTAATTGTGAGTATATTTTATTATTACTAAATAATAAAATAATTAGTATAATAATTTATTTCATATTGCATTTTATAACATTTTGGGTAGATTCAGGTTTCAGAATCAGGGTAACCAAACAGTTATTTTGGTAGATTCAGGTTTTAGAATCAGGGTAACCAAACAGTTATTCTGGTAGATTCAAGTTTTAAAATTAGGATAACCAAACAATTATTCTATCAGATTCGTTCATCCACAGATACTCTGATCTATGGATGTTACATCTGAATCAATGCAGACATCCAGAAATTTACGCAACCAAATGCAGTGTAAGGGGGTATATCAACTGGAAGCATAGATGTAGAGAATAAAAAAAAGATAAATTATTATATTTATGTGAGGTTGGTTGGCAATGGCTGGCTCTCCTTTTGGGAAAACTAAAACTAAGCAACCAATGCTATCTAAAGCAACATGAGATGGCAATTAATACTTTAACCTGAATCCAGGATTTCATCATTGATGCCAAATCTATCTTTCTTTCTCTCTCGATCTTCAGTCCTAAAGAGTAAAGATTATGACATTGAGCTTCAATTCCTTCTGTCAATTGATAGGAGCATGCTTCATTCTTTCTCTCCTGATGTACTTTAATCCAAGAAGTACTATTCACTCTTCACTATATTCTTGCTTTGTGTTCTTTATTAAAATGGATGCATCTATGATTGCTCCTTTTAGATGTGTTAAAGAAATTTTCTGTAGCTTTTTTTTTTTTTTTTTTTTTTCCATTCTTGATTAAAATGGATGTATCCATGATTGCTCTTTTTAGATGGATTCAAGAAATTTTCAGTAGCTTTGTTTTTTTCCATTATTGATTAAAATGGTTGTGAAATGGATGTATCCATGATTGCTCCTTTTAAGATGGATTCAATAAATTTTCTGTAGCTTTGGTTTTTTGTCCATTCTTGATTAAAATGGATATGAAATGGATGTATGCATGATTGCTCTTGTTTTAACTGAAAGAGCCTTGGAATTCAGTTTTGTTGAGTGGATTCTCAGTAGGTGCTTGGTGGGTTCTATGGACTGATCTCAAGTGGATTCCTGTACCAATCTCTTGTTATTTATTTTCTACAAGTTTTCAGGACAGTCCTTCCGTATTCTGGTACCCTGTGATTCCCCTGTGTTTTAGTTATTTTCTGCTAGTTTTAATCTATCACATTTCTCTAGTTCCTACTCTGTTTAACCTGAAATTACACACCAGATCACTATTGTGGCTATTTGCTCTGAAAATTCTGTATTATTCTTCAAGTTCTGGTTCTGATTTCTGAATCTCTGAATTTTGCTGCATACCAGTTCTAGTGACACTAGGACTTTGCCATTGTACCCGCTATTTGCTCTCTGAATTCTCTCAAATTTTGTTAACAAAAAGCGCAGTTCCAGAAGGCTAATTGACAACAATTCCAACCCATTCTGATCACTCTTTTGCTAGTTATTAAACTTTTCCTTTTATCTCCAGTTCTGAATTTTCTCCTTCAATATTATTTCTGGTTCATTCTCTGTTGTTTGGGGCACCAAGGGCTGGGGTGAGTGTGTGTAGGGGCAGCAAGGGGTGGGGGTGAATGTGTGGGTTCATAAAAACCCCTCCTAAAGATGATTAACAGACTCGGTACACAATGTGTACTTGATCAGCAAGGGGTCTCCATTATATGTGCTTGTGATGTCTTGAGGTTTACATTATATGTGCTTGTGATTAGGAAGTAAAGGTGAGTGAATAGGGGGTGGGTTTGGGAGCTGGGAAATAAATCATAGATGGGGTCAGAGACTTTAGAAAGGAAATAAAAGCAATTCTGTCCTCCACTCTTCTTCACAGAGTTTCTAGGTTATTTAACTTGTAACACAGTTACAAGATCCAAGAAGCTATATTAGACTGGGAGCCTGGTCCAAGTTAATTGATTTTGCAAGTCAAATCCATTTCATGGGTTGGCATGCTCTATCGCCCACACCCTTGCTGTTGAAGGTGGACAGTTGGACACCTCCATTTTAATCTCTTGTGTATGATTTTATTTCCGAAGGACCCATCTAGTTCAACTTGTATTCCCCCCTCTCTCTCACTGAGTCACTGCACCTTGCCCTCTTAAATTTTCGAAGAAGAAAACAAAGGCCCACATAACCTGCAGCAATGTTTGAACAGTCATCACAAAGGCTACAGTTATTTTTGTACCATTTTCATACTATAGCTTTTACAAGAGGACACAAGTTACACAACCAATGCACTTGTCCCATTATTTTAATTAACTCTTCTGCTCTTTCTCCTTCTTCTACAGTAATACTGAGCATGGAAGTCAAAAGTAGGTGAAATTTTTGAAGTGATTGAACACCAATATATGTTGACGAGTTTGTGCCCTTTTCCTTGACAATGATCTACTTTATAAGGACTCTTACAGAGTCATAGCAATTCTCCAAAACATTTATATGTGGCAAAAGACAACCTTTAAGGGAAACGAATTTTCTGCAATTGAACAAACTTGGATGATGACTTGACAACATGGACCATGATTATTTGTTGAGGTTCCAAACATGCTAGAGGTAGTCTAAACCAAGTTCAAGAATGCAGACGGACGGGTTCCTTGTAGATTCCAAATTGAAGTGGTAAAGAAGAATAAAAATTTGTGATAGGGTGGTAATGAAGAAAAGTGGCATTTTATAGTACTACAAAAACAAATAAAAATTCAAAACTATAACTTGTAAACATTTTTTTTCTTTTTTCTCCCTTTCAGGGCTTGTAGATTACCACAAAGCAAGGGAGAAGAGCTCTAGGGCTGAGTAAGTATAGCTCCTCAATATTTGAATAAAGACCAACTTTTCCAGCCAATGAATCAAACCCTGTTTGCCGTGCTAGTCCTTGGAGGTTCTCCAAAGGCTTATGTACCCTTCCTGCAATCACTCTACAGACTATTAAAGCCTTCCTCACAGATGGGGTTTCTTCATAGAGTTCAATAGATTCAAAGACTCTTCCACTTGTTGAAGTTGTGAAAACACCAATACCTCCCTTGATCTCTTTCTTTATGGAGAACCCATGTCTTATAATACGACAAACGCTGCACTTATCAGAAATACACAGATTGGAGGAACCATTCATTCCAAGGGAATATGTCACAGTAGTGCCATAGAATCTCACAACACAGAGATATTTAGTGTCTCGAATTCTTTCATGAATCTTGAGTTTGTCTATAGACTTTGACTCTTGATTTTCTTAGATCAAATTTTATAACTTCGTCAAAAGGCTGCTTCAAGCAATCAATCAGGTAGTCTAAATCATCCAAATGCAAAGTGGTTGTGAGTCCATCATGATAAATGCTGCCTCTCCGACCAGCCCTTCCGACAATCTGCTTCACCTGTGTTGTAGGCACTGGAACAACCTTGTCACCATTATACTTACACTACAAAAGACAACTCGTCGAATGTTTAATCAGTACAAGTTTGTGATCCTTGTAGGTTCTGATTACTAATCCCAATAGTCCATTATATGTTTTTTCTTACTCTGTTATATTCAGTCTTATACATGTTCTTCACTGTAGTCTGTATCATTCTGACTCTTTCAATGAACTGGGGTAAGGGTGTTGGTGCTGTGGTTGTGCTTTACTGTTCCAAACGCATCTTTGATTAGGTTTTGTGTATTTGGGAAGAAAGCTAATTTTATTATCTTAAAGCAACTATGGAATTTTATCATATTCCACATGGTATATTGGAAATTGATCTTTGTTATCCTCACCTTCCCCTCTATTTTTTTCCTCCCAAAATCATAATTTGGGTGGGCAATTTGTCCATTTGATGCTGTGGCAATAGAGTTTGGAAACCAAAGCCCAAGAGATTGTAATAACAGGATTAGGAGTTTATATAGCCTAGTTGAATTCTTGTTTCGCTTTTATATAAAGATATGTACCCCCATCAATAGCTTAGTTGGAATAGATTATTTTATTTTGAGATTGTGTGGTGTGAATAATTGTCTCCTCTCCTCTTCAATCTCTTTTCTCTCTGTTCTTTCTCCATTGTAGCTACTTACTTGCTTCTTATATCTTCCCTTTTACTCTCTCTCTCTCTCTCTCTCCCTTCCATAATTAAATGGTGAAGTTTAAGGGGCCTTGACCTGTTATCTGTGGTTTGTTTTGGTACCAAAGCTATGTATGAGCAATTGTCTGATGTTTTGATCTGGCTCTCTGGTTGTTTAATTCTTTGATCAATGCACTTGTGTCTAGCTTTCTATTTGTGATCTCATCGGAACTTTTGTCTTGACCATATTAGTTCTTCGTTTGGTCGACAGGAGATATGCAAAATGACATTTAATATTAAGGATTTTTCTTTTAGCATCTGAAACCATGTCTAGGAATTGGATCGGAAGTTCAGGATGCATCTTTCGTTGTCTTCACAATACAGACTTGAGGTCGACAAATTCATAGAATATGCATTTTCTAGTGCATCCATAGGGGATCAGATCTTATGCCCATGTGTAAAGTGTGTAAATCAACTGTGGATGAATAGAAATGAAGTGTTAGAACATTTGATTTGTGATGGAATTTTATGAAATTATACGAAATGATTTTCCATGGGGAAGGTACATCATCACAAACACATCACCGTGTTAACACTGCAGTACAAGATGAAAGTGAAACAAATGATGTTACACACACCATATTAGATGAGCTGCGGGGAAGAAATGCTAAAGAAGACGTTGAAGATTGGGATATAAATGATCGTACAGATGGGGCAAGTATAGAGGCAGATAAATTTGAGCGATTGATTGAAGATGCAGGAAAAGAGTATCCAGGGTGTGTAAAATTTACTAGATTGTCCTTCATTCTTCATCTTTATCATATAAAGTGCCTTTGTAAAATGACCGACAAAGCATTATCAATGCTTTTAGACTTGTTGCAAGAGGCACTTCCTGAGCCAAATACGTTGCCAAAGAATATATACGAAATAAAAAAAATTATCAAGGATTTGGGGCTCATTTATAACAAGATTGATGTTTGTCGAAATGATTGTACGTTATATTGGAAGGAAGCAGACAAAGCCACGTCTTGTTACAAATGTGGCACATCAAGATATACATATGAGGATAAGAAAATCCCGGCTTAGACATTACGCCATTTTCCTTTGATCCCAAGATTGCAAAGGTTGTACATGTCGTCTAAAACCTCATTAAATATGAGATGGCATCAAGATGATCGTTTAGATGACCAAAGGCTACAACACCTAGCTGACGGGCAAGCATGGAAGGCGTTGGATAAGTTGTATTCGGCTTTTAGTGAGGAGCCTTGTAATATCAGACTTGGGTTAGCAAGTGTTGGATTCAACCCATTCAAGTTGATGAGCTTAAAGCATAGCACATGGCCTGTATTGGTGATGCCTTACAATTTGCCATCATGAATGTGTATGAAACCCGACTTCATTTTTCTTTGCTTATTCCTGGACCTCAGCAGCCTGGGAATGATATAGATATATATTTGCAGCCATTGATAGAAGAGTTGAAAGAATGATGGTACAATGGAGTTGAGACTTATGATGCATATAAGGAGAAATTTGTGCTAAAAACATGCTTGTTATGGACTATTAACGATTTTTCAGCTTATGTAGTCCTTGCCGGTTGGAGTACTAAAGGCGCTTTAGGTTGTCCATGTTGCAACAGCGAGACTTCTTTTCGTTGGCTGAAGTATGGTAGGAAACACTGTTATTTGGGTCATCGCCGATTCCTTCCCCAAGATCACAGATTTCGACGTGATAAAATGAATTTCGATGGCCATGAGGAATATGGACTCCAGCCAAAGCCATTATCGGGGAACAACATATTGGAACAGTTGCAAGGTGTTCAATTTCCCCCATTTGGAAAAGAAAATGATGAAACAGAAAATAATAAAAAGAATGGGAAGAAGAGGCGAAGGCGGTTAAAACAACCAAAGCTTCCACATAATTGGAAGAAGAAGAGTATATTCTTTGACTTGTCGTATTGGAAATATAATCTAATTCGTCACAATTTAGACGTGATGCATATTGAGAAGAACGTTTGTGAAAGTATCATTTGTACGTTGTTGGATCTAAAAGAAAAATCAAAGGATAATGTGAATGCACGTCTAGATTTGAGAGAAATGAAAATACAACCAGATCTTCAACCAAAGGTCATTGAAGGCAAAAATAAATTGTTTATACCTCCGGCATGCTACACAATGTCTATCATTGACAAAGAATTGTTCTGCACAATTTTAAGGAGTGTGAAGGTTCCAGATGGGCTTTGTAGTAATATTTCACGGTGTGTGCTAGAACGTAACATTTCAGGAATGAAGAGCCACGATTGTCATATTATGATGCAACAACTTCTTCCTGTTGCATTGCGTGGCGTTTTGCCAAAAAATGTTAGCATTGTATTGATAGAAGTATGTACCTTTTTTCGGGATTTGTGTAGCAAAGTTGGAAAGGAGGAAGATTTTAAGAGGCTTGGTGAAAGTTTGTTTTAACACTTTGCAAGCTGGAAAGGCTTTTCCCATTTGCATTCTTTGATGTTATGGTACACCTAATTGTTCATTTAGCCAATGAAGCTAGCTTGGCTGGTCCAGTACAATACCGTTGGATGTATCCAATAGAAAGGTGAATGTGAACGTCCTTTTTGTCTTAAACAGTAAGGCTACTCATATAGGTTTCTGAATATGTTTAAAGGAATTAATCATTTTTTTGCTACTTGTTTAGGTTCTTTAAACAACTTAAAGACTACGTGCGCAATTCTAGTCGGTTAGAGGGATCAATAGCAGAAGGATACATTGCGGATGAGTATTTGACCTTTTTCTTTAGATACTTTGAAGGTGTGGAAACAAGGGCAACTAGACCCCTTAGAAATGCTGGGTCACTAGAAGTATATGATCCATCCTCTATATTCTCAACCGGATGTAGGCCGCTAGGGAAGTGCGATATGATACGACTAGACCCTATAGAAAGGGAGCAGGCACATTGGTACGTGTTGAAGAACTATGATGGATTACAAGAATATCGAGAGTAAGTGTTATATATAAACTATGTTTTCACTTGATCAAATTTTATAATCTATATGCATATGAGAAAGTATTAGTACATAATAGATTCTTCACACACTATATAGGCTCCACTATACGCAAATCCAAAGGTCAATGGGTCAGAAATCTCGTTCACTTTTGGTAAGGACGAAGCATGCTAAGGAGTTTCCAAAATGGTTCAATGAGCATGTAAGTATAACATGGGAATTGTTATAATTGTATATAGCTTAATTTTATTCTTACATGGGAATTGGTCCAAAAGAGAGTTTGTCCATGGACTGCTACATAATTGAAACCATAGTTGTCATGGTGTCGCCATGGCGTCCTGGCGCTGGAGAAACTGGCATATTGACCTTCGACATGGCTAATGTATAAATATCGACCGATATGGCGTACGGACGCCATATCACGATATATGGGCATATTGGTCGATATTAGTTTAAAAAACTTAGGTTTTAAATTTTTTTTTTAAAACCATTTAAAAGCTTAAATGCTTTTTCCTTCATTTGTATTGGTCACATTAACATTAAAAATTAAAACCATTAAAGATTAAACAGTACACTTTAGTAGTATTCCCTAAATCCCTAATTGGAATTGAAATTTGGGGATTTTAGAAATCGCAAAGTTTGTCGAGACAGAAGAGAGACTTCGTGAGACGTCTGGAGACTGAAGGAGTCAAGAAGACGAAGAAGAAGAAGAAGAAGAAGAAGAAGAAGAAGAAGAAGAAATGAAGCTGCAAGTTTGCCACTCTCGGCAAGTTCGAACCCCTCTGGCAACCTCCAGGTAAGTAATTTTTTATTTTTTATTTATTTGGTTCTTCTTCTTCTCCAATCTCCTCCCAGTCCTCCAGTGACTGCGATCCTTCTTCTTCTTCTTCTTCTTCTTTCATCTTGCTTCTTCAAAACTTTCTCCGTCAGTTCTTCTTCTTCTTGCTTCTTCTTGCTAGTTGCGAGTTTTGCACACAGTGTAGACCTCTCAGTTTTTTTTTTTTTTCCTTTTTCTTCTTCTTGCCTTGCATTGCGAGGCTTGCACACATTCATAGACCTCTCGGTTTTTGTTTCTTCTTCTTGCCTTGCGATTGCAGCTTGCACATAAAAAGAGAAGGTGTTTTTTTTTTATCTTCTTCTTGCCCTGCACACAGCCACACATACACAATTACACACACAGGGACAGGGAGAGAGTCGAGAGACAGAATGGGGGGTGGGGTGGAGGGATTTATTACAGCCAGTAGTTCTCTCGATTTTTCCCCCTTCTTCTTGCCTTGCGATTCTGAGACTTACATCACGAGAGATGGTGTTTTTTTATATTTTTTCTTCTTCTTACCTTGCACACAGGCACACATACACAATTATTTGATAGGCTAATCTATGTTTTCATACTTTCATGTACACTAATGGATATTACACTTTCATGAATTAAACCATAGTATATTAATAGTACACTTTCATGCTGATTTTTGATGTTATAGGATATATACTATAGCATACTAAATGACATTAAAAATAGAGAAAATAAAAAATAAAACATGGTCGACATGCTCGCCATGCATGTCGATATATCGACGTGACACCCCTCCACCGACTTGGATCGCCGTGACGCCGTGACAACTATGATTGAAACTTCCATGGGAATTGTGCTAATTTCATGTAGCTTAATTTGTTTGTTCAGATATTAAATCTACGCCAGAATGGGTCCAAGGTGCCTTATCATATCAGATGGCTTGCTCGAGGTCCTAACTTGGGTCTGAGAAGTTATGATGAATGCATCATTAGTGGCATCAAGTTTCATAGTAAGGCACATGAGAATAGGAAAACTCAGAACAGTGGTGTCTTTGTAAAGGCAATTACAGAAAGCTATTCAAGTTCAAAAGATATACACCTTGTTGAGGGATATATCACATATTATGGTATTCTAAAGAAAGTAATAGAATTGGAATACGCAAGTGATCTCAAAGTATTATTACTTAAATGTGATTGGGCTGATACTAGAAAGGGAGTGGTGAAAGATGAGCTTGGATTTGTACTTGTCTATTTTAACCACTTATTGTACAGTGGTCGAGATCAGCTTGATGATCCATTTGTATTGCCGTCACAAGCAGAGCAAGTGTTTTATGTTGTAGATCCTCAAAGGCTTGGATGGCAAGTTGCCAGAAATACAAAGAATAGGGATATTTTTTATATGGAAGGGAAAGTGGTTCAAAGTAATGAATCAGATCAGGCAAATACACAGACTACATCAGAGGGTGATGGTGATGCCGATGTCAGTTGGGTCAGATCTAATGTGGAAGGTATTATAATTGACACCCCCGTCGAATTGATCAGTACAATGGATAGTTCAGATGGCAATATATCGAATTGATTGACTATAAAATTAAATAAGGTATCATATATTGTTAAAGAATTGGATGTAAATGTGTTTATTTAAATTGGGGATGCATTTAACATGATAATTTAAATATATTGATGATACCCTAAGTTTGTGGATGCATTTACTAAGGAATAAAAATATAAAAAAATTTCACCTGTTTTTTGTACTTGTTAAAGGCCACTTTTTTAGACTTCAACATGTAGTAACCAATATTTGGTAGCAGATCACCCCCATTATATTTTCTTGGTTCTTTTTTCTTATTGAGCTGCCATGCGCTAGAGCTTTCGACATGTTCTGACAGTGATTGTTTATTGTAAATCAGGTTTAAACAATGAGTGATACCGAAGTACATGGCAGTACTAGTGCAAGTGGTTCAGGTTGGTCAATAGACTGTTATTCTTCAAAATTTATGTCAAATATTGTTGTTCTCAATATATACCAATGGTTTTTTTATCTTAAACTTTCACAGGAAAAAGGTATTGAGGCCAAAGGGGAAAAACTAAGGCCCTTGACATTGTCAACATGTCTGAGAATGATAGAATAGAAGTTGAAGTAAATGAGTAGGGGTAGCCTAACAATGAAAAGTCCGCATCTAAATTAGTTACGTGGATTGGGGCCATAGCTAGGAACTGTTTGTATTGCCCACTAACGTATCCTAATTGGAAGAAAAATTCACAACCTTACAAAGACGATTGCTGGAAAGCAATGAAGGTAATATGACTCACATATTATAATCTGTCTTATGGAAAAATGTTTATTTAGATAAAGTTACCATGTGATGTAATTAATTATATATGTATATATTTGTTGCTCTAGGACAAATTTATCATTCATGATGATTCCAAAAATTGGGCCTTCGATAGGCTAAATCATTGGTGGAGGGAGCACAAGTGTGATTTGAAGGCTGAGTACTACACTAAATATGACTCAGACTCTGATCGGAGAGTGAATCTCGATCCTCATGTTATGCTAATAGAGGATTGGGATGTGTTGCTGAAGTTCTGGGATGATGAAAAGAACAAGGTAAAGGACATTAGTATGCATGTATAGTTTTGTATGGATGTTGTGAGAAAGGACATTAAGGAATTGAAATAAACAAATGCTCCCTCATTTCATTGTAGGAAATTTTTGAGCAAAATAAAAAAACCAAAAAGAATCAGAAAATGCACCATAGGACAGGTAGCACTTTATTTGCAGTCATACGAGAGAAGATGGTAAGTGCTATGTTGTATATTGATATTGATTACAACGAATTTATTTCTGCTTAATCTCTCTTACCACCCAATGCATCCTAACGTTTATTGTTCTTGTTTTATTTTTAGCGTAATGAGAACCCAGATAAAAAGCCTCCCTCTCGTATTGAGTTGTTCGATAGGACTCATACACCCAGTAAGGGTGGAGAGATGGACCCTGAGTCAGCTAAGACAATGGTATGCTTATTAAACATAGCACATGTATTTATGTTAATGTATTGTTTTTTGGCGAATGGTTTCTCTTATGTTTTTCTTGTTTAATTTCATTTGTAGGATCAATTACGAGCTGCCCTGAGCAAAGAATCTGAAGAAAGACAAAAGGATAGTGCAGTTCAGGATGAAGTCTTCCAAGGTATATTGAAAAGGGATTCTCATGGGAGGGTACGCATGTACAGGCCTAGAGTAACCCCGAAACAAGTGTTTAGCATAGAGGGACCGCGCACCCAGAGACAAGAACAACATATTGCAGATTTGAGGGCAAAGAATTCACAATTGAAAGAGAAGATTGCACAAGAAGATGACAAGATAGCTGAACAAAGTGACAAGATATCTCAACAGGGTAACAAGATAGATATGCTTATGGAATTCATGCAATCGTTTAAATCTTCACTGGGCTAGTTATAATGTAGACTTAAATTCCTATACAAATTTATTGTTCATTGATTTATTCACATGTTGTAGGCAATGCTATTGATTTTGGTTAATAATATTTCTCGATTGAATTTGATTTGCAGGATGGCTTGGTAACTTGGAAAAGAAGGACCACTGGAGTAGTAATGGCTCCCATTTTGGGGAAATTTTTAACTACTTAAATTTAGCATCTTTTGTAGGTCTAAAGTGTTTTGAATTGGGAATCTTATATGGAAGTAATTCTAAATACATTTCTTATAGTGGAATAATTATCTTGCTATTTTTTTTTCATTTTAACCTTAGTATGGAGATTGGGTGGTGGTGTAACACTTGAACTTACTTTGGATGAAATTAAAACCTATTTTGGATATATATGGAAGGTTCTTCCTCTTGGTTTGGCCAATAGACTATTGTTTTAGCCATTTTCTTCTTGATTTTAATTAGGTTTAGAATTGGATTTTATTGCTGGTAAAGATCTTAGGTCCTACTTATTTTGAGAATATTGCTGATACGAAGATGAGATATAATCGAATCCATGCATCCATGTTGGTATGTAAAGATTCATATCCATGAGGTTTTATTGCTATAGTAGTGATTAATGTCACAACCCCATTGTTGTACCTTGTTGCATTCATATGGTTTCACCATTGATTTTCGGGTTTAAAGCAAAATATCTTTCTGTTTTTTTATTTATTTATTTGTGTTGTTTTACCGATTTCCTCTTCATTTGTGGAGGTCAATGTAGTCTTGATCTGGGCAGATCTAGTTTCAGTCAAAATTCTTTAATGGCTTCTTTCTCCTTCAAAATGTATTTTTCAATAAAAACAAAAGATTTTCCTTTTCTCTCCTCCTTTTTCTTTCTTAGCCATGGATCTTGAAGCTGAATCATTTCTTGATTTTCAACAATAGGTCATTTGACTTACATTAAAGTGGCCCTTAGGTCTGTAAATCGAGTTTGTGGATGGGTACAATGTCAGTCCATTAGCCCGGAGGTCATATCCTCCACACATCGTTTTGAGTCAAGGGTTCGAACACCAACCCTTGGGGCTTATAAGCAAAGCCCATTACTTTCGCTTGGGTCCAGACACGAACCTGACTGATTTATTTCAAAACATTGTCTTTCTTTCTTCAAAAAATACAGCATTCCATCATTGGGTTGGGCTAACAATGGACTAGGGTTACTCCTTGATAAAGGAACGAGTCTGGCGTTAAGCCAAGGGTAGGTAGTCTAAGTCTAGGTTGTTTGGATATTAACTAGTTTGGTACTCCAACAAGACTAAGGGCCTACATTAAAAAAGAAACATATACTCTTCTCTCTTTTTTGTGGGTACTGTCATGTCTTTCTCTACTGGCCTTGCCAACAATATCAGCCTAAAGCATAACAGGTAAGATACTGAAGAAACATATACTCTTCTGTTTCCTCTACTGATTTTTTTCTTTTTCTGTTCCTTAATTATTTCTTTCCTACTGCTGTGTCTACATGCAGTGTTGGTTTCTACCAGATGGCTAAGATTTCGGTCACTCCAACCATTGTCCTGGCCGAGTTCATTCTCTTCAAGAAAAAGGTTTCCTTCAATAAGGTGGGAGTGAACTTTGTCCATTTAAATGTGTTAAGTGTAAACTAGTATCTAAAAGGGGAGGGAGGGGAAGTAAAAATTTGTTTTTGGTGAAAGAACATGAAGAAAACAATGTTCAAAAGTCTTGCAGATGATGTGCATTTCTTACTTTCATAAATGTCTTAAATCCCCAAAGTGCTTACTTATAGGCTGTTTATTGGACTGCTGTAGCTTAAGTAACCATATTTCTTTTGATAGAAATCAAAGCCGTAAAATGTTTAGGGCAGCAAGGGGTGGGGGATGTGTGCTCAGGTATAGGGCAGCAAGGGGGGGGTGTGTGCTCAGTTGTAGGGCAGCAAGGGGGGGTGTGTGCTCAGGTATTGGGCAGCAAGGTAGGGGGTGTGCTCGGGTGTAGGGCAGCAGGGGGGGTGTGTGCTCAGGTATTGGGCAGCAAGGGGGGTGTGTGTGTGCTCAGGTATTGGGCAGCAAGGGGGGGTGTGTGTGCTTAGGTATTGGGCAGCAAGGGGGGTGTGTGTGTGCTCTGCTTTGCTACTCTCTCTCATAAAAATATTGCTCGTCTCTAGCTTCTAAACAAATGAAACTTATTGAGGAGAGGGACCAGCATTCTACCTCAAAAAAAAAAAAAAAAAAAACTCTTTTGACCATTGTTAAAAGAGTTCCTATTTGATTTGCAATTGAGTCATGTCCACTATTTCTCCCCCCCCCCCCATCTTTTGGGAGGGGGGTACATTGATATCCATTTCTAAATAGGTGATTTCTTTTGTCCATTTATTTACCTTTCTATTTTATTGATATCTTCCCAATATATTCTCTTCTGCCACTATATCCCCAATTGTACTTACTGCAGTTCACAATTAGATTTGTTTCAAAGTGGCAGTTCGACATGGAATGGGTTGGATTTATTTAGGTTACTATTGACTATGGCAAAACTGAATTTTCAATTCCTAGCCTGCAACTCATTTAGGACCAAAAGGGATGAACTTATGACAGTTTTGAATGAAAAATTGGGAAAGAAAGAAACACATTAGGCTTTGACAACAGGAGCAGTTCTAAGTCCAAGATTACAGGCATATATCCATTACTTCCATGCCAAACCGGGTTATAAACTTCAACAAATTCTGAATGTGAGCATGCAGGTTCAAATGGCTGACTAGATCTCCACATTGTATGCATGGCAAGAAACCAATAGTAGGAAAATTGCCATCAATGATTGATTTATATACCATAAGAATTCCATTAAATAACTAAATCTTGCTCAGAACAATCCTAAACAAGACCAAAATCTCTTGTGTGTCCACAAAGCAACGAAAGCAAATAGGGCTGCGAAACAAGCTTTTAGCATATTGAGTGAATTCAGAAATTACAGAAGTTGTTCACAACTGTGCAGATTGTATATAGAAATCACTCAAGTATTTAGGACTTGACTGATTATTGTGTTGATCCAATGGTTCTTTCGAATTACTATTTCTTGGATGAAATGAGCTGATGATTTCCTTGTAATTTTCTGTATTCTCTTACTGAGGATCAAATATGTCTATGGTCTTCCTGTTTGGAAACACCTATGATCTCCTTGCTGAATCTCTATTTAGAATTTCTGTACTTGTGTCTAGCTTTCTATATGTCGATCGATGCCATCATGATTCCTTCTATTGAAATTCTGTTTAGAGTCACCCCCATTGAATCTTCTATTGTTTGGATCGACTCAATGGTGGTTCCATTATAAGAGTTTGTACCTGTTGTTCGAGAAGTGCCCATTTGACTTTCTTTTACTTGGTTGGTAGATTTGGAAGCGATTCAGGGGCAACGACAAGCCTCCTGAGTATTTGGGCTCAAGCAAAGAGTACAATGTTGATATGATCCCTAAGGTATTCAAAACTTAGATCTTTGGTGGTCTATATAGTATAGATAATCCCTTGCAACTGTGTCTATATAGTATAGATAATCCCTTGCAACTGTACATAGACACACAGACAGTCCGACACGCACAGAGAGGGAGAGAGAGAGAGAGAGAGAGAACAAGATACTGCCATGACAATTGTACATCTTCAATTGTAAAAATGGTTTTCTATTCTCATGTATAAGATACCATGCTTTTTCATCTAAATTAGCACTGATTTCTACTAAAACCATCCTTGATCATGATTTATTTGTTCACAAGAATTGAAATAAACGTCTTCCTTAATAGTTAACACCATTACTCACAAGTTGCTTCTTTTCTTAGAGATTTCTTTGTTGAAAGTCATAGGTACTATAGGTCATGGCAGGCAAGGCAATAACCTCTTTTTCATTCATATATCTTTTTTTTCTCCTTATTATGTTTTGAGGGATGATGCACTGCATTCTTAAAGTCTATAACGTTTCCTTTTGGTATTTGATGATACAATCATACAGGTGGTGCATAGTAATTGATGTGCTTTTCCTAATCATTTCTTGGTCTTAACCTCCCTTGTGCTGGGGTGAGTGTGTACTTCAAATTCTAAATTGTGGGTTTTCTGTAATTGAAATGTTTGTCCACTCAGACCTTCTCCATTCATTGACATAGACTTTGCTTTGACTAATAAAGGATCCTCATCACTACTCCTATATAACACAAAAAAGGAGTCCTCTTTTAGATTTTGTTTCCTTTTCCTATTAGCTCTACAAACGGTTTTCAGTTTCCTGCTAGGAATCTAAAGTTTTACTTTATTTTCTATTTAATGATTTGTAAGAGCCACAATTTCATGAATTGAGAGGTTTCTGTCTGCTTCAATTGAGATGCTGTGAGCTTTAGTGAAGGGTGGGAAACCCTTGGGAATAGTGAGATTTTGGTCCAGGTATATGGTGGGAAGCCATTAATGTAGTTCTCCTTTTTTATACTCTGTTTTCTTGCAAGTTTGTTGTTGTTTTAATTTCTCTATCAATTGACATTGCTGTCTTGTGAATGAATCCTTGGTTTGAGTGATTCAAACTTCAATCAATTGGTATCCATAGTATTCTTTTAGTGCTTGCTTTATATTAGAGAAGCCACTGTTATACCCTTCAGATGCTCTGTTTTAGAGCTGCTTTTCTGACAGAATTGAGACCCCTCCTGAGGAAGATATGACCTTCAATTTAAGGAGACGTTTTGGGATATTCAAGGTCTCCCTAAAAGAGACCTTTGACCTGGGCCTGGTGCAGATCTGGTCTTCTGATCTGGATATATAAAAAATCTCCCAAATATGCCCCTTTGTTTTCCAGATTTTCTTCTTTGACTTGTGACTACAGTTCGACCTTTAGAACACAGTAATTTGGGTTTGTGAACTTTGGTTAAATTATGACCTTCATCAGAAAATGTTGACTTTGACCATACTGTTGACTTTAAATTGTAGATGCATTTACCATGGTAAACTATATTATGACCTTCATCAGAAAAGGTTGACATAGAAAATTAGTTCCACTTGCTTGTAACTAATGTTTCTCTGTCTTTTTTTTTTCAGCAACTGCTCTAAGCCCACCCTTACCCTCTGGTATGAAGCCATAAGTGATTTTTGGATCTACCAACCACTCAACTGGCGTGGATATGTGGTCTTTTGGATGCTCATTTGGTACTGCTGCCTAACTAGTTTGGTATTCCAACAAGACTAAGAGCCTACATTCAAAATTTTGTCATCTTCCAAGTTACATTGGATAAGCTATCATTGGATTTTACTGTTTTCATCTTTTGAATCATCCTAGCTGTCCTATATATGGTAGTTACATTGGATAAGCTATCGTTGGATCTTTTACTGTTTTTCATCTTTTGATTCATCCTTGCTGTCCTATGGTAGTTACATTGGATAAGCTATCATTGGATCTTTTATTGTGTTCATCTTTTGATTCATTCTTTTGAATCATATTACCTATTAGATCTTTTGCACACAAGTCAATGACAAGGAGCTAGACCGCTTGCTGTTGAGTTGTAATGAATTTGTAGTATCAAGACTAGCTAGTCTAAGCTATAAGAGATTAAAATTAACTAGTCACACAAAGCTTTCAATTTTCAGTGCAGATAGATAGATGAGGCCTTCTCATTTTATTCTGAAATTTAGTTTTAATGGTACACTGACTCTTAATTGGTACAATGATACAATCAGATTGGCTTGGAACTGAGAATGGATTTCTCATATTGATGGGTTCCCACACTAGAGATTGCTATGACCAAACATTTCTTGGATGGTCTAGGAGATCTCTTGAGAGTTGATTCAATTCCCAAGCTGGTGATGCTGTCTTGAAACTACTGTGGCTACCATTCTGATCCATTGAATGAGTTTTGCAAGATAAATCCAACTTATATCTGATGAAGAGTGCAAAGTCTATGAAGGTAATATATACAGTGTAATTAGAGTCATGAGTTCTTTTAATTATGATTGGAGCATTTTTTGTAAGTGAATTGTAAGAAATGTATTCTTATTTGGATGTATGGTTAATTTTATATTTTTTCAAATGGACCAGTATACTTATGTAATTATAGGAAATATATTGATTTTAATTTGTTGTCTCAGTTTTGGCAACGGTTATTTTTATACCGTTGCCAAAAAGCCTAACTATATTACCTTTAGCGACGGATTGTTTTATTTTTTTACAACGGTTAATGCCGTTGTTAAAAATATGGTTTTCTGCAACGGTATATTTTAATCTTCGGCCACGGTTTATTATTAACCGTTGCTAAAAATATGGTTTAAAGCAACGGTATTATTTTAACCGTCGCCAAATATATTTATCCTAACGGAACCATTTATTCCGTTGTCTAATTTTGGGTACGCCATTATGCCAACGGTGATTGCAACAGCTTAGAAAATCGTTGTCAGCATATTTAGTAACGGATTTGAATTTCTGGCAACGGAAAAAAATCATTGTCAAAAATGAGTTTTCTTGTAGTGTTTAATGGTGGTCAATTAATAGTTTGGAGGAGAATATGTTGGAGAAAGAAAAGATACATCTCTATGCTTTTGATCATTCATACTATATTTATATAGGTTTATGTATAATTACTGGTATAAGTTAAAATCTCGTCATAATTACTAGGATATGAGCTAATTAACCCATGAATGTGATAGAAGTAAAGTCCAAAAACCACAGAATTATTCCTCTAAACCAGATTATTAAACCAAATAATGTTATTTCTAGTGTCTACTGAATTGTCAAACAATAAATCAGGCGGTGTGATGAGATGAGATAAGCGGTTGACGTAACAAACACTAGCAAACTTATGAGAAACCAGAATTGTAGTGAACTAGAAAACTGAGAATATAGGCAGAAACTAAATAGGATCAGTACTAGCAAACCATTTATCTGATGGGACTGAAAGTAATATAGAATGGAGGTCCTAATGGGGTGAGTATATGGTTAAAATATCAAAAAAAGATGATGGTCAGATGAAGAGAAACAAGCAAGAACAAAATTAGAAACTAAGGAGACAGAATTAGAAACTTTAAAAAAAATAATCAGAACCCACAAATTGCTGATTGGATGAACACCAAGCATGGGTCGAATGTAGCGTAGGAGTAGAGAAACATACTAAAAGCTGAAATGATGTAGATCACAAGTCTATATTGTGAATTCGATTGCTGTGAGAGATAGCCTGGTCTGATGATGTGGCATGTTTTGTTGGTTCAATGGAGCATCACCTTGAGCCCCCACCTAGAGAAAAGCATGAAAGAAGATAAGAGACCAAGATAGAAATACAAACAAAAGAAGATACTATTCACCTTGAGCCCCCACCTAGAGAAAAGCATGAAAGAAGATAAGAGACCAAGATAGAAATACAAACAAAAGAAGATACTATTTACATGAACAGTACCTTAGTTATTGTTCACATGATCAATGATTTAGGGGCAGACATAGACAAGCTGATAGAGATTGAATGCAACTTTGAAGACTTCTAAAAGACTTTCTAGTTATTTAGTTTCTATTTTAGTGTCCTTCCTTTTGTTTTAGAAGTCTGAAATATAAAACGTTAGTAGTTTCTAATTCTAGTTAGTTTTTATTTTCAATTAGTTGCATTCAAAGACATCTTTTTTTGTTAAGATCTTAACTAAAAATGAACATATCATCAACATATAATAAGAGAATAATTAAGAAGAATATAAATATTTTCTGAGATAGACACAATGTACAACAATGGTTCTAGTAAAACTATTACTCATCATATATAAGTTAAACTTTATGTACCATTGTCGCAGTGCTTGCTTCAGTCTATACAAAGTCTTCTTCAACCTGCATACCATGTGCTTCTTACATTTCACAAAGAAATCTTTCGATTGGTCTGTGTAAATTTCTTCCTTTAGATCTCCAAGCAAGAAAGTTGTTTTCACGTCCAACTACTCAATCTTCAAGTATTGACAAGCAGCTAGACCAAGAATAGTGTGAATAGAAGACATCTTCACAATGAGAGAAAAGATTTCATCAATACCAACACCCTTTTTTGCCTGAATACTTCGACAACTAGCCTAGCATCATACATCATTTTCTTCTTGTCATCTTCATTTTTCAGCTTGAAAACTCACTTGTTCTTTAAAGCTTTTCATCCTTTTGGTAGTTCAACTAATTCATAGGTCTTGCTCATATGCAAAGAATCAAGTTCTTCTTGCATAGCTTCCTCCCATTGTTCGTTTTGTTCACAAATCATGGCCTCTTCAAAATTTTCTAGTGCACCAATTTCAGTGAGTGTGACATACTTGCAGCTTTTGGTTCTCTGTGACTTTCGTAGCATGGGTGGTTCTTCTTAAGGTAATTGCTCCCTCTACTCAAAATCACCATGTACATCATCATTTCCATGCACATCATCAAATATTTGAGGAGTCTCATCACCCTCACATTGATCTTATTCAACTTAAGTTTGTCATCCATCATCATCATGTATGGATAAAGGGGGTTGTGTTGTTGATAACTTATCTACAACCTTCTCTAGAAGTTCTTCCTTATAAAAATAAAAAAAAATTTGACCTTCTCAAATGATCACATCTCGAATTCTGACAATTTTCTTATCAATTGGAGCTTGTAATCTATAATTAAGTTTTTCATCTGTATATCCCATGAAAATGCACTGTTTTATCTTGTCATCAAGTTGGGACCGCTCATCTTGAAATATGCACAAAAGTCTTGCGACCATATTTTTCCAAGTGACCATTGAGAACATCTTTCCCACTTCACACTTTTTTTGAAACAATCTATTCAAAGGAATAGATGGAGATAAATTAATTAAGTAGGTAATTATACACATAGCTTTTCACCAAAACTGTTTAAGCAAATTTGTCGTCGAGAGCATGCACCTAACTCTTTTCATAATGGTATGGTTGATACTTTCAACTTTACTATTAAGCTATGGGGTCTTGAGAACTGTTTGCTCATTCCGAATATCGTATGCTTTTTACAATACTTCTCAAGAGACCACTGTACTCACTACTATTATTTATACGAATGCATTTGAGAGATTTTCCTGTTTCTCTTTCAATCATGATATGAAACTGTTAAAAGATTCTAAATAGTTGGTCTTTAGTCTTCATGGTTAGGCTCCAAACTTTCTTAGATGCATCATCAATAAAAGTAGCAAAATACAATGCAACACCAAGTGTTTTCAATCTTAAGAGATCACATACAACAGAGTGAATTAAATCAAGAATTTCAATTTTTCGTTTAGTTAAAACATGAGAAAAAGAAACTCTATGCTCCCGTCTAACTAAACAATCACCACATAGGGACAAAGACATATCTTTGAGATTTGGAAGAGAATTTCCCTTTGACAAAATCTCTATATCTTTCTCACTTATGAGGCCAAGTCATCGATGCCATAAATCAGATTGAGAATTTTAAAAATAGTGTTCACCTTAACTTGGTATAACTAGCCTTCGGTCATGTAAAGAGAACAACATTACGTACCTCTTGCCACAACAAGAGAATAACTTTCATTCCCTATTGCCAAATAGTGATTCATACCCTTCATAATCAAGTTTCCTAGTTGTGACGAGATTCAATCTGAGATCTGAAACATGTCTCACACCCTTGAGAATAAACTTGCAACCAATATTGGTTGTAAAGCAGACATCACCTATTCCAACATGTTCGGATATCCCATTACTTGTCATTCTTACTAAACTAAAGTCTCCTGACTTGTACATGGTATGGTAAAGAAATCTTTTTGTGAATTAGCATGGAAGGATACTCCTAACATCAATTACCCGATTTGAATCATCACATGTTACATTCTAGTATTTTATACTCCTGTATCAATTATCCGTACGCGGCTCTGTGGAGATGTACTTTTTCCTCCCACCCTCTCCCCTTCTTCTCCATACCAGCCCCCACCCATGCTCTATTTTTCGACCTCCACATTATATTTTAGTCCTCAGATATTTATTGTCCAGAAGGAAAAACATAATAGCGTTACTCTAGTATTTTATAACAAAGGCTTCTAACTGTACAATTTTATTATTTGCTACTCTGCTACCTTATATAGCTTTTATATATTTGTCACAAAATTTTTCATAAAAATAAATTTTCAGGTAAAAAGAAACAAGAAAAAAATTGGCCAAATTTTGCGTTCCATACAATTTTGGCCTTAATGCTCATACATCGGTGAGGTCTTCAACTAGGAGATTATATGTAATACCCGTACCCAAAATATAAGGGTAATTTAGGCTTTTCACCTTGTGTGCAGAATCTGTACCAATGGTGGACTAATGATGGATGAATTTTGATTAATTACCACGCTAGAGGTAAAAACCTTACTAGTATTTTTTTAGTGTAGCGTTGTTTATTTATTTCCCTATACTTAGTTATGTAACATTTATTTATAAGCATATAAATGGGGAAACTTGTTAGCCTAGTTGTTAGGATCTTAAAAGTAATTAAAAAGGTGTAAAGATCAACTCTTGTTGGAAGCAATTATAAGGAATTTTATCTATTTTTTTTAAGCAACAGGTGGACCCCACACAATATTAATTGAGAAATTGAGAGAAAATAAGGGTGGAGTATCCCTACGTTTAGAGAAAACGTGGAAGATAGGGAGAGAGATAGAGATTGAGTTGGATTGAAAATTTAATAAAAAAATAGAGAAGAAAGAGGATTGAGTTGGATTGAAAATTAAATAAAGAAATAGAGAATAAAGAGGATTTGAATTTAAAACAAATAAATAAATGGGAATGGAAGATAAAAAGGGAAAATCGTGGATAGCAAATTGGATAAAAAAAAAACAAGAGAGAGAAGAGAGAAAGAAGTTAGAGTTTTAATAGGAGAATTTGAGTGGAATTAGGAAAGAGGGGGAGACACCTAAATCGTGAAAGGGGGAAAGAGACTAGAATTGTGAAAGAGGAAGAGAAAGAGATCGTGGGAAAAAAAGAGAGGAAGAGAGAAAGAAAGAAAGAAAAAAAAAGAAAAAAAAAGAGGGAGGTCTTCCACCATTAGCATCTTCAAGCTTTTCTTTAGAATTTGATTTTTAGCAGACCTGTGAGTTAACATCTATACTTTGTGCTTATTTTATGTTAAAAATATTCTCCTCTCTTGATTTTAAAACTCTGATTTTATAAGCATATGTACAACAACTTTATTTGAGAAAACTATGTTGAAAAATCCATTGATTTATGAGCAAACTAGCATGAGATATAGTGAGAATGATGTTATGATGATATTCTTCATGATTATGGAAGCATGACAATCCTTTGCATGCTTATGGATGTAAGGATGTTTTTTTATTTATTTTTGAATTGTGATTGAGAAGTTGAGCCTGTAGTACGGTACGGGGCATAGTTGTCCTCATCTTTAGTGAGTGAGCTGCGCTTGTAGTACGATGCAAGGCTGGTGTTTGTGATTACATTGATGTGCATGTTCATGATTAAAATTGATATCGTGGTTATGCTCTTGGCCAGGTGTAAGCATGGTGTTGGTGCTTGAGTATGTATATGCGATATTATTTTTTTTGAAATTTGCTATAGAGATGAGTAACCCTAATTTTACGTATATATTTTTTTAACTCTGTTATGGTGCATGTTTTTTTTTTTTAAAATGCTCGTATGAGGTTTAAATGTTACCTTGCTAAGTTTCTTCCCGAAGTTTACCCCAATTATGTTTCAGATGGAGAGACTGTAGATATTGATCAGACCTGTGTGGAGAATCATGAGGATGAAGCTTATGATTGTGAAAGAGACATCATTAGGATTGAATCTTGAAGTTGATTTAAATTCTGTTTTAGACTTGAATTTTTTTTGGACATGTAACTTTGATTAATTTGGGTTTTGAGACGATGTAATAGTCAGTTAAATTTTTAGTACTATTAGAGACTTGAATTTTATTATATTGATTGAATGGATGTGGTTAGAGACTTCCGTTGCAATTTATGTTCTGAGGTCACCAGATGATTTATAAATTTGGTTCACATTCTGGTTCCTATTTTCCTAAGACTTAGATATTGTGGACCGTTAACGACCTAAACTCCTGGATGGATTTGGGGGCGTTACATTATACGTCTAGAAGTCATAATGCATTTGATGAACGCCGCCCAACCACACCCTCTGCAATCCCCTGCACCCATCCCCTCATCTTGCCCCGCAACCCCAACCCCCATCCCTACACCACTGTCTGCAACTCCCACCTACTATACCCTGATCTTTATCTCGTCCCCACCCCTGATCTGTTTTTCCACCCCAAACTAAATTTTAATCTTCAAATACCTTATTGTCCAGAAAGGAAAACATAGCAGCTATACTCTAGTATTTTAGAACAAAAGCTTCTAACTGTACTATTTTATTGTCTGCTATTCTGTTACCTTCTATAGCTTTTACAAAATTTTCATGTTCTTATGAAAATTATCTTCCAACCAAACAAGAAACAGGAATAAGACTAGATAAATTTTGTGCCCATGCCTTTTTGGCCTTAGTGCTCATACATTTGTGAGCTCTTCAGCTAGGAGATTATACATCTCAAAACCATGATGCATTTGATGAATGGATCAACTGTATATCTTTGGAAAATACATTTCTGGTGATCTCAAACTAGATCTAGATTCTGATTAGTAGTATGATATGTTTTAATAAATGTTCTTGGGAGAGAGTGACTAGAATTTTTTTTTGAAACTAGGACACTTAATTGATGTTTTCATCTTATCACCAATCCTTGATGGGTATTTTGAAAACTCTATGTGAGGACTTGAAATATTACCATGTTACCATTAGATACCTGTGCTTTGAATTATTGACTATTGCCTTTGGACTCTTATATGCCTAGAACTAGATTACTAGTTTGTTAGGCTATTTGTACTAAGAATTTGAGAACTGTGAAGGAAGGTTGTATTGGTGACATCAAGTAAGTAGGAAGGTGATTGTGTAGTGAAAATGCAAGATTTAAAGAATTAAGTTGTATTTGATGGACTGTACATATTTGATAAAAATTTGTTGTTAGTTGAAAACCTTAAAGAGTAGAAAAGAAGGCTTTGATTTCAGACTTGGAGAATTTAAGATACAATTCATCAAATTCAAGGATAGAACTGAGAACATTGGTAAATTTACCCATGATTCTATTTGGTTATCTTTTTAGATGGTAGAATGATAATCTGATGTATAAGTATTGATCAGTAATTGTTTTGTTTGTTAGATTATTTATTGCATGTGAGTATAATTTCAAGTTGAAAAGGTTGAGAGAGAAAGCTCTAAGGAATCAATTTTGGGTTTTTTTGAAGTGGTTATTCAAAGCAAGGCAATGATCCTAATTATGAAGTGATTAGAGTTCATGGCTTGTTTAGGATCATTTAAGGGTTTCTATTATTGGTTTACATGATTGATTTTTTTTTTTTTGGGTGAATGTTTACATTATTGAATTAAGTTTTAGTTAGGGGTTATTCCATATGTTTTGTTTGGGTGCAAACCCCTTTGATTGAACCCCTAACCCCATTGAAGCCCTGCTCTATTGAGCAAGATTTTGTCGTCTGGCAGTCGACTGGCATGCAATGACAATCGATTGGATCTTCCAGGTGGTCAGCTGGTTGACCAAACTTCGATTGGCAGACTAATTAAGTATTCTAAAAGTTTTGGTCGAAGCAACGGTCGATCGGTAGCTTCGACTGACAGATCCCCTTTTTTGTGTTTTTGAGTGATTCTGTTTGGGAATGCGACAATTTTGGTGTTCAGACCATGTTTTTAAAAGAATACCCTTTTGAATTGCATGGAAGACTGAAAGTATTTTCCATGCAATTCTCTGCTTCCTTCCTTGATTGATCCAACATAAAGTAGACTGCACTGCAATCAAAATAAGAGAGTACAATTAACGACCATCTTTTAACCAAAAAAATTATAGCAAAAACAGTGACACATTAGAGAGCTAAGCTCACATTAAAGGAACTAATGTGAATATGAAACTTGGAGATTTGTCATTCCTTCTGGTAAATCATATGTCAACTGATCTATCTTCTTCCCTACATCGACGGAGAGCATCTCTTCCAGGTGATTGTTGATTCATATGGATGACAATTCTTCCACACCATTTTTTCCCCAAAATCTTTAACTTGAAGTAGTGTTACCATTTGGATCCAGATCCTCTGATAAAACTTTGATTTTAATTTTTAGTCTTTGTGTACTTCCTATGCCTAACATTTTGATTATTTTTTCATGTGTAAATAGAAATTCAAAATTTTTTTTTTACACATTTATTGTCAAGGCGGATGAATCTCTTCATATCTGTGTCTTTGAAGATGTGAATTTTTATATATATTAGATCTTCAGGATAAAAAAAGCTATTTCTTAAAAAAATGTTTCAAATCCATTTGCACAAAAGGAATATACAAATTTCAATTAACTAAAAGATTTCAATAATGGACTTTGTAGACGCTGATTTTTGTCACCCCCTAATTGGCGATGATGACAATGGGACATGGACGATGGATGACGCACCCCCCTCTTTTCAGACCCAAAGATACCTGGCCCATAAGACCAAGAACCATGCTGAGCACAAAATGGCCCATTTTAGGCCCAAAAACAAGGAAAAATGGCACTGCGCGCCCATGGCGCCGTTGACTCTTCCCACGGCGCCGTGGACGCCTTCCCACGGCACCGTGGGTACCTTCCCATGGCACTGTGGGGAGGTGTACAGGATTTCCACGGCGCCATGAGGGGGTGTGACATCAGCCTGCTGACGTCACCCACGGCGCCGTGGAAAAGTCCCCCACGGCGCCATGGACATCTCCACGGCACCGTGGAGGACTTTTTCGGCTAGGAGAGAGAAAAGGTCCCTCCCTATAAATAGGAGGGTCCCCTCCCACATTTCCCAAGGAATTTTGCATAGAGAGACCCTCCCCAAGTGATTCTTAGTATCTTTGTCTCCCTTTTCACCCTCATTTCTCCTCCTTCTCTCATGAGTATGTGAGTATTTGAAGTTTTCTTGAGGTGGACAAATCCTTCGATTGTCCCTCTGAGTATAGAGCGTTTTGGCTCCTTAGCTTTGGTATCCCGTCTGTGCACGGATAACCATCGAAACTCCCTTGTTACAGACGTTATTCTGTCTGTTTACTCTTTTCCAAATCACTCAAAAGAGCCGTTACTCTGCCAAGAAAGAAGTAGCGTCGATCCATTTGTCCATCTCCCCTGAGCCAGGGGCATACAACCATACAGGTATAATTATTGCATTTTTGTTGATTCAATGTAGTCCTTTCATACTTTACCGTTTTAGTCCGCATTTTCCACATATATAATGTAGTTTATTATACTTTAGTTCAATTCATAGCATCTGAATGTAGTTCATAATATCCCCCATCCCCGTAATAAGAGAGAAACAACATTCGTCCTTATGTAGCATCTAACACAGAGAGACCGGCTTCGGCCGGGCGAGGTGGGTGCCTAACACCTTCCCACACTCGTAACCTGACCCCTTACCCGAACCTTTGGTCAGACCATATGGAGTCACGTAGCCCGATTCCGCTCACCACGGGTAGGGCTACACTTAATGGGTCCTAGGCCCTAACCCTAGGTGGCGACTTCTCATTATGTTAACATTTTTAATGCATGATCCCAATCCCCTATTCATCATACATTGACAATGATATCCACATCCATACACACACACATGTATCTCCCAAAACCCTATGTCACTAATACACCTACAAAAAGGGCTGAGGAAACCTTCGTCCCGAAGGACCGCGGTACTTACAGTGGCGACTCTGCTGGGGACATGGTGGACAAATGTCCACCCGAGGTCAAACTCTCTAAATATGTGCTATCAATAAATGACAGAATGTTCTCTCTAAACTTTTATAAACAAAAAAAAAAATAATAATAAAAGAATATAAAAAAAAAATATACAAAACAAAATACAAAAAATAAATAAATAAACAAATACCATAATATATTTGTCTGGCTAACCCTTGTGTGTACTAACCGCATCATGCATAGTGCTCGAAGTGAAATCAAACGGCGAGGGTACTCCCTGTCGTGCCTTTACCCCCGGGGAGGTGAGGCACGTCATGCTAAGTACTCTGAGATCGGATGATAGCCGCTTCCTGTACCACTTTCTTGCACACATACACTGCATGGAAACTCCTCTTACCCCCGTAGTTAGTCGTTGGACCCCATGAGTAGTCATGGGTAATTCGCGGCGAAGCTACAGCCCTTGATATTTACTGTACGAGTTTAGAATCACCAGCGAGGGTATTCACTAGTGTGCTGTGGAGTGCTCTGCCACTCAAAAAAGGCACTAGCTCGATTACTCTGAGTTTGTGTGACCTATTCTCCAGGTATGTCAAAAGAACCACGTGCCTACAATTCGCGACCACGAGCGATAGGTATATCGGTTCTGTCAAGGGTGGCCTTGTTCTGTCCTATGGAAGCCTACCCATTACATGCATCATGTAGGAAAATAGACCACATATGATTAGGGTACGACACAAACTAACATTTGTTAGCTGTAAGAAAGACCGAGTTTAGGGTCATTTGACGATTAACCTGGTTTTGATATGAGATACCATCAAAGATAAGGAATTCCATAGTCCCACGATAGTCCCTCAAAGAAAAATGGAAGTCCACTTCCATATAATGGAACCTTACATGTCCCTCGAAAAAAGAAGAAAAAAAAGAAGGTGTCTCATCTTGACTCCAGACATAATCATCAATGACTCGGTAACTAGGATCTTTCTTTTGTTTGTTTTTTGTTGTTGTGTTCGAAAATGCTTGGGCAATGACGGCATTCGAAGTCTGGTCTCAGAAGGAGTCTGCTGAAACTCTGATGATCACTCCGATTACTTGAGTCGAATAAAATAATAAAATGAAATAAATGTTATAAAATACCAAAAAAAAATTAAAAAAAAAAAACTCAAAAGGAAAAGAAAAAAAAATAGATAAATAAAATAAAATTCTTCTTTAGCCTTCTTAGGGTCTAAACTAGGTATTCTTCTCTCTTTCGTAGAAGCACGATTCCGTCCTTATCCATCTGGGTCCGACGCGATGGAAGGTTGATTCGAGCCAACCCACCATTCTCCTCAAGATCCCTGATTCCTTCTCAATCTTCTAGTTCATCTTCTGAGATATCACTTGTGAGTAACATGAATCCTCCGGAGGATCACTTGTCTGAAAGTCACGTCGAAGATCGAGTGGATAGGTTGCAAGTAGACATGGACGAAATGCGCCAACTCATGGCACAACTAGTTCAGTCAGTCAATGAACTATCTAGGGGTGGATCCATAGCTGGACCAGCAGAGCAAGAAGTCCGGAAAACTAACTCCGCAACCCTCAAGACTCCAATCATCATACCAGTAGAAGAAGGGGAAGATAGCCACCCTATGGACCCTCCTGAGACTGAAAGGGAGAAGAAAATGAGAGAAAAAGTAGCCGAGTTGGAAGTGGTTGTCAAGGGCAAAGTCAAAGAAAAAGATGAAGAAGACCTGGTGTTCTTTCCCGAAGGGAAAGTCCCCAAAGATTTCAAATGGAAATTGGATAAGTTCGACGGATCGGGAGATCCTAGGGCTCATCTTAAGATTTTTGCCACCATTGCCAGATCATGGGGACTTTTTGAAAACCAAATGGGACAGGCGTTCTTATATTCTTTGGCCGGATCTGCTCTGAGGTGGTTAACCCAGCTTGATCACACCCAAACCCAGTCATGGGCCTCTGTGGTTAAAGCCTTCACTAAGCAATATTCATACAACACTGAGATGGATATTACTCTAAGAGAATTGGAAACCTTGAGGCAAGAACCAAGTGAAGAGTTCTCAAACTACATCATGCGGTTCAGGGAGAAGGCCGCGAAAATGTGGAACCGCCCTACTGAGGAGGAGCAGGTCGAGATATTGTTAAAAAATCTATATGGGGAGTACCGTGAGAAGATATACTACCAGCACATCAAAACATTTGATGCTCTTATGACAATCGGGAAGAAGATTGAAGATAAGATCTTTAAAGAAAGGCAGAATCAGGGTATGACCCGTGAAGCATCAGGAAGCTATTCGGCAAGGAAAAGCCCAAGAGCCAAAGGAGGAAATGCTGTAGAGACAAGCAGCCAGGCGACAGAAGTCCAGGTGGTAGCCACAGAATCCACCCCTCTCGTGATCCAAACTGAATCTGAAGCACCCAGGAGGAATTTCAACTTTGAAGGAATGATGCCCTTGTTGTTATTCACCAAGCTCAAGAAACAGGGAATGATCAATTCCGTTCCTCCTAAGCCTGTGGATTTGAACAATCCACCTACCTGGTATAAGCCCAATCTGTACTGTCATTACCACGACCAACAAGGCCATCATACGGATAGATGCCTAGCTCTTAAGCATGCGATCCAGGACTTGTTTGACGAGGGTAAAATTGAACTTCAGAAGAAGCAGCCGCCAAATGTCACCACAAATCCTCTACCTAACCATGGAGTAAATATGCTTCAAGAGGATGCCGAGCAAGCAGATCCTACCACCTTGATTCATCCAGTCAGGAAGAGGAAGCTAATGAAGGCACACGTCTATATAGCAATGTTGACCAAGAAACTTAAGGAGGAAAAAGAACCACAGATTCGACAAGAGGTGTCTCAGGAAGTGGATCGGCCCGATTCCCCTTTCTATCATCCAAAGTCAGAAGGTGCCACATGGGTAGAATACCAGATACCTGCATGGAAAATCTCACAACCACTGGTAAAGGGGACCTATTCCCTAGAGTCGTCTACAGGATCAGTGAACATGCTGCAGGAAGAGACACCATTCCAAGATCCTACCACATTGATCCAGCCCATCCCGTGGTATTCAGGAAGAGATGAGCAGTCACGGTAAGCATGGGCAGAAAGGATGCAGATTTGCGTTTATTGCCCCCGAACCAACTGTGACGGGAATATCCGAACAGGCGGGCAACCATGTGACCAAGGTAGAGGTATAGCATCCATCAACCGGCTTCGAAAGTTGGATTTCTTGGAGTATGGATTAGAGGGTCTCAAGATAATGACACCATTGTGCAAGTATGGTTTCTCATCATCCGAAATATCTCACATGGTTCCTGAAGAAGAAGAAGGGACTGAAATCACCAGAGTCACACCTCAGCTCCTTAAAGCAGTCTCAGCATTAGCTATTGGACAAGCTCTGACCAAAGAAGTCTCTCTTGCCCATGTAAGGGGAGATATTGACAACAGCTCAGATGAGGAAGACGACCAAGATATCCACGAGGGATGGATAGAGTATGCCGAGCAAAGTCCAACGATGGAGGACGAAGGAGTAGAAGAGATGGATTGGGTAAATAACATCGGAAGCAATGATAATAATGACCCTACCGGCCTTATTCAACCCCTATCATCAGATGAGTATGAAAGCGAAGATGATGAGGAGATATCATCTCCAGAGGTTCCCAAAGGCGATTGGACGGTGTCCAGAGAAGATTTCGAGCGTTGGAACATGAGCGCCTTCTATCAAGTCGCAGATATACTCGATGTTTCCACCCATACTCAAGAGATCCTGTACAAGGCTACTTCTCTATTTCCAGATCTGGTGTGTAGTAACTTCGCAGCACGTTGTGAGAGCTTGGTAATGCCAAATAAGAGCGATGAATTCGCTCGAACCCTCCATGAGCTGAAAAATATGACTTGGTTAGTCAATGCTTTGGCCTGTGATCTGTTCGAAACTCCTCCAGAAGACCTGGTCTTGTATTCAGATTCATTCTCCTATCCAGATCCACCCCGAAGAAGTGAAACCTGGGACGCATGGATCCATGATATCAGCCTCGGGGAATTTCAGATTGACCCCATCAGAGGTGTCTTTCCTATGGACATCGATGATGAAGGGGAAGAGCCGTTGGAAGAAGAACAATCATCTGAAGAAGATGAAAGTGAGCAAGAATCTGCATCAGAGGAATCCAATGATGAAGTGTCTGAAGGGGAAGAAGAAACGGACGATGAGGAACCTTGGCAACCAAGGACACGTCAGGAGAAGTATGAGAACATTTGCGGACCCGCACCATGGGAATTATCATTTCGGGTGAACAAGATCCACGGGGATATAGATAAAATCCAGGAAACACTCATGAAGACGGTGATCTTGGATGATAAGTACCAGGAGGAGCTTCAACAACTGGAATCTGTTAAAGAACAGTGGGCACTCCCTCAAGCAATTCGTCATTTGGAAAACTCTGTAAAGTTAACTTTGGCCTTGACACAAGACCTATGTGGGACTCCTCCCCCGTCTCCGTATCAGGGTGACACAGAATACCGCGCATGGGCAAGAGCACATGATGATTTCTATATGTGTCATGTCAATGAGGGAGAAGCGGTAAATGACCCAACAGGGAATATCCACCCAGTTATTTCAACCCCAGAAAAGAGGTCCAAAATTTCAGTTTCCCAAGGAGAAAAGAAGGATCGCAACTTCTATAAGTCATTGGCGGAAGCAAGGAAGATGTACCAAGCGGCTTCGGAAGCTTTTCATGCCATTGGCCAATTGATACCAGAAGAACCCCATACAGTCCAGTAGGTTGCTGAAAAGCAAGAAACCCTGTCAGGAATCCTAAATCAAGCCCGAAAGTCTATCGTGGCCTTGTCTGATGAAGGAGGTAAAACCCGAATTTGTCCCAAGGGTCCTCTTATCATCACTGATAGTGACGAAGAAGATGGGGACTTTTGCCCAGTCCGGTTGATCATTAAAGAAAGAGAGTCAGAGGTGGCGGAAACCAGGAGTGGCCGAAACTTCAAGAATAAAGAGTTGACAGTGGAAAAATATCGGTCTAGCCAGTCCACGGCAGTTGTTGAGCCAGAAAACCGAGTACTAGACTAATTGAAGAAAGCCCAAGCCAACATCTCAATCTGGGGTTTATTAATGGCATCACCAACCCACCGAGAAGCTGTTCTGAAAGCTCTTACCAAGGTTCAAGTGCCCATAGAAATGGGGCCTAAGGAATTATCTCACATAGTGGGGGCCACTTATGCCATTCAGTCACTCTTTTTCTCAGAAGAGGATTTAGCCCCAGGAGGAAAGAATCACAACCGGGCACTTTACATTACGGTGGAATGTAACAAGAATCAGGTCCCCCAGGTTCTGATAGACAATGGGTCCGCCCTCAATGTGATGCCCCTCAAAGCAGCCAGATGCATGGGTTTATCTCTAGATAAAATGAAGTCGTCTAGTCAAACCATCAGGGCATATGACAATTCCAGAAGGGAGGTGATTGGGATTCTTACCACCAGTGTCAAGATTGGACTAGCCTGCTTTACCATAGACTTCCAAGTCATCGACATTCAAGCATCCTTCAATATGTTGCTTGGAAGACCATGGTTACATTCAACGGGAGCCCTAGCATCAAGTCTTCATCAAAAGCTGAAGTTCATATATGATCAGAAAGTGATTACCATTTTTGGAGACCCGAAAATGGTACACACTTTGGCCAACATTGAAGTAGGCGGTTCATCCTCGCAAGAAGTGCAACTGGGTGGGTTTGAAATCGGCCACATTTGTAATACCTCTGCAAGTGAAGAAGACCAGAGTCTAGGGAAATTCCTGACAATGTGGAGCGAAGCCTCTGTAAAGATTATGAGAAAGATGAAATATTTCCCTGGATTAGGATTGGGTAAAAACCAACAGGGGGTACCGACGTTCCCGGAGATACCAGCCAATGCCAACCGTTGTGGATTAGGGTTTAACCTGAAGAACCCAAGGAAGAAAGTCACAGGATAGACGAATAGTACGGCAAATGGTGAGCCATATTTCAAGACCCTGAACGGGTACTTCGTGAAAGAGGGAGAAGACTTCCCTTATTGTGGAAATCCAGAACCATGGTTCGATCAAGAACAGGGCGAACGTCTACTAGGACTTGAAATATTCTTTAAGAACGAAATAGACTGGATGGCCATGGAATTGGATCAAGCCAGCAAGAAGGAAGTCACAGGGGATCAAGGGATCGACAAACTGTTCAAAGTAGCAGTCATCATTGAAGAAGAAGAAGGAGGACCGGCACCACATCTTCTCATACAACCTCTCCAAGGATCCATAGCGAATTGGGCAAGAATGATGGAAGATTTCCATATTAATGAATCTGAAGTTGTAACCAGCTCTAGTATAATCCTGTCTAAGTCTGTCTCTGAGTCTATATCTGAGTCCGGTGGAAATGTCCAGTCCATTGGGTCTGTCTGTACTCTTCCCCTTATCATGAATGAAATTACTGATTCCGAGTATGTTTCTTCTTCTTCTTCCTATTCTTCTGATGATGATAATGTCTTAGAACATCGTAATCTGTTAGAACAATTGGAGCAAAGAAGAGCTCAACCCGTCCGAGAGGATACCCACCCCGTAAATATAGGGACCGATCAATACCCTCGAATAATCAAAATTGGTGATTCTCTCAACAATAACGAAACATCCCAAATGATCTCTCTCCTCAAGGAATTTGAGGAAGTCTTCGCCTGGTCCTACAAGGATATGCCCAGCATCGATCCAAAGATTGTGCAACATGAATTACCAACACATCCGGAGGCTCGCCCAGTCAAGCATAAGTTAAGAAGGATGCGGCCGGAATGGAGTGAGAAGATCAGGGAAGAAGTAATCAAGCAATGGAATGCAGGATTTCTTCAAGTAACTCAGTACCCTCAATGGTTGTCCAATATTGTCCCAGTCCCTAAGAAAGATGGGAAGGTTAGAATGTGTGTGGATTTTTGTGACCTAAACAGGGTCAGCCCGAAGGATGATTTTCCGTTACCCCACATTGACATTTTGGTAGACAACACTGCAGGCCATACTCTACTGTCCTTCATGGACGATTTCTCAGGATATAACCAAATTAGTATGTGCCCAGAGGACAGGGAGAAAACTGCCTTCACCACACCCTGGGGCAAGTTTTGTTACAAAGTAATGCCTTTTGGGTTGAAAAATGCTGGGGCAACATATCAAAGAGCGGCCACGGCTATCCTACATGACATGATACACAAAGAAGTAGAGGTATATGTCGATGATATGATAGTCAAATCTATTGACCGACAAGGCCATGTTGCAGCTCTCAGAAAGTTCTTTGAAAGAATCAAAGAATACAAGCTAAGGCTGAACCCTCAGAAGTGTGTGTTTGGGGCCAAAGTAGGAAAATTACTGGGATTTCTTGTCAGTGAAAGAGGGATAGAAGTGGACCCTGACAAGATAAAAGCCATCACGGAAATGCCACCACCCCGGACAGAAAAAGAGGTACGAGGGTTTTTGGGCCGCATCCAGTACATCAGCAGATTCATATCTCGGTTGACATCCACTTGTGAACCTATCTTCAAACTCCTAAGGAAGAAAGAGCCGAAAGAATGGAAAGAGAAATGTCAAGATGCCTTTATGAAAATCAAAGAGTATCTACTTTCTCCTCCTATACTTGTCCCTCCAGTGTTCGGTGAACCTTTGCTCCTATATTTGTCAGTAGGAGAAACAGCGATCGGATCAATGATGGCCCAAGTTGGCAAGGCGGATGGAGAAGAGCATGTAATCTACTATGTGAGCAGGAAATTCATCGAGTATGAAACTCGATATGCCCCAGTAGAAAAGACATGTACATCTCTGGTTTGGGTAACTAAGCGCCTGAGGCACTACATGGTGTCACATCCCGTCAGGTTGATCTCTCGTATGGATCCAATTAAGTACCTCTTCGAGAAACCAGCATTGACAGGAAGGATGGCTAGGTGGTTGTTGCTATTATTAGAATTTGACATAACTTATGTCAGTCAAAAGTCTGTGAAAGGGCGAGCAATCTCTGACCATCTAGCAGCATTTCCCTCAGAGCATGATTCCCGAGCAACAGATGACCTCTTCCCAGATGAAGATTTGTACTCCGTAGAAGCCGGACCAACTAGGGGGTGGCAACTGTACTTTGATGGAGCCACTAATCACAAAGGATTTGGCACAGGGGTGTTATTGATAACCCCAGAAGACTTTTACTTGCCGATGGCCTTCAGATTGGAATTTAGTTGTACCAATAACATAGCAGAATATGAAGCTTGTGCTATTGGGTTAGAAATGGCTCTGTCTGTAGGAGTTGACAAAATTAAAGTTTACGGGGATTCCTCTGTGGTAATCTGTCAAACACAAGGAAAGTGGAAGACTAAGGATGAGAAGTTGAGGCCCTACCAAATCTATCTGGAACAACTGACGCAATGCTTCAAGGAAGTTTCTTTTGAGTATCTGCCCAGGGATAGCAATCGGTTCGCCGATGCTTTAGCCACTTTGGCGTCCATGGTAGAATGTGATGCTCGAGACAAGATCCAGCCCTTCCTAATAGAAAGAAGGACTTGCCCAACATATGGAGAACCAGTCAATGCGCTCACCGAGGATGGAAGACCTTGGTATGCTCCAGTGGTCGACTACATCAAGGAAATGAGATATCCTAAAGAGTTTTCAGAAAGAGAGAAGAGGCATTTACGAAAATATGCCACTCAGTTCCTCCTCCAAGGAAACTTGTTGTATAAGAGGTCTTATGATGGTATCCAACTATTATGTGTGGATGAGGATCAGGCTCAAATCATTATGGAAGAAATTCATCAAGGAATATGTGGACCACACATGAATGCAAGGATGCTGGCCAAGAAAATTCTCAGGATGGGATACTATTGGGCCACTATAGAAGCTGAATGTGCTAACTTCGTAAGGCGATGTTATAAATGCCAGATATTTGCCAACATCATTCATATTCCTCCGACAGAGTTGCACTCATTAAATGCCCCTTGGCCATTTTTTACTTGGGGAATTGATGTGGTTGGAAAAATAACTCCAAAGGCTTCAAATGGACATCAATTCGTGTTAGTCGCCATCGACTATTTCACAAAATGGGTAGAGGCTCAATCTTATGCAGTCCTAACTTCCGCCAAGGTGGCAAAGTTCATAAAAGAGAATCTCATCTCCAGATACGGGTGCATAGCGTTGATTTCAGATCAAGGTTTGCATTTCAGGGGAAAAGTGGAAGAACTCGTAATCAATTTGGCATTAAGAGGCATAAGTCTACTACTTACCGACCACAGACTAATGGAGCAGTAGAAGCAGCCAACAAGAATATGAAGGTCATATTGCAAAAGATGGCAGATACACACAATGACTGGGAAGAGAAACTTCCACTAGCTTATGGGCATATCGGACATCTATCCGAACCTCTACCGGAGCTACCCCGTATTCTCTGGTATATGGGATGGAAGCCGTATTACCGGTAGAAATTCAGGTCCCTTCTCTTCGAGTCTTACTCGATAGTCAATTGCCAGAAGGAGAATGGGTAAGGGCCAGGTACGAAGAGCTCAATCTCCTGGATGAGAAAAGGATGAAGGCCATGGATAATCTCAAGAAATATCAGCAAAGAATGGCTAGGGCATTCAATAAAGGTGTCCGCACTCGGAGCATTGAGGAAGGAGATTTGGTCCTTAGAGAGCAGTGAGCTCCAATCCACGACCCAAGAGGAAAATTCTGACCCAATTGGAGTGGACCCTACAAAGTCAAGACCATATTGCTAGGACAGGCGGTCCAACTCTCTGATCTTGACGGAGAAGATCTTCGGGGTCTGGTCAATATGGACCAACTAAAGAAGTATTTTGTCTGAGACATGTGAAGCAATTTGAACTACGTTCGACCTGATTCCTCCGAAGGGATACGTAGGCAACTCGATGTATTCGGGTACGGTCTCAAAAAAAAAGAAAAAAGAAGAAGGTATTGTATCGGTTTCCTCCCATAAATTCCGCCAGCCGGCGTCCCTTGCACATATGGGTAAATCTCGCCATTTGGCCTTCCATCCTTGACCTAGCTTAGAAGTAAAAGTCATCTAGAGCTGGTTATTAACAAAGGATTTATTCATTCTGTGTCACAAAATGCTAACCCAATCCTTGATATAGGTAGCATGAGAGGACCAAAGAAAGAAGGACTCGATGAGCAGTTGCGTCAGTGGACTCTCCTGATGAATGTGGACGAGCCTACACTCCTAGAGGATCACCATCTGATAGTATTGGGAAGGATCGGTTGCTTTAAGCTCCATCATGATTTACTAAGGGAAGTGTCGAAGTGCTGGAACCCCCAATTGCACGCGTTCCACTTCGGAAAAGTCTGGCTGGCTCCGACCATTGAAGAATTCCGGATTTGCATGATGTCACCCCCTCGAGGAAAGTCGTTCCTCCCAACTATGAAGAAAGAACAGCTCTTCAAAAATTTGGGAGATTTCTTTGCCATGAATAAGAAGGAGTTAAAACAAGTTCTCAATTATGACAAGGTGGATGCGTTGAAAGTTGTGAAGATCTTCAACAACAATGGATTTGAAGAAGAAAGACAGATCCGACGCAAAAGGTGGGCATACTTATTCTGTATGATTGGAAGGTACTTATTAGCATCTCCAGGAAAAGGCATGTCCCCAATAATTGCGGAAGTGGTGAGGCAAATTGAAGAAGGATGCGACATCGCTCTTACCGTTTTAGCAGAAACGTTCAAAGGGTTTGATACCATGAGTCGGGTCTCGAAATACGGTCATGATTTCCTTCATGGATCTCGCGGTATTCCAAATGTGGTTGATGGAAAAACTAAAACTGGTCACACCAATTCCGTGTCCTCACCTCCGGCCTATGCATTTTCAAATACAAAGGGAAAAGTCAGAATTGCACAAGGTCCAAGACTGGAAGAAATATTTGGAGGAGAGAGATGTCCAAGAAATCCAGTGGAACTGCCCTTGGATGAAGGCCGAGAGAGAAAAATCAGAAACATCAGGGAACAATTATGTGAGATTCATGGGTTTAACTCACATCAGTTTTTATATCACTTCCTTAGTATCTCCGAGGCAGGAACAACCTAAGATGGAAAATTTCAGAACCTCAAAGATGTGACACAAGAAGTGGTGATGCTATTATCCGAAAAATGTTACAAATAAGTGATATCAATTGGATGTTCCTATCTTTACTTGTTTGTCTTTCTTTTCTCAATTTCTCTGTCCTTACTCATGTAATGGAACCATTTACCAATGGAATTTGTGCTTCTAAGGAAAGGGATGGAGTCTCATGTGCATTTCAAAGAAAGAAATATCCAATGAATTCATAGACAATTCGTTTGTGTACAAAAAAAAAAAGAGAAGAAAAGTGTACATAAAAATTGCACCAGTATCCATACCAAAGTGTATAAACAAAAAAGAGAAGGGAAGGAAAATAAATGCACATAAGTGTAACAATATTTCCAAATAAAAAAAATATAAAAAAAAAAAAAAAAAAAAAAAAAAAAAGAGGAGCGGTCATGACTCAGGGGAGTAATCGTCAACATCCAAGCCTCCCCCCTCTCCGCTTTGGGACGCTATCAAGGCATCCCTCTCGACCTCAGCCCGCATAAGGTTGAACTGCAGCTGATCATTTGCAAGCCTGAGTCTCTCAATCTCTCTCCGACAATGGTCGAGCTCAACCCTCTAAAAAAGGAGAGAGAAAGAGAGAGAGAGGAAAATCAAAAGATAAGCAAGAAATAACAATAATAAAAATTGAAATAAAAAAAAAAGAAGAAAAAAAAAGAAAGAAGAAAGGGGGGGGGGGAAGAGACAAAGTATTACCATACTATGGCCCGCGTCCACACGCGAGATGATCATCTCATCCATGCTCGCCATCATGCGCCTCATATCGGCGTATCGGCTCGCATCCACCTAAACATGATAACCACCCAAGATGTCAAGAGTTTGAAAAATAATGGATGAAGTTAGGAAAGTCGGATGTGCTTACCCCATCATAAGGAAGAGGGAGGCCTAGGTCCGTATCCGCAGCCCGAGGGGGTGGTAAGATGACCTCAACCATCCCAGGCTCGTGGTGGCGAATGAACCACGAATGATACCCTGGGATGTGGTCATCTGGACCAGCAATCCGCAGGGCTAGAACCTCTCCAGAAGGCCCAACACCTGACTCCACCTCCCCTACTCGGGAGGCGAGAGAAGAACTCCCACCACCATAGACCCCTGGAATCATGGGGCGACCTGAAAACGATCAAGAGGAGAAACACATCAGAATAAAAGCTAGATTAACAATCTGAGGAGAAGAGGGGAAAATGGAGAAGATCTTACCTGAGGACCCTCGCGGGTGAGGGGGATGCAGACTGTCTCTCGGAGAAGGAAGTCGGTGTAGTCCGTCTCGGCTAGCACCAACCCAATCGCGGGCTCACCAACCCTCCAGTGCATGATCTCATCCCGATCCATCAAGGCTGGCTGATGGACCCGAGCAGGAGGAGGGCAGGGCACCAAGCGAGCCTCAGACCACTGCAGGGATACTCGCTGTCCCAAGTAAAAAACAAACCCCCATGGGCCCTCAAAAAGGACCTTGCGAGTGGAGAGAGCTGAGGCCCTGTCAAACATGTCCGGCTCTAAAATCACCTCCCCCAAATAAGGACGGAGAGAAGCCTGTCAAGAGAGACACCAGATCAATGCAAAAATAAAAAGGAAGAGGAGAAAAGAGAAAATAAGATAAACAATTACTTTAAATTTACCTCGGTCGGCTGCAGCTCGTTCAGGAGGCCGCGAATGGACCCAAGGTCCTTATGGCGACCGCTCCTGAGCAAGTGGGACTTACGCCATCGCGTAGTCCGAGGAAAGGTGGTTTCGGGGTCATCCCCAGGTCTGAAAGTAGGGACCCGAAACCGAAGGATCTCATAGCTCCACGTCTGCAATAGGCAATCATAAATGAGCTCAAAAAAGTAAGAATAAAATAAAAACAAAAAAAAAAAGAGGGAAAAGAGAAAAAGGTAAAGTTGAGAGAACTCACCCATAGGACATAGCAGCATCCGATCAGGTTCGGTGACCCCACAACCAGATAATCTAACATATCCAGGAAGTAGGCGTACGCCGAGCCCCCCCCCAATCGTAGACCGCGGCCACGTCAAAATGCTCAAAGAAGCGAACATATGCGGCGTCGGTTGTCACTGTAACCGTCATATCGCTGAAGATCACCTCCTCCAGCAAGAATAGGAGGAAGCATCAAGCCTGCTGATCCTGAAGGATGGACGACGACTGGTCTGTAACAACCCTCTCATCCCAGCTACCCCTCAGGACCGACGCGGGGATCTCTCTCCCTGTAACGGAAATCCCCAACTGCTGCCTGTAGTACTCCAGGCGCTCTGATGGCTCTGCCGAGGCTATAATCCTCTCCTCCGGAGTCAGTGTCACGGGTAATCCACCAAAGGGGAATCCCGTGATCATGTAGAAATCTAAGGGGGTGACCGTCGCCTCACCAAAGGGAAGGTGAAATGTATGGGTGCTCGGCCACCACCTCTCTATCAGAGCCCTCACAGTCGGACTGTCCAACTCGCGAGCCAGGGATGAGGCGATGTGCCCCAGCCCGGTCCGAACAACCCGCGACTGTACCACTGGGCAAAGTGTGCGATACCACTCTGAAACTGCCTCCAACCCACAATATTTCTTGGGCGAAGGAAGGGAGCTGTCCTGCAAAGAAAAATAAGGCAAATGGTTAGCCGAGATAGTGAGGACAACAATTAAACAATTAAATAAAAATAATAAAAAAAAAAAAAAAAGAGAGAAAGAGGGAGAGGCTGTAAAAGGGGGCGTCACCCAGATTTGCGTACCAAAGGACACTTAGGGTAGTGTCTGATGGCCTCACTTTAATTTGCGTGCCACTGGGTGCCTAAGAGGGTATCTAGAGGTGTTACCTAGATTTGCGCAACAAAGGACACTTAAGGTGGTGTTTGATGGCCTCGCTTTGATTTACGTGCCACTGGGTGCTTAGGAGAGTATCTAGAGGCATTACCTTGATTTGCGTGCCAAAGGACCCTTAGGGTAGTGTCTGACGGCCTCGCTGTGATTTGTGTGCTACTAGGTGCCTAGGATGATATCTAGGGGCATTACTTGGATTTGCACGCCATTAGGAGCTTGGGGCAGAGTCTAGGGACCTTACCTCTAATCTATGAGGTAAGGTATGAAGCTAATATAAATGAATGCATAAATTGAAAGGAAAAGAGTAAGAATACTGACCTGGCCCCATATGGAGCGGCAACCATGGCGGGCCGTGTCGGCCAAGGTGACCCCTGAAAGATACCATGGAGCCCGTGAATCGCGAGCAGTGGTACTGATTAGTGGCTCCCGGTGAGACTGGCATCCTCGTCGGCGGAAAGACATGGTGTGAGCAAATAAAAAGGGTTTGAAGTCAAAAATCAAAAACAGCAGAGCTTCACAACAGAAATGGGAGTGAAGGAATGAGGGAGGGAACCCTCTATTTATAAATTCTCTATCGCGCCCACTGCGCCGTGGAGGATGGCCCACGGAGCCGTGCAAGCACGGTGCCGCCCATACACCGGGCCGTGGACCATAAAAAAATATATAGATATCCCTTGTGAAATCTCTCAATACTAACTTTCGGTAGAGTGGAACCTTATAAACCATCCAAGTTTGACTTTTGGTTGAGTGGTGCCTTATCACCCTCAAATTGGATCTTCGGGCCGAGTGGTGCCTTATCTAGATCTTTGGTCGAGTGGTGCCTTATCACCCTCAAATTGGATCTTCGGTCGAGTGGTGCCTTGTCACCCTCCAAACTTGATGGTTTCGGTCGAGTGGAACCTTATAAACCATCCAAGTTTGACTTTTGGTCGAGTGGTGCCTTATCACCCTCAAATTGGATCTTCGGGCCGAGTGGTGCCTTATCTAGATCTTCGGTCGAGTGGTGCCTTATCACCCTCCAAACTTGATGGTTTCGGTAGAGTGGAACCTTATAACCATCCAAGTTTGACTTTTGGTCGAGTGGTGCCTTATCACCCTCAAATTGGATCTTCGGGCTGAGTGGTGCCTTATCTAGATCTTCGATCGAGTGGTGCCTTATCACCTTCCAAACTTGATGGTTTCGGTCGAGTGGAACCTTGTAGCCATCCAAGTTTGACTTTTGGTCGAGTGGTGCCTTATCAGCCTCAAAAATTGTTTGAGCAATGCTCATAAGATAAAGATTTGGTTCTTCCGAGTTTTTCTTTTGAGGATTATCGAAAGATTTCATCGCGATTAATTGCCTGTTTTTAGCAACTCTGCCGCCTTTGAGCAAAGCGTCAGCAGTACATGCTCTTGGTGACAAAATTAGTTGGTCTTTTATCTTTACCCTTTGACTGTTGGCACAGGCCTCGGCCAAAGAGGGGCAAACTGTAGACGCTGATTTTTGTCACCCCCTAATTGGCGATGATGACAACGGGACATGGACGATGGATGACGCACCCCCCCTCTTTTCAGACCCAAAGATACCTGGCCCATAAGACCAAGAACCATGCTGAGCACAAAATGGCCCATTGTAGGCCCAAAAACAAGGAAAAATGGCACTACGCGCCCACGGCGCCGTGGACTCTTCCCACGGCGCCGTGGATGCCTTCCCACGGCACCGTGGGTACCTTCCCACGCACTTTGGGGGAGGTGTACGAGATTTCCACGGCGCCATGAGGGGTGTGACATCAGCTGCGACATCACCCACGGCGCCGTGGAAAAGCCCACCGCCATGGACATCTCCACGGCACCGTGGAGGATTTTTTCGGCCAGGAGAGAGAAAAGGTCCCTCCCTATAAATAGGAGGGTCCCCTCCCACATTTCCCAAGGAATTTTGCGTAGAGAGACCCTCCCCAAGTGATTCCTAGTATCTTTGTCTCCCTTTTCACCCTCATTTCTCCTCCTTCTCTCATGAGTATGTGAGTATTTGAAGTTTTCTTGAGGTGGACAGATCCTTCGATTGTCCCTCTGAGTATAGAGCGCTTTGGCTCCTTAGCTTTGGTATCCCGTCTGTGCACGGATAACCATCGAAACTCCCTTGTTACAGACGTTATTCTGTCTGTTTACTCTTTTCCAAATCACTCAAAAGAGCCGTTACTCTGCCAAGAAAGAAGTAGCGTCGGTCCATTTGTCCATCTCTCCTGAGCCAGGGGCATATAACCATACAGGTATAATTATTGCATTTTTGTTGATTCAATGTAGTCCTTTCATATTTTACCGTTTTAGTCCGCATTTTTCACATATATATAATGTAGTTTATTATACTTTAGTTCAATTTATAGCATCTGAATGTAGTTCATAATATCCCCCATCCCCGTAATAAGAGAGAAACAACATTCGTCTTTATGTAGCATCTAACACAGAGAGACCGGCTTCGGCAGGGCGAGGTGGGTGCCTAACACCTTCCCACACTAGTAACCTGACCCCTTACCCGAGCCTTTGGTCAGATCATATGGAGTCACGTAGCCCGATTTCGCTCACCACGGGTAGGGCTACACTTAATGGGTCCTAGGCCCTAACCCTAGGTGGCAACTTCTCATTATGTTAATATTTTTAATGCATGATCCCAATCCCCTATTCATCATACATTGACAATGATATCCACATCCATACACACACACATGTATCTCCCAAAACCCTATGTCACTAATACACCTACAAAAAGGGCTGAGGAAACCTTCATCCCGAAGGACTGCGGTACTTACAGACTTTAATGTGAAACAGTGGAAATATACAATCAAAAGATGCATCCACAAAGGCTTAAGTATTACACCCGCACCCGAAATATACCTTAATACTCCAGGGCAATTTAGACCTTACCCAAATGGTAATGCTATGGTAGCAATGGTCAACATTAATGACCTTGAACCTAATATTTTATTATAAGTGTCCCCTTAAAGTCTTGGGAGTACAGGTCAAAGCCCCACAACTTTCCTTGAAGTTTGGGCCCTGACAGTAACACCGGAGTCACGAACAGACTCACTCGAACTGAATCCGCTCAAGGATCCGCCCGTGCTGTTGCCTGTCCTTTTGGTTTATTTTCCTATGGGACCCACATCCCCGTGTCCCGGACACTATGATTTGATCCCCGGATCAGATTGACCCTCATCCCTACCTTCCTATGGTTAGTTGAGCCATGAAAGTGGCCCCATAAGACTTAACTTAAAGAATTAATGAGTTTTATATTTAACTCAAAACCAAATAAAGCCTAAGGACTAATAGTTCTTCTGAGATTTAAGGCTAAACCAAACATATCCTAACTAACTAACTAACTAACTAACTAACTAGACCTAATGGGTAAAGACATGGGCCAAACTAGACTTAAAGTCCAGCTAAAACCCATGCAAACCTAGAGGCCACTAAGTGTTTGAGGGCACCTAACCAAACAGGCCCTAAGGTCCATTTCATTTTATAGCCAATAGGTTCTTTTTAGGTTTGAGAAGTTGGGTTGGTTCAAGGACCATGGGTTTAATCTTGGCCCAATAGTTGGACCATGGCTTGTTGTAGAAAAAGGGAATAAAGGTAAGGGTAGTTCAAGGAGTTTACTTTTTATTGTTTATTTTAGCCTTAAAGGAGGAAGCTCTTAAGCTTTTCCTCATTTCTCCAATTGCTGAAACCGTAGAAGAGAGGAAGGAAAAGAAAAAGAAGAAAAAGAAGAAGAAGAGAAGGGAAGGGAGAAGAGAGGAAGCTACTGTCCTCCCCTCCTACACCTCATCTCCTCCCTCCCCTCTTGCTGTCCGGAGAAGGAAAGAAGAAAAAGAAAAGGAAAGTAAGGAAAGTAAGGAAGAAGGAGAAGAAGAAAAGAAAAGGAAAGGAAGAAGAAGAAGAAGGAGAAAGAGGGTTCACCTAGCCTTAGGTTTTACTTCTCTATTAGAAGTGAATGAGTCTTCCATCTCTCCCTCTCCATTTTCTTATTTATTAGATTAAGGTTTTGGATCTTGAGGTTGGGAGTAGCTTGGGTTCCACTTGGGACCCAATGCTCTTGTGTTGGAGCTTGTTCTTAGTCCCTTTGGATGCCTTTGCACACCTTTAATCCTCCCAATGGTGTACAATACAACCCAAGTCATGAAAACCTAGGGATTTCACCCAAAAACCTAAGTTTGGGTTGAGGAATTGGATATAGACCATAGATGCCTTAATGCATTGTGCCATTAGGATATTTGGGACCCTAATGAACCTTGGAAGTCATCCTTACAAGCCCTTGAAGTCATTGGGGGCCTTGGGAACTAATTTGGATGAGGTTCAGAGTTGAAAAACTCATTCTTGCTGTGAACGAACTCAGCGGCGGACTCTGAATCATGCATCCGCCTGTGGATCCGCCCCTTTAAGGTGTGTCTTAGGGTTCGAATGGATGCATGGGCGGACTCACACAACATAATCCGTTCGTGAATTTGCCTGCAGTTTATAGCATGACCACTGCTCAGTATTTTGACCATAACTTTGTCTATACATATCGTATCGACATGATTCAAGTTGCGTTGTAAAATAGAATCAAAGGGATACATTTTCTATGAAGGAACTGTAGATCCAATTCAAATAAAAGACTATAAAAAGTGGGCCCAAACCCAGCTGATATATTTTGACAGCAACTTAGGAACATGATTGTAATCCGGTGACCTGGCCCACATTGTGGCTGCTTGTGTAAGACTTAATAAATCTTATTGGGGGTTAATTATCACCTAAAGTACCCCCTAAATGTATTAATTAATTGATTTATCGGGATGCCAAGGTCTACCCTTGATGCCCTCAAAACCCCCTTGTTGTCCTAAGGGACTTGTGCCCTCAACCTAGAAATGAAAAATCCTAAGAAGAGACCAATCCATGGGATCTCCCAAGACCAATGGATGATATGAGACATTATATCCTTAGTAAGGTTTAGGACACCCTCCCCTAGCTCATAAGGCTGTTGGATCTCAAGAAGAAGGCTGGGAATCAGACTGACTTAAGGATTTCATGTTTAGAATTACTTGTCTATAATACTTGGGGCTCCTCTTGGGACCCGTCCACACTTTCTAACTTTATGTTTCACGTATCCCTGGGCTACTTAACCAGTGCGGGAGAGCATATATCAAGGCAATTCATACCAAACACATCGAACGATATCCGAATTATTGTGAGTGAGTTTTGGGTGATGTTTGGGCTTGTTATATATGTATATATATATATATATTCCATTCTTAACATGTTGCATCCTTGCATATAAACTATGTTGGATATGAATTTATGAAATGTGGATATGTTTACTTTATTTCATTGTATCGGGTTACGGTGCCGGGTATGCCGGTGCCGGAACCCCCGAAATGCTTATGATAATAATTGCTTACCATCTTGGTCTGTATGCGCCGTGCCGTGTTGGTATCCGGGTACTAGATGGAATGGGACGTTGATGCAATCGGAATACCTCTCAAGACGATAGAATTTGCATGTAGTATATCTGTGGCTAGGATTTATGCTCCCATATGCTACGATCCTTGCCAACAGGGGTTTATGTATTGGATAGTCTGAGCACCTAATGTCTATGGAGGCGGGAGAAGCCAGGTTAGGGGTAGTGATGACTATCGGGGTCTGCCACTGGGTAGTCATGATGACTTCTACCGGCGTAGGTCCTTTGTGATAATTGAGGTTTCACTGGGGTGATAGGATAAGTGACCCTCAGTGTCTCCCGAGTTATCACAGTAGCATATACCATAATTTAGATTGTTTGTTAGGTGAAAAATATATTTAACATTACATGCATTATGGACTATGTGTGATTGTGTGTATGTGCATTCCTCATCCCCTCACTGGGCTCAGTGGAGCTTACCCCCGCTGCGCAACCCTTTTTAGCTGTATGCAGGTGATGAATGATGGTGATCCTCTTTCTTTTGATGTGGGCTGATCGGAGCTGTGATTTTGGACCTTGATCATGGCATATGCTCATGGAATGTGCCATTGAGGCACAATTTACATCTTTTGTTATTTTGTTTATCATGAGTATTGTATATATTTGGTAGTATTTCTACTGTTACAGTTTCTAGTAAATCTTTTGGGTCAAAATGTTAAACATTAAACTGTCTATCACTTAAACTTTGAATCCTTTGTATCTGTAACGCTTCCGCCCAATTCTGATATTTTGGAATGAAATATTCCTTTACTTTCTGCATTCTAATATTATTATAATTTAATATTAGTTTAAGACTGTGAGTTGGCCACTGCATCGAGATCTTGGTAGTGGTTAGGATGTTAGTAAGCATCCTAGTCATACCCCCCTTTTATAGTATTTTATCCCTTGCCGGGATGGGGGCATGACATTAAGTCTTCTAGCCACTGAGACCTCTCAATACTCGGTTACATTTTGAAATAGAAGCAAACTTTGTATTTCATAGAGATAGACAAATGCAATAGCAGAATAAAGAGAAGATAAAAAAATGTATTTTTTAAGTACTCTAATGGTGGATCTACTTTCCCTCCTTGATTTGCCTATTATTGTTGTGGATTTCAATTAATGAGGTGTTCTCAGCCTCGAATAAATTAGGTGGGAGGGAGACCTGTGGATCTCAATAAGAGATCTTTGATCCTTCTAATCAACCTTATTCAGGAGTTAACCCATATGTATTGGACATTGCTTGGATTGGTGAGTTGACTGCTCGTTGGGGTTATTAGCCCACTCTTTATTGTTTCACCATGTTACAAATGATGCAAGAATGAAAAGGGCAAGGGTGTTGCCACGAAAGAGGAAGCGTAGAGGATTTACACTCCTTTACTTTAATTTTTGACGATAAACTTGTTCATTAAAATTTTGATGAATGTTAAGTACTGATATTGAAGGTTTTAACATCGAAGGAAGGATGTAACATATTGATTGATACAGTTCAATTTCAGTTTGTTTAAGGATGTATATATCATGTGCTAATCCTTGTATATCCTCTTTTGAATGGAAATGTACATAATGTGTAAAGCCACCAGGTTCCATTTTTGTTTATTGTTTATCTCTAATGGTTGTTTTTGAATGTCTTCATCTTCCACTTTAGATCTATAATGAATGTTATAGTTTAGTTTTTCCTTGTAAGAGTATTATAGTAATTTCCCTTCATATGTTCTAATATAATCTTACTTGTATTTAAAGCTCAGGCTATGAGGGGTAATCTAATAATTAACCCATTTGACCTAAACCTTAGTTTTCCTATAAATACTAGCTGGAGGCAGCACCCTGGGTATTCCAAACTCGATACTCAGGGTGTAATGTTTTAAGCAACCTTGTGCTTAAACCCTAAACCCTAACATTCCTTGCACGGTCCTAGCTAGGTGTGGCTTTGTGGGCCTGGTCCGACCTGTAGTGTTTGGGATCGTGATAGAGGGGGTGGGATTGCAAGACAGGTGAGGGGATAGGTGTAGGAGTTGCAAAGGACGGGGTTGGGCGGCATTGCAGGTGGTGAGGGAGGTGGTGTTCTGTGATGATGATGAAGAAGAAGAAGAAGAAGAAAAAAGGTAGGGGTTGAATAAAAAAAACAAAAAACGAGGGAGGGAGAGAGAGAGAGAGGAGGGGGGGGGGTTTCAATGGGTAATCAGTTACTGGAGGGACATATGTCAGCTTACCATCATATGTGGAGAGTATTTACATACGGAACTGATCTAGACTCCCCCCCCCCCCCCCTTTCTAGCCTGATAGGCTAACATCTCCATAAAAGTCATAAGGTGATTATTAAATCCATAATTAAGCATGTAGAAAGTTGATTAAAATTATTTTGCAATCCCATAAAAACTTTAAAACACCTCCATGCCCATGCGATGTCTTCTTGCTTTGGAATGAGCTTCCCTCGTACTAGAGGTCTAAACTTTAGCTATTCAATGTTCCATCTACAAACTTGCCTTGACTTCGTGAAGAAAGCCCTTAGTTTGAGTCTCAATTTCATCTCCTGCCAAGCCACGATCAAGAGCCAAAAAATAAAAAAATTCTTAAACACAAATAAAGATACACAACCAGCTTCTCCTGAAATAGTATCAAAACCCTTCGCTATCAAGATGATAGGATGGTCTTTGAAAATATGAACCAAAGAGTCGAGAGATTCATAAATTAAGAGAGGATCCAACTCTTCAAGGGTATTATGGGTCTGAAATGGAGAAATTTCTCAATTCTCTAATCTATTTGTTGATATTGAGTAAGACATATGAGGAGTTTAGTTTAAGATCCAGAAAAACAACCTAAATCCTATGTAATCCATAAAGTATAAAGGGATTGAGAAGACACTAAAGAGCCATGAAACCAATCCATTTGTTGATACTAAGTTAGTTTGGCAATTTAATACTATGTAGATAGAAAACTATCTACATAAGCAAGGGTTAAATATGATGGATGTGGTTCCTCTTGTATTTTAAGGGACCCTACTACTCAAATAGGTTGATTTTTTTTTCAAATAATTTTTATTTCAGGGCGTTCTTGAATTCAATCTATCCGAATCGAATCAACACTTCTTAGATCAGGCTAGGCCTCTCCAGCTGAGCTGGGCGCTGGGGGCCGACTCTTTAGTCTTAAGAATGTTGGTTTTAAGAATGAGTGATTGACCTTCTCCAACACTTACTGCCTAACCTGAGAGCAAACAACTATGCATTCCACTTATTGAACAAGGTGTGTTCCACGGTCGGTCTGTGACACCTGGATGCTGAAGGCGTCCTTGGGGTGATCTCGTAACATTAGAATAACATGTAGAGAAAACATACTTATCTAAATTTGATTGCATGTCTAGGTATTGATGCCGACAAAATGTTTGTTAAATTTTGGGCTCTAACAAAGCTATTGTGTGGCAATTATAATGGGGATGTGGGACCTTAAATGATGATTTCCCTTGGTTTTCAAGGGTTTTTTTTAGTTTTTTTTTTTTTCTTTTTTGGGTAAGGGTTTTTGTAGTTGATAACTAATTTTCTCTCATATGGATTAATGAAACACATGTTCTTTGAACATTTGCATTTTAATTTTGGGCTCTAACAAAGCTATTGTGTGGCAATTATATGGTCTATGACACCTGGATGCTAAGGGTTTGAGTCTCATATTTGCACATTTGCATTTTAATGATCTCTAAAGAAACACATTTTCTTTAAACTGATTGTAGTAGAGGGACCATTATGGGGAAGAGGGGGGGAACTGTACTTGACAAACCAAATGAGACCCAAAATCATTGGATATGTTGTCCAATCATCATCTAACAAAGAATTTCATACCATTCTAATATTTGTACACATCATTTTAATGATCTCTAAAAAATCACTGTTTATGGTACAATGTTCATTAACAAAAAAAAATAAGAAAACAATAGACAAAGAATTAAGCCCAAGTACATCTTGAACCAAGAATTGATAAAGAATTGATATTCTTTGAAAAGATTACAGGGAAAATTATCTTCTACAATTTTCTGCCCGGCCCAATTCTCTAGTGCCTATAATAAGGGAGGGATGGACCGCATCCGGGCAGAGTGTTCAGGCAGGGGTGGAATGGTTATTACGCCCCCCTTGTTAGGGTCACTAGGGGAACTGGACCGGACAGGAAATTGCAGGGGATAAAGATCCAAGATTAACGGGTTTTTGTTGATTAGACCAAGTAATTCTTGAACCAATAGAGTGAAAGCTCCTCCAAACAGATCTAGTTCACTAATGTTCTCAAGGACTGGGCTGTTGGGCTATTGAGGTTCAAAGCTTTGCTTGCCAATGTATCATCGGGTGACAAAATCTCAATGAAATCACCAATGAAAAGAAATGGAACCTGAATTTGCAGTCTTCCCAAAAAGCAATATGAATTTGTGACTGGAGCGGACCATACACCCCGGTTGAACACCATGAATTACCTATTATAGGATCATCAAGATCAGGTTCTCTTGGACAAGGTTTAAAGTATCAGTATCAGGTATCATAGTGGAACGGTGATTTAAGAGACGTATCATATATCGTATTAGATTAGAGATATCCAAGATACGTTAAAAATACACATGAAAATACACTTTTGGAGGTAAAAATAATATAGATAAACAATATAAAACATGTATCTTGCATAAACATTAAAATAGAAGGAGGGGGGGGGGCAACGTATATAACGAAACAAGTGTATTAAATTGAAATTGTTATAAAAGATGAGATTTCTTACATATAGTAATAATCTATTGCCATGAAAAGTGGCAAGATGGTTCAAACTCATATTTGAAAAGGTTCTATATTGAGCCTGAAACCAACATGGGCTTTTTAATGGCTGTATTGAATTGTATCGTATTGTATCGGATATAGCTCAATACAAACCGGTACTCTCATCAAAGACTTTAACAGACATATCAACAAGTGCCGATATGTATCGATGGTATCATGTCGATCAATACACAACATTTATAAAAAACAATATGTATCGTTATATACACTATTCGATACGGATACGTCTCATACAATAAAAATACGGGCCGATACTTGAAACCATGCTCTTGAGCATTCCAGAGTCCTGAGCCTCTTGACCAGGAAACGTTCATCTATAAAACTGTCAAGCCCCATAAATGCTGATGTGGCAAATTCTGATAGGTATGAAACGTCACTAATACTTTACCAAAAAAAAAAAAAAACGTCACTAATGCTGTCACACATACTTATGTGAAATTACCGAAGTCTTCAAACGAATTCGGCTATCCTCCAGACATTCCTGTTTTGACTGGTCTGGATCCTCCAGCCCCCGCCATGTTAAATGACCCAAACATTCCTGTTTTGGCTGGTCTGGATCCTCCAGCTCCCGCCATGGCTGGTGGAAAGTCAGGTTTATCTTCAAACGAATAACTGTATAGACCAGGTGTTTTTAATGTTGGAAGGACATCCGTCGGATTGGTATCTTAAATCTCATCTCAATAAACAATTAAATAAGGACCGGTAATCAGTTAAATTGAAGACCGTTTTGCCTTGCTCCCCAAGACTCTCCCCTTCAAAAACTTGGGGAAGAAACCGCAGGAATATTCGAGAAGAAGCTTCGAGGCTCAAAACCCTCAAAACTATAAATACCCTCTCGCTTCTCTTCTCATTTGCAGTCTTGTTGGTTTTCTGCTCAAATCTCTCATTGTTCTTTATATATCAAAGGTTTTCTTGATTGATTCTCAATTACAATAATGCCTCGCCGAAGCTCTGGAGGTAATGTTTCAACTTTCACCTTCATGTCTCTTTTGATTCCTGAAATTCCGTTTCTTCCAGCTCTGTTTTTTTTTTTTTTTTTTTTGAGTATTATGTGTTGTATTGAGTGCTCCTTTTTTTACTTGGGATGTCTGGTGGAGTCTCTTTTATGGTCTGGATGATTCAAATGGCTCTGGTTCTAAATATTTGTTTTTTTTAAAAAAAGTTTGAAATCTTATGCTTGTTAGATTGATATTAATTTACCTTGCACAACTCTGTAGTTATTGGTGAATCTAGTTCTGAATTAAATCCATGCTTACAGGAGAGGATTTAAATTTTTTTTTTTTTAATTTCATAATTGCTTGAATTTTGGAAACAAGAAGAGATAGTAGCTGAATTTTCAATTAACCAGTGATGCAAATCGTTCTTTTAAGCTTTCCATCTTTACTTGCTGATGTTCTAAAGGATGAATAATTATCTTAAAATTTTAATGTTGCATTAGCAGGAAGGCCAGCACCTCGTGCAGCATCTCGTGCTGCTCCAGTGCGTAACCTACCTCAGCCAGGTAATTTCTTATTGTTCTTTGATTTTTGTTTCTATCTCTCTACTCAAATTCAATTTTTTCTTCTCTTTTCTTGACATCCTAACATTGCCTGAGCTTTGATGATTTTAATTGATTTGTATCTACAGCAACCCCAGCTCCTCCTCCGGCACCTATTCGGGGTGGCGGTGGATCCATGGTTGGAGGACTTGGTGCCACCATTGCTGAAGGTAGGTTTAATATTTCAACTTTGTGGAATACTTGTCTCGGTTATTTAAATTTCTCTATTTCTCTAATTGTCTTGTCTTAACTCACAGGAATGGCTTTTGGTACTGGAAGCGCTGTTGCTCACAGGGCTGTTGATGCGGTGATGGGTCCTCGTGTAATTCAACATGAAACTGTGGTCTCAGGAGCTACTGCCGCTGCTGCACCTGCGTCTGGGTCTACAATGGGCAATGTTGGAGGAGCAGATGCTTGCGGTGTTCAATCCAAGGCCTTCCAAGATGTATGTTCACTCTCCATATAGAGTAATTTTACGTTTATTTTTCCTAAACAGGTGATGCTATAAAGTACTCCTTTTATACCTTAATTCTTAGAGGAACCCAATTTTTTCTTCTACCTTATATTGTCTATTTTGCTGATGATGACTAAGACATCTCTCTCTCTCTCTTGTGCGCACATGCACTCAAAGCTTCCACAATCCACCCACTGACTCACCCATGGTGTTGTCTTACCTCGTCTGATTCTGCAATTCTGTACAACTTTTTTGTTTACAAGGTCTTTCTTGGTCAGAAAAAACAACCAAAATATTGAACCCCAACAAAGAAGTTAGTATTGAGCATTCTACTTTTAAAAAAATGCTTTTGCCTATTTCAGTGTTCACAGGATCTGTTGTGTTGGGAAAATGTGGTTTTAAAGTTCGTTTGTTCCCATTATGGTTTTAAAAATTGGGAATCGGATTGGTGAATTGCCCGATTCGAATCGGAATTGGCTGTCACCAATCCTGATTGCCACCACTCCTAATCGGCAGATTCCTAGTCATTTTCTTTATAATCCAATCTTGAATTGGACCGTTCATGGGCCGATTCGCGAATCCTGAACCGATTTAGGCTCGGATTAGAATCCTCTCTGACCAATTCCATTTCCGATTCCAAGTTTTAAAACCTTGGTTTCCCATCCTTACGGCTCTTTGACTCTATTATCACAATTAAAGGTTCATAATGTTTAAATCATGAGACCTAAATGTTTATATGTTCATGTCCATGATAATCTCTGCATTATTCCCTTGCTGACATCTGTACTTGTTGGGATCTTTATCCTCTCAAGTGCGGTGCACCTCACTTGTGCATGGTGCACCTTTAGACTTCATCCTCTCAGTCTCATGGCCACCATCGGATGCTCAAGTGTGGTGCACTAGCACTGCACTTGAGAGGATAAACATACTTTTGTTGCAATTGGAATGAGTGCAGGATGGCCTTAGGGTTAAGGCATGCATAATAAAGGTATGAATGAATATGTCCACTACGTTCTGATCTTTCTGTCTCTGCTTGCAGTGCCTGAACAATTATGGTAACGATATCAGCAAGTGTCAGTTCTACATGGACATGCTCACTGAGTGCCGTAGAAGCTCTGGTGCTGTTATGGGTGTTTAATGGAGTACACAAATAGTGGGATTTCTTGGCTATATATGTGTCTAGTTTTTGCTAGTTTAACCATATCCAAAAAAATATTTGAGTGATGTGAGTGATAAGTTCTTGAAGGGTTATTACCTGAAAAATAAATGTGGAATTCCTAGACACTGGTACTTTAATTGCTGTGAATTGTGAAGACCTGATAAATTGAGCTTCTAATTTTATACAAAATGGATTTAGATCTAAAATTCAATATTTAGGTCCATTTGTGTTGTATTGCATTTCTTTACCACTCGTCAAACAATGGAAATTTTGGACTAACCCATCAACCAAAATCTTTCTGTTATGCTTCTAGATGTGATTGATGCTGTGAAATTGCAGTCTTGACAACCCTTTCTTGAATTTTGCTGAATCTCATGGATTTGCTTATTTCTTTTCAGAATGTGCCAAGCTCACAGATCTATAACCTTCAAACTCTAATCACAACCCTACTTCCTCCCCCCCACCACCCTTTTCCTATTTTTGGGTTCTGATCTGCCCAGGTTCCCATTTGATGTGTGCAGATAGGACCTTGAGTGTCCTGTGAGGCTAGCAAAACGCTTTCTTGCATAACAGTGGAAAGGGGAAACATACATGATGTTTGTTTTAGAAAATTATAAAACTGGTTGTCAATGACAGACCATATTTAAGATGAGGCAATGTTGTTGCAGGTTGCCTCCACTATTGCCTTCTTATTGCCCCTTTTTTTTGTGTTCAGCATGAAGATCATCTCGTGGAAGAAGGATCCTGATTATGTGTGTCAGACTTTGTATCATAATCCGATAAATGAGATTGACTTTTTTCTTAAAACAGAAAAAAGATAAAAAGACGTCCCCCTCTTCTTCTTCCTGAGCATTACCAATAATATTTATGTCTTGGATTTCATATGTATAGAATTATTACTATTCTATTGTATCTATTATTATTATTAAATTGATTATTGATATTTTATATGAGACAAAAAAAAAAAAAAAAAAAAAGAAATCACAAGAGAAATTGTATATTAATGGAGAAAAGAAAAAATAAAAATGTGGAAAACAAGACAGGGATTCTCTACAATGACCCGGTAGACCAATTAAAAGGGATGTAGCGCAGCTTGGTTGTAGTTATTGATCTACAATCTATAGGGTTATTCTAAAACTTAGATATTGCTGTATTATACATTTATACTTGTGGTTTTAAACCTAGAGAGCATGTTATTCAACTCAGTTACGAGTTACGATCACAAGGTTCCTGGAGCAGATAATCGAAATTACTCCACCTTGGAGAGAGATGGTTGTCTATTGAGTGTGGAACAGAATCAGACAGCCTAGGAAAAGTTGCATGTAACAGAGGACTCCTGTTCTCTGTATAATGAGTACAAGAACCTAATTAAACTTAAATTATAATTCCCTATATACAATATTCCTTGTTTAGACAAACAAACTCTTCAACAGTTAAAAAAAAAAAAAAAAAAAAAAAAAAAAAAACGGGTCGTACCTAGTGCACAAGGCTCCTGCCACTGCGTTGCTTTTTCAAAGATGCTGTTTCCAGAGTTGGTCACAATGGAATAACCTTACCATTTCACCAAGGCCCGCCCTCTAGGAACTCTTCAACAGCATTCTTGAAAATACAAGCCTTGAAGCACTTGGACTATATTTTTGATATTTATAGTTGTTTCTCACCAGAGGGTGCGCCTCGGTGCAACGGTAAGGTTGCTCCATTGTGACCACAAGTGGTCATGGGTTCAAGTCTGGAAATAGCCTCTCTGCAAAGTAGGGGTAAGGCTGTGTACATTATGACTTTCTCCAAACCCCACAATGGCAGGCTTCATGCACTGGGTATGTCTTTTTATTGTTGGTTCTTACCTTTTAATATGTTTGGCATCCAAATTTGGTTCACTGTTTGATCTCAAAACTCGTAAGCTTCTCAAAATATAATTTCTATTTTTTAATGAAGTGATTTAATAGTATTCTATTTTTAAAGACACTGAACCGACCATTTCTATTGGAGTACTTTTCATGAGATGGTATTGGCAAGAATTACCATTTCCAGAACAAGAAAGTGTACTAAACACTGTTCTATTTGAACAACAGTTGGGTTGAACGAGGATAACACAATTTAAGTATGCTACACACACAGGAATTTCAATTATTTGGGGTTTAAACTCGAGGCGTCCTTGCTCACCTAATAAAACAGTAACCTTTAAATCAAAATATGGATGAGATTAGGATCCCAAAGAAAATGGATCTGCAAGTTTTGCATTAAGATTCTCTATTTACAATAACGAAAAGTTGCATTGTGATCAGCAAACAGTAGGGCTTAGAGCCAAAATACAGATACTGTACAGTTAGTGGATAGGATAGGCTTCTTTCAGAAGCCAAAATAGAAACTTCTTCCCCAAAATCTGAAATACTATTTCACAGGGAAGAATACTCCATATTGATGATTCCCCATGAATAATTATGTGAAACTAGCAAATAATTTTATCCGACTATCAGAAGCAGAGATTGCCTGACTGCTGGAACTGAACAAATTAATGAGCCAAAGATACCAGTTAGAGCATAAGCAATTGCGCAAAAAGGGAGTGCTTCAGGCTCCTTTGCTGATAATGCTGCAGTTCCCAATCCATGAGCACTGAAACCATCAGAATAGCAATTTCAGCATGCATCGAAACAGTGGCACAAGGATCCTTCATAAATATTCGGGTTATCCATTAAGATAAGAAAGAAATAATGGAACTTTTGTTACATTTTAAACAAAATATTTCTGTATGTCAGTATGGTATAAATATATGTAGCTTCATAAGGTGTCATCTTGATAAATCCTTGAAAGGAGATGTTAAAAAATTTTGTCTGCCAACAATTCTATTAGAAATGGAAAAGAAAAGAAATACAGTATATATGACCTTAACGTCTCCAGGCAACAAGAATTACCAGTAGTGTTACCTCTTTAATCCTTACTTTTTCACCTCTTAATTCAAATTGCATCCTCCTCCCAATGGTAACAGGAGTATTTAGCAGCAAATTGAAGGTTTTGTTTACCAGAGTCAGTGCAAGGAACTCGTCCCATGATTTCCTCCATTTTCAGCAACTTTTCTGTGTATTTGTGTTGACTGGGTGGGGTTGTAGAATATTTGGCAATTACCTCCTGTCCTTCACCAATTGGACAGGCAAGCCTTAGAAAATTTAAACAATATCATTTTGGGTAGAAGTTATAGGAAATTCAATTTTTTTTAGTATATATATGATTCAGTTTGCTTTCCATTGCTGAGAGTCGACCATTCTGGATTGTTACTCCGGTCACATGATCCTCTGCTGCTCTACCTCCTTAAACTACAATTACAACCGCTTACCCTAAAATTTCGAGATGTTAAGGGCCACAACAATGTATATCAATACACACTAAAATCCACCCGCATGTGTAGCGCCCCTCCCCTTCCCTACACGGCTTTGCTCGTGACACCATCACCTGGAACCAAGGGGGCACAATGCATAGGGGCACAACACATGACACAACCTCCTCACACTCAGCTGGTATCCTCAATTTGACCTGGAAACTAATAGCTAAAAGGAAAAGTATTTGGGTTGATTGGCTCTACTCTAGACAGCTTCCCTGATCTCAGATGCTTCATGGGTCTGGAGAAAAGATATTGAAGCTTAGGCCCCTTGCTTATGGTACTATCACCTCCTTGATTGATGATGGTGCTTCTACTAGACTCTTGTTGGACCACTGGCACCCTCTACGTATCCTCCTTCTTTTGGTGGGTGATAATTGATAAAGCCATCTATAGTTTGGGATCAGACAGACTAACCATGGTCTCTACATCATTCAAGATGACATTTGGATCTCCCTCATCTCCTCTCCGAATTGGGTTTTTCTTCGGGTCTATTCAGCTTGAAGTCGGCTAGGGATTTTCTCATGATTCGGGGTTCGGTTGTTAACTAGTGAAAATTTTGGTTTGGTTTACATCCCTTATTCTGTGTCATAGTTTCATAATTTGGGGGGCCCTTAACTATTGCCTCCCAACATAGTCTTTTGTACCCTCCAATTAATTTTAGCTTCTAAGTAATTGATGATAGCATAGCAAAGAGTAGGAATATAAGTACTTAATCAAATATTTCCGTAAGTATGAAAATCTATAACTGAATTACGGGAAAGTATCAAACAATTATTTAGGTAGCTACTTCAGATATCAACAGCCCAAGTTTTTGCTGTGAACATGAAGGGGCATGGAAGTCTGTAAATAGTCAGATCCAGTGTCCATAATGTGGTGGCTGTGTGGACTATCCACTGTTATGGTAGTAATAGATATTAATTTATAATCTATGAAAATAATTGTGCATACCTAGATGCTGTTGCTATTCCTCGAGCTATAGGGTCATTCAAACGAAGTTTGTCAAGCACCGTTTGTACAAAATTTGCACCGACAAGACCAGATAGTACAACTGCAGCAGCTGTGAGAGATGGATTGGCACCTGCAATTAACAAGATAACCACATTAATCAAAGATAAAATTGAAGTTTAGAAAAGAGAAACATGCAATTCACACTGTGTGGTGGTTCGCTGCACTTCCATACATAGTGCATGTTTGGTTCATGACAAGAAATATGCATGACATGAAGTCCAACTCCTCCACCACCACCCTCTAAAATATATATATATATATATATATATATATATGATGGTAAATATTAACTAACTTGGTATTCCCTGTCAAAATTGGGCTTTCTGGAACAGATAGCTCTCAGGAAACAAGATTACCTACCTAAAATTATAGAATATCAAGAAGTTGGTGTACCTTCGAAAAAGGAGACAATGCTGAGGGCTAATGCAACTGTTATACATCTTGGCAAAATTGATACCGTCAAAGCAGGTTCCAGGCCAACAAGACGGCCAATGAGTGCAGTTGAATACAATGAGAATACTGTGGAGATGATCACAGATGAGAAAATCTCTGTTGCATGCCTCTTGACAAGCTGAAATTTGTACAATACAAAAAAAATATCATTTTCAACAAGTAATAAGAAAAAGAACTGGAAAATCATGGTGTGCAATTGTGCATCAAGTAGCTGTCATGATTGATGACCATGAGCTATTTGTCTACCAAGCGAGCACAGGTCCATAAGATGCAAATACTGGAGATTCTTTGGCAATTAAATGATTTCTACATGGTGTTAACCTCATTCAAAATTTATTTCCATTCATTGAGCATCAATATTTCCTAGAGCTTTGAAAAGAATGCATTAGAGAGGAAATTACCAATCATGTAGCTGAAACTATTTTTGGAAAAAGGTGTCACATAAGAAGATGCTGTAGGCATAAGGTCTTTAGACCTAGAACACACCTCAAATGTGTTCAGAGTAACAGTAATGATAGCTACAATACCTATTGTAATATCAGGTGTAATATGGGTATAAGGGTAAATCTGTCCATGGGGGCATTAATGTACTTGTACTTGTATGTCACTTATTATAAATAGAATAGGACTGTCCCACTAGCAGGCTCCTCTGAATCAAACATGGTATTAGAGATGAGATCCACCTCGAGATCCCAGCCCCAGCCTCCGCTGACACTCTCTCCCTCCTTTCCTCTCTCAGTCTCACCTTTCAGCCTCTCACCTTCTCTTCTCCGACTACTCCCAACACCTTTCTTCTCTCGGTTTCATCTTCAGTTCTCAGAAGGTCTATCCTAAACCACCGAGGGTCTTCCTCTCTCCCGTTAGGCTCTCAGATCTCCCTTGACTAATGATCTAAGAGACCCATATATGAAAATCACCTTTTCTTCAGGGTTTTGAGGTAGATCGACTTTTTTCAGGGTTTTGAGGCATGGATCAACTTTTTAGGCAACTTGCACTGTTGATGAAACTCCCTTCAAGTCACAAGATAAGTTTCGGGTTTATGATTTTCTAGCTGGACTGAATGTTGAATACAATTGGATTCGTGCCCAGGTACTTAGCCGGGACCCTCTCCCTACTTTGGAGCATTCTTACTTAATGATTCAGTTAGAGGGAAGCCGCCGCAATACTATGCTACAACACACTACTCAGGACCGATCAACCTTACTCTTTGGGTCCACTCCAACTAAGGGTGGTCCCCCTCAATCCAGTGATTGCTCTACTGATCGTGCCTCCTCTGATAGGGAACCAGTCAAGTGTGACTACTGTGGTAAGGAACGTCATACCAAGGACATCTGCTGGAAACTGGATGGTCGTCCTACTTCCTCTTTCTCACAAGGTTGTGGCTGTGGTCGATCCTTGCAGGCTGCACATCACACAGAGGCTTCTAAACCGATTCCTGATAGTACCAGTACCTATCTTTCCCAGGATGAGCATGTTATGCGTAGTCGTTTGATGACTCGCTTGGAGCCTTCCACTGTTCCTGCTTCCACCTCTACATCTACTCTGGTTTCCTTTGACTCCCACTTTGCCTACTCAGTTTATTTCTTTTGGTGGTCATTGCGCATCGGTTGTCTCTCGTCTTTGGATTATTGATTTTGGTGCCATTGATCATATGACTGGCTCTTCTAATTGTTTTTTTTTTTTTTTCTGATATTTCCCTTGGTCTGGTAAAGACAAGGTTAGAGTGGCTGATGGTTCTCTTTCCACTGTTTCTGGAAAGAGTTCTATCACTTGTTGTCCCTCTTTATCTTTGGCATCTGTTCTTCATGTTCCAGATTTTTCTACTAACCTTCTTTCTATCAGTTGTCTCATCACCGACCTGAATTGTAAAGTAACTTTTTCCCCTTCTCACTGTGTTTTTTAGGATTTGGCGACAGGGAAAACGATTGGTTGTGGTACAGTGCATGGTGGTCTTTATTTGCTTGACGATGACATATCTTCAATGGATCAAGCTCATCAGACCGGTTCTCCTTTAGTCTCTTCTGAGTTACTTCTTTGGCATAGGCATTTAGGCCATCCCCTTGTTGGCACTTTGGTTAAAACTTTTCCTAGATTATTTCAGCATTGTAATCCCCAGGATTTCTTTTGTGATGCTTGTGTTTTAGCCAAGCAAACTCTTGCAACTTATTCCAGTTTGAATAATAGAAGTTCTTCTCCTTTTTTGTTAATTCACTTTGATGTATGAGCCCTGCCCATTCTTCTATTACCGATTATAGTTGGTTTTGACTTTTATTGACTGTCATACATGAGCAAATTGGATTTATTTGATGCATAAAAAAAGTAAGTGTTTCGTTGTTTTCAGCTTTTTTAAATCATGGTCCATATCCAGTTTAACTCTAGCATCCAAATTATCCTTTGTGACAATGGTAGGGAATATCTTGAGGGTTCCTTTCAGTCTTATCTTGCTACTCAGGGGACCATCCATCAGACCAGTTGCGTTGATACTCCGGCTCAAAATGGTGTGGCTGAATGCAAAAATAAGCATTTGATGGAGGTTGCCCGTGTTCTTATGTTTGAAATGAATGTTTCTGCTCAGTATTAGAGTGAAACTATTCTCACTGCTGCTTATCTCATCAACCGTATGCCAATTCGTGTCCTTGACTTCAGGGCTCCGGTTGAGATTCTCCAGGGTTCTTCCACCTTTCTTATCCCTTTTAAAGTCTTCGGATGTGTTTGTTTTGTCCGGAATCACCATCTTCATGGCAAGCTAGATCATCGGGGGGGGGGGGACAAGTGTGTTTTCATTGGCTACTCTGCTACTCAGATGGGCTACAAGGGCTATCACCCCCCTTCTCGTCGGGTCTTTGTTTCTATGGATGTTGTATTCCATGAGTCAGCTGCCTATTACTCTCCGGCACCTCTTCATGGGGGGGAATCTTCTTTGTTTGGTGAAGATGTTCCTCCGTCCGTGCCTATTCTTGGCTCTGACTTCTCTTCTCAAGTTCCTTCAGTCCAGGAGGGAGTCTTCTCATGTTCACGTTCAGCTGCCCATGAAAGTTATGACCGTCGTCATCGTGACCAGCAAATAAACACCACCCAATGGCCCCTATAACACCTTCACCACTACCTAGCCAGTTGTTATCTCCTTATCCAGGTCATAAGTCTTGGTCAAGTAATACTTACTCTAATTCCCCTATTATTTCTGACCCATCTCTTGACTTACCCATTGCCATTCGAAAGGGAACGAGATCTTGTACTCAACACCCTATTGCTAAGGTGGTTTCGTACGACTCTCTTTCTCCTTCATATCATACCTTTATGCCTTCCTTGTCGTTTATTTCCTTTCCTCAGAATTGGCAGGAAGCTACCACAGAACTGCAGTGGAAAGCAGCCATGAATGAAGGAATGCAAGCCCTAAAAACGAATGGTACTTAGGATTTGGTCTCTCTTCTGATAGAGATAGACCTCCTTAGGGTCTGATCATGTGTGATCACGTGTTCTGTTATAAGGCTAGAGTCAGTTTTGCCATGTGGCATTGTATGCTGCCCTATATATATGTGTAATTGTCATTTGATTAATTAATGCAAATCATTCTTATCATGGTATCAAGAGCTTCTTTTTGGCTCATCTGAGCTGTTGTTTCCTGTTTGGACCTTGTTCTCTGTTCTTTTGCTTTCTTGGTTTCTTGTTAAGGTTTCGTCAACATCTTTCTTTCTGCGATGGTTTCTTCTAGCTCCGATCTCTCAGACATGGCCTCCTTCGCCTCTCTGGTTGCTCCGAATCTCTCTTCTCAGCTCTCTTTGAAGCTGACCACCACGAACTATTTGCTCTGGCGAGCACAATTTGTTCCTCTTTTGCGAGGTTATGACCTTCTTGGGTACATCGATGGCTCCTTTCCCCGGCCTTCTTCGTCCGATGCACCTGTTCCTGCAACTGTTTGGGATCAGCAAGATCAGTTGATCCTCAGCTGGATCATTTCTTCGCTTTCTGAGAGCGTCATTTCTCATGTTGTCAATGCCTCTACTACCTTTGAGGCCTGGAGTACCTTAACCTCTGTATTTGCTCCTTCTTCGTGAACCAGAATTCTTAATCTCAAAGATCGTCTATCAAGAATCCAGAAGGGTACGGATTCGATCACAGATTATCTTTCTTCTGTTCGCACGATTGCTGATACGCTTGCGGCCATCGATCAGCCAGTTTCTAATGAGGATCTTGTACTAGCAACCCTTCGGGGTTTGGGATCTGAGTTCCGTGACTTTGCTACTGCAATCCGTCTTTGTTCGGATTCCCTCACATTTGTTGAGCTTACTGGTCTCTTACTGAGTCATGAGAGTTATCTTCGCTCGATCTCTCCAGAGCGCAATCCCTTGGTGACTACGGCTAATGTTGCCTCTTCGGGTGCCACCTCTGGTTCTGGCACAACTGGTGGTTATCGTGGCAATGGCTCTGGCGGTTATCATGGTTCCGGTAATGGTTCTGGCTATCGTAATTCTAGATCTGGTGGTTATCGTGGTTCTGGTTCTGGTGGTTACCGTAATAACAATGGATCTGGTTCTGGTGGTTACCGCAATGGTCGTGACTCCTCTGGTCGTGACGGCTTCCGTAATGGTAATGGGAATTCTCGCACTGCTCATTACCAAAATCAGAATGTTTCCCCGGTGTCTACTTCCAGTGGTTATTCGACTCAATGCAATGGGAATTCGGATTGGTCTTCACCATCCATTATGAATATGCCTCGCTCGACCTGCCAGATCTGCAATTTAGTTGGTCACACTGCCTCTTGCTGCCCTCAGCGCTTCAACCACACTTTCCTTAGTATTTGTTCTTCCTCTACCTCTTCTGTGTGGCTTTTGGACTCAGGTACTAACCACCACTTGACTGCAGATATTAGTAATCTGGCCGTAAGTACTCCTTACTCTGGAACTGACCAAATCGTGGTAGGAAATGGTCAGGGGTTACCTATCTCCCACTCAGGTTCCTCTCTGTTTCACACTTCTTCTGCTTCCTTTAAGGCTTCTAATATTTTCTCTGTCCCTGGTATTCACTGCAATCTTCTTTCCATACACCATTTTACTTTGGATAATCCTGTGCACTTTGTATTTTCTGACTCTTCTTTTATGATCAAGGATTCTCGGACGGAGGAGACCCTGTACAAGGGCCAGAGTAGCAATGGCCTTTACACCATTTCTCTGTCAACCTCTGCTCCATCTCCGGTTGCTATGGCTAGTGTGTGCACCTCGCCTGATTGGCATAGTCGCCTCGGTCACCCATCTCATAAGGTAGTTCGAGCCATATTACATGATTGTGACTTTTCTGGGTCTATGTCTTTAGATTCACCTTGTAATGCCTGTAATATTTCTAAGAGCCATTGGCTCCCATTTCAATTGTCTACTTCTATTAGCACTTCACCACTTGAATTACTTCATTGTGACTTGTGGGGTCCTGCCCCGGTGCCTTCTCTTGATGGTTTCCGCTATTATTTGTTGATTGTGGATGACTTTAGTCGCTATAGCTGGTTATACACTCTGTCTCATAAATCTGATGTGTTACAAATTTTCACTTCCTTCAAAGCTCATGTCGAAACTTTCTTTGGGCTTCGCATTAAGGCCCTTCAAACAGATGGTGGGGGAGAGTTTCTCAAGCTCAAACCCTTTCTTTCTGTCCATGGTATATCTCCCATAGGTTATCATGTGCCCACACCCAGGCTCAAAATGGCCTTGCTGAGCGCAAGCATCGGCACATAACCGAGACTGGTCTGGCTCTTCTCCTACATGCTCATCTTCCACCTGAGTTTTGGTCTTATGCCTTCTTGACAGCTGTCTATCTGATAAATAGGATGCCTTCCCCAACCACTGCAAATCTAAGCCCACTTCGTCGTCTCTTTGCTACCACTCCTGACTATTGTTTCTTACACACCTTTGGCTGTCTCTGTTATCCTTGGCTCCAGCCATATGCCCGGCATAAGCTGGACCCACGATCACAGCCCTGCATCTTTTTGAGTTATTCATTAAACCACAAGGGCTACAAGTGCTATGACTTTGCACAGCGCAAGCTCTACATTTCACGCCATGTCGTGTTTGTTGAGTCTACCTTTCCCTATCCTTCCACATCATCATCTAGTTCGCCGGTTGCATTCCCTGTTGACCACTGGTACCACCATTCACCAAAGGTTGTGCTCCCTTGCTGCTCCCTTGCAGCCTCGGTTGTACCCTCTTTATCTGGTCCTGCTGATGGGCCTCCTAGTACATCCGTTAAGCCTAATAGTATATCCACTGAGCCTACTGATACGTCTATTGGGCCTACTGGTATAGCCACTGGGCCTACTGATACATCTGTTGGGCCTTCTGGTGAGTCTATTGCGCCTTCCACAGGCCCATCTGAAGAGCCAGCACCAATTCAGTCCTCTCACCAAGTCCGTCGCACGCACTCAATGACCACACGGTCACAAAGGGGATCCTTGCGTCCCCCGGTTCGTTTAAATTTGGTGGCTCAGGTTCAGGCCATGCCTGAGGTGGAACCAACTTGCTACTCTCAGGCCGTGCGTTATGCCCCTTGGCGTGAGGCTATGCAGGCCGAATTCAATGCCCTATTACAAAACAAGACTTGGACACTAGTTCCCTCCACAGTTGCGTCGAATGTTGTGGGCTGTAAGTGGGTCTACCGGATTAAGCGCAAGTCCGATGGCTCGATCGAACGTTATAAGGCTCGTTTGGTGGCCAAGGGGTAGCATCAGCGCCCCGGCCTTGATTTCAATGATACGTTTAGTCCCGTTGTCAAGCCAGCAACCATACGAGTGATATTATCCCTTGCGGTTACCAATGGTTGGGCCTTGCGGCAATTGGATGTCCAAAATGGATTTTTGCATGGGACATTGGATGAGACTGTCTATATGACACAGCCTCAGGGCTTTGAGGATCCTACCAGGCCTACTCACGTTTGTCTATTGCAAAAATCCTTATACGGCCTTCGTCAGGCTCCAAGTGCGTGGTACACCCGGCTGAGTACATTTCTGTTGGGCCAGGGTTTTGTAGCCTCCAAGACAGATACCTCTTTGTTCATTTTTTGGAATGGCAAGGTCGTCTTGTATTTTCTGGTTTACGTGGATGACTTACTTCTCACCAGGAACTCTATACCGGCTATCTCCGCCCTTATCAAGGCTTTATCAACAACTTTTGCCATTAAAGACTTGGGGGATTTGCACTTCTTTCTTGGCATTGATGTGCGCTGCTCCCCGGATGGGCTGTTTTTGTCACAACGCAAGTATGCCTCTGATCTACTGGCAAGTTTGGGTATGAGTGATGCCAACCCTGTCTCAACTCCCGTCGGTTTGACTGTAACACTCACGGCCTCTTCCGGTCCGCCCCTAGTTGATGGTACTGATTATCGTAAATATGTTGGAGCTTTGCAGTATCTTATTGTCACATGCCCGGACTTGAGCTACGCTGTGAGCCGGCTTTCTCAATTCATGCACCAGCCCATAGAGCAGCATTGGGCTGCCTTGAAATGGGTTCTACGCTATGTGAAGTACACCATCGATGATGGTCTATTCTTTCTCTGTGGCACTACTCGTTCTTTGACAGCATACTCCAACGCAGACTGGGCGGGTTGTCCTGACGACCGCCGTTCGACAACCGGCTATGGGATCTTTCTTGGCAATCACTTAGTTTCTTGGGCCTCCCGCAAGCAGCGTACGGTGTCGCGCTCCTCAACGGAGGCTGAATATCGGGCTGTGGCATCTGCAGCTACAGAACTTGTTTGGGTTCGCTCACTATTGCAGGAATTATGTGTCTTTCTGTCTCAAGCTCCGCTGGTTTGGTGCGACAACATCGGGGAAATGTATCTCACAACCAACCCCGTTTTTCATTCCCGCACGAAGCATCTCGAGGTCGACTTCCACTTTGTCCGTGAGATGGTTGCGGCTCAACAACTTGCGGTCCGTTATGTCTCTACGGCCGATCAATTGGCTAATTTGTTGACCAAGGGTCTCTCTCGGCAGCGGTTTCACTATCTACGGGACAAGCTCTCCGTGGGTCCACCCCCGGTTCGCTTGAGGGGGCATGATAGAGATAGACCTCCTTAGGGTCTGATCACATGTGATCACGTGTTCTGTTATAAGGCTAGAGTCAGTTATGCCATGTGGCATTGTTTGCTGCCCTATATATATGTGTAATTGTCATTTGATTAATTAATGAAAATCATTCTTATCATCTTCCTCCTCAAAAAAGGACCATGAGTTGCAAGTAGGTTTTCACTATAAAGCAAAAAATGGATGGGACAGTGGACTGATACAAGGCTAGGCTGGTTGCAAAAGGATTTGCCCAAACTTATGATTTGGATTACCAGGAGAAATTTGCACCAGTTGCAAAAATGATTACCATCCGTGTGATTCTTTCTTGTGCTATGAATCTAGGATAGGATTTGCAACAACTGGATGTCAAGAACACATTTCTTCATGGTGAACTGGAAGAAGAGGAGTACATGGAAATCCCCCTTGGTTTCTCATGCCAGAAAACTAAGGGAAAGGTTTGCAAGCTCAAGAGAGCTTTGTATGGGCTGAGGCAGTTTCCCCATGCTTGGTTTGGGAGATTCCACAAAGCTATGGTGTCTGTAGGTTACATGCAAAGCAATGATGATCACACCCTATTCATTAAGAAAACTGGCTCCAAGATTGCTATCCTCATTCTGTATGTTGATGACATTGTTGTCACCAAGAGCGACACAGAGGAAATTTCTCGCTTAAAGACTTACCTTGGTCAAGAGTTTGAGATCAAGGACCTAAATAAGTTGCGCTATTACCTTGGCATTGAGATTTCCCTCTCTACCAAGGGTATCTTTCTATCTCAACGGAAATGTACCCTTGACCTCCTATCTGAGACAAGGATGTTTAGTTGTAGATCTTCAGATACTCCTCTTGAAGCGAATGTTCATCATCTCACAAGTAAAGACTGATGACCCAATGGATAAGGGACTGTTATACCAGCGTCCAGAATACACCCTAATTTTCGGGCTAAATTGAATTTTCATTAGTAGGTGTGGCAACGCTGCCAACGGTCGACACTTGAGACCTTGGACCGTGGCAGTCAAGGGGAAAGCTTGATCAAAGAATGGAATTTCGCCTTGTTGGTCAATAGCACCACCCCACGGTGAACTCTTAACCCTAGATGTTATGTATACATACCCCCCTTAAAGCCCTTGAAGTGCGAGCCAAAGCCTAAAGCCAAACATGGAGTAAAAAGCCATTTCTCTAGGGTCGGTTGAAAGGGCGGATGCAAGACTGTTGTTGCATCCGGCCTTGCATCTGACGGTACTGTTGAGCCTCTGATGGGTAAATTTTCGTGTGGGGCCCACTTGCCCCGTGTCTTGAACATCGCCTTGGTGTTCCTAGGCATGGTGGACCCCATCCCCATTCTTCCATATCATGTAGGGTCAAGTTGGTGGGCCCACATTGCTCAACATAGACTTTAATAAGATTTGAGTCTTAAAGATGGCCAACCAAACAGGCCCAAAAGCCCATTTCATGTTATAAAAAGGGACTTGAGTTATAAAACTCATTTCATTTTCTCATCCAAGCAAAATCATGGAGAAGGGAAAGAAGAAGAAGAAGAGAAGGGGGGAGGGAAGAATGGGAGCCTTGCTGTCCACATCCTTGTGTGCTACCCTCTTCCTCCCCTCTTAAAGTCCAAGCCAAAGGAAGAAGGGGAAGAAGAAAAGGAAAAAAAGGAAGAGGAGAAGAAGGAGAAGGAGAAGGAAGGAGGTCAAGGGGGCACACCTAGCCCTGGTTCTAGCTTCCCCATTGGTGGTGAGTGATCTTTCCAACTCTCCCTCTCCATTTCTCTAATTGTTAGCTTAGGGTTTTGGATTTTGGGGTTGGGAATGGCCTTGGGTTCCACTTGGGACTCAATGCCCTTGTGTGGGACTTGATTTTGGTCTCTTGGGGTGCCATTATACAGCCTTGCTCCTCTTTTTGAAGTGCCATTTAACTAATCCACGAAAACCTAGGTTTTTCACCCAAAAACCTAAGTTTGGGGTGGGTAATCGGGTATGGACTATAGATGCCTTGACTCATTGTGCCATTAGGGTTTATAGGACCCTAACGAACCTTAGAAACTATCCCTACAAGGCCTTGGAGCCATTAAGGGCCTTGGGGAACGATTTGGTTGAGTTTTGGGGAAGAAAATCGTGTTCTGGGTGAGGTCGGATGCAAGGCCAGATGCAACATTTTGCGTGAAACCGCACTTGCATCCGGTCCTGCCTGGAATTGCCAAGCTCTGGACCTTAGCTCATTGTTTTGACCATAACTTTGTCTATACATATCGTATCAATGCGATTCAAGTAGCGTTGTAAACTAGACTTAGAGGGCTACATTTCATATGAAGAAACCCTTGACCAAATTGGAGTGTATGGCCCTCTCAAGTAGGCCCAAGTCTAGCTGATGTGTTTTGACAGCAATGTTAAAACCAAGTTTACTCCGGTGACCTCACTTACTTCGAGGATGCTTATGTAGGTCCTTGAAGGTTTGTAATGGGAGGTTACCTTGAACTTCTAATGACTTCTAAACTTGTTAATTTGGTTAATAATGCCCTAGGATATTCCTCTCTTGGCTAGGTTAGTACATGAAAACTCCCCTTCCCCTTTAGTTTGGGGGTTGAGAACTTATGATTTTGGAATTGACTTTGGGTTCCACTTGGAACCCAAGGTGTGGTCTTAGTTTAGTATTGGACCTCATTAGTGAGGCTTTGCCTCTAAATACAACCCTAAGACCCTTCCTTACAACCTTGATGCTGAATTTGGGATTTCATTACCCAAAACCCTAGAATTTGACCTTTCGGGATTCAATCCCTTGAGTCCCCTAAAACCAATGGATTGAATATGGTAATCAGACCCTAGTAGACCCTATGACACCCTTCCCTAGTCCTTGGAACGTGAAGATCCAAGTGGAACGAATTGGGGAGGAGAAACCCTTTAAAATTTAAGGCTTGCCTTAATTGGATTCAAGGGTGGATGTAAGGTGCTGATTGAAACCGCCCTTGAATCCGATGTCATCAGGGAAGGCTGGCTTGATCGGAGGCAAGGGCGGATCCAAGGTCCAGCTTGAAACCGTACTTGCATCCGGTCCTGCTCTTATGGCCTGTAACCTTATGTAATCTAAGGGGCTTCCCTTGGGACCTTCTCTACTACCTCTAACACTCTTTCACACCTCCCTAGGCAACGATGCACTTACGGGGAGCACGTACTAAAAGGCAATCGGATGACGAACCAAATCAATGGAACACGAACTATATTGTGAGTGGGTTTCGGTTGATTCTTGGGAATGTATATATATACTATTATATGAATATGCATCATTAATCAAGCATGTTGCATTCTTGCATTTATAAATTACGAATTGTTGAATTGTTGATGATTAGTGATGTAGATTTAAGTTTTATTGCTCATGCCGGGTTACGGTGTCGGAAAGTGCCGGCACCAGGACCCTATGAGATGAATTGCTATTGTATGTCATATTAGCTTGTATGCGCCGTGTCATGCTACTACCCGGGTACTAGATGAAATGGGACATTGATGCATCCGGAATACCTCTCGACACGATAGGATCATATAGTATAATTGCGATTAGGTTTCTGTTCCCTATGCTACGACCTTTACCAACAGGGGTTTAGGTGTTGGGTAATCAGGGCTCCTTGTGTGCCTAAGGAGTGATACGAGGCCAGGTCAGGGATGACCACTGGTTATCGGGGTCTGCCTCTGGGTGGCCTGGAGCTTCAACTGGCGCGGGCCCCAAGATAACAATTAAAGTTTCACTGTAGTGATAAGATAAGTGATCTATAGTGTCTCCTGAGTTGTTACAGTAGTATATACCTGGTAACCTAGATTTGTGTGTTAGGTGAAAAATTGATTAATAATCACATGCATCAAGGACTATATGCCAATTGTGTGCATGTGCATCCCCATCCCCTCGCTGGGCTCAATGGAGCTTACCCTCGTTGCGCAACCCTTTTTAGAAGTATGCAGGTGATGTTTTGATGGTGTTCCTTCTTCTTGATGTGAATCGTTCGGAGCTGGTGACCTAGGACTTTGATGTTGGTGTACACTCAAGGACTGTGCCATTGGGGCACAATTTCATCTTTATTCTTTTTAGTTTTAATCGCATTGTACACTTCTGTAACATTACTGTTGTTTATATAGCTTTTAACTTAATATTTTGGGATAAAATGTAATATACATTATTATCTACCACTTAGACTTTTGGACCCTTTTATTCGTTGATAAAACGCTTTCGCACTCTTGATTTTAAATTGGAAATGTATTATTCCTTTCGCTTCCGCACTTTGATATTATTGTGAGAATTATATTGAAGTGATTGTGATTCAAGCCACTGCATTGAGATCCTGGTAGTGGTTTGGATGTTGGTAAGCATTCTAGTCATACCAAAACCCTAGGGTGGGGGTTGGGGTGTGACAGGGACAATATTAGAGATTGTTTGGAAAGTTGATTTACCTATCCAACCCTCGTCCTGACATTGCCTTTGTTGTTAGTCTGGTAAGCCAGTATATGCATGATCCCTACTCCACACACTTGGAAGAATCCTCATGTCTTCTCATGGCCTTTATCGATGCTGATTGGGCCAGCTCTCTAGATGATCAGTGATCTACCACCGGTTATGGCACCTTTGTGGGAGGTAACCTAGTTGCTGATGTGGCTTCAAGGTCTCTTGAAAGACCTAGACTTTCATGTTTTCCTTCCTATGATGCTTTACAGTGATAGTAAGTTAGCAATTAGCATTGCTCACAATCCAGTCCAGCACAATCGCACCAAGCATGCGGAGATAGATCGTCAGTTCTTTAAAGAAAAGCTAGATCAAGGGCTGATTTGTATTTCCTTTGTAAATTTGGAGATTAGTCAGCAAATGTTTTTACAAAGGGGTTAAGTAGTAAGTTGTTTCATCTTACTGTATGCAAGTTGGGCATGTGTGATTTCTATGCACCAACTTGAAGGGGAGTGTTGTAATATCGGGTGAAATATGGGTATAAGGCTAAATCTGTCCGTAGTGGCATTAATGTACTTGTACCTATATGTCACTTATTCTAAATAGAATAGGGCTGTCACACTGGCAGCCTAATCATTCTTCTCAATCAAACAACACCTATAAGATGAAGCATCTTTTTTCATGGGGAGCCTTGAAAAATTTTTAACTCCATTTTGTTAAAAAGAGTGGTTGGTTACCTTTCTCTGTTTGAACATTGAGAAGGCAAAAGAAATAATAACAGATCCCAAAAATCCCATCAGAATGTCACCAGCTCCAGGGTTTGATGATACTTTCGTGAGATAATATCCTGCACAGAAGAACTATACATTATTTCATGTGTGAGTTCAAAAACAAAGTTGAAAAGCTCTGTAATAATATTTCTGAGCAGTATGTAAGGAAATATATAGTGAATGCATGAGTTTCTCAAAGGACTAGAATGTATTTTACTCATGGTAAAGATTTACCAATAACTATCTTTCTCAAGTGAATAATCAATAAACATGATTTAATTTTTCAAATTATAGTGTTTGAATTCTACATTTCAATGACGAATAATAAATTTCTTCATGTTTCCCAGAACTCATAGACTAACAATAGGATGTCGTGTCCTTCAATGTGCTAGAGTTGTGAAACAAAGATAGGAGGACATGTTCTTGAACTTCAATGTCTTGAACAGGATATGTCAATATGTCACAGAAAATACCAGTGTTATAGTAGGTAGGAGGAGGGAAGTTATTCTCTGATGTGTTACACAATTAATACAATGAATGTAGTCCTAAATGACTTTTATAGTTCAAGAAGTAAAAGCAAATAATTCCATTCAGTATACAGTGCAGGAGTGAAGCCCACATACACCTGAGGTATAGGTAATGTAAGGATAGTTTCTGTCGCAAGGAATAGTTCGATAGTTCATTGTAGCAATAAAGTAGGCTGCATATGGAATTATTTTCTTATTTCTGCTTTTTTATACTTAAAACTTTTGACAGATTCTCACTCGTATATTGAAAATTATTGATCTTGTTCTCTAACCCGGCGGAGGTCAAACAGAAAAGAACAGAATCAAGAAGTGGAAAAAACCAAAACTGTTTTCACCTCTTGGTCTGGAATCAAAGAAACAGATATGATGCCAAATGTGCTTTTAAATGATGGATGATAAAATACAAGCACATTGAGTAGGCTGTAAACCTAGAACAGCATCCACTCGAGACTTTGATAAATACCCAAAAGCTACTACTGCCAAATCTGCTGACAGAGCACAACAAATTATTGGGTGGAACAACTTCTTGATATCAGAGGGCAACCTGTAGACAAAAACCCATAAACATAATAAGGCGTTTCTATAAAGACTGAACATAAATCTTAGAATATATTCTGTGTCAGTCGAATAAATAGGGAAAGAAGCATTTTACCCAGAACCAACCATGTAACCTAACACAGTAGCTGCAAGTAGGAAAGGCAGGTATGTTCTTGCATTTGTCCCAAGTGCTGTTGGATATAGCAATGCTGAAATAAATGATGCAAGGAAAATTCCAGTCCAAGTCCACACTTCAAATTTTGAGAATGGGGAAGGTTTTGTCATAGGTTCGGCAGCTACCATTTCTGTCTTTACAATCTTTCTTACGGCTACTGCTGTGCAACCAGCAACAGAAAGTGAAGCCAGCCAACCCCCAACTGCGGGAAAGAAAAGGCTGTGTCATTTCATACATCTGAGATGAAAATTAAAAAGATGGTGAAAGAAATTTATCTTCTTGGTTCATTGGATAGCATATTCAGAACTTTAAAGTTCAGCTCAATCAAATCCTTATTTCAATAAAACTCATTTAAATTAACCCCTGATCCAATTAGATTTCACAGAAAATAAACAAGCAAGTATAGAAATAAAAGATTAGCTTGCTACTGTTGTTACATTTCAGAAGAAGCTCATTTAGACACAAATATACAGATCAAAACAGCATGGGAGGTAGTCATGAATCTCTAAAACATGCAATGCAAACAGACAATTGAAAGCCAGTAAATGCTTGTAGGCCACTTAAAGTGGACCCATCATGACATCTAAAGTAGAAAATCAAAATTAGTAAGGCTTGTGAACTGTTGGAATAGATTTTAAGTCTTGAAGGATGCTACTTGGGAGCTGGACCTAGGGATCACAAGATGATTTCATGACATAAATGCACACACAAAGTAAACAGAGTGATGCATTCACTAGGAAAATCGAAATCAAGAAATATTTCATAGTTCAAACATAGAACCAGGAGCTGATAAACATAAGGAATTTTCATGGTATGAGTACATAGTTTGATACTCCAGAACCTTAAATGCAAATATGATTTTATTAATCCTAAAACAAAGCTTAAATGTACACGACAGCTTCTTTAAGCTAATCCTAATACTACCTTCACAGCACCCAACCCTCCCTGCTTTCACCGGAGGATCACTCAAACCTCTGGTCTGGATGATCACAAATTTAATTAATTTTTCTCATGTGCATTAACCTTATATCTTGATATTACAGAAGCATAGACCATTTCTATATGCAACTCAATATAATACTGGTTCAAGTATTAAAAAAAGAAAAAAAGAGTACTGATTCAAAATGACAGGGAGTCGAAATAGAAAGGGGAAAAAATCCCGACTCGAAAGATAAATATTTTCAGTGAAATGAATCACACTAAGCGGTCATAGATCCAGATTTTCTATGATCAGGCCTACTTCCTACTATTCCTTTTTTCTTGCTCTATTTTTTTTTTTTCTTTCTCTAACTCAGGTTGGGCTAGATCTAGGAGGGCCTAAGCTTTGGCTCAGAAACTCAGCTCAGAACTCTTCTTCCTCCTCTACCCATCCCCTTAACATATGAGAGAGGATATGATGGGAACTTGAAAATGAGCTTCCTTTCAATTTTAGATTATTCTGGGACAATCACCTACAAGAAAGGAACCAAGAAGTTGAAGCATCCTATGGTTGTACTCCTATCACTGCTTTTTCCCAGGTATAAAATGATGTCAAACCATTAGCATTTACAGTGCCAGAGATATTCAAGTCTCCTTGGCTTACAAGGTACAAGTGACATGAAATTCGATAATAACACATGGTTTCACGCTTGTGGTTATAATGTCTTCCTACGAAAGGTTACAGGAATACTGACCTTTTTAATTAGAAATAGTCAAAATTGGTCAAACAAACCTTAGCCAATTCCAAGATATAGGAGCCATACAGAAACAGGGTTTGCAATATTATGCTCTTTTTTCATTTCTGCAGAATCACATAAGCTCAATGGTCTCAAAATGCAAGAAAGAGACTAAGATTCATATACCTATGATGAAACAGATCTTGACCCCTGAAGCCGCAGGGATATCCTTCACAGCCAATGGCAAAACCACCAAAGAAGGAACATAAAACAATGGAAGCCACCTCTGAATAAACAAATTTGCTGGCTCGAAGAAGTTCATCAAACTTGTTGCAGCTGAAGGGACTACAGAATCAAGAATTATCAGAATGGAAAACACACTAAACATCCCGAAAAGGGCACTCGGAAACTTGATAGCTGCAGCTACGAAAGCCTGTTTCAAATATTTATCCATTGCTAGAATGATTCCGAGCGAAACTAGCATATGCAAAATGCTGACGACCTGGTAGACAATCTCCCAGTTAAGAATAACCCTTTTCAAACTACACAATAAAGTACCGATTCAACATTCCATAAGGAGATTAAAACCATTACTCACACTCTGAAATCCAACAGAGACACTCCCACCCTCATTGCTCATAGAATTCACTAAAATTTGGCGGCAGGAGTGATTCTTGTTGGCACCATCAGGGAACGACCAAGATTGGGGGCCAATTGCTCTAATTGGCCCTGAAATTTGTTGGTCATTGGTGCTTTTATATAAGATTTGAATGCCATTGAAAGCTACTGATGTCTGCAGATGGGTTTTCACAAATGGAGTCACTGGTTTTCGATGGATTCCTGTGGAGTAAGTAGGAGACGGAGGCAAAAATCTGGGGGTAGCTGAAACAAAAGCCATGAAAAAGCAAAGGAAGGCCTGCTCCTGCTTCCTGGGAGAGAAACCAATTTCATGGATAAAAGATTTTGGATTATGGACAGAAAAGGCTGTTTGAATCGTGAGGTCCTTTCTCTCTCAGCCATCACTGTCAACGGAGTTGTCACCAACAGCTGCCTAGTGCAGTTGCTGAGCCGTGGTGCGCTTCATGCCATGCTCACCAAAAGGTCTCGAGGTCTGAGTCTCCTACTGGTACCTCTCCTCTGCTCTATATCCAGATCCTCTACTGCCCAACTGCCCGGCAGGACCGTGCTGCCAAGACACGGGAAGGCGTATATTGACTGTCTTACCTCTGCCCAAGCAGGGGTAAGACAATCATTACATGCCTCATCGTGTCTTGACAGCACGCTCTTGCCGGGCAGCTCGACAGTAGAGGGTCCAAATTGATTCCCCCTTCCCTCCTAAAAACACAAAAAAAAAAATATCGGAGTAGTTTTATATTTCCCAGGAATTTCAAAAGTTATCTTTTTCTTTTGGGCAGTTGGGGTCCTGGGGAACGTATAAAACTAACATTTATCTAACGATTAATATACCGAGGAAATGTATTTTTTATGACCAAAATACCCTCAAAGTTTTGATTTGATCAGATTTAAAACCAACGGCTCAAATAGAAAAGTCTGCCTGTATAATAGTCAATTCGGTCTAGTTTCGATCAGTTAAAAAAAAATTTATTTAAGTATTGATCTAAACGGAATCCAAATTGGTAAGGTGAGAATGTGAGATTCGATTTTAGTCAGTTTTGGTTTTGGGTTTGGGTTTGTATTAGGACCATTGAGGATCGAGACCGCCCGACAATCCAAGGCAAGGTTCTAAATCTCGGGTTTCGATTAGGTTTCAACCAGCTAGAAAATGAGTTCGTCTCGATCGAAACTTGGGATTTTCTCCAGGCTAACTTGAACCTTGGTTTCGAGGCCCAAAAATTGTTTTTTTGCCCTGATTCTTGTTGTGCTGCTTATTTTTTACATTTTAAATTCAATCGATGCATTAGTTTCACATAGAGAACACTAAAATCTTGCTTGTGGTTTTGATCCAAGCTTGATACTTTATATTGTTCTTGGACATGGTATCAAATAAGGTTTGACCGAAAAATAACTCCTTCAATATAAATGAGATTTAAGCAATCTTGGGTTTGTTAGAAAGCTTTGTTTTGATAGTTTTCCAATAAGTCCAAGATTGCTTAAATCTTATTTAGCAATTTTTAACATATTAAGATTTATGAAATTTTTAGATTTAAGAAAATTTCAACATTAGAAAGTTGAAAATTGCACCTATCATCGAAAATCCAGTTTTTGTTCTTGAATTGGCGGGTTTGACTTTTTTTCCTTTTGGAATTTTATTTTTTAACTATTTTTATTGGATTCAAATAGAGGGATATTGCTTATTTATGAATAACATCTTAAGTGAAATACAAAAACATTTACTTAAATGAGATTAGACATAACTAAGTGTCCTAGTTTCTGGCATAAATACCTGTCTGTCCTAGTTTCGAGCTAAGTTTCCCCTAGTTTCGATGGACATATGTGTTGAAACCACCAAAATATGGTCGAAACCAATCGAAACTCAGCTGAATCCAGTGATTTTATAAAATCCCCCTTCAACTCGTCTTGGAAACTTGGGAAACCGAGTTAACTTGGTGGTTTCAACAGGTTTCGGTGGAGTTTTTGTTCCATGATCCAAGGACGATCGAGACCTCAAACCCAAGGACGCGGGTACGCTCTAACAACCAGTGATGTGGAGGCATCTCCTTCTGTCGTTACAAATACACTCATCGTTGCAGGTCATCCAACGACTGCTCTTTTTGATTAAGGATCAACTCATTCTTTTTTGTCTCGTAAATGATAGACAAGCCATTTACCAACTTCAACTGAGTCTCTTTGCCACACAGGATCGACTAGTTTGGGGACCCTTGAAAGTTGGGAGTTTCAGTGTCAAGAGTGCTTACCATCTTCTTTGCAATCAATGGACGACTAAAGAGTTGGGGAGGCCATCACCATCAACCTCGCATCGTTGGATGGAAGTTCCTTCATCGGTTTGGAAGTCTATTTGGGGCAGCAATACCCTCACAAAGCTTAAGAGTTTCTTATGGAGGGCATGTTCTAATGGCCTTGCCACAGCCTCAGCATTCAATGTGAGGCAGACCAAGGTGGATATGCGTTGTGGCAGATGTGGAGTTGCTCCAGAGAGCATTGAACATATTTTATTTCTCTGCCCATTTGCGAAGGCTGCGTGGTTTGGGTCCAGCATGGCAAGTCTTATTCCAAGGGATGATGGAGCCAAATTTCATCATTGGATTCAGAATTGGGGTTCACTCTCTACACTGGACAAGCAAAGCAAGAAGAACCTTATTATACTCTGCACATTCATTGCATGGTCTATATGGTGTTCGAGGAATGAAGGTCTTTTTGGTCGTAAGGTTTCTTCCCCGATTGAGGTTCTGATTGCGGTGCAGAAGGCGTGTGATGAATTCCTCTCAGCCACTCGGCAGACTGCTCAGGCGAATTTACGCAATACTTCAGGTGTTTCATCTAGTCTGGAGCCTCCAGTATCGTACCAGGTCTGGTCTCCACCCCCACGTGGCTTCTTTAAATTAAACTATGATGCGAGTTTTACGCCTGGTAAAGAGTTTGGAGGAGTTGGATTTCTTCTACGCAATCATTTGGGTCAGCCTCGGCTTGCAGTTTCAAGTCATCACAGATTCAACTGCGTTATTGAAGGTGAAGCTATTGTAGTGAGGGAAGGACTTCTTAAGGCTATTTCGGAAGGAACTTACCAGGTGTTGGTGGAGAGTGACAATCGGGAGCTCATCTCGTATCTTCAGGACTGCTCTAAGCAACCACCCCTTTCCATCTGCCCTATTATTGAGGATATTCGGCATCTTGCTAGTTACCTTGATGTGTGTCTTTTCACCTTTATTCCAAGGGATGCTAATTGTGTAGCAGATTCCCTGGCTAGGAGGGCACAGTCTGTAATGGATAGGACTGTTTGGCCCAATTCCGATCCTTGTCTATCTGTAGATGCTGTTACAAAAGACTTGAGTTTAATCCGTTAATAAAACTCTTTGTTTTTCTACCCAAAAAAAAAAAGCATTTCTAATATAGGAGCCAAACTAAGGTGCAGTGTTAAACGGTCAATTCCTAAAAACCCCAACCAAACACGACCATTAATGGAATTAGTTCGGCTTGGTTTTCAATCGGTCCAACAAGTGGGATTGATTTTAGACACCCCTACTTCAAACGACTAATAATTGTCACATAGGTCATCAGGGGCCTAAATCACGTAGAGGTAGATCACTAATCCTTTTCTCCACATGTTTAAGTTTCAATCTTAATGGAAGTGGCTCTTACCAAAAAAAATCTAAATGGAAGTGGCCTAGTGGTGAAATAATGCTTTAGGGGAGTTTGGTTCATATATGGTTGTGGTAGGAACCCTATCATACATCTATATTGTATCCACTAATTTCTACATGGCTGCTTTAAATGTGACTAAATTCAGTTAATATGTTGTCCACATCATTTTATCATGAATTAGAATTTTCATACTAATATGATTTCCTACATAGAATTGTAATGTTTTAAAAAAATAAGAAAAAATCAATTCTTTGTGAAACTATTTGAAGACCACTCAACACATAAAGTAGATTTTATACATGTCGGGTTGTCGAGTTGTAACAGGCTACCAAATTAAACACATGGTCAATTAAGAGAGTTCCTCGTTTATCCAACACTCAGGATTTCAAACCATATTGTTTATTAGGCAGAAAACTAGCGGGTGTGTGGGAATCGGTTCCTAGCATGAATGTTTATGAACTTACTACTCCAAACATCCGATAATTTATCCAAAATTTTCAAAAATCTTTAAAAATTACTTTAGGGGAAAAGAACATTATCCTGTCACGTGGTTCCTGTGCCTAGACATAGGACTGCTTGAATTTACCATTCAGCCCCCAATGAAATTATAAATCCTATTTCAATAAATCCCCCTGCATGCTCTCATTGGCTCCCGCGTTGGTGCAGACGCTACACGACTAGACAACAATCTCTTGCCCATAACTTTAATTGTCTAAGGAAGATGCAAATGATGAGGGGTTATTTGGTTATATCTGGTACTAAAATTACACGACCTAAGGGTTCAAAACCTAGCCCTAACCGTTAAGACCAATCGAACCAGACCGGAAAAACCCAGACCAAACTGAACTGATCTTTATCGAATTGGTTTTGGATTGGGGTATGATGGGACCGGCTGAAAAACAAACCGCACCGAACCAACCGATATCCAAATCGAAAACCGAACCGATAAAAAATCATTGAGTATAAGGTTCTGAATAGTTGAATTAATTATCAATTGATTTCAACATTAGTGAGCAAAAATTTCTGGTTGTATAGGGAATTGTTACAAATCAATGAGTATGAGGTTATGAATAGGGAAATTTATTTGTAACAATGTTTCTTCCATTGATCTCCTTGTTCACTATACAAAATTAGTTGGGTTGTTAAATAAATGATTTGATAGTATCGTTCATTTTGTGATTTCAGTATTAGTTATCTTCTCAATGGCTATTTATTGATTTCAACATTAGTTATTTTCTCCTTACAATTAATGAAAATTAATGATATGATTTGTAACAATGATTTAGCTACAAATTCTATTTATTCATTGATTTAAATATTAGTTATCTTTCATTCTCCCTCTTACAATTTATTCTTAGTTGTTCAGACAACAATATGAACGTATCAAATCAATTTTCCTACTCATGGTTGTTTACCTGTTTTGACTTGGGGAAGGTGAATTAAAGTGTTTTTATCGAATTTTTCCTCACTACAAATTTTGAATGTAAGATTTCATTGTGGTTAAAACCCAAAATCAAACTGATCTAAATGGTATTAACCCGATATTGAAAAACTGAAATAAACTGAGACCACACCAGATTGAAACCGAAACTGACCAAAAATCGAAGTTTCTTAATGATTTGGTTTTGATCTCACTCATTCCGAGGCCGAAACCGATTCAGCCTGACCGAAACTGGGCCGAACTGACCATTTGACATCTCTAACATGACCCTTTGTTATGTATGCCTTGAATTCTTGGACCCGTTTCGAAGAATGACCAGCTCCGACATTTTTGGTGGCGACCTGAAAGGAACTTTTTTTCTGAGATAGTGATGGTAGCGGAGGACTTGGGCCGATGGATGAGTATTTATATTCTTTACCCACTTTATTGTAAAGTGTGTGAGATTTGGGGTTTTCATCTTAGGGTTTCAGGGTGAGAGCAACAACGCCGTTTATAGGCGTTCTTGAGGGTTCTCCATTGTAACTTTCTCTGATTTACATAGTGAAACCAGCTTCGCCTTCGCCCGCGGACATAGAACACCATACTGGTGTGTGAACCACATTAAATCTCTATGTCGAGTTGCTCTGTTTTTGTTTCTTTTTGTGATTTGGTTGGTGTTTGCTCTAACACCCTTCTTATGTAAGCCATGCAAATAAGGGACAATGCTCTCTGTGGGGTGAAATGACTCTCCCCCCCCCCCCCCGCGACACACATGAAAGGCGAAAATTCCACCCCCTAGATGCTAGCGTGCATGCTCTCATTGGTTGTCGTGCGTGTGTGGTTCTTGCGCTCCCCCACCGAGAACACTCTCCCTGCAAATAAATAGTACTCGTATTTTATGTAATAAAAAATGCACTAGACTTTCTACCATCCTATCCATTGTTACACACATTTTTCTAAATTCTATGAATATTACCTATAAATAAAAAGGGAAAAAAGAAGCTTGTCAGGCTGTGTGGTGTGTGCGCTAGTGCGGTGTCTGTGCCCAAACATACGAACTACACACACTCTCATTGTCCCCCCCTCCCCCCGGCGTTGGTGTAGGGACCGTAGCATATCAATGATCCCCCTCCGAGATAAAAATAAGGGGAGGAGTTCTTTGTTTGAGAGTGTGTCTCCTATACCTACGGAAGACCCAATTAGTGTCCCCCTTTCAGTTCAATCTGAGGGGTTAGGATGGTCATTTTACAAGGGGGAGGAGGAGAGAGAGAGATACAAGTGTGTAGGCATGGGAGCCACGCTCCTGGATAGAAAACTTTCTTTCTAAAATAATATTTAAATGACCGAGTTTCCAACACCCACCATCAAAAGAGAATCCCTAGCCTTGATTAGTGAGTTTGGATGGTGTTTCTAAGGTATAGGGGAAGAGTGAGAGTATTATCAATCATAACTATATAGGGGCAGATATTGTATTTTTCCTTCATGCAAGGGAAAAATTATATAACTAGAATATTCCCTCTCATAAGGAAATGAGAAGGAAACTTCAAAGCATGTGGATGGCGTCATGGTACTAATTAAGAAAGTCCCTCTTGTGATGAGCTCATTTTTCTATTACAAAATTCTTACCTTGAATTTATTGGTTTGGATGAAATAACAAATAAAAGGGGTGTTGTTCTCTATGCTGCAGCGCAGGCTACGCCCAAGCACATGGGGGTGGGCGCAATGACCACCCTACCCCCTAAGTGGCAGACCCATGTGCTTGGGCACAGCTTGCATTGCAGCACAGAGACCATTCTCCCTAAATAAAATGAAGTATTTCTTGGGTAGAGAGTATGCACGCGTAGGGGCTAATGAGAGCACACATGGAAGCATCAGACGGGCAATTATTTTCGCTTTCATGGTGTCGCAGCAATCATTTCAACCCCCCCCCTTTTGTTTCTGGACATGGGCACTACATTCTCCCCCAGGAAACATTTCTCCAATAGAAAAACAAAGTTGAGCCCAACCATTCCAAAAGTAGGCACTAAGCCCGCTTTAAAACTTATTAAGTTGGAATTTAATACAAAACCTGAGTCTTCCATTACTCTTCTTTTCAATTCTTGGATCTTTGTTTTTGATACCTTTACGAAATAGATATAATAAAAAATCTGCTGAAACCTAAATCAAATTCTACTTGAGAGTGCAGAGAGGATAGAAGTCAGAGATGAAGCTCTGGCAAGTTGGAGGGGTGGGGGAATTGTTTTGGTTTGGAAATTGAAATCAAATATATTTGATTTGGTTTCGATTTATAGCTATTCCATCTTGAACTGAACTGAAACCAAGCCATTTAATCAGAATCAAACCGATTTACGAATTTTTTTTTTTTTTTTTTGTGATCTGGTAAATCTTCTTGATGAGATCACTGTTGTATATTTGATGCTGAAACAATTATTATAATGTAAATAGAGGCAATGAAAGGACCAGGCATGGGACATGAAGCTGAAGTATGGAATTAATAGTGGATGATGCAACTTGGTGATCATGAGTCAGAAAGGAAGTTGAAGCAGTATTTAAAACTTGGGAGAGAGTTCTCTATCCGGGAGTGTGGCCTACGCCAGCACTCCCATGAATTTATCTCTCTCCTCCTCACATGAAAAGATAGCTCTATCCCCTTGTTTTACGGAGGAGAGAGATAGACACATGGGAGTGCTGGTGTAGGCCACACTCCCGGACAGAAAACTTTCTCCCTTAAAACTTTTAGAATTATTATTTTAAAAAAGATATTCCTTAATAAGCCCTATCATTTTCACAAGCAAAAGAAAAAAAAAAATTTTACATATAAACCCCCATTCAAATTATATCTTAGATTCGCCTTGAGGTCATGACAACTATGGTAGTATTTTCCACGAAATGGGAATGAAAAGAATTACTATCTCCAGAATGTTTTAAACGATGTTCTATTTGAACACCACTGAACCAAGCATTTCTATTGTAGTACTTTCCATTAGATGGCAATGGTAAGAATTACCATTTCCAAACCTCCTTGCTTTCCTAATAAAATGGCAACCTTGATTTAAAATGTGTATGAGATCAGGATCCCAAAGATGCCTGCATGCTTTTCGCAACAATGCTGATTTAATTTTATGTAAATGTTGTTAATTATCCAGTGAAATTAGTTGAGTTCAACTAAAGACTATTAAGAAGTCTGGATCCATCTTTGGTACTTCCTGAATTTGAATTAGATATTCTGTAACTTTCTTTCTGATATTTCCATATTATTTTACTGCAACCTCGAAAGAAAAAGGAAAATAGACCAGCAAGTTTCTGTATAAAGAATCTCCCTTTGAAATAACCAAAAAGTTGCTTTGTGATCAATATAAAATCACAATATTTTGCTAGAGAACAGTAATATTGTTTACATGGATGGGCCTAGAGCCCTAGAGTGAAGATACAGAGTCTGTACAGCAAGCTAGTGGGGGGCTATATGATAGAAAACAAATCTTTCCCAAAATTTGAAAAACTATTTGAGGGTAAGAGTACTCATATTGATGGCCCAAATATAATTGTTGAAACTAGCAAATAACTTTATCCTGCTATGAGAAGCAGGCTGTACCTGACTGCTGGAACTGAACAAATTAATGAGCCAAATATACCAGTTAGAGCATAAGTAATTGCACAAAAAGGGAGGGCTTCAGGCTCCTTTGCTGATAATGCTGCTGTTCCCAATCCATGAGCACTGAAACAACCACCGAAAGAGCAGCTATGGTTAGCAATTCAACATGCATCAAAACAATGACACAAGAATCCTCCATGAATATTTTGTTTTAACAATGAAAGAGTTAGGATTTGTTATGTAATAATGAAAAACTTTTGTTAAATTTTAAAATAAAGTTTTCAAACAAAGATGCAGTATGTTTTACATATAAAGACATTTGTGTAGATTTAATATTTTTTATGCCATACTTTTCTGCAAGCGATAGGATTTGCAGTCCTTATCTTTCCTTAAAATTTTCTTTTTGTGCCATTTTCAATCAAGGCAGTGGTTTATAGGTTTGCAAAAAAACGCATTAGTGTTTTCTGTGATATCAGATTTCCTAATTGATAGATTTCGAACAAAATGCATGAATATTCTCTCCTTCATTTTCACCTTATGCCTACTCAATTAACTTTGATTGTCAAGTAGGAAAGCTTGGAGCTGCATTTGCAGCATGCAAAATTATATCAGAAACTGTGAAATAACTCATGATCAGCAAGTCAAACAATGGAACCTTGCTACGCATGTGATGATTTGTCAATCTTTCAATTCAAATACCCAAAGCTGTTAAACTTTTCTTCCTAGGGAACCTGTGGCTCTGATACCACTTGACATTCCCAGGTTGACACTGAGAGGGGGTGAATCAATGTCTACAAAAATTCTTTCCAAAACAACCTGTTGATCACCATAATGAAACCACTGTCTTCTGGCACAAGCACTAATTGGCTGGGGCAATCCCAATTTTACCAATCTCAAAAAATTCGCATGCACATCCAACTCATAACCACAGAGTGGCCAAGTATATCAGATTGTGTACACTCACTCTAAAAGCTCACATACTCCAATATGCAATAAACTAAAGCAGGCACACACCAAATATAAGTGGTTCGACAAGTTGCCTACATCCACAGAGCACTGACCTAGTTGGGCTTCGTATATTGCTCAATACACTTCTCACATTTTGACTGCTACAACAGTCCAGGACCTATTACACAGACTAAGGGCTACAACCCCAAACCTTATCAAGCCCTAACTTGACAGGTTTAGAATTTTCAATATAAAAATCACATCCCCCAATTACATCAATGAACTAAGTTTCTCAACATTAATCACAACCTAGAAAGAATAAAATAGGGATTTGCTAATGTAGATTACCTTAACCCGTGTAATCCCACAAATGACTAACTCTTTGAAGCAAAAAAATCAACTTGTACATGCTCCAAACATCAAAGAGGTCATCTCAATCATCAATACACCTCTGCAATGAAAAGGGGTTTTCTTCTCAGTTTTTCTCTCTTTGTGCAGCTTAATGACATTCTGGTATGAATTTGAGAAGAATGAAAAAACTAGGGCCAAAAAGGCCTTAAATTGATCTCTAAATCACAATTTTATCTCGGTCATTGGATCTACACAAGGTAGAAGCCCCGAATGAGCCCAAAACAGAATCTCGTGACATTTCGTCACATCACAGCCGACGGCTCATACCAAGGTCATCGGAATTTACTGCAACAATTAGCAATGGCATATAAAATGCATTTCAAAAGCGCAGGTGGATTATCGTCCGTTAGATCTATCGATCACGTTAGCATATTTGCGCGATGCATAGGCACCTCAAGATCGGAATTTTGGCAGGCAGCGTGGGTAAGCTGCAAACGACAGAATTGGAATTTCTTCGGTGCGGCTTAGATGTTGGCCGTCAGATCGTGATGCTTAAAGGCGGGAAGCACAGGAGCCATCAGATGGGAATATTCTTGGCATGGGATGAATATTCAATGACGGATCAATTAGAGACCGTCGGACCGGCTGTTAAAAACTGTGGGGGTGATTACAAGCTTTAGATCGGAATCTTCAGCATCACAGTGAGACTTCTATGCTGCAGAAGTATTGATGGCCATTGGATCAGAATCACATGATTAATACGCAAAGGCAGGTAGAACCATAAGTGCTCGATTAGAGTCTCTCGTATCATCCCGATGCTCTTCAGACACGGCTTGATCATAGGCCGTTGGATCGGGGTCTTCACGGCACAGGACAAACGAGGGAGCATAAAATGGAATGAAGTCTGTTGAGCGCTTGTGTGCACGCAACATGGAATCATCTTTATGATGCAGTGGATCGTGTCACACTGTGACTTCGGTGCTCCACCAATCTCAGGGCTCGCAATGGAATTTGTCACATCAACTAACCGTGCCTCCACACACGGAAATATCAACTCTTCGATCGAAATATGATTGACATGGAGCAATAACAACCGCCCGATCTTTGTTAACTTTGTCAGCCAACGCTCCAGTGTGTGCACATTTACTCTAAGTTCATGCACCCGGCCTACCAAAAGGCTAGAAATGGAATCTCACACATTTTACAAGATTTTAATGCGACTTTCGAGGCCAATAGAGAGAATAAGGCTCGAGGAGAGATGTAAGCTATGGTGACTATATGTAATCTCAGGAAAACTGGCAGAGAGAACCTTAAAATGCTCCAAACTCACTCATTTTGCTTCTTTTCTACATGATGATACGAAAATTGTCATAACTCCCTCATATGGTATCGGATCGACGTGATTCTAGTCGCGTTGGAAAGATAGCTTGACTTACGACAACTTCCATGTACATTGCTCCTTCCAAATATTCCATTTTTCCCACTCAAATTGGCTCCAAAGTTGACACATCAATGTGAACCTATGAAATTGCCATTCTAACTGCATGTACACTTCACCCGATGCTGCCACGTGGTGACAATCACTGAATATCTCTATAATACACTGTCAAACACTGCCCCATATGACCAGTTCTCACTGCCACTGCATTGTCTGTACTGCTACATCACTGTCTGTCACTTCCAGCATTGCCACAACACTTGTACACACCTACACACATGATTTTGGTGCACGGTATCGGAACAGTTATCGGCAACACGGAAAACTGATACGATACCGATACAGTATCGGCTTGGATCGGCTGTATCGGACAAAATTACCCCTTGATTTTCTTAAAAAATGAGTTTACGGACCATTTTACCCCTTGTCCATACCTTGCTACCGATACAGTATTGACACGGTATTGGTATCAGTGACTAGCAAAACCAGTACATATCGCCCGATATGGGCGATACGATACCGATACTTAGAACCATGCCTATACATCACCAAAACACACTGTCTAGTTGCCAACAATGACAACACATGCTCTAATTGCCCAACAGTTACTTACAACTGGTTTGAATTGGGGGTTATATATGGTGTTTAACTCAGGGTTTTAAGTATCAATAGGTATCATATTGTATTGGCCGATACATATCGGTCAGTGGGTATCGACATGATACTTACCGATACAATACTTATTTTTCAAAAAAAAGTTTGTAATATGGTCCGACATGGAGCCGATACGGTCTACAGGTAAGATACGCCTCCTTTAAACTTGCAAAACAAAAACTGTGAGTGAGATACGAAACGGAGAGCACCGAAGGCCTTGGAAACTTCTTGTTCTCTTTGATATAAGTTGGAGGAAATCATCCAACATAAAAGACTCTAATCTTCATGATTTCAACAAGTCATTGGGACTTAGCGTTCAAATCACGAATCAAAATAGATTTGGGCAAAAAAGTGGTACAGTTGCAGATCTTTTTTATTTTTATTTTAATTATGCATCACTAGATTGGTAAAAATGACTCAAATCCTTGCATCTAGCTGATATATATTTACATATTGCATTATATGGTGTTTTTATGCTTCAAAACTGTATTTTATATGTCATAAGCACATCCATGCATTTCTCGATCATTTCCATGCGTATCTTGAGCGTATATTGCGTCTCTCCAATACAATATGATATGTATCTTAAAATCACCCCTCTGATATGGTACTCGATACCGATACTTAATTCCGTGGTTTAACCTGCTGGTCAGGTTATGAGTCATCCGATTCTGTTGTGGGAAGGATTCTAAAATCCATGATGGTGTTATTGAATCTGTCCCTCTCTCTTTCTCTCTCTTCCCCACACCCCAACTTGAAATCTCATTTGAGTTTGAGAAGATCGTTGATTTTTCTTGAGCAAGTACAATATTTTGTCCCCGCAGTGTAATGAATCTTCCACGTGCTGATCTGAAGAGTGTCTCTCATATTAGTCTGTATTAGTATGGCATAAGTATGCGGCAGCTTCACATGCTGTCATCTTCATAAATCCTTGAAAGGAGGTGTTATAAATTATTCACCAAAGTGTATACCCGATCAATTTCCTTCCTTGAGGTCCATTACCAGTGACTACTTATCATTTAGTCCACTAGCAATTCTATTGGGGGGGGGGGGGGGGGAGGGAAGGAATACCATTTGCTGGGTAGTGTGACCTCCTTAATCCTCACTTTTTGACCTTTAATTCAAATTGCTTACTCCCAATTGTAACAGGAGTATTCAGCAGCAAAATGAAGATTTCATTTACTAGAGTCAGTGCTGGGAACATGCTTGTCCCATTATCTCCTCCATTTTCAGCAACTTTTCTGCGTATTTGTGTTGACCCCGGGGGTTTAGAATCCTTGGCAGTAACATCCTTGGAAGTTACCCCCTGTTCTTCACCCATTGGACAGCCAAGCCTTAGATAATATAAATATTGCCATTTTGGACTGAATCGAAAGATTGGGAAGTCAATTTTTTGTAGACGATTCTGTAAGTACCGTGGTCCTCGGGACGAGGGTTCCTCAGCCCTTATATATGGTGACATAGGGTTTTGATATATATATATAGATGCATAATAGATAATATTGTCAATGTATGATATTGATAAATAGGGGATTGGGATCATGCATTAAAATATGCTAATATAATGTGAAGTCGCCACCTAGGGTTAGGGCCTAGGACCCATTAAGTGTAGCCCTATCCGTTGTGAACGGAATCGGGCTACATGACTCCATATGGTCTGATCGGAGGTTCGGGTAAGGGGTCAAGTTACGAGCGTGGGAAGGTGTTAGGCACCCACCTCGCCCGGCCAAAGCCGGTCTCTCTATATTAGATGCTACATAAAGACGAATGTTCTCTCTCTTTTATTACGGGGATGGGGGATATTATGAACTACATTCAGATGCTATGAATCGAACTAAAAACATACTAAACTATATTACATATATGAAAAATACGGACTAAAACGATGGAATACGAAAGGACTACATCGTATCAACAAGAATGCAGTTATTATACCTGTATGCTTGTATTCCCCTGGCTCAGGGGAGATAGACGAATGGACTGACGCCGATTCCTTTCTGGGCAGAGTAATAGCTCTTTCAAGTGATTTGGAGAGGAGTAAACAGACAGAATAATGTCTGTAATAAAAGGGTTTTGATTTTAGCCGCACATTGACAGGATAACAATGCCTAGGAGCAAAAGCACTCTATACTCAGAGGGATAATCGAAGTATCTATCCGCAACCAAGAAAACTTCACTCACTCACACTCTTATGAGAGAAGGAGGAGAAATGAGGGTGAAAAGGGAGAAAAAGATGGTAGGACTTACTTGGGGAGGGTCTCTCCACCCAAAAATTCCTTGGGAAATGTGGGAGAGGACCCTCCTATTTATAGGGAGGGACCCCCTCTCTCTCCTGGCCAGATAAGTCCTCCACGGCGCCGTGGGTGACGTCAGCAAGCTGATGTCACACCCCCTCATGGTGCCGTGGAAATCCGGTACACATCCCCACGGTGCCGTGGGGGCGCAGTGCCATTTTTCCTTCTTTTTGGGCCTAAAATGGGCCATTTTGTGCTCAACATGGTTCTTGGTCTTATGGGTCAGGTATCTTAGGTCTAGAAAGAGGGAGAGTGCGTCGTCCATCGTCCATGTCCCATTGTCATCATCGCCAATTAGGGGGTGACAAAAATCAGTATCTACAGATTCATTTTGCTGTCCATTGCTGAGAGTCAAACCAGCCTGGATTGATACTCTGGTCACAAGATACTGTGATTCACTGCCTGCTTAAATTATCATTACAGATTTCTCTTTTGGTCTTTTTTTTTTTTTTTTCTGTTCCTGCTTAATATTGAGTCTTAACCATTTACTAGTCAATCTAAGGATTAAGAGTGGAACCAGAACCGGCACACTATGATTGTTAGAGTTATGTGTGTAAGGGTAGTTCTGTCATTGTCTTGTTATAAGACATGAGTTAGTTGTTATTTATTCTTTCTTTTTATTTCTTCTTTCCTCCCTAGGGAGGCTTATGTAATTTCCAGAAGTTTATTAATAAAGTTATTATGTGTGTTGAGAATCACTCAACACACATAATCAATTCTCTCCCAATCTCTCTTCTCTCCTTCTTCTTCCCTTTCTCTTAGCTGTTAACCCTTTGATATCTCATTAGAATCGATCCATTGAAGATTTAACTTGGTATTAGAGCTAGCATCCCTGGTTTGAGAGTCAGCTGAGCTCAGTGGTTGTCTTCTCCTCTCTTTGGAACCCTAGAAATGTAAAGGGTTCCATTAGAGGCTATACTATGTGAGATAACTATACTTCTTACAGTCTTTGGAGTGCTATTCTTCAAACCAAGTCCATATGGAGAGAGTTTAGGAGCTGCTGAAGTAGTTTAAAGCTTTAGAAGGTGCTTGCCTAGCTACTGCCAGCTTGTGGAGTGATTGTCTCTATTCTCCTTCATCTCTCCATCTTTTTGAATGAGACCTAGTGCATTTGAATCGCCTAGAGGTGCTCTCTCAGACCCCTGACCTCTCGGTTGTTGAGAGGAGCGTTGCTTGGTTGGAAACTGCTGTGAAGCCTTTGAAAATAACTCAGAATTTCCATCAGCTTTGGGATGTTTGAGTTTCGATTCTGCCTTTGGGCAGATTGTTTTGCCTTGAAACTAGGCTTATTTGAGTCGTATAGGAGAGCTGTTTTGAAGCCCAAAGAGCCTGATTCTTGAAGGAGAAGATTTGGAGACTATTGCTCCCTTTTTTGCTGCTGTACAGGTATCGTTAGCTCTGTTTCTGATACTTGTTTGACCTTCTTTTGAAGATTGCTGCATTGGATGGTTGTTTGTTGCTGAGAATGGAATGTTTGCACCTTGTTCCACTTGTTGGGTGTTATGAACTGAAGTTCCTTAGGTGTTAGAAGGATTTGGATTGAGTTATGCAAGTTTTTTGCTCTCTGTATGCCTGCTGTTTTTTAGGATTTGCCCTAGCCTAGTTGATTTGGTTGATTTAGATCCATTTGTGTATTGGTTTACCTCCTTTATTTAAGTTGAGTGTACCCAGTTGAGCAGCACACTAGTTTGACTGTTGAAGTGTCTGCATATGGTGTCTACTATGGCTGGGCAAGATTCTGAGGTCAGTGGACCAACTACAGCTAGCAGCCTGAGTAGTGGTTCCCAAATGATGGCTTCCTTTGATAACCCCAACACCCAAATCTCTATTGTGAAATTGGATAATACCAACTACTTGGTTTGGTCTCGTTCTGTGAAGTTGTCCTTGCGAAGTAGGGGAAAGTAGGGGTATATTACTGGCTCTATTAAGGAGCTTGCCATTACTAATCCAGGCTATCTCAAGTGGGAGACTGAGAACTCCACTGTTATGACTTGGCTGATATTCTCCATGAAACCTGAGATAGGTAGGAGGTTTATGAGTAAGGAGACTGCGAAAGATATCTGGGACAGTGTCTCCAAGGTTTTTGATAGAGTTGGTGATGCAGCCAAAGTGTACCAAATCCTCCAAAAAATCATCCATATGAAACAGGGTGATAGGAGTATATCTGACTACTACAACACTGTTATTAGCTTGTGGGAGGAATATGATCATTATAACAACCTCCAGCTGTCCAGTTCTGATGATGAGGCAAAGGTCTACAAGAGCCACGAAAAGGAAAGGATCCATATTTTGCTTGGTGGTCTTAACCCAGAATATGAGCCTCTTCGCTTGCAAATCTTAGGGAGATCTCCTTTTCCATCTCTGGATGAAGTGTGTAGCAACTTGCAAAGTGAGGAAACTAGGAGAACAACTATGGATATGACACCATCAACAAAGAGATCTGCTCTTGTTTCTAGTACCCATAGAGACTGGAAAAGTGGGGGGAAAGGCCAAGGGCCAACTCGTGGAGATCACTGTGAGAGATTTAAATGTGATCACTGTGGAAAACTGGGACACACCAAGGACAGGTGTTGGGACCTTCATGGGAAGCCCCCTGTTATGCGTGGTGGTTCATCTGGTGTCCATGGTGACAAGCGAGGGGGAGCTAGAGCTCACTCTGTGACATTTGAGCCTGAGACATCTGGATCCCAGCCTGCTCTTGATTCCTGTTAAGATTATCGTGTTTAGGAGTTTATCGTGTTTAGGTGTTTGGAGTTGTTTATGTCTCTTATTATGCTTTCTAGTTGGTTCTAAATTAGCTTTATGTCTTAAGGGTATTTTGGGTACTTCATATTGTAATTCACTTAAGTTATGTTATAAATAAATCTATCTCTCACGATTTAGTGAATTCAACTAAATCATGAGAAGCCTTCTTTTCTCTCGGTTTTTCCTTCTTCTCCTTCTCTCGGTTCTTCTTCTTTCTTCTTTGCTTTCTTCTTCTAGTTCTCTGGCTGCAGATTATTTTTAGCTTCAGTTTTGTTTCATGGTATCAGAGCAATAAATTCTGATCCACGAGATTCATCTTGCTGCTGGAGTTTTGAAGGTTCTTTTTCACCCCTTTGTTTATCGTGGTTTACAACTACCTATGCTGCCTATATTGACCTGGACTCTAGTAATATATTCATGAAGGACTAGAGTCTCCTGCTATGCTGCAACTGATTGTGTATGTTCCTGCTGCTGTTCGAAGTCCTTGAAGATTGGTTATTTGCATGCCCCTAAAACCCTGACAATCGATATTTCAAATCCCTGTGGAAATCGATTTATTTTTTTTCTGAGGTCTGTTCTTCATTCTTGTGGCTGGACTTCTAGTGATTATACATCACTATTGCTGGTTATATTTATCAAAGACAATACTTCTGTATTGGGCTGTTCTGCCTTATTCTTCAAGGCTATCGGTTTTACCCTGATCAGAGATTTCTTTCTTTTGGGTTGTTATCGACATTGGAGTTTGCACCTTTTTATTTCCCTAATGGCTGATGCTAAGTCTTCTACCGACAACTTTAATATTCAGATTACCAGTGTGAAGCTGAATGGTGCTTCTAATTATCTACTTTGGTCTCAAGCCTTTGAGGTCTATGTCACTGCTTGCCGGAAGATGAAATATCTTACGATGGAACCCGTGGATTCCACTGATGACAAATATGATGATTGGAAGGCTGAGAATGGAACCCTTCTTTGCTGGCTTTGGAATAGCATGGAACCCTCCATTGCTTCCAATGTTATGTTTCATAAAACTGCCAAGGGTGTTTGGAACGAACTTAAAGAGAGCTACTCTCAAGATACAAATTTGTCCCGAATTTATGATGTCTATGAGAAATTCTTTTCTTTTAAACAAGATGGAAAATCCCTTGGTGAGTATTGCAGTTCATTGAAGGGGATGTGAGAAGAACTCAATGTATACCAGCCTATCTCTACTGATGCTGCTGTATTAAGTCCCAACGATCTGAATTTTTGGTTTCTAAATTCTCTCTGGGCTAGATTCTGATCTTCAATCTGTCAGAAGTCAATTGTTGACTGGAGAGAAGATCCCCTCTATGAATGAAGCATATTGTCGGATCCAGAGAGTTGTATCCCCTTCTGTGGTGAAGTTTGATTCAGCTCCTACCAACAAAGATAATTCTTTCCTTTTCACTTCTACTGGAGGGCGTGGCCGTGGTGGTGGTGGTACTTCTTCTCGCGGTCGTGGTTCTACTTTTGGGCGCGGTCGTGCCGCTGGTTCTGGAGGTCGTGGGGTTACATCTAACACTGCTGGTTCTGGTTCTGTTGATACTAGTTCTCGATGGTGCACTCATTGTAATCGGTCTAATCATACTTTTGATAAGTGTAGGCTCAAATATGGCAAACCACAGTGGGCCTGTGAGCAATTTGCAAACTCTGCCATATCTAATGGAGGGACTGATTCTGTGCACTCTTCCGACCCTGCCCCGAGATCCTCTACTGATGGTGGTACCTCATCTAATGATTTAGTCTCTCAACTCTTACAACGAGTCCAGCAACTTGAGGCTTCTTCTTCTACATCTACAGCTGTCCTTGCCCACTCAGGTACTACTGCTTGTTTTGCATCCTCATCCTCTCCGTGGGTCATTGACTCAGGAGTATCCTCTCACATGACTGGTAAGCCTACTTTGTTTTCATCTTCCACACAGACTTCTATGTCATCTCGAATTTCTATTGCAGATGGATCCTCTATGCCAGTCACTGGTCATGGGAAGGTTGCTCGGTCTTCTAACATATCTTTAGCTAATGTTCTTCATGTTCCCAAGCTTCCTCTTAACCTCTTGTCTGTTAGTCAATTAACTAAAAATTTGAATTGTTCCATAACCTTTCACCCTTCTTATTGTGTCTTTCAGGATCTTGCAACAAAGACGAAGATTGGAGGCGGGTATGAGAAGGGGGGCCTCTATTACTTTGATCTGGGAACTACATCCACTACAGCGGTTGCTACTTCTCCTAGCGTATCTCCTTTACATTGGCACTATCGGCTAGGACATCCTTCTCTATCTAAGCTGCAGCACCTTGTTCCCAGTTGCAAGTCTGTCTCCCGTATCGATTGTGAAGCTTGTGAGCTTGGCAAGCATCATCGTACTGTTTTTCCTTTGAGTCCAGAGTCTAGGAGTACTTTATTTCAGTTAGTTCATTCGGATATTTGGAGTCCTTGTAGGGTCAAAAGTCAGTTAGGGTTTTCATATTTTGTTAGTTTTATTGATGATCATTCTCGTATGACATGGCTGTACCTCTTGAAGGATCGATCTGAATTTGTCTCTGTCTTCAAACAGTTTTATAATGAAATTCGAGTTCATTTTGGTGTTTCTTTAAAGACTTTGTGTACTGACAATGCACTTGAATTAATTCAGCGTGAGGTCTCTCATTTTTGTTTTGATAATGGTATTCTTCACCAAACTAGTTGCTCTTACACACCCCAACAAAATGGTGTGGCAGAGCGCAAAAATCGCCATTTGTTAGATGTTACTCGTTCTTTGATGTTTCATATGCATGTTCCCAAACTCTATTGGGCAGATGCGGCGCTGATAGCATGTTTCCTTATTAATAGTATGCCTTCGTCTGTCCTCAATAATCAAATTCCTTTCAAACTAGTTTTTCCTGATCGGGCTGTTTTCTCTCTTCCTCCTTTTGTTTTTGGTTGTCAGTGTTTTGTTCATGTGCTTCGCCCAGGGCTTGATAAGTTATCTCCTCGGGCTGTTAAGTGTTTATTTCTTGGATATTCTCGTACCCAAAAGGGGTATCGCTGCTTTGACCCTGTTACTCGCCAACAGTTTATTTCGAGGGTTCCCCGTATTTTGCTGGTCCCTCCGTTGATGTTCCTTTTGATGCCGTTGATCGGGTTGCTGCCCCTGCCCCTCTTCCCTTGCCTATAGCTGCCCCGCCTGTACAGGTTTATGTGCGTCGTCACCAACAGCAGCCGCTGCCCCCAGTTCAATCTATTATGGCCACACCTCTACCGCCACCAGCTGATTCTTTGCCTACAAATCCCACTGTTAACGTTGATGATCTCCCTATTGCTCTGAGAAAAGGTACTCGTGCTTGCACTAACCGTCCTCTTTATCCTCTGGCCAACTGTGTCTGTTTCTCATCTTCCTCTTCATTATCGTGCTTTTGCTACTGCATTACATTCTACTTTTATTCCTACTTCTTATACCATTGCTATGTCTCACCCTGAGTGGAAAAATGCTATGGATGTGGAGATGGAGGCTCTCATCTCTCGTAAGACTTGGTATTTGGTTGATCTCCCACCTGGTAAGGATCTTGTTAAGTGTCGTTGGGTGTATACGGTGAAGTACAATCCCGATGGTACTGTGGAGCGGCACAAGACCCGTTTGGTTGTCAAGGGGTTTACCCAGACCTATGGGGTCAATTATTTTGAAACCTTCTCTCCTGTTGCGAGGCTGAATTCCGTTCGTATCTTGCTTTCTTTGGCCGTTAACCTTGACTGGCCTCTTTTCCAGATGGATGTGAAGAATGCTTTCTTATATGGTGACCTGCAGGAGGAGGTGTATATGGAGCAACCTCCTGGTTACGTTGCTCAGGAGGAGGATAGTTTCCGAGTTTGTCACCTTCACAAGGCAATTTATGGACTGAAACAGTCCCCCCGTGCTTGGTTTGATAAATTTAGCAGTATTGTTGCTGGTTGTGGATTTTCTCAGTGCTACTCTGATCACTCTATCTTTGTTAGACGACAGGGGTCTAATGTGGTCATCTTAGCCGTATATGTTGATGATATTATTATTACTGGTAATGATGCTTCTGGGATTGCACAGGTGAAGACATATCTACTTGACAATTTTCAGATTAAGGATTTGGGTAACCTCAGGTACTTTCTTGGCATCGAGGTTGTTCGCAGTTCTTGTGGTCTAAGCTTGTCCCAACGGAAGTATGTTCTTGATTTACTTGATGAGACAGCTATGATAGGTTGTAAACCTATTGATACTCCTATGGATCCTCATGTCAAGTTTGGTGCTTCTGATGACACAGACTTTGGTGATCCACACCAGTATAGATGCCTGGTCTGTAGACTTATCTATCTTACAGTTACTCGTCCTGATATTTCTTTTGCTGTAGGTGTTATCAATCAATTCATGCAGACACCTAAGCAAGTTCATTGGGAGGCTGCTTGTCGTATTTTACGTTATCTTAAGGGTGCTCCTGGCAAGGGGCTTATCTATCGCCGCCATGGACACACTAGCATTGTTGGATTTTCTGATGCCGATTGGGCTGGTTCTGATGGTGATCGTAGGTCTACTACAGGTTATTGTACTTTCTTTGGTGGTAACTTGGTTACTTGGAAGAGCAAGAAACAAACTACTGTTGCTCGTTCCAGTGCAGAGGCTGAGTACAGAGCTATGGCTCACACAGCCGCTGAATTGATGTGGGTTCGTTCCTTTGCTCATGAGCTTGGTTATTCCAGTAATCAGCCCATGGAGATGTATTGTGATAACCAGGCTGCTATCTACATTGCCAACAACCCTGTGTTTCATGAACGAACTAAGCACATTGAAGTTGACTGTCATTTTGTTCGTGATGCTGTTATGAAGAAGTTGATTACTACCCCTTTTGTTCGATCCTAGTTTCAGCTTGGCGATATGTTTACCAAAGCTTTGTTTCGACCACAGTTTGCAAATGGCTGTTCCTAGCTGGATCTTGGTGACGTCTATGCTCCAGCTTGAGGGGGAGTGTTAAGATTATCGTGTTTAGGAGTTTATAGTGTTTAGGTGTTTGGGGTTGTTTATGTCTCTTATTGTGCTTTCTAGTTAGTTCTAAATTAGCTTTATGTCTTAAGGGTATTTTGGGTACTTCATATTATAATTCACTTAAGTTTTGTTATAAATAAATCTGTCTCTCACGATTTAGTAAATTCAACTAAATCGTGAGAAGCCTTCTTTTCTCTCGGTTTTTCCTTCTTCTCCTTCTCTCGGTTCTTCTTCTTTCTTCTTTGCTTTCTTCTTCTAGTTCTCTGGCTGAAGATTATTTTTAGCTTCAGTTTTGTTTCAATTCCCTTTCACAGGATGATATTGCAGCCCTCCGCCAGTTGATGTCTCACCTCGGAGGGTCAGCTACTGGTTCTACCTCTGGAGGTTAGCTTCTTCTGCCTCGGCTCTATAGGGCTCGTCTACCTCGTCCACTGCTCCCACTTGGATTATTGACTCAGGCGCCTCTGACAACATGACTGGTGTGTCACAGTATTATGATTCCTATTCCATTTGCTCTGGCTGGGACAAAGTAAGGGTTGTTGATGGTTCTCTTCTATCTCTAGTAAGGGTAGTGTGAGAGTTACTCCTTCTATTTCCCTTGAGTCTGTCCTTCATGTCCCTGATTTTGCTACTAACCTATTATCAGTGAGTCACCTAACCAAATCCTTAAATTGTTGTGTCACTTTCTTTCCTTCCTATTGCCTTTTTTAGGATTTGGAGACAACGAGGGTTATTGGCAGTGGGACTGAGAAAGGAGGACTTTATCATCTTGAACCACGGTTACATGATTCATCTACTGCTGCGGCTTATGTTTGTGGTCGGAGTGACCGTAGTACTTTGGAGTCTGTAATGCTTTGGCATCAACGTTTGGATCAGCCCTCTTTTGTTGTTATGAGGAGACAGTTAACCCACTTGTTTTCTTCTTTTCCTTCTTATGTTTTTCAGTGTGAATCTTGTAGTTTTGCTAAACATTGTCGCACGTCTTATCCTTATCGTGGTAATAGATCTACTGCACCTTTTTCTCTTGTTTATACTGATGTTTGGGGGCCTTCTCCTATTACTTCTTTGTCTGGATTTCGTTACTTTGTTTCATTTGTGGATGACTATTCTAGATCTACTTGGACAGTTTTGTTGAAACAAAAGAGTGATGTTTGTGATGCTTTCAAGGATTTTTATCAACTTATCAGTACTCAGTTTGGTACTCAAATCCAAATTATTAGGTCTGATAAGGGGGGTGAGTACATGTATGGGGGGCTCCAACAGTTCTTCACTGATAATGGCATCATCCATCAACTAGCCTGTGTTGACACCTCTCAACATAATGGGGTAGCTGAGAGAAAAACCGCCACTTGTTTGAAATCACCAGGGGTCTTCTCTTTGGTATGCATGTGCCCGACTTTCTGATCTGATGCACTTCTTACCGCTGCCTTTCTTATTAACCGAATGCCAACTCCACTCCTTGGCTCTTCTTTCTCCTCAATCCTCAGTCTTCTCTTTGCCTCCAAAAATCTTTGGTTGTGTTTGTTATGTTCATGTCAACAAATCAGCCTGCACCAAGCTTGATCCCAAAGCTCTTAAGTGCATCTTCTTGGGCTACTCTAATTCAACCAAAGGGTATAAGTGCTACCATCCTCCTTCCCGAAGGCGACTTCTCTCCAAAGATGTCACCTTCCTTGAGTCTATTCCTTACTTTTCTTCTCCTTAGCATCCTCTTCAGGGGGAGAGTACTAGAAGTGAACAGGATGCTAATATCATTCCTTTTCTATCTCCCTTGCCTACCTCCACTTCCCCATTCCTATTTGATATTGGAAAATACAAAGAAGTGGATGTTGTTGATGCCGATGGTGTTGTTGATATTGATGCTAGCAATGGTGGTGATGTTAGCAGGAAAAAAGAATACAAGGAAATAAGATTCAAAGATGTTGTATTCATAAGAGGTGAATGCATATTGAAGGGAAAAGGAAGCAACCATGGTATGCGTTGAAGGGAAAGCAACCCTGCCAAAACCCCTCCTTGGATCCGCATCCTCAGTCTCATCCTCCCCAGTCAGGTAATACTTCTCCTTCTGAATTAGATCTTCCCATTGCTAAAAGAAAGGGGAAGAGAGTCTATACAAACTCCATATCCCAGTTTGTTTCCTATTACTCTATTTCTCCTACAGGTATTATCTTTTTCACTGCCCTTGAATCTTCTTCCATTCCCAAAAATGTCATAGAGGTCTTATCCGATCCAAAATGGATATAAGCAATGTCTGAGGAAATGGTGGCTCTGGAAAAAAAAAAATAATTGGACTCTAGTTGATCTTCCCAGGGGGAGAACTCTAGTTGGATGCAAATGGGTTTATACCATAAAGTATAGATCCGATGGTACAGTGGAAAGATACAAAGTTAGGCTGGTTGCAAAAGGGTATAGTCAAGTGTATGACATTGACTACCAAGAGACTTTTGCCCCTGTAGCTAAGCATAACTCAATCAAGGTTCTTCTTTCAGTGGCAGCCAATAAAGATTAGCCAATGTACCAATTAGATGTGAAGAATGCATTTCTTCATAGAGATCTAGCAGAAGAAGTATACATGCAGCCTCCACCTGGTTTTAAGTGTCCCTCAGCTGAAGGGAAAGTATATCTCTTGAAGAAAGCTCTCTATGACCTCAAGCAGTCTCCTAAGGCCTGGTTTGAGAGATTTAGACAAGCCATCCTGAAGAATGGGTATTATCAGAGTCAAGCTGACCACACCTTGTTTATTAGAAGAGGTAACGGTACAATTACAGCTCTCATTGTCTATGTTGATGACACTGTTGTTGTCCCTTTCTAACAGCTGTAATTGGGAATGATGTTACTGAGATAAACAGATTGAAGTCTTATCTGGCTAAACAGTTTGAGATCAAAGACCTTGGAATCTTGAAATAATTCTTGGGTATTGAAGTATTTAGATCAAGGAAAGGAATCAACATTTGCCAAAGGAAATTTGTCTTGGATCTTCTGAAAGAGACAGGTATGATGGGGTACAAACCAGCAACTTCTCCCATTGATCTGAATCATAAGCTTGGTGATGAATGTGGTTCTTCTCTTATAGATGCAAGCAAGTTCCAAATGTTGGTTGGGAAACTAATCTATCTCTCCTTGACTCGACCAGACATCTCTTATGCAGTTGGTGTGGTGAGTCAGTTCATGCATGCTCCCAGGAGTGGACATCTGGATGCGGTGTATCGCATCATTAGATATTTGAAATCCTATCCAGGAAAAGGTCTTCTATTTGCCAAGCATGATCATTTGCAGATCGAAGGCTACACAGATGCTAATTGGGCTGGTTCAATCTCTGACAGGAGATCTACTTCTGGGTACTGTACCTTTGTGGGTGGTAATCTAGTTACCTGGAGTAGCAAGAAACAACCAGTTGTAGCTAGATCCAATGCAGAGGTTGAGTTTAGGGCTATGGCTCATGGAGTGTGTGAGCTTATATAGCTAAAGAGACTACTTCAAGACTTGAGTTTTGAAACTAAAGGGCCAATGAGACTTTATTGTGACAACAAAGCTGCTATAAGCATTGCCCATAATCCGGTTCAGCATGATAGAACCAAACATATTGAGGTTGATCGACACTTCATCATAGAGAAGCTGGACTCTGGGTGCATTTGTACTCCCTTTATGAAGACAGGTAATCAAGTAGCAGATATCTTCACCAAGGGTCTCAGTCCTAGTCTATTTAGTACCTTATTGTGCAAGCTGGGAATGTATGATATCTATTCTCCAACTTGAGGGGGAGTGTTAGAATTATGAGTAAGGGTAATTCTATCATTGTCTTATTATAAGACATGACTAGTTGCTATTTACTCTTTCTTTTTATTTCCTCTTTCCTCCCTAGGGAGGCTTATATAATATCCAGAAGTTTATTAATGAAGTTATTATGTGTGTTGAGAATCACTCAACACACAATCGATTCTCTCCCAATCTCTCTTCTCTTCTTCTCTTCTCTCCTTCTTCTTTCCTTTCTCTTAGCTGTTAACCCTTTGATATCTCATTAGAATCGATCCATTGAAGATTTAACTATGATACCATAGGTTGTAGACAGAAATCTTTAGTAAAGATGGGAAAGGTTGAGTGGACCTGCCATTCCCAAGACCGGTTTGGAGGTTTTCAACTTCATTAATGGATAGTCAGATTTGGGTTGTGTCCTAAGATGGTAGTTAGTGGACGACTGGACCCCTAGCTACTAGTAATTGTATGACAGCAAGGCCTCTGCTTGGCAAGATCAAATTGAATGAGAGTCCTCTTCAGTTTAGATTTTCTCATTACCGCAAAATAACTCCTACCCAAATCAACCAAAAAATCCTCTATAAAATAGGAATTCCTACTATCCACCCTCTTACTTCTATCCTTGTTTCCCTGTTTTTCAGCTTCAGCCTCCCAATCCATAGTTCTCTCTCTTCCTACTTACTGCCACTCTAATTATGTTTCCAGGTTACCAGATGCACACATCAGTTTAAACCTTTATCTAGTATGTTTCAGAACTCTCATATTTTCATGTTATTAGAGGAGTATAGCATAGAACTTTAAATGCTTCTTAAATAACATCAATGTGAATTTTAAAACATCAACCTGAATTAGAAGAAGACAAACCTAACAAATTTTATTGAATAGTTTATCTTTGAAAATTAGGACGCTCACATTCATGCTTTAAGATATTAATTTCATTATAACAACTCGGTCTTATCCCAACTAAATGGGGTCAGCTACATGGATCCATGCCCTCCAATCAACTCTATTCAAGGTCATAATTGAAACAAGACCTAAACTATGCATGTCTTTCCTCACTACTTCTCCTAGGGTCATTTAAGGCCTACCCCTAGCTCTTTTAGTTCTTTCAATCTGAATCAAATCACTCCTCCATACTGGTGCATTCCAAGGCCTCCGTTGAACATGGCCATGCCAAATCAAATGACTTTCTCGGAGCTTATCATGTATCGGGGCAACTCCCAAATCAGCTCTGATATGGTCATTCCTTACTTTACCCTTCCTAGTGTTGCCACACATCCATATCAACCTCCTTATCTCTGCTACACTTAGTTTATCTATATGACACTTCTTAACTACACAACATTCCGGCCCCATACATCATAGCCGGACGTATGACATTCCTAAAGAATTTTCCTTTAAGATTTAAAGGAATACGCCAATTATACAACACTCTGGATGCACCTCTCCACTTCATCCATTTATTTCTCTGTGACACATCATCCTCTATATCACCTTCTTTATTTATGGTAGAGCTGCACCACGGAATCGAGAGCTCCAAGTGGGCCATTTTTGGTAAACAGAATTGGCAATACAGGATGAACCAGAAGCCGGGTTACGATGTCGATGCGACACGGGGCTGAATCTCAGTGGATCATGGCAACAATGCCACTCTGCCACTTACAATACCTCGTCGCGTATTTAAGTCGTTTGCAAAGGATTCTACTTGTAGTGCGACAAGAATTATGCTTCAAGGCAGCCCCATGCGACACGTCTGTCGCCGGGGCTTGGCCAATGACACGTGCCTCTGGGGACCGAGAGGCCCCTACTGCGGGTCGGCAAACGGGCGACAGGCGCATGCATCACTTCTTTAGCCTTGATTTTGACTTAGTGGCATTCAATCATAATCCGACACATGGTTTCGCAGTACTGGCTTTTCAACCAAGCGCGACGACCAATTGTGTGAATCAACGGTTCCTCTCGTACTTGGTTGAATTATTATCGCGACACTGTTATCGGTAGGGTAAAACTAACCTGTCTCACGACGGTCTCAATCCAGCTCCAACTTAGCGTTAATCTCTGCTTTTGTCTCATCCATAAAAACAGTATCATCAACAAAAAGCATACACCATGGAACCTCATCTTGAATGTTCCTGGTTAAATCATCCATGATAAGCGCAAACAAATAAGGGCTTAAAGTTGATCCTCGATGTAACCCAATTGTAATTGGGAATTTACTACTTGACTTCCCACGGTTCTCACGCTAGTCACCACACCATCATACATATCTTTAATTATGTCTACATGCTTACTTGACAAACTTCTCTTCTCTAATACATGCCAGATTAACTATATAAATACTTTGTCATAAGCTTTTTCTAGGTCAATGAAGGCCATATCGAGATCTTTCTTACAAGCTCTAAATCTTTCTATGAGCCTCCTGAGTAAGTAAATAGCTTTTGTTGTGGATCTACCTGGCATAAAACCAAATTGATTCTCTGAAATAGTAGTTTCTCTTCTCAGGTGGGCTTCAATAACCCTCTCCTATAATTTCATAATTTGACTCATTAGTTTTACGCCTCTATAGTTATTGCAGCTCTGGGTATCACCTTTAATTTTGTAAATCAAAACCACAATGCTTTTCCTCCCTTCATCTGGCATTTTCCTTGTGCTCTTAATCTTGTTAAGCAGTTTGGTTAATCAAGATAAACCACATAATCCTAAGCTCTTCCAAACTTCTATTGGGATCCCATCTAGGCTTGGTGCCTTGCCTTCTTTCATCTTTCTTAAGGCTTCTTTAACTTCAAACACCCTAACCTTTCATACATATATCTATATGTTGAATTATGTACACCAGAATACCGTGGGGGTATTCTGGTCATTTTACAGTTGTATCTTTTACTTATTTGTACCTCCTAGTTAAGTCGGCTGTACTAGGGGTACGTTGGTCATTAGTATGTAATCTCTCATATCATAAATACAATGCTTGGTTGATCACTTAAGCAATTACTCTCTAATTCAGGTCTGCTAACATGGTATCAGAGCAGATTTCAAATTAGGGCAGTCCCCTCTCCTTCCCTTCATTCTCGAGCTCTTCTTCCCCTCTCTTTCCCTTTGTTCTTCATCCTCCTACTAGGGCAGCACTGATGAGGTGATCTACAGATCTAGTTGCTGCCCTCCATCACCTCATTCATGCTATAAAAAAAAATTTCAGATCGATAGGAGCTTGTACACTACCTGCTATATTTGAAGACTTCAAGTTTTTTTGGACTGATTCATCTACCCTGCCGAATGATCTCTCCACACTATTGAAGCTCAAGAACTGCAGCAGATTTATATTGGACAAGATTTTATCTCCAGCCATACTACGACTTCTCTCCTTGATCGATTTTACTCACATCTTGGGTTTTTTTTAGCAAATGATCTTAGTGTTCTACTTCTCTGTTGAGGCTGATTTTTGGAAGGGTACTTCAGTACTATTAGAAGCACACTCGATCCATGTTTCAGCTCTTTCTGGTGATTTTTTTCTTGCAATCTGCCCTCCATCGATTTCACCAAAATCAAGGTTTTTAAAAAAAAAACCCTGAAAAAGTCAATCTCAGGGATTGCCCTACCTGTTGCTGCTGGTTTTTGGGGACAACTCTTCTTACATTTAAAAAGGTTTCTCCACCAATTTCCAGCTCTTATCTTGGAGTATTTATTGGGTTTCTCATCACTATAGCCCCTCTCTGCGATTTGATTTTTTCTACTGCATAATGGCTGGCTCTGAGGTCTCTTCTGGCACTTCTGCTGATGATGGGTATGGTAGGAATGATACCCGCGACCTTCTCCCTAATCTTATCAAGCTGGATGGGAGTGATTACCTGATATGGTCTTGCTCTGCCTACTTTGCCATTGCTGGCCGTGGGCTTACTGGACATATTGATGGTACTGTTGCTCGACCAACTAAAGCTGGTGCTCCTTTGAACAGATGGATCTCCAATAATGGCATCCTAATGCCTTATTTGCTTGGCTCAATGCAATCAGATCTTGCCAGTGGATTCCTTCTTCTTGATACTGCTGCCCAGATATGGTCTGCCTGCAAGGAAACATATGGACAGCTTGGGAATGATGCCTAGGTTTATGAACTCCCGAAGAAAGTCCTTCATACCACTTAGAGGGAATAACTGTCTCCAAGTACTATGCTAAACTTTGCAGCCTTTGGCAACAGTTGGACCATTTTTCTGATTACCATCCTTCCACTCCTGGTGATATTGCCTCTTACAAGAAGCATGTTGAAGTGGACAGGCATTTCATTAAGGAGAAGTTGGAAGAAGGGCTGATTTGTGTTCCCTTTGTGAAGTCTACTGATCAGGTTGCTGATATTTTCACCAAGGGATTGTCTGGGAAATTTTTCCATCCTAATCTAGTCAAGTTGGGCACGATTGACATATTTGCTCCAACTTGAGGGGGAGTGTTGAATTATATACATCAGAATACCGTGGGGTATTCTGGTCATTTTACAGTTGTATTTTTTACTTCTTTGTACCTCCTAGTTAAGTCGGCTGTACTAGGAGTGCTTTGGTCATTAGTATGTAATCTCTCATATTATAAATACAATGCTTGGTTGATCCTATTGATCATTCAAGCAATTACTCTCTAATTCAGGTCTGCTAACACTATGCCATGCGCTGTCTTGATGAGTAACACAGTCTTCCAAGCCACTATTACTAGAAATGTCTCCATTTGATAGGCTGTATAAATACTATTTCCATCTCTTCATAATGTCCTCATCCGTTACTAGCACTCTACCATCATCACTTTTAATATATCTAACATGGTCGAAATCCCTACTCTTCCTTTCTCTCATTTTAGCCATCTTATAAATAGCTTTTTACCCTTCCTTTGTGTTCAGATGGTTATAGAGATATTCATACTTCTATGCCCTTGCTTTCCCCACAGTCTTCTTGGCTTCATTTATGGTAGATTCATAACTTTGTTAGATCCTCTACCTCCTTAGTCTTTTTCCATGTCTTAAAACTAGCTCTCTTAGTCTTAATATTTACTTGAACCTCATTATCCCCCCACCAAGTCTCCCTAGTGGGATGACATTTTCCTTTCGATTCCTTGAGGACAGCTTTAGCAACCTTCATGATATAAGTTGTCATCTCATTTCATATTGTGTTAGTGTCTCCCTCAAAGTCCCACTTTCCTTGTTTGACCACTTTTTCAATGAATGAATTTAAGGTTACCCCTTTAAGCTCCACCACCTTATCCTAGGGCAAATAAAATCCCCTTTCTTCCGATCCTGAGGGATGAAGCATATATCCATGACCACTAATCTATGAATCTATGTTGAGTGGATAGGCTATCCCTTAGTATCACCTTACAGTCCTTACATGGTAATCTATCGAACATTCTAGTTAGGAAGAAATCTATTTGGCTACTATGATGCCCACTTTTATAGGTATATGCTCCTCTCTCTTTTCAAAATAAGCGTTTACAATGGTTAAGTCATAAGCCACAGAAAAATCTAAAACTATAATCCTTTCTTCATTACTCTCACCAAAATCATAACCTCCATGTACACCTTGATAGCCTCTATGGTCTCTCCCAACATGTCCATTCAGATCACCCTCATAAAAATAATTTCTCCTTGGCTAAAACCATGCACTAATCCATTCATGTGTCCCCAAAATTGTAACTTACTACTTTCGTCCAATCCTATTCGGGGTGCATAAGTACTAATTATATTGAGAACCTCCTTCTCTAGCCCAAGCTTGATGAATATAATCCTATCTCCAAATCTTTGAATATCCACCACATCATTCTTTAAGTATTTATCCACTACTATGCTCACTCCATTTATATTACTTTTATCCCCCGTACACCAAAGTTTAAAGTCGTCCAAGTCTTTAGCTTTATTACCCTTCCATCTAATCTCTTGAATTCAGCCTATATTAATCCTTCTTATGACATCTATTAATTGTAGACTCTCACTTATTAAAGATCCAATGTTCCAAGATGGTAATCTAATCCTACGCTTTTGCTTTTGGACTAGCTTCTTTACCAACACTGGTCTACCATGCGGGAACCCTTGCCTGCTTGCCACAGCATCCGGGTGCCAACATGGCATGTCGCTTACAGAGTACGCCCTAGCATAAGGTCGATAACACATAACTCCTAATTAAAAATAAAAACTCATAACATAGGATTCATGCAAAAGGTGATTGGCTGAAAATACTACAGTGCCGGCTGCTTACCTTTCACACTAAAAATATATAAAAATATAACTATACAATAAGATATGATCAAATATAAAACAGGAGAACAACAGCTTACCACAGTAAAGAAAGGAAACCAACAATTAAGAAATCCATAGGCACACAATTCATGCATAGCTATATCAGCAGTAAAACAAATACAAGCAACGAGATACTATCAAAACAAAAGTAAAAGAAACCTACAATCTTGATCAGTCACAAGCAAAGTGAAAAATAAACAACCTACTAGATCTGATGGTACAACATTAACTAGAATAGAACAGGGAGATCAGCACAAGAAGAGAGCAAGCGACAAAGATCATTGAAAGAAAATACAACAAAGCAATAAAGCAAGACAAACACTGGTAGATAAAAGGGGGTTAGGTATATCCCTTACAGAGTGGAGATCACTGATCCCCAGTCAAAAAACGCCAAGAATCCTGATCACAGACCAACAAAGAGGCCTAAGCAGATTGAAAATAGCAGCAGTGCTCAGATGATCACAAACCATAAGGTTGTGACCACGATTTAAAGTAAAGTGTGGAGCTCCGGGTAACCGATGGGAAGGTCAGTCAAGGGCAACAAGTCTTCACAACCGGATGGGCAACCAGGAAGACAGATCTCGATTCAACTATTGACTGAGAGACAGACCCAAGACACACGATAGAGGACCAGCAAAACAGTTCTTGTCTTTTGATGCAGAGATCTTTTTGGTTCCACTGGTCGAAAATATATAAAAGGAATAAAAAGGGTTGGACAAGTTTTGGTCATAGAGATCTTACAGAGTGGAGTCTGGAGATCACTGATCCCCAGCCAAAAACCTTCAAAAATCCTGATCACAGACCAACAAAGAGGCAAAAGCAGGATTGAAAACAGAGGCAGTCAGATGATCACAAACCATAAGGCCATGACCACGATTTAAACTAGTGTGGAGACTCAGGTAACAGATGGATAGATCAGTCAAGGGCAACAAGTCTTCACAACCAGAGGGGTAAACAGGAAATCAGATCTCGATTCCAATATTGAATGAGAGACAGACCCAACACACATGATAGAGGACCATCAAGACGGCTTCCTTGTCTTTTGATTTCGGTTCCACTGGTAAAAAATATATAAAAGGAATAAAAAGGGTTGGACAAATTTTGGTCATAGAGACGTAGATGAATTAAAACTTGACGGCTCTCTTGCAACGAGAGGTTCAAATGCTAAAGTCATACTGGCTCCTTTAAATGGACATAACCATCTAAGAACTAATTTGGAATTAAAATATTGAGAAGTATGATACGAATGTTATAGGAGGAGAAATCACCGAATAACAATTACCCAACGTCTGAGTTAAGAATATTATGGCAAACATCCCTGAAAGAGTAGAAAAATAAAAACTGACAGTCATAATGCCATTACGTAATAACAGTGATTGTTCAGTTTAAACCCTTTAAGTCCAATAAGGCAATAACCCAACCTTCAATTTCTCCAAATATTTTCTTACCCCTCCACTTGATTTTAGTTTCTAAGTATTTAATTATAGCAAAGCAAAAACTAGAAATAAAATTAATAAAGAAAATATTTCCAAAAGGGTGAAAATCTATAACTCAATTACAGGGAAGCATAAAACAACTATATAGGTAGCCACTTATTTATCAACAGTCCATGTATTTTCTGTGTACATGAATGGGCATGGAAGTCTGTAATTAGTCAGATCCACAGTGTTCAAATTCAATGTGGTCGCCATGAACTATCCACTGGTATGGTATTAATAGACTTGAATTTATAACTATGAAGATAATTGCGCATACCTAGATGCAGTAGCAATTCCTCGAGCTATAGGATCATTCAAACGAAGTTTGTCAAGCATTATTTGTACAAAATTTGCACCCACAAGACCAGATAAAACAACTGCAGTAGCTGTGAGAGATGCATTGACACCTGCAATTAACAAGATAGCCACATTGATTAAAGATATGTTTGGAGTTTAAAAGAGAGTCACATGCAATTTAGAGTTGTGTGTGCAATGGTTAACTGCAACTATTTGGTTCATGAAGAGAAAGATGACACCACAAATATGTTGGTACTTGACATGAAGTCCAACCCCTCCCCTTCCCCCCCCCCCCCCCAAAAAAAAAAAAAATGTATGATGGAAAATACTTAACCTACTTAGTATTTTTTTTTTTAGCAAAACCTTGTTTTCTGGAACAGATAGTTCTCAGGAAACAAGATTAGCTTAAAATTGAAGAATATCAAGAAGTTTATGTACCTTCAAAAAAGGAGACAATGCTGAGGGCTAATGCAACTGTTATACATCTAGGCAATATCGATACAGTCAAAGTAGGTTCTAGGCCAACAAGACGCCCTATGAGTACAGTTGAATACAATGAGAATAATGTGGAGATGATCACAGATGAGAAAATCTCTGTTCCATGCCTCTTGACAAGCTGAAATTGTACAGTATAACAAATATCATTTTCAGCAGCCAGTAAGATTAAAAAAAAAAAAGGAAAAAGAAAAAGAAGTGGAAAATCATGGTGTGCATTAAGTAGATGTCGTGAGCTATATGCTCACTTAAAGATCTCAAGTCCATATGATGCAAATACTGGAGATTGTTCCACAATTAAATGAGTTCTACCTGGTCTTAACATCATTCAAAATTTGTTGCCATACATTGTGCATTATTATTTCCTAGACTGTTGCCCCTACTATCTCTCACTTCTAAAATGCATTAGAGTGCAAATTAACAATCATGTCGCTGAATATATTTTTCAGAGAAGAGAATCTACTCTATGGAAATTAAAATGATGGTAGTTCCCCAATGTTAATGTATGCTACATAACAGGATGCTGTTGGCATAAGGCCTTTGTGAAACCCATCCCATATGTTCTCCAAGTAACAATGACAACAACTATACCTATAAGATGAAGATTATTTTCATGGGGAGATTTGAACTCCATTTTGTTAAGAAGAGTGGTTGGTCACCTTTCTCTGTTTGAATATTGAAAAGGCAAAAGAAATAATAACAGATCCCAAAAATCCCAGCAGAATGTCACCAGCTCCAGGATTAGATGAAACTTTCGTGAGGTAATATCCTGCACGGAAGAACTATATATGATGCTATGTATAAGTTGGAAAAATAAAGTTGAAAAGTTCAATAGTAATATTTCTGAGTATGTAATTAAATATATAGTGAATGCATGAGTTTCCTCAAGGAACAAGAATGCATGTGTCCAGAGTAAAGACTTCAGCAATAAATACACCTGATTTCTCAAGTGAATAATCAATAAACATAGTTTCACTTTACATATTAAATTAAAATTTATAGTGTTTAATATCTACATTACAGCAAGAAACAGTAAATTTCTTCTTGCTTCCCAGAACTCCGCGACTAACCATAGGATGACATGTCCTTCAATGCAGTAAGAGTTGTGAAACAGAGGTAGGACTTAGGTGGACATGTTTTTTATTTTCACTGAGTTTAACAGGATATGTCAATATGTCATAGAAAATATCAGTTTTATATAGGGTATGAGTTGGAGGAAGATTCTAGTGCAAGAGAAATTATTTTCTCTGATGTGTTACATAATCAACACAATGAACATAGTCCTATATGACTTTTACAGTTCAAAAATTATACGCATATAATTTCCAGTCAGTATTCAGTGCAGGAGTGAACCCACATATATCTAAGGTAAAGGTAATGTAAGGTGAGTTTCTGTCTCGAGGCATATTTCTATAGTTCATTGAGGCAATAAAGTAGGCTGCATATGATTTTTTTTTCTTTTCTCTGTATGGAATGATTTTGTTGCTTTCTGCACCAGATACTTAAACATTTGACATAATCTCTCTCGAATACTGAAAATGCTTCATCCTGTTCACTAATCATTTTGGATGGAGGTCAAACAGAAAGAACAGAATAAAAAAGTGAAAGAAATGAAACTGTTTCACATCTCTAGATCTGGAAACAAAGAAACAGAAATATAAAGAACGGAAGATAAAATATAAGGACTTTAAGTAGTTTGTAAACCTAGAACAACATCCACTCCAGACTTCGATAAATACCCAAAAGCTACTGCTGCCAAATCTGCTGACAGAGCACAACAAATTATTGGGTGGAACAACTTCTTGATATCAGAGGGCAACCTGAAGACCAAAACCCATAAACATAATGAGGCATCTCTAGAAAGACTGAACACAAATCTTCAAATATATTCTGTGTCAGTCGAATAAATAGGGAAAGAAGCATTGTACCCAGAACCAACCATGAAACCCAACAAAGTAGCTGCAAGTAGGAAAGGCAGGCATGTTCTTGCATTTGTCCCAAGTGCTGTTGGATATAGCAATGCCAAAATAAATGATGCAAGGAAAATTCCAGTCCAAGTCCACACTTCAAATTTTGAGAATGGGGAAGGCTTTGGCATAGGTTCGACAGCTCTCATTTTTGTCCTTACAATATTTCTTACTGTTATTGCTGTGTAACCAGCAACAGAAAGTGAAGCCAGCCAACCTCCAACTGCAGAAAAGAAAGGGAAAGAGAAGGTTGTCATTCCATAGATCTGAAAAGAAAATTAAAAAGATTGTGAAAGAACTTTATCTTTCGGTTTATAGGATATAATATTCAGAACTTTTAAGTTCAGCTTAATCAAATCTTTATTTCAGTAAAGCCCAACAAGATTAACCCCTGATCCAATTAGATACCATAGAAAACAAACAAGCAAGTATAGTAACTATAATAGTTAGACATTATTGATTACCTAGTTACAATTTATATCATAAGAAGCTCATTTAGACACAAATATACAGATCAGAACACAGATCAGAACAGCATGGAAGCTGTTCAAGCATCTCTAATATATGCAATGAGAACAGACAACTGAAAGCCAGTAAGCTTGTAGGCCACTTAAAGTAGCACATCATGACATATAGAGTAGTAACATGATGATGCACCTCCAAGTAGGAAGAAGAAGAAGTCCTGAACTTAGGGCTTAAGTAGGGAGCCATAGGTTAGGTTTATTTTGCTTGCATTTTCCATAGTTTATTTTCTGTTTTTTAAATTAAACCGGTTTAAATTGGTTGCATCCAATTGGTTCAATTGGTCTAATTTAAGTGAAGTGTTCCTATTGGCTAATAGGTTCTTAAATCCTATTGGCTATTATGGAATCTTCTTTTAAATCAGTAGTTTTAAGTTAGAATCTTTTAGCTTAAGTTAATAGGGGTAACTAAGTCTTTTCAGGGTTTTAAATTAGTAACTTTGTTTTAATTAGGTTCCTTCCACGATTTTAAGTGAGGAGGTAGTTATATTGTATTAGGAATTGGCCTAAGGCCTTATTATAAATAAATAAAATCGTGGAGGCTCCCCCACAATTGAATTTTTGAAAAGAAAAGACTATTTGCTGGCTGCCGATTGCTGCTGCTGCTGCTCCTGCTCCTTGGAGTGTTGCCTTGTGGATCTATCAAGGAAGAAGGACAGGTGGATTTCTTGTGACTCCTTACGCCGTGACGGCTGAGAGGTTCTCTCTTTGAAGGTAGCTCTATCCTTCTTTGTTCAAGCTGCTGCCAATGGAAACCTGTGGTAAGTTTGAATATAAATTCTGTTTTCCATTCCTTCTCCTTCCCCATTCGATCCCCCTTTAATTTCTGTTTTAATTTCATAAACCTAGTTCAATCTAAGTTCTGTCCAGCCCTATCCCCTCACCCAATTCCTCTCAGATTTCAGGCCTATCATCCCTATCCCAGCCCCTATACTCGATCCTAGTTTGAACCCAATCTGATCATCTAAACCCAACTACAAACCCCCATCCAAAACCCTAAGTTTTACCCTAGAACCTGAAACCTAACACCCAAACCCTAACCCTAATTCTGCAGGAATTTTAAACTCATCCAAATCCCAATATTTTTATAACAAAATAATCCCATAGACCTACTGATCATTACCATATATCACATTCACCCCTAACCTTAGTCTAAACCCTAAATTTGCCCTAAACAGCCCCAAATCTGCCCCAAATAACGGACTCGATCAGAACTTGATTTTACTTGGCTTCTAGTAGGGCTTTACCCTATCTAGAACTACATTACATGAAGTTACTAAGGCCTGTGAGTCATAGGAATAGATTTTAAATCCTGAAGGATGCTACTTGGGAGCTTAGTGAACACAAGATGATTCCATGGTAAAAGTGCACACAGAAAGTAAGGAGATTGATTCAACCGCTACGAAGATCTAAATCAAGATTTGTTTCATGGTGCAAACAGTAAACCATGGAATTGCTATGGTATGTGTATAATGTTTGATATATTGGAATTGTATCCATCAAATCCATTATTAAATTGTTCAATATTATTTATCTTTCAAGATGTTAATGGGTTGTACTTGCCCATAAGTAATAGCCTAAAAGTTGTTCACTACTAGGGACAGAATTGGGCATTTTGTTCATATGGTTGTCACACTATTTGTTCTCAGGAATGGAGATTCAAGACACAAGTGTGAGTGTACATTGATCTGGATTGCATGAAAATATTGAATGGACTACTGTCAATTGATTAAGGACAAGATTCTCATTAGTAGCTTACAATTGGCCCCTAGACTTCGGATGTCTTTATCGTTGCAATTAAACATTTTGGGTTTTGGTGTACCAACAGTTGATGTCTCTCAGACTATACATTGGTGCATTGGATTCATGGTGCTGTGAACGAAAGAGACAATCAACAAGGAATCCACTTCTCTAATAGGAAACATATCAAGATAGAGATTACTTGTACCTGATTGGACAAAATTCGGATCCGGTGGCACGTTTTGTAAACTGTTTACAGGAGGTTTTGAAAATATTATTATTACATATTTATTTTATAAATGTTTTAGAAACAGTTTTGAGGTTCAATCAATGGTTCAGATTCTCTGTACATGGAATTGCGACTGACTAGGGTGGCTGCAATAATATGGTCTATTATGTGATATTGTTAAGTGGATGGACCTGGTCCTAATCAAGGTACTAAAACTCGTGAGATCTCGGTTTTCTGGGAGGTCGAGATGAGTTGATATACAAGTTTCAAAAGTGCATTTTCTCGGTTGAGATCTCGGGTAACTCAAGATCACGACCCCGAGACCTCGGGTCGACCTAGATCTTGACCCATTTACTCCTTTAAAAGTGTTTTAACTCGACAGAACTCGAGATTTCTCGATCGAGTTCTGTCCAGAAGCTCTTTTCTTCCCCCTTTGAAGGCTGTGAGCTCATTTTACCTCTGGATTTCAAGTTGTAAGCTGCCGGAGAGTTGATTCAACTACACAATTGAAGGATTCAGATACAAAATTGAAGGATTCATCTCAAATTTGAAGCATTTTTCAAAGGTACATACGTGAAAGAATGGACACCAATGATAAAGAACCCATCGAGCTAGCAAACATTTTCTAGGAGGATTCTAATGATGATGAGGACCTCCTATTCCAGTGAGTGAGGGATCATGGTGTACCAGATATGGATCAACCTGGGGGTAGGCCCAACCCCACCATTGCATCCGTAACCGGTACAGATGTTGAGGACTATGTGTCGCAAAAGGGGCGTGTGCATTCAGAGTCACCGAGACCTTTTGAGGCTGCAACAGGAAGTGTTGATGATGATGGTGGTGATGGAGATGGTGGTAATGGTGATGGTAGTGATGGTGATGACCCTGCTGGTGATGGTGGTGGTGGTGGCATGCGGATTGGTGGTTATTTTGATGATCATCATGAGGGGATGCGCGAGCAGTACTAGTATGAGTTGGGAATGCAGGCGGACCTTGTATGTTACACAGGTGAGTCTCAACTTACGCATGCCACACAGGATCGAGACCATGGTGCCCACGCTACGTACAAGAGAAAGAAGGGTTGCAAACAATCACAGGCTCAGGATGACATGAGTATGAACACCATGCTTGCAAGTTTCGGAAGCATAAGTATAGATACTAATACTGAGCGTCAATCATGGCATTCATCTCAACCTCATCATGACTATGTTTATGGCCAGGAGAGCACCGATTCCTAATATAGTGGCTATGGTTAATTTGCGCAATCAGTACCATAGTGCCCACGTTACGTACAAGCGAAAGAAGGATTGCAAACAATCACAGGCTCAGGATGACATGAGTATGAACACCATGCTTGCAAGTTTCGGAAGCATGAGTATAAATACTACTATTGAGCATCAATCATGGCATTCATCTCAGCCTCATCATGACTATGTTTATGGCCAGAAGAGCACCGGTTCCAAATATAGTGGCTATTGTTAGTTTGGGAGTTAGCACTTGAGTTCGACAATCAAAGCACTGGGTCAGGTTTTGGACCCATACTCCTAGTCCCAAACCAGCCACACGCATACATGTCTCAATATGACAGTAGTAATGGATCTCACGCCTCATGGCAACCACTATACCCTAGGATAGGGGACTTGGCATATGCTGATGACAACTCTTATATGATTACTGTGGAAAACTATGTGCAACAATACAACAACACTATGTAATGGGAAAACTAAGTGGCACTAGTGGGGACTGAATGCGGGATTCAAGGGAATTTTATGTGATGATAGTTGTAACATTGTTGAACAGTTTGATGTATCACTTTAACATTTTTAATGCTTATTTAAGTTGTTTTACATTAATTGAATGTTTTGCTTGCTTTATATTACTAAATTATGTGTCGAGTAGGGTATTTTAGTACGTCGTCGCCTACCAACCTAGGGTCCGAAATGAAACTCCTATTTGGACTTTGTTTTTACAAAATCTGATAATGCCATTGTGTTTAAATGACCTAAAATAGGCTGAGTACCAAGTTTCAGACCTAAACTAGGTCTAAAACCCACCGAAACTAGGTTTCGAGTTGGAAAAAAAATGCACCAACTCAACTGAGATCTTGGTTTTTCCTAGGGTCGAGTTGGGGTCGAGTTCCGAGTTTTAGTACCTTGGTCCTAATTAACTACTAATTTGGGAGATTGAAGAGTTATATCTACTTTAGATGTATTTTTTAGTAAATAGTTTAATTGAGAATTTACTTAAATAGGAATCTTTTAATGATTTCCCAATAGGATCCTACCTCTGTTGGAGAGAGAAGAGAGGTGTAGAATCTAATTAGGAAGCCTAATTTAGGCTTTCAATAATATAATAAGATGAGGGGGAGGGGGGAGTGTTGGTCGCCCAAGGCAGCCTAGCTGTTCTCTGAGTTTTGACCTCTAGGAGTGAGTGAGTCTTAGAGATCGTCTCCTTGCAATTCGTGCAAGGAGTTACCGATGTGTTCGCTGAATAGGTTCCTATATTTGCTGGACTGCTGAGGAGCTAAGTTTCCTAAGAGGCACTGTGTGTGTTGTGCTTGAGGCAACTATTTTCCCCTTCCATGAGATGGAAGTTTTTGAAAACCATATACCAATGTAAGGCATGATCATAAATCTCATGAGATTAGATAATTAAAATTTTTTTTTCTTCACTGTGTTTGCAATCAATCGATCAGGATACTCCAGCATCTTAAATGCAAATAATAATTTTATTAATCCCAAAATTTATAGTTGAAAAAAAGCTTAAATGTGCATTAACCCTATATCTTGCTAACACAGAAGCACAAACCATTTCAACATGAGACTAAGTTTTATAATGATTCAAGTATTATAAAAAAATAAATATAAAAAAGAATACGATTCAAACAATAGGGACTTGAAATCATAGTTCAAAAACTCTGCGAAATTTCAGACATTTCGAACGCCCCGAGAAGAAACATCAAACGAAACGTCGAAACCCAAAAATACAATGTTTCAACCGAAATTTCCATTTCGTTTTGGAATCTCACTCATTTCGGTCTAAAAAATGAACTATTTCGTCAAAATTCCGGTTTTTTTCTGTCATTTCGTTTTGGTATTTCACTCATTTCGATCATTTCGGGCTTTTCCACATCGAAATGGCCAAGCAAAACTCAGAGAAAAAAAATACATTGTTTCGGCGAAATTTCGGTAACTCTGAAGTTTCAGTCTATCAGAAATGGCCCTCCGAGACGAGTTTTCGAACTATGCTTCAAATAAAAAGAGTGATGGGGGGGGGGGGGGGGAGGGAGAATTTGTGAATAATGAATCAGAATATGCAGTTATCCTAGTAACCTCCATGTTTGTAAATAATCCAGATTTTCTATGATCAGCCCTACTTTCTTTTCTATTTTCTTGCTTTTTTTTTTCCTCTAACACAGGTTGGGCTAGATCTAGGAAGGGCCTCAGGTTGGCTCAAAAACTCACCTCTGAACTATTCTTCCTGCTCGACCATCCCCTTTACAGATAAGAGAGGATTTGATGAGAACTTCAAAATGAGCTTCCTTTCAACTTTAGATTATTCTGGGACCATCAACTAGGAGAAAGCACCCAAGAGGTTGAAGCACTCTGTGGTTGTATCCCTATAACTGCTATTTCCCAGGTATAAAGAGATGTCAAGCCATTAACATTAAGTAACAGTGTCAAAGGTATTTTACTCTCCTCGACAACAACACATTGTTCCACATTTCTTATGGTTGACAATGTCTTCTTTTAAAAGACTACAGAAATACAGACCTTTTCTAATAAGTAGTCAAAATTGGAAGCATGAAAAAATTCATCAAACCTTAGCCAATTCCAAGATTTAGCAGCCATACTGAAACTGGGTCTGCAATACTTAGCTAATTTTTTCATTTCTGCAGAACCAAATAAGCTCGATGATCTTAAAATGCAAGAAAGTGGGAGGCTAAGATTCTTATACCTATGACGAAACCGATCTTGACCCCTGAAGCCGCAGGGATATCTTTCACAGCCAGAGGCAAAACCACAAAAAAAGGAACATAAAACATTGCAAGCCACCTCTGAATAAACATATTTGCTGGCTCGAAGAAGTTCATCATACTTGTTGCGGCAGAAGGGACTACAGAATCAAGAATCATCAGAATGGAAAACACACAGAACATCCCGAAGAGGGCACTTGGAAACTTGATAGTTGCGGCTTTAAAAACCCGTTCCAAAAATTTATCCATCGCCAGAATGATTCCGAGCGAAAATAGCTGATGCAAAATGCTGACGACCTGGGAATTCAACATTCCAGAATGAGATTAAAACCATTACTCACACTCTGAAACCCAAGAAGCTAAACATTCCCCATCTCATTGCTCATAGACTTTACCTTAATTTGACGGCAAGAGTGAATATTGTCGGGACCAACGGAGAACGACCAAGATTGGGGGCCTATAGCCCTAATTGGCAATAACATTGGTCGGTCATTGGGGATTTTCTGTGAGGATTGAATGCCATTGAATGAGACTGATGTCTGCATATGGGTTTTCACAAATGGAATCACTGGTTTTCGAAGGATTCCTGTGGAGTAAGTGGGATAGGGACGCAGAAATCTGGGGGTAGCTGAAGTAAAAGCCATGGAAAGCAAAGGAAGGCCTGCTCCTGCGTCCTGGGAGAGAAACCCATTTCATGTATTAAAGATTTTGGATTATGGACTGAAAAATGCCGTTCGAATCATGAGGTCTTCTCTCTCTCTCTCTCTCTCTCTCTCTCTCTCTCTCTCTTGCACACAGAGATATCACTGTCCAACGGAGTTTTATATTTCCCGGGGATTTCAAAAGTTGACCAAAATAACCTCAAAATTAAGGCGCCAAGCTCTCTAGTAGATGGTTTTAAAAGCATGATCTGATCCGATTTTCACCTCCCACCACTTCTTCTTCTTCATCATCATCTTACATATCCCATTTGGATTTCTCGCTCAAGTTTCATTGATTTCAATTTTCTCTGTAACTATTGATGATCCACCTATTTCTTCGGATCATTTAGACTTATTGGTTGGAAATTCAGTCCATCCTTCATCTTTCCTCATTCAGTTTCTAGTTGTCCATAATCTCTAAAACTTGAACAAAAGGGATAATTTTTTGATAGGTCCTCTGTTTCCAGCACATTATTTTCCACTATCTCTCTGTGTTCTTATATTCCGGCGAGAAAGTCACCGGGAAAATGGAAAGAAGCCTAAATACAGGCGCTCCACTGTCTTTCATGAGCGGCATTGACATCCGCTCAGCTCTATCAGAACTCTTACTAATGGGCAGAACAAACCCCATTGGTCTTAATATTCTTTAATTGCCGGATTTCAAACGATGTAACAAGTCAAGCACAGGAGCCATTAGGTTCCTCCATCTATCTTTGCCACAGGGAGCTGCTACAAAAGTTTAGGGGCGAAAAGCAGGTTTGGAGTGAGGTTACAGAGGTGGTGTTATGTGCCTTGCGTCAGTCTAGTATGGAATAAGTTAATGTTGAATCAGTTTTAAAAGTTTTTTAAATATAAATCAAATACCTAACATTTAGTATCGAAATCCAATATCACACCATGGATTGGGTTATAATATTCTAGAAAAAAAACTCTTCTTATGTGAACCATACAAATAAATAGCACTAGCATTTTATGTTTTAATTTCAAAATGGTCACCCAATTCATCTGAAAAACACCCGAAGAAAATGAGAAGGATATTTCGAGTAGGCACTAAGCACGCTCTAACACTTATTAAGTTGAGAATGAAACTTGGAGTAGGCACTAAGCACGCTTTTAACACTAATTAAGTTTTACTCAATTCTTTTCTAGGCAGGCATGCCACATGCCAAACATAATTTAAACAAAAACAAAAAAACAAAAAGAGAGTGTGATCTCCACCATCTTTTGGTGAGGAAATGCCTTCTTAAGTTTTTAATTAAGGTAATTGATCGGAAACTGTTTTTCTGATTTGTGCGGTTAAGAGGTTCAATTGGAATCAGGCTGAACCTTAATCAGAATCCGATTTGAATCAAGAATCGATGAGAATCGGGAATCGAATTTAGCCAATCCTGATTCTAAATTCGACTAGAATTGAGGATCGATTCCGATCCTTAAAACCATGATACCAATACCAATTGTGCCACATGGAAGACTTATTTGACTTTTAAAAAAAACAAAAAGAAAAAAGAGGTCTTAATCAGATTTTATCAATTTGGTTATAATAGTTTATACACAATATCTCTTACCAAAATAAAAGTTAATAAACAATACTATTTTATAAACTTATGAGGGTATTGTGGAACTAAAAGAATCAAGTGATCAGTCCATGATCAATGCAGAAAAATGTGGTTGATACTTACACATGTTTTGTGAACTTATATATATATATTCTCCATTGATAAACTATATTGTTCTTCTATTATTCTTGTTTTCAATTCTTGGAGCTTTGTAATCGATACTTTTACGAAATGGATAAATTGAAAAATCTACTGAAACCCAATCCAAATTTTGCTTGAGAGTGCTGAAAGGTCAGATGTGATAGCATACAAAGTGCGACCCAGCGGAAGCAAATACAAGATCAAGATATCGATGGGAGAAGTCATTCAATAACAGAATAATACATGGATCGATCATTACCTAGAGCCTCACAGATGCAAGACCTCCAGTCGATGATAGCCCTTTCGCGATCATTCCATGCATCACGCAAGCTTTGTGTTCCCCACACGGTCAAGCTATCTCCTCCACACCACCAAGGAACACAAGACGTTGGATTTCTTCTAGGATCAAACACCAAGAGAGCAAGAAGGAGAAAACAGATTTTGGAGGGGGTGAGAGAACTCCACGGTTTTTGGGGTTCCTTGTATATCTCTTGTGTGATTTTGCAATCCCACAAATAATATATATTTGCACCTCACACAATCCCAAAATGCTAGCTCACATGGGTGTGATATATTGAGTTTCCAAATGTGACTCAATTATCTTCCCATCCAATCTTTCTCAATGAGGAAAGATTTACATTGCTAGAGGAATCCAATATTGGGTTGAATATCCAATATTCACCCAATGAGTTTTCTTTTCTAACAATCTCCTCCATCCTACTGTAAGATCCAATCTTACAAGAGGATCATGAAAAGGAAGCCATGATCAACCGTTACTGCGTAAATGAATGGAACCGAAAGGAAAGGGATAGGATCGCAATGGGATTCCACTCAGCTTCTAAGGTGTTCAACACCGAAGATGCCAAACAGATGTAATAATCAACGCCTAAGGTAAGTATTTAAAACATGCATCAGTCCCCCCATAAAACAATGTTGCATGGTTCAATATAAGGCATGTATACGAAACTGTCAAACCTCAATGAACCGATACACAAATCGAGAGATTCAATTACTTTGATTGGACCGAGGAAAAATATTTCAAGTAAAATGTTCAAGAAAATAGATAATGTTTTGAATATATATCTAAAAGCATTTCAAAAACATTTTGAAAATGCTACCGGAATCGGATTTGTGTCCAATCCTATATAGAATACTCTCCTCAACATACTCCCAACGTATGGGCTGTGGGTTCCATGTTGGACATCTCTTTCGAACACAGTCAGACATTGAGAATCCAGTGCACCAATATATAGTCAGAGAGAGACATCAACTGTTGGTACACCAAAATTCTCAACATATGAATGCATCGATAAGGACCCCTCAGGTCAAGGGACCAATCATGAACTACTTAAGAGAATCTCATTTTCTTTATAAACCGATAGTACACCACATGTGAAATTCTCAAGTGATCTAGTCCAATGTATACACTGAATATGCACTCACATTTGTGTCTTAGAAAAATAACCTTCCTAAGCACACACAATGTGACCATCATGCCGGACAGGGTGTCCAATCCCATCCCTAGTGGTGAACAGTTTTAGGTATGAATACCTATGGACAATAACTGAGCTCAACAAATGATCACGCTAATCAAAACCAAATTTATTAATTCAAACAGAAGGAGTTTTGTACATTAGTGCCAGTTACCCATGAACTTCACCCCCATATTCCAACATGTTTCTCAAAAACACTAGGAGGCAATGCCTTAGTCATGGGGTCAGATAAGTTATCTGCAGTGTCAACCTTAGCTATGGCTATGTCACCACGCTGAATAATTTCATGAATCAAGTGAGATTTTCGCTCCACATGCTTGTTCCTCTGATGAGTTCTTGGTTCCTTTGCTTATGCTATAACTCCCCTGTTGTCACATAACAATTGTATGGGTTGCTGCACTAGCTCAGGCCCCACCCCTAGGTCTATCAAGAATTTCTTGAGCCAAACACCTTCCTTGGCTACTTTACTAGCTGCCAAGCACTCAACTTCTGTTGTGGAATCAGTTGTTGACTTCTGTTTGGCACTCCTCCAAATCACTGCACCCCCACCAATCATAAAGACCATCCCAAATGTTGACTTTCTATTATCCTTGTCAGTTTGGAAATCCGAATCTATATATCCAACTACTAATTACTGACAACGGATCACAACCATATACAAGGAAGTAATCTTTGGTCCTCCTTAGGTACTTGAGGATCCCCTTGACAGCTGTCCAATGTTCTTGTCCTGGATTGGATTGATATCGACTCACAATCCTTACAGCATGACAAATATCTGGCCTGGTACACAACATGGCATACATCAGACTTCCTACTGCAAAAGCATAAGGAACTCTCTTCAGTCTCAATTTCCTCAGGAGTTTAAGGACATTGTGACTTGGATAGACCAATTCCATGTCTGAGAGGCACATTACCTCTCTTCGAATCCTACATGTTGAACCTCTCAAGCACTTTGTCAATGTAGGTGGATTGTGACAATCCCAACATCCTCTTCTTACGATCTCTCACAAGTTTGATTCCTAGAATGTAGCTGACTTCACCCAGATGTTTCATTGAGAATGTTTTGGATAACCACATCTTTACAGATGAAAGTAACTCTACAACATTCCCAATGAGTAGTATATCATCCACATATAGGACAAGGAAACAGACGGCACCCCCACAGATTTTCTTATACACACATGGTTCATTAATGTTTTGTTCAAACTCAAATTCCTTGATAGTTTGATCAAAATGGATGTTCCAGCTTCTGGAAGCTTGTTTTAGTCCATAAATGAACCTCAACAACCTGCATACCTTGTTTTCCTCCCCTGGGGAGACAAAACCCTCTGGCTGACTCATGTATATAACCTCATCAAGATAACCGTTAAGGAAAGCGGTCTGTACATCCATCTGCCAGATCTCATAATCGTGGTATGCAGCAATTGATAATAGAATCCGAATGGATTTAATCATCGCTACCGGTGAGAAGGTTTCATCATAGTCAATACCCTCTTTCTGAGTGTATCCCTTCGCCACCAGTCTTGCCTTGAAACGTTCCACCTTTCCATCCACACCTCTCTTCCTCTTGTAGATCCATTTACACCCAATGGGTTTCACCCCTTGTGGCAGATCTTCAAGAGTCCAGACATGGTTAGAATCCATGGAATCTATTTCACTGCGAATAGCTTCCTGCCATTTCACAGAGTCAACATCCTGAAGAGCCTCAACGTAAGTATAAGGATCTGTGTCTGAACAATCAGACACCATGTGGAATTCTTCCACCTTTTGATCCTCCTCAATGAGAAGATTCAAACGAGTCAATGGTCTGATAGACCTCCCACTCCTCCTAGGCTCTTGAGGTTGTTGCTCTACTGCGGGTACGTCAACTGAAATTTCTGTCGGCGCAGAGGGTACTTGGTCATTAGTTATTTCTTTAATGACCACTAAATCTGATCTTGGCGAGATTACGTCATCCTCAAGAAAAGTCGCATGCTTACTAACTATGACTTTCTGATTAACAAGGTCATAGAAGTAGTAGCCTATTGTAGTCTTAGGGTATCCCAAGAAATAACATCTATTTGTTCGGGATTCCAACTTATCTGTCTGTTGTTTCCTTACATGTATTATGCAACCCCACACCTTAAGATGTTGGAGACTAGGCTTGCGCCGATACCACAATTCAAAAGGTGTTTTGGTCATAGACTTTGTTGGTACCCTGTTCAGTATATAGATGGCAGTTTCCAGTGCGAAACCCCAAAAACTCAATGGCAGTTCTGAATAACTCAACATGGATCGAACCATGTCCAACAAGGTTCAGTTCCTCCTTTCTAAAACTCCGTTCTGTTGAGGTATCCCTGGGGCAGTCAACTGAGATATAATTCTAGCTTTTTTCAGATAGTCCTTGAACTCATCTGATAAATACTCTCCTCCTCGATCAGATCGGAGGCACTTGATGCAATTACCCAAGTGTTTTTCAACCTCCGCTCGGAATTCCTTGAATTTGTCAAAGGTTTTCGACTTACGGTGCATCAAGTATATGTGACCATAACAAAAGTAATCATCAGTGAAGGTTACGAAGTATTCGTAACCATACCTCACCTAAACGTTAATGGGTCCACACACATCAGAGCGTATCAATTCCAACATAGCTTCGGCTCTTCTTCCCTTGTTAGAGAAAGGGTTACTTGATCATTTTTCCTTGTAGACATGACTCACAGGTTGGATAAGGTTCTACCTTTAATGAATCCAAAAGTTCATCCTTCACCAACCTGTTTATCCTTTCTATTTCAATATGACCTAACCTCAAGTGTCAAAGATATGTTGAATTATCTTGGGCTGATTTTCTTTTTATAGAATTATTGGAGATCTCATTTACCTCTAATATCGATTTTAAGAGATATAATCCGTTATCTAGTGGGCCAGTAATAACAAAATAATTTTTAAATCAAATAGTTAACTTATCACCAAAAAGAAAAGTATAACCATCCTTCACTAGCTTACTAACAGAAACAATGTTCCTCCTAAATAAGGGGACATAAAAACAATCTTTCAAAATTAAAATACTACTATTAAAAAATAAAGTGAAATCTCCAACAGCTTCAGCAACGGCCTCAGCATCGTACCCGTTCTCCAACGAAGTTCATCTTTACTCAGCCTTCTTGTTAGCTTGAACCCCTGCAACAAGTTGCAAATATGGGCGGTAGGCCACGAGTCCACCAACTATGTGTTAGTAGGTTCCTCTGACAAATTAGACTCATAAAGGACTAATGTTTAAGAAATACCTTCTTCCTGTTTCTCCTGCTTCTTTTTTTGAGCAGCCAGGAAAGCATGACATTCCTTCTTCCAATGTCCGTCCTTCTTACAATAGAAACAAGTCCCCTTGCCCTTGGTCTTCTGACTTCCCTTAGCACCAACCTTAGGGTTTTTGCCCTTGTCAGCCTTCTTGTTCTTTTTCTTGCCCTTGGACTTGGAGGAAGAAGACTTGTCCTTTGTAGTCAAGGCCTCCACTTTCTGCTTCTTGGATGCAGCTTCCACCTCTTGCAACATGTTACCCAGCTCAGGGAGTTCGATGGAGAGTTTATTTATGTTATAATTAACAATAAACGATCCGTAGATCTTCTGAGGCAAAGTGTAGAAGATGACATCCGTCTTATAATTCAGCTTGAAGGATGTCCCAAGGTTCTCCAGTTCTTGGAACAAGTTCCGCATATTCATCATATGATCTATAACTATAGTCTATAACCTTGAGTCATCTTCGTGCTATAAAGGAGTGTCACTAGTTGATGATGGGCATGTCTTTCTTCTCTCCCATACATCTCCTTCAACTCCTCCATCATGTCTTTGCTCAAGTACAGATCCATGATCGAATCAGCGATGGTCTTTTCCAGAAAACTGAACATAAGGAGTTTGGCCTTAGAGTTTTTCTGTCGAAATAACTCATAGACCGGCTTGGATTCAGGGTTTTCCTCATTAGGGAATTCAGGCTCTTCTTCATCCAGGACAAACATTAAACCTTCTGTAGATAGGAGTAACTTGATGTTCCTCCTCCAGTCAACATAGTTTGGGCCGGTCAAAATATGGTCTTTAATAAGGGCGGCATAGTTGATTTGGGTTGACATTTTTAAATCTACATGATGTACAAAAATTAACAATTAGCATGATCTACAACCATTGAAAAACTGGGGTAAGAATAATCAATGGTCAATCACACCCTAAGCTTCCCTCTGGCTTATAGGGCATGAATTGGAAAAGCATCAACCCTTATGCTTTTGACGTAGCCTATCGGAGTTCATCATTCACATGTTGGTTGGATGGACTATTCTGTCCGTCACTTAGACTTCCAATGTGATTTGGTCACCTGAGTGTCATGCCCATTCCTATCGGCTGACACACACTCAAGTCAAGTGTTTACTCTTAATTTTGGAGGGAACTATGGTGTTTATGGGTTAATGCCTACTAACATAGTACATATACCACTGACCACATTCACTACCCATCAGATGTGAGATGAGTGTAGACAATTTCACCAACTTACCCAAATATTATTGTTTGAGTTAAAATAATACCGCTAGCGTACGGGTCAATCGTAGCTACGGGTAGAACACGAGGCGATATATGCCACTCTATTTAACTAACTTAAAAATAATGCAAAGTGAACCAAGTTAAAGTGTTAAATTAAACTAATGAAAATTAATGCATCCTAACTCATAAGCATCTAACAAAATTAAGGGATTAAATTGGCGTCCTAACACATGAGCATCTAATCTATCAAACTAACGCAAATTAAAAGGAATAAAAAATATAGCCACACATAATAACCACATAAAAAGGAATAAGGGAATAAAAGTGCATCCACAAACCACAACCATATATAAAAAAAATTAAAAGAAATAAAGGGAGAAGAAGAAGAAGATAGAGAGATATAGAGGAGAGGGAGAATGAGATTAAGGGTTTAGAGAATGAAAACCTGGATGTGCTTGAACCGGACTGAAATTGCTTCCTCTTCTAAATCTCTAAGTCTTGTCATCAACTTAGAAACTTAGACTAGAAAGCTTGAAACTAAACTAGAATTATTACAACCATATTGAAGACATAAAATTAAAGCATGAATCAAAAGCATTACAACCATGAAATTGAAAGAATGAAATCAAACTAGAACTTAGAAAGCCAAAAACTAAAAGAAGAGAAGAAGAAATTTCACTAATTAATTGAACTAAAAATTACACTAAAAACTGAATTAAAATTGAACTAGAAACTAATTAAAAACTGAACTAAAAACTAACTTGTTACAACCCAAAGGGCAAGGGGTATTTATAGGGGGAAGGGAGAAGAGAGAAGAGGGAAGTGGTAGGAGAAATATTCCCTAAGAAAAGAGAATATTCTCTTCTCCTTCCTCCTTTACATTTCCTTGAATCCCAAGAAAAAAGAAAAAAAGTAGAAAGAGGGGGAGAAAAGAATCCTAGATACATAAATCTTCTATTTATTAAAAAGTAACTTTCTAATTCTAACTTGTGCTTCCTTTTCTTTGTAGGTGTCTTCTCCAAGTAATGAGATCAATGCATCTTTGACTTTTCAACCTTCCATAGATGAGAGAATATTTTTCAAATTAAATCTATCCATAGTCAAATCTCAAAAGTGCCCTTGGAAAGTTGGAGGAGAGAGAGAGCAAGGGTGATGACTAAGATTCTACTCACAATTAATGAAATATCAAATCTATCCTTAAAAAAACGTGGAGAATGGGATGCTTACATGGGCCTCACTGTTGTATTCCTTACAAAAAATCACCTAAAATAGACCCAAATTTCATCCAATTTGGAGTTCGGGAGCCCAAGATATCTCAAGTTGAAGTTGGACTGCTCTAGAGCCTTCCAAATGAAATCTTTCAGCTGATAGAAAGATAATTTCTGATAATTATGCTAAGGCCCCTAGAATCCAAACTTTCGCTTTACTTTGTTTTCGGTCGACTATCAATAATTACAAATAAACCCCTATCTGCGGAAACGACCGTAACTTCTTCGTTTCAACTCGGAATTAAGTGCCGTTTGAACCGTTGCAAAGCCGACTCGACGGGCTATGCATCCATACTATCACGCCCAGATTCCTTAACCATCAAAATCCATGATCGGAGCATACAAATACGCTTCACACATCCACCAGGATCACTGATGCAGTATTTAAGCTAACTCACCCATACCACACGCGTTATTTTAAACGACTAGATGAAATATAAATAATCATAATCAGAGTAGTGATGACTATGTGATAACATAGATATATTGACTGTGGCAGTTTATCCAAAGTTATCATTTCATCACATCAAGATGTCAACAGTTATAGATCATTCCCATCAGGACTTATGTATTACATAATATTTCGATAACACCTCACTCATGACATGAGTCAAAATAATAAGGTAGCAAGGTATCAATGTAGCAAAACATAAAGTATAAAAATGCGGCCCACGACCCAAGCTACTACTCCCCCTGGTAGCAAGCCTCGCAGTAGCAGTCCGATCCATGCTCCCCAACCTTGGGAGCACACCAGCCATCGCTAATGCCCTCAGGAACAACATACGTTGAGCCGACCAGCTCCACCATACGTGCACCATCATCTAAAAAGAGGTTTCCACGAGGAATGAGCTCTACTGAGCCCAATGAGCAAATCGAATCATGCAAATGGCTACAATATTCATAAATGCAATCACAAACATGCAAATCAAACATGATAAACGAATCCCACAGCATCCCATACCACCAGGACAATTCGTACGTCAGGTCTGATTTACAGTAATGCCACATGAATTCAATTTTTATTATTATCCACCTAACAAACAAATGCCTAAGTCTGGTCTAGTGCTACTGCAACACCCTAGGTAGCATCCCCGACCTTCCATCTCTCACACGCGAATGGCCTATCCGGCGATGTCAACCCGAGTTGCGGTTGGAAGCCTGCCATATACGTGTACGTCCTGTACGGCAAACCCCCGATATAACCCCACTGCCACAGTTCCGGTCCTTGTATCGGAATCACCGCTCCCAGCACCTCAATCGGTACACACTGGTGTCCCCATGGGGGGGATTATCCACCACATAAACCCCTGTTGGCAAGGGTCGTAGCACCGGGTATAGTGTTATCCTAACCAGCATACATCTAATGCATATTAAGGTACGTACACGCGTAGACCAAAGGTCGAGTCCATAGTCCCTCCATGTCGGGCTCGCTATCCTCTCGCGCCCTCTAACTTACACGTGCACATTATCCACCTGCCAAAGAATTGCCTAAGTCAGGTCTAGTGCTACTGCAACACCCCAGGTAGCGTCCCCGACCCTCCATCTCTCACATGCGGATGGCCTATCCGATGATGTCCACCCGAGTTGCGGTTGGAAGCCTGCCATACACGTGTATGTCCTGTATGGTAAACCCCCGATATAACCCTAGCTCTCACCTGGCCTTGGCGCCCACTACGGAACCGATCTGTTGAGAATGGTGCCCCGAGTCCGTCGGAAGTCACCACCGGTTACCCAACACCTTACCCCCTGTTGGTAAGAGGTGTAGCACTGGGGAAGTGTGATCCTAACTATATGCTTCTAAATGAGTAAAGGTGCATGCATACGTATAGGCCAGAGGTCGAGTTCATAGTCCCTCCATGTCGGGCTCGGTATCCTCTCGCGCCCTCTAGCCTACACGTATATATATAATTATTTTCAATTTTTGATCCCAAGTCCGGTGCACACTGCGGCACTTAGATCACATCAATCTTACACATCTCGTACTCATCACACATTCTCATATCTCAGATCCCAAGTCTGGCACACACTACGACACTTGGATCACCTCAATCTCACATATTTCACATTCACCACATATTTCCATATTCTAACACATGGCCATATCCGTTCTCAACACACATAACCATATTCAATCGCAACACCCATAACCATATTCAATCTCAACATATATAACCATAACCATCCTCATCACACATGTCCATCTCATCATTTAATCACATTCGCATTCTCAGTCTCGTCACACAACTATGTTTTCATTCAAAATCTCATCACAATAGTAATTTGAATATAAAATACATCCTAGCATCTACATTAAACATGGAAGAATTTATACCAATTTATCTCTAACACAATAGGCATTATTAGTTATACACTCTAGACCATTAAACAAATAGATACATGTAAGACATTCACACAACAAGATATAAAACATTCCAAAATAGGGTCGGCTATCCGATTTCCTCACCTTGTTCTTCGAATCAATGATGCTAACCAAAATTCTAATCCTCGCGTGTATCCGTACGGCTCCTCCAGACGGTTGTAGTTACCTAATTTAATATATTTTAAAAGGCATTAACATTTGTAGATAACCCTTATTAAAATCCCTTAAAACCTCTACTTAAGTATTGTCGAAGTAAGCGAGGTCACTGAAGTAAATTCGATTGTGGTAAAGCTATCAATGCACATTAGTCATCTTCAAACCCAATTTATAGGGCCTTCCCCTCAGATTTGGCTAAAGGTATCTTCATATGAAATATAGCCCTTCAAGTCTAGTTTATAGCGTAATTCGAATTGCATCGATTGAGTATGTATCGACGAAGTTATGATTAAAACAATGGGTAAAGGTCAGAAAAACGGTAGAAGCAATTTCTGAAAACGGTAGAAGGGTTCTGGGTTGCTTCTACCGTTTTCATTCTAACTTTTTTAGGCAGAGAGAAAAAGGTAGAAAGGAAGATCTGAAAAAGGTAGAAGGGCACCTGGGTTGCTTCTACCTTTTTCATTCTACCCTTTTTAGGCAGAGAGAAAAAGGTAGAAAGGTAGATCTGAAAAAGGTAGAAGGGCACCTGGGTTGCTTCTACCGTTTTCAGCCGACTGCATCTACCTTTTTACAGAAAAGACTTACATTGAATACTTGGCTTGGGCTTTGGTTTCATAGCTTAAATAGGTATATCCTAGGGTTATACCATGCAATTTTGGTTAAAACTATTACCCAAATCTAGGGTTTTAGGTCTTATCACCAAGAGAGTTTATAAACCCAAGCTTACACATGAGATGGGTGATAGATTTAAAATCAATGAACCCTAGCTTATACATTCTTGTGCTAGAGTTGGCATTGATGGACCATCCCATAATAGTAGGGGTTTTTTGGTACATGGAAGTGCATAAGAGGGGTAGATGTGCTCAATCAAACCTCCATGAATTGTTTGATACATAACCATGGAGGTTTACATAACCATGGAGGTTTAACCTAAGGTTCCAAGGAGAAACCTAAAATCACAAGCTCTTGGGTTAGGGTTTACCTAATGGTCTTAAAATAACATTTATGGAAGCATGGAAGCTATAACAGCTCACTTAGTACAAGCATCAAAGCATTAACATCCCTTATTGATGGCACTCCCCATTTGCTAGGTAGAGCTCCATAAATGGTAGGACATGGTTCTTCCATGATTTCTTCCAAAGATTGCATAGAGAGAGAGGAAAATAAAATGGAGAGGAGTGTACCTACAATGGTGAGGCAAGGTAAAGGGTGTGCTCCTCTCACCTTCTTCTTCCCTTTCTCTTTCTTTTTCTTCTTCTTCTTCTTCTTCTTCTTCTCTTCTTCCTCCTCCTTCTTCTCCAAATCGATTTAAGTTTCTAATTTGGGGGAGAAATGGGTGAATAGTGCAATGGTCTCTATTTAACACACATGGCCACTAGGGCATGTTTGGTTAGACACTATACTTAGTTTCCTAGGATATGTTTGGCTAATCACTAACAACTTAGGTCCCTTTTTAAGTTATTGGACCCTCTAACCAACTTAGGCCCACAGTCCATATAAGAAGAGTAAAGTGGGCCTAATGTCTCTAACCCAATTTAATGTCATATAGGGGTAGGTAGGTCCCACCCGATCTAGGTAGTATACATACATACGCTCCGATCAATAACTCCTATAAACCTTCATTACAAGCACCACTTGGGGTGAGTTGACTTTAATACCCCTAGACTAAGTTAACATTAAGTAGGGGTAGGTCTCACTTAGGGCTAGGTGGGGCCCACATTCCTTTAATCTAGTTTTAAAGCTTAAATGGCCTATTTTTTACTCGGATCGATCTGAGACTTTCTCCAGTTCACTCGCACACCTTCAAGGGCATAAATACTATGGATCATACGCATCAAATGTCATTAGCTACCATGCATGGTTGAATTTAATTATTCACGGTTAACCACTTATCACTAATCATCCGAGTGGGGGGTTCGGGTTCCCCTCCCGATTGACCCCGCACCACAACATGTACACAGAGGGTAGTCGAGCAGCTTCTACTATGATAAAAGTATTTTTCATCCTTTCTCACAATAATTTTATCCTTGATCGCTATAGCCCAAGGTCAACGATGTCGCCTTGTCGGTATCGCAACACTTAATATCAAAATTTTAAATTAGCCCGGATTTTTGGGCATGGATATAACACATACTATTAACACCTCAAAATTATGTTAAGGGACCCACTCGTAATCACATTCAAATTTGATTGATTGGCTTGATTCTTTCAAAGGCTCAATCCAAACTTGATTTTCTCGACTCTGGCGCTTCCAATATTCTTAGCATCTTTTGCTCCATTTTCACAAGAATTCACCTAAAACCTGAAAAGCACAAGAAAACACTAAGTAACTCTGTCCAATGTGGTAAAATATATGCTTTATACCCTAAGATTTCACATATAAATGTGCTCATCAATTATCCTATCGGCATCTACAAGGGTAGATCGATGAAATTTCTACACTTACCAACTAAGGGAGGCCGTGAGAATCCCACCAACCATGGTTTTCCATATCACATTTGTATTGAATTGAGGGATAGCGGGAATGCATAAAAATCATAATCATACATCCAATATACAAGCATAATAGCACATCCATCCAAGGATAAATATTAACACATAAACACCAATGATTATAGGATAGCATCTTTAATCAACATGAGTTCATATCCATGACAAACTCACTTTGATTAAAAGATGGATGAGAGCAATCATAGCCTCATATGTTACTCCCACACATGACAATAATTATGTGATAATGCATATGCAACTAACTATTATAGGAAAATAATTTCAAAACTGCAATCAACTTGGACACTTCTAGTGAGCAAGTCCTTCCTTCAATCTTCATTCCAACAAACTGGCAAGTTCCTTGATCCACGATCTCAACAAGATCTCCAAGCGATTACAATAAATAATTTTAAAAATAAATAAAATTACGTAGCAGGAAATCAGTCCACCAAAATTGGATTGCCTGGAGGATAAAAAAGGAATTACATATAAAACCACATCCATGCCATGTCTAGCACATACATTCATCTAATGCATGTAATTTTTAGATCCCATAACCATGGTCCTCATTACACATATGATGCTAAAAAATTAATATTCCAATATTTTATGTGAAAAATGCCAAAAACATATAAAATCATCATTACCATGACAATCCAAGTCATTATGATCATGTGCATCCAATGCACCCATTAACCATTACCATGACAACTTATGTCATAATGATTATGTGCATCACATGACCATTACCATGACAACCAATGTCACAATGATCATGTGCATCACATAGCCATTACCATGACAACTTATGCAACAATGGTTATGTCACATGCCCCCACAATATAATCACATACATGCTTAAAATAAAATTAATAACTCATAAAATTATGATAAGCGATTATGCCCGTTGGGGAAGGTGGGTGAAGGAATGAATCTCTCCATCCATCTTCTCCAAAGGATCTCCCTTCAATAAGCAAACTAGAACTTTAATTAATTTTTAAAAAAAAAAAAAACTGCTACTTAAGGTAGGCAAAGGAAAAAGCATAAAGGATGGAGGATCACATGCGCAAAGTGCACAAAGGCACATAAGCGGCATCGCATGCGGCAGGCTACCAGACCACGCACGCGGTAGGCAGCCATGGCACACGACAAGGGGGCAGGCCACAGTAAGAGAGAGGGGTTGGGGTGCATGTGGTAGGTGGGGCGCGCGTAAGGCAGCAAGCCCGCGTTCCCTCCCTCCCATGCATCTCAATCTCAAATTTTTATTTATTTATTTTTTTTTATAATAAAAACTGAATACAAATATTTAGAGCATCACATGCATAATGGAGAAGAGAAGACAACCCCATCGATAACGAGGCTCTGATGCCACTGATAGCATACAAAGTGCGATCCAGCGGAAGCAAATACAAGATTAAGATATCGATGGGAGAAGTCATTCAATAATAGAACAACATAGGGATCGATCATTACCTAGAGCCTCACAGATGCAAGACCTCCAGTCGATGATAGCCCTATCGCGATCGTTCCACGCACCACGCAAGCTTTGCATTCCCCACACGGTCAAGCTATCTCCTCCACACCACCAAGGAACACAAGACCTTGGATTTCTTCTAGGATCAAACACCAAAAGAGCAAGAGGGAGAAAACGGATTTTGGAGAGGGTGAGAGAGCTAGCTCCACGGTTTTTGGGATTCCTTGTGTATCTCTTGTGTGATTTTGCAATCCGACAAATAATATATATTTGCACCTCACACAATCCCAAAGGCTAGCTCATATGGGTGTGATATATTGAGTTTCCAATTGTGATTCAATTATCTTCCCATCTAATCTTCCATCCAATCTTTCTCAATGAGAAAAGATCTACATTGCTAGAGGAATCCAATATTAGGTTGAATATCTAATATTCACCCAATGAGTTTTCTTTTCTAACAAGATGTTGGTGATGATGCCCTAGTCGAAGGGGGAAACTGAATAAGAACCAATTAATTGAAACCGAGTATGTGGTTTTCGTTTTCAAGAAAATATTGAAACAAATTCTATCTGGTTCGATTTCAATTTATATTCATTCTACTTCAAACTACACCAAACCAAACCGATTTACCCCCTTAGTTCAGAGAGAATTGTATTCAACTCAATTAGAACCTGGTTGTCAATATATTCTAGAAATAGTTTTTCATTTCAATAATCGTGGATTTTTCTATCTTCCAACGTTCCTTGGCTACTTTTCACTAAAATCAATCTGAAGGCCAGAAGGATCCCTAGTAGGAGATAACCTTGATATTATCATAGAAAAATAGCATTCTCTTTGTATTTCTATTGTAGTATTCATCATTTTCAAAGTGTCGCCTTGGTGACTAAACAATTTGTTTTGGTAGAAACAATAATCTTTTTTCACTTGTGCATAAAAAAAATGGAGAAATATAGCAACATGTGAATCAATTGAATAGTAAACTATGAATAGTGTCATGTGAATGTAAACTTTTTGTCGGTTCCAACTAAGATTGGGTTCTTCTCTTGGCAAATTCTTAATGGGAATGTCCCATGTGATGATATGCTGATGGGCTTGGGCGTTCTGTTGGCTTCTAAATGTGTGTGTTGCAAAGAGCCTTGGAGGGAAACTACTAATCACATTTTTATTCATGGTGGCACGGCTACCAAAGTGTGGAATTTTTTTAGTGGCTTACTTGACCTTGTCTTGCTCCCCACTCAAGACATAAGGAGTCGAATCCTTTTTTGGCATGCTCAGGCAACTTCTTATGGAATTTGCGACTTCATAAAAGGTATTATTCCCTCTTTTATTATTTGGGAACTATGGAGAGGGATAAACAATCGAATAACGAGGAAAGAAGGTTAACCTCCATAATCATTAAGAAGATTACTACATGGGTTCACGAAATCCTTTTCCTAAAGATCTTTCGAAAGGGAACTTATCTCTTAAGGATGACCTGATTTTGAAGGTTTTCAATTTAAGACCCCCAGCCCTAAAGTTGAAACGCCCAATGCCAATTTACTGGTGTCCTCCCTTCAATATGCTGAAATTAAATGTTGATGGTGCGAGTAGGGATAATCCAGGAGTGAGTGGTGGTGGCGATATCATTCGTGATAGTGAAGGATCCTTGATTGCTGCCTTCTCTAATTTTTATGGTATCTGTTCTGATTCGGTGGCTGAAATGAGAGCCCTATGGGATGGGTTGTGACTTTGTGCCAGTTTGGGTTTACACGATTTTTTCATTAGCTTGAATTCAGCTTCAATTGTGCATTTCGTCACACAAAGGAAATGTACTCTGTGGAGTTGTTGGTTTTGGTTCCAAGAGGTTATCTCTCTTTGTGACTCTCTTGGTGTTTGCATTCACTTCGCTTATCGTGAAAGCAATCGTGCTGCGGATTTTTTTGGCAAATTTAGCTTTGGCTCTTTGGTTGATTCTTCTTTCCACAATGCTCAAGGTCTCCCACAGGGTTTACATCAGATTGTTAATGATGACAAAGCTGGTTTACCAGTCCTCAGAATGTAATTATTTTATCGGGCGGTTTTTTGTTCCTGTGATGTGTGAGAGCGAGGTTCTTTGGGTTGGGGTAAGGCAGATTATGTCCCCCCCTTGTATTCTCCCTTTTAGTTGACTTTTAAATAAAATTTCAGGGGCCAGCTTGGGTCCCAGGTATATTAAAAAAAAAAAAACATGAATGTAAACTATGAATAGTGTCATGTGAATGATAACTATAAATAGTATCATGTGAATGATGATTGTGAATAGTGTCACCTGAATGGTAACTGTGAATATTGACTATGTGGGTTCACGTGTGCACAAAGTGATAACATATAAAAATGGTAAATACAAACTAACAAACACAAGTATTTAAGTGGTTCGGCTATGCCTACATCCGTGGGTATAATTGAGACTCCTCTATGAAAGAACTGAGAGAATAATAGTACAAGTAATAATACTTTGGATTTAAACCAAACTCAACCCTGTATGCAAAACTAAATACCACATTCTCAAACCGTTGAAGAGAATTTAAAAAATCCAACACTCCAAAGAGCTCACAACTCACTTATGGTGTGCTTGCTTATCTTTTGACTTCTTATCGTCACTCCATTTATATAGGTGAGCAAACAAGGAGTGGGACACAACTTTGTTGTTGTTTCTGTGTTGAGCGGTGTTGACAAAGAGAGGTAGGTGGAAGGCACTCCCCCCGCCCTCCCTCATTTTCTTCTTCTACTTTCATGGCCAAATGGTGCTTTGGTTGTTTGCACATTAATTCTCCATGTTTTCTTCATTATTGACTTTCTCTTCCCTTTTTTTAATTTCATCACCACCTCTTTTTCTTTGTCTGGGGATTGGATTGGCCCTCTTTATAAGGATCTCAACAAACTTCCCTTACGACTCATAATGAGGAATCTATCAATGTCATACTGGTCGTGCTTATGCAAAAGTTGTGCTTTACTGTGAGTAAAGATTTTGTTATCATATCTACACCATTCTTGTTAGTGTGAATCTTCTCTAGCTACAAAAGTTTTTGTTCTAGTATATCCTGAATCCAATGATACCTTACATTAATGTGCTTAGTCTTGTAATGGAAACCTTATATTTTTATTCATGTGGATGACACTATGATAGGATTGTCACAATGAATGGCATATTTGTCTTGTTTCAAACCAAGTTTTAGAGTGAATCGCTTAATCCACAACATCTCCTTACAAGCTTCTACAACATAAATATACTCAGTTTTTATATCTGATAATGCCATACATTTCACAGCTTATAGTGCTCTTGACCAGGGTTAGTATGAAATTCTGCTTACAACACCAACTACATATGTGATGTCAAGTCCTATATATATCATGGCATACATCAAACTTCCTACTACTGATGAGTAGGGAATCTTCCTCATTTCTAATCTTTCTTTCTCAGTTGAGAGATTTTGCTCACTGTTCAGAGTCTGACGTTGTTCTCTTGTACAAATACACAATGGCCTGATGTTGTTCTCTTGTACCTATGATCCATCAGGAATGAATCAAATTTCTTGTACCACTACCTTGGTGTTTGTTTCAAGCCGTACAAATTCTTTCTTAACCTACTGACCCTGTGTTTCTTACCCTTGACTTGAAAACCTTCTGGTTGCTCCATGCAAATCTCTCTTCGTCCAGGTCGCTAAAAGAAAAGATATTTTTACATTAAGTTAGTAAGCTTCAAAGTTTTGACTTGCTTTCAAACCCAACACTACCCGTATGAATGACATTTTCACTATGGGTAAAAAATCTCATCAAAGTCAATATATTTCTTTTTCCCAAAACCTTTTATAAGTAATCTCGTCGTATACCTTGGTTGTGATTCATTCTCTTCAGTCTTTAATCTAGTCATTCATTTTTTGTTGAGTGCCTTGTTACCTTTAGGTAGATTCACCAATTCATACGTATGGTTCTTATGCAAGGAATCCATCTCCTCTTGCATAGCTTTCAACTACTCACTCTTATGTTCATCAACATTTGCATCTTTAAAGTACCCTAGTTCACTTGCATCTATTATTATACCATATTGATGAAGTGGGTACATGGTAGATGATTTGCGCTTCATGGTGGATCTTCTCAACTAGGGTTTAGCTGGTGGCTCTTGAGTTTGTTACTACTCTTGTTCGCCTTCACCAATGCCTTCTATAAGAGCATCATTATTGCCATCACCATCACTATTTGCATCTTCATTACCTTCTTGCACATCTCTCCCATTATCTTGGGCCATGGGTGGAGAATTTAGATCAAAATCTACTAGGTCATCAATGAACAGTTGAGGTTTTTCGATCTTGTCAAAGTCTTCGATTATTTAATCTTCTAGAAAGACCACCTCTCTGCTCTTGATCATCTTCTTCTCAATTGGATCCCATAACCTGTAACCCGGTCAACTTGTCGTTAGCATTTTCTAAGAAAAAGTATTGTTTTGATTTATCATCAAGTTTGAACCGTTCGTCTTTCAGAACATGCACAAACGCTTTGCAATTGAACACCTTTAGATGACTGTAGGATACATCTTTCTCACCGTACTTGCTCAGGAATATCTTAATTTGAGGGATTGATGGAGACAAATTAATCAAGTAAACAATTTTTTGCATGCTACTCCCTAGTAACACCATGCCAATGTTTCATGTGAAAGCATGCATCTGGTTCTTCCTATAATGATGCAGTTCATTCTTTTAGCTATACCATTGTGTTGTGGGGCTATTGGGAACTGTCTGTTAATGGAGAATTTCATGATCTTTGCAATACTCTTCAATTGGACCATTGTACTCACCACCATTATCAGAACGAATGTATTTAAGAGGTTTCCATGTTTATCTTTCAACCATGACATGAAAATATTTAAACACATAAAAACTTGATCATTAATTTTCAATGCAAATGCCTACACTTTTCTAGATGCATCATCTATATAAGGAACAAAGTAAAAAGCACTACCACCAAGTGTTTTACTTTTATAGGTCCACATACATCAAAATGCACTAAATCTAAAATGTCGCTTTTTCTTTGAGGATAAACTTTTATTGAAGGTAACTCGGTCTTGTTCACCAACTAAACAATGAACACAATGGTTTAGGGGCATATCTTTCATGTTTGGCATCCCTTTCTCACTCATGTGGCCAAGTCGTTGATGTCACAAGTCTGTAATGGACTCATCCTCTGTTGTGTTTATCCCGGTCGTCATGCATATTTGTACATTTGTTTTGTACTAGTACAACATTTATTTCCTTTTGTCGCCATAAGGGATTCTTTGGTAAGCTTCCATCGACCGTTACCTAAGTGATTGTGATATCCTTCTTTATCTAAATTTTTTGAAGAGATCATATTTAGACGAATATTTGACACATACCTCACTTCCTTGAGAATAAATTTGTAGCCAACATTTGTCTCAATGCACATGTCACCCATACCATAAAATCTATTGTTGCCTATTTTACGACACCAAAATCACCTGTCTTAAGAGAATTAAAAAAAAATTTGTGAGAGGGGTAACATAATATGATGCACCTGAGTTTAATAACCCAATTTGAGTGATGATTGGAGAGGATGATGATGTCTCCTTCTGAGCTAACGTCAGTGGTGTCTTCTTCTTTCTTCCCATCCTAGTTTTCCCTCTATGCTTTGAGCTTTTTGTAGTCCTTTTTCATACGCCCAACCTTTGTACAATAGTAACATTTGATCCTCCTTCTCAACTTGGATCTTCCTTGGGATTTCTCATTAAGGTCGTCTGGTTCTGCTTCTTCCCTGGTTCTCTACAACAAATGCCATGTGATGAGACGAGTCCAAGGATTTTCTCCTTGTCTCTTCATTTAGTGAATTCTCTATTACTTGACTTATGATGGGTTTTCCATCTGGTGTCGAGTTGCTAAGTGACACCACCAGAGTTTCCCAGATGTCTAGTAGCGAACTGAGAAGTAGCAACGCTTGCAACTCATCGTCAAGAACCTCATTTAAGTGCTGCAATGGAGCTCCCTTGTTTGTATTTGAAGTTTATAAGTTTTTTATTAGAAATGCCATATTGTCGATAGTATTTCTCTCATACATGCCTTCGAGTATTTTCCACAGTGAATACGCTGACGTCTTTGTGGATACATGGTGAAAGATTGAGTTATCCAACCACTGACATATTTTCGGTCTAAGGCTTTCCACTCCGTATCGAGCATTTTCTTCGGTTTTGATGAGTCATCTTCTACAGGTGCATGCAGATTCTTGCAGTACAATAAATCCTCCATCTTGGATTTCTAGATCATCTGGTTGCTCTTGTTCAGGCTCATCATCAGTGTTGAAGTGCTTGTCTCTGTCGACAATTTTTACACATGATCATACAAACTTGACTCCGATACCACTTGTTGGAAAAAACGATGAACCTTTTTCCATCAGCGTGTAAAGAAAGATGGAGAAATATAGCAACGCATGAACATTAATTGTGAATAGTGTTACATGAATAGTAATCATGAATAGTGTCATATGAATAGAAATTGTGAATATTGACTATGTGGGGCCCACGTGTGCACAAAGTGATGAATGTACAAAAATGGTAAAAACAAACTCACTGACATAAGTATTTACGTGGTTCAGCTATGCCTACATCCACAGGCGTAATTGGAACTTCTTCATTATGGGAGTATTTAGAGAATTTCAATATAAGTAACAATACTTGGAATTAAACGAAACTAAATCCTGTATTCAAAACTGACACCCCTTGTACACCCGCTGTCAACTCATACTATCAAACCCTTGAAGAGAACTTAAAAAACCCAACACTCCAAAGAACTCACAGCTCACTTATTGTGTGTTTGCTTATCTTTCGACCTCTCACCACCACCCCTTTAAATAGGTGAGCAAACAAGGGGAGGGACAAATTTTGTTGTCGCTTCCGTGTTTGCGCTAACGAAGAGAGGCAATCCTCTCCCCCATTTTCTTCTTCTTTAATGGTTGAATGGTGCTTTGACCATTTACACATTACTTCTTCACATTTTCTTCATTGTTGGGCTTTCTCTCCCTTTTCTTTATTTCACCACCACCTCTGTCTTTTTCAGTGGATTGGGCTAACCCTCTTTATGAGGAGGACCTCAACAGGTTCTTGAACGCCCAGACAATCAATCATCACATTGTTCAAGATGCCAACACAGAAAATAGGGAGGAGACAAAGAAAGAAAAAAATAAGGATATTTGGGAGAAAATGAGGAGAACATGAAGGAAACGTGGGGAGAAGAAATGATAGCAGCTAGGGGTGCAAGTTTGGCCCTGTCAGCTCGAACCCGTCTTGAACCCGAACAGGGTCTGGGCTGAGATTTTTGGCTCTGAGGGCTGATCAGGGCTGGAAATTTCTGGTCCTGAGTCAAGATCGGGTTGGGCCAGGGTTGAGGCCTCGGGCTAAGCCTGGCCCACCCCGGCCCGACCCTATTTTAAGTTATACTATAAAATATATATTGATATAATATATATATTATAAACTTTAAACGTTGTCCACATTTTGTTATATAATATATTATATATGAAGATAATAAGTGATATAATACATTTTATTATAGTGTTATTTTGTGTAGAATTGATAATTTTTTCCTCAGCCCATTCCAGCCCATACATTTCCTTCCCCCTCCTCATGTTTAAGTCCAATCAGTGTCAGCCCAGCCCGACCCTGAGGGCGGATCAGGGTTGGATTTTTAAGGCCTTGAGTCAGGGTGGAGTCGGGCTTGGGCCCAGCTAAGGGGACTCAAGGTTTGGGCTAGGGTTCTATAAAACCCGACCCAACCCGACCCTATTGCAGCCCTAATAGCAACTGCCATTACTGGTAGAAAGGCTGTAGTGGCAACCACTGCCACCACTGTCCACCGCCCATTGTAGGAGGAGGAGGAGGAGGTACTCAAGTACATACCTAGAACTTATGTGCAACCAGCAACTTTTCTACCGTCGACATTCTTTAATTTCATATGCTGCCCTCTTATATTCGGAAGAAAAAAAAATCATTTCACATATAAACCACCATCAAAATTATATCTTAAAGGGAATAAAATATCATATTTTACATCTAAAAGACCCCCTTTACTATCCACACCTTAGTCACCTAGACGACAAACACCACCTAGATTCGCCATGGCCCCATGAAAACTTATTGAAGATTAATGTCTTGTATTCTGTGGTTTGAGTTGTGGGCCACCTCCGAAGGACCGTTATAAGCCCATAGGGCTTGAGGCCAGGAGGAGTTGGCGCACCTTGCTGCACCCCTTCTTTGTTGGCCATGCCAATCTAGGGGGCCACCTTTGAGGGAAATATTTAAGGGTTTACATGGGGGTAATTTAAGAAATTGAATCTCTTTGTTTTCCCTTTCAATTGGTAGTAACGGGGGTTATTATGATTAAGAGGGAATTGTTTGTAAAAAGAGAGACGAGAAGAAGAGAGCTTGTAACCCTAGTCTCCATTGCTAGTGAAGATGCTGTCATCTAACTATGAATATATGCACCTTGCCGAACCATCTATAGCCTTGCATTGTAATTGTAAGAAGGCCCTTTTTTCCTTTGGTGCGTTTTGTTTTCTGTATCATGGTTAGGTTTCAATATATTACACAACTATGGTAGCACTTTCCACAAGATGGAAATGGCAAGAATTACCATTTCCAACAATGAAATGAATTAAATGGTGTTCTATTTGAACAACATTGAACTACGCATTTGTTTTTTAGGGGTGGGGGAATAGGGAATTTTAGGGGGGAAGGTACCAGCCAGGAGACTAGAACTCGAGACCTCCTGGTGAGCATAGGCTTGAAGCGCACCACAGCTCACCAACTGCACAAGGCAGCTGTTGGTGCTGAACCAAGCATTTCTATTGTACTTTCCACAAGATAACAATGGCAAGAATTATCATTTCTACAATTTTTTAACCTTGATTCAAAATGTGGATGAGATCAAGATCCCAAAGATGAACATGATGATTACAGTTGAGGTAAATATTATTATTATTTGGTGAAATTAGTTGAGTTCAACCAGATTCAAGGTTCTTCCATCCTTGACCTCCTCTTCTCCATGATTGTTGCCTCCCCAAACCAAATCCCTGATAAGAAATCATTTTTGTCCATCTTTTCCATCACTTGTTATTTCATTTGGACAGAACGGAACCATTGTTGGGTTTCACAGCCCCCCAACCCTCTTGCAATTATCCAGAATGTGCATAGATGAATTGAGACTTAGGACTATATCCTATCACCCTGCAACCTGAAACCATGCCTGACCCACCTTCCCCTTCAATCCGGGAGATACTATCACTTACACAGCCAAACTTGCTGACCATCATCTGGGATGGCAGTTTTGCACAAGATTCTGGAGATCATGAGGCTGGTTGGGCGGTCATTATCATTCATAACAATAATTTCACATGTGCTTGTTTGGACTTTGGTTATGCAGGCTCAGCACAAGAGGAAGAAGCAAAAGGACTACTCCTCAGACTGCAGCGAATAGGATCATTGGGCGGCGCTCCTCTTAACATTTGGACTGATTGAACCAACCTGATCCAATGGCTCACCCAGTCTACTCATCAATGGCCATGGGAAGTGTTTACTGATCTATGGGACATCAAGAATAGTTTGAAATCCTATTATAGTGTTTGTTTTTGTAAGCAAAACAGGGCTTCTATTCAGACTGCTAATGACTTCCTATAAAAGCCAGAGTACTAGACACAAGAAGTATATTTCTGACATCTCTTTCTTTAGTTAATTTATCCCTCTTTATCACACCCCCCCCCCCCCCCCCCCAAAAAAAAATAATAAGTCTATTCCATTTTTGATACTTCCTGAAGTTGAATAAGACATTCTGGCAATTTCTTTATAAATATTCCATATTATAACAGTTAAGTTGCTCTATTGCAATGTGTTGGTTGCGGGTTCAGATTGGAAGCAGTTTCTCCTACGAAGCAGGGGGTAAGGTTTCCCTGCAGTTGCGGACTATCTTTTTTTTTTTTTTTTTTTTTTTAATTTCCATATTATTTTACTGCAACCATGAAACATAAAAGGAAACTGGATTTACATGTTTTCGCATAAAGGTTCTCCTTTTACAATAACCAAAAGCTGCTTTGTGATCAACATACAATCACTATATTTCCTGGAGAACAATTATATTGTGTATGTGGATTAGCCTAACTGTATAGGAAGCCATTGGTGGGCTGTACAATAGACAATAGAAGCCTTTCCCAAAAATCTGAATACTATTTGAGGGTAAGGATACTCATATTGATGCCTGAAATATAATTGTGTGAAACTTGCAAATAATTTTATCCAGCTATCAGAAGCAGGCTGTGCCTGAATACTGGAACTGAACAAATTAATGTGCCAGATACACCAGTTAGAGCATAAGCGATTGCACAAAAAGGGAGGGCTTCAGGCTCCTTTGCTGATAATGCTGCCGTTCCACTTCCATGACAGCTGAAACAACCACCGAAAGAGAAATTTCAGCTACGGTTAGCAATTCATCATGCATCAAAACAATGGCACAAGGATCCCTCATGAATATTTGGTTCTAACAATGAAAGATTGTGCTGTAAGATTTGTCAAGGAATAATATATTTTTTTATTACCTTTTAAACTACATATTCCAGGCAAAGATGCAGTATGTTGTACATATAAAGATACTTAAATAAATTTTATATTTTTTATACCATACTTTTCAGCAAGACATATTCTTTGCAGTCCATATCCTTTCCTAAATATTTTATTTTTGCTTAATTTTCAATCAGGGCAGTGTTATATAGGTCTGCACAAAAACACATTAGTGTTTTTCATAATATCACATTCCCTAATTGATAGACTTTGAATGTGTAAAAGATGAGAACCTTACACAGAACCAGAACCAGAGAAAAGACAGAGAGCAAGTAAAGGAGAACTAAACCAGCAATAGAATTAGTTTGTACTCTATCGCAGGTCTTCAATCAATATATAAAACAATGTAATAATAGTCGTCGCCTAGTCTTCCAGACACTTCCGTCACCTTGGTCGTCTTGTGGTTGGGGAGGAGAAGAGAGACAATTGGAGCTTAGTGTTTTTGCATGTCCATCCGTAGATACTAAGTGATATATATTAAGAAAAGTAGATGAAAACTATTTCGAAACAAGCAGACCTGCCAAGCTTTAGCAATATAAACCTAACAACACTTTGATGTGTTCTTAAGTTATATATTTCATACTATTCATATACATAGATACCAATTTCATATTATTCATACACATAGATACCTATTTCATATTATTCATACACATAGATCTCTCTCCCTCTCTCTATATCTTTCTTTCTTTCCCCCACCCCAACTTGAGACCTCATTTGAATTTGAGAAGAAAATTATGGATTTTTCTTGAGCAAGTACAGGAATTCGTCCACACCGTGTAATGAATCTTCCATGCACTGATCTGAAGAGTGCCTCACATAGTAGTCTGTATATTAGTATGACATAGACATATATAACTTCATATGATGTCATCTTGATAAATCCTTGAAAGAAGGTGTTATCAAATTATTCAGCCCAAGTATCTATCCGATCAACTTTCCCTTGTGAGGTCCATTACTAGTGACTACTTTCTTTTAGTCTGCTAGCAATTCTATTAGTGTTACTTCCTTAATCCTCACTTTTGAACATTTCAATTCAAATTGCATCCTCCTCCCAATGGTAACAGGAGTATTCAGCAACAAATTGAAGATTACGTTCATCAAAGTCGGTGCTGGGAACACACTTGTCCCATGATCTCCTCCATCTTTAGCAACTTTTCGGGGGAGGGTTCGATCCTGGGCTGAAAAGGTATAGGGAAGTCCAAATTTTTTTTTAGATGATTCAGTTTGCTGTCCATTGCTGAGAGTCAAAAGCAGTCTGGATTGATACTCTAGTCACATGATCCTCCCCTTGCTCTGCCTGCTTAAACTACCATTACAGAATTCTTTCTTTTTTTTTGTACCATCTTAATATTGAGTCTTAACCATTTACTACTTACTAGGCAATCTAAGGATTAAGAGTGGAACCAGAGCTGGCAAGCTATGATAACAGATGTTGTAGCCAGAAACCTTGAGTAAAAATGGGAAAGGTTGAGTGGACCTACCATTCCCAGGACTGGGTTGGAGGTTTTCAACTTCATTAGTGTTAGTCAGTGGATGAATGGACCCCTAGCTACTATTAGTTGCATGACAGCAAGGCCTATGTTTGGTAAGGTCAAATTAAATGAGAGTCCTCTTCAGTTTAGATATCATCATACAGAAAAATAACTCCTAACCAAATCAATTAAAAAAACCCTTCATAAAATAGAAATTCCAACTATACACCCTCTTACTTCTACTTTTGTTTTCCTTTTGTCAGCTTCACCCTCCCAGTTCCATAGTTGTCACTCTTCCTACTAACTGCCACTGTCTAATTGAGTTTACAGGTTACCAGATGCATCTGTTTAAACCATTTTCTAGTATGTTTCTGAGCTCTTAAATTTTCATGTAATTAGAGGAGTGTAAGATAAAAATTAAGTGATTTTTAACTAACATCAATCTGAATTAGAAGAAAAACCAGATAAATTTTATTCAACAATTTATCTTTGAGAATTAGGACGCTTATGTTTCTACTTTAAGATATCGATCTCATAATTGAAGTTGTTAGAGCAAAACACCAACCAAAGCACGAAAGGAAACAAGAACAGAGCAAGATGACACAGAGATATAACGTGGTTCACACACCAGTATGGTGTGCACATTCACGGGCGAAGGCGAAGCCGTTTCACTATGTAAATCGGAGAAAGTTACAATGGAGAACTCTCAAGAGCACCCAAAACGGCGCTGCTACTCTCTCCCTGAAACCCTAAAACGAAAACCCCAAATCTTACTTTTTACAACAAAACGGGTTAAGAACATAAATACTCCTCCATCGGGTCGCCACCAAAAATGTCGGAGGGGTCATTCTTCGAAACGGGTCCAGGAATTCGAGACATACATAACAAATCTTCATCTTGGCTTGAATTCTCCTCCAACAAGCAAACACATAGCTGAAAACTTCATCTTCTCCAAAAGCCCTTCCAAGGGCTCAACTCAAATGCGGCAAACTCTAATCAAGTTCAAGCAATGCTTGAACTTGGTAGCACATAAAGGCTTTGTCAACGTATCAACTGGATTGTCTTCAGTACCAATCTTCAACACCTGGATATTGCCTTGAGCAACTATCTCTCTAACAAAATGATACCGAACATCAATGTGCTTTGTCCTCTCATGATACATCTGATCTCTAGTCAAGTGAATAGCACTTTGGCTATCATAGTGGACAATAATCACATCATGATCCATGCTGAGCTCTCTCAACAAACCTCTAAGCCAAATAGCTTCTTTAACTGTCTCAGTCACTGCCATATACTCTGCTTCAGTAGTAGATAATGCAATTGTAGCCTGTAAAGTAGCTTTCCAACTAACTGCACATCCTCCAAGAGTAAATACATAATTTGAGAGTGATCTCCTCTTGTCAAGATCACCTGCATAATCTGAATCAACATAACCAGATAAACTGTCACCATTCCTCCCAAACTTGAAGCATACACCAGAGGTCCCCTTCAAATATTTAAGTATCCATTTCACTGCTTCCCAGTAAGTTTTACCTAGACATGACAGGTACCTGCTCACCATACTGACTGCTTGTGAAATGTCAGAATGTGTACAAACCATAGCATATGTAATGGAACCAACTGCACTAGAGTATGGAACATGTGACATGTACTTCACCTCTTCATCTATCTGAGGTGATAGAGCAGCTAAAAGTCTAAAATGAGATGCAATAGGAGTACTTACAGGTTTGGCATCTTTCATGCCAAAACGCTCCAATACCTTCTCAATGTATTTCTGTTGAGATAGCCACAACTTCCTTGCTTTTCTATCCCTCTTAATTTCCATACCAAGAATCTTCCTTGCTACCTCCAAATCCTTCATCTCAAATTCAAAATTTAACTGTTGCTTCAACCTGTTAATCTCATTCATATCTTTAGCTACAATCAACATATCATCAACATATAGCAGCAAATATATGAATGAGCCATCAAAAAGTTCTCTGAAATATACACAACAGTCATGGTGGCACCTATTGTAACCAAAACTTGTCATAACAGAATCAAACCTCCTATACCATTGTCATAAAGGGACTTCTTCAATAAGCATACATGGTCCTCCTTACCCTCAGTAACAAAACCTTCAGGTTGATGCATATAAATTTGTTCTTCCAATTCACCATGGAAGAATGCCGTTTTCACATCGAGTTGCTCCAACTCCAAATCATGCATGGCAACTAAAGCAAGCAAAACACGAATAGAGTTATGCTTAACAATAGGTGAGAAAACATCATTAAAATCAACACCATAGACCTGACTGTAGCCCTTTGCAACCAATCTTGCCTTGTACCTAGCATCTTCAACACTTGAGGTAGATTCCTTCTTCTTGAATACCCATTTGCAGCCAACAATTTTCTTCCCTCTTGGTGGCTTGACAACTCCCAAGTCTGATTTTTATGAAGAGATTCGATCTCCTCATTCATGGCAATCAACCATTTGGTGGAATCAACTGAAGAAATAGCTTCTGAATATATTGCAGGCTCACTATTTTCAATTGTATCTGCAACAGACAATGCATAAGCAACAATTTCAGCATGCCCATATTTTTGTGGTGGTCTAACATTCCTTCTTGGTATATGCTTGGCAATGCTATACCGCTCTTCTTCTTGATCCCCTTGAGCTTCATCTTCTTCAGTGAAAGTAGGGAGCTGAAATGAAGTAGATTTTGATTTGTTTGAAGATGGACCATCAATTTAAAACTCCACCTTCTCCCCAGAATTTTTCTGGCTTTCATCACACTGAATGGGAGTTTCTTTCCTAGGATGCAACATAGCAAACTCATCAAAAGTAACATCTCTGCTAATACGAAATTTAGGAGACTTTGGATCAAGACACCACTACCTAAATCCCTTCACTCCAGATCCATACCCAAGAAAAATACATTTCTTGGCCCTAGGTTCCAACTTCTCATCATTCACATGTGCATAAGTAGGACATCCAAAAATCTTTAAACTTGAGTAGTCTGTGGGCTTACCTGACCAGACCTCCTCTGGAGTCTTGCACTCAATAGCTGTGCAAGAAGACCTATTCACCAACTGAGCTGCTGTGTTTACTGCTTCTGCCCAAAACTCCGCCCAATCCTGCATTTGACAACATACACCTTGCCTTTTCTAACAAGGTTCTGTTCATATGTTCCGCAACTCCATTCTGCTAGGGTGTCTTCACAACTGTGTGGTATCTTGCAATCCCCTCATTCTTGCAGAACTCATAGAAATCACCTTCATAGAATTCTAGGCCATTGTCGGTTCTCAACCTCTTAATTTGCTTCCCGGTTTGTTTCTCAAGCAAAATTTTCCACTGCTTAAAAGTAACAAATATTTCGTTTTTATGCTTCAAGAAATAGACCTAGAGCTTCCTAGAAAAATCATCAATGAAAGTGAGCAAATATCTAGCACCGTTCCCCTTGTAGGGAACCTTAGAGGGTCCCTAAAGATCTAAATGAATGTAGTCTAGAGTTCCCTTGGTCCTGTGAATAGTAGTACTGAAGCTGACCCTCTTCTGCTTCCCAAACACACAATGCTCACAGAACTCCATTCTACCTGTACTCTGACCATATAATAGACCTCTTTTACTCAATGATGTCATCCCTCTTTCTCTCATATGGCCCAATTTCATAAGCCATAAATTTGTGGCATCAGACTCAGACATAGATGATGAAGCTGCTGCAACTGAACCAGTAATTGTAGTACCCTGCAACACATACAGACTGCCAATTTTCATTTCTTTCATCAACAAGAGAGCACCCTTACAGATCCTCATGACTCCACCTTCAGCTGTATATTTGCACCCATTTGAATCAAGAGTGCCTAAACTGATAAGATTCTTCTTCAAGTCAGGAACATGCCTAATATTAGACAAGGTTCTCATAATGCCATCATGCATCTTAATTCTGCCTGTCCCCTTTCCAACTGTTTTACAATAAGCATTGTTGCCCATCAACACAACTCCACCTTGAAATGATTCATCTGAGGAGAACCATTCACGGTTGGTAGGAACACCCGCAATCAAGAATCCATTCATTTTGTGATTTGATTCTGTCATCAGTCACCAAAAGCATCTCAGAATCATTCTCATCTGCAGCAATACTAGCCTCTACAGAGTTTTCTTTCTTCTGTTGGTTTTGGGCACCACTACTTGCCTTTTGCTTATTTAAAAGCTTGTAGCATTCAGATTTAATGTGCCCCTTCTTCTTGCAGTAATTGCAAGCCAAATTCTTATGCCTAGATTTTGATCTAGCTTTCTTCTTGTCATTGTCTGAACCTCTTTCAGAAGTTCTGCCCCTAACCACCAAACCAACACCCTCTGATTTACCTAATGTCAACTCATCATCAATTTCCTGCTTGCTTGGCAGATTTGTTTTGACATCCTCAACAGAGATGGTCTCTCTACCATAAATCATGGTGTCCCTAAAATTCTTATATGATGTAGGCAGGGAACATAACAATAACAGAGTTAAATCTTCATCATCAATTTTTACATTTACTGCTTTCAAATCAGTAACAATAGAATTGAAGTCAGAAATATGGGATTTAAGTAAACTACCTTCACCCATACAAAGGGTATACAGACGTTGTTTTAATCTCAACCTGTTGGTGAGAGATTTGGTGAGATACAGGATCTCCAACTTCACCCACAATTCTGCAGCTGTCTTCTCTGAGAGAACTTCTTGCAAAACGTCATTTGAAAGACATAACTGGATAGCCGAAAGGGCTTTAATATCCATCTTGTTCCACTCCTCCTTGGACATAGCTGCAAGTTTCTTCGCCTTCCCAAATAGGGCTTCCCTCAAGTCTTGTTGCACAAGGACAGCCATCATCCGAACTTGCCATAGGCTGAAGCTAATGTTGCCATCGAACTTGTCAATATCGAATTTCGTTGATGTAGGAGCCATGGATGCAATGATCGAAGCAACCAAGGGCTCTGATACCAGTTTATTAGAGCAAAATACCAACCAAAGCACGAAAGGAAACAAGAACAGAGCAAGATGACACAGAGATATAACGTGGTACATACACCAGTATGGTGTGCTACATCCACAGGCGAAGGTGAAGCTGTTTCACTATGTTAATCGGAGAAAGTTACAGTGGAGAACTCTCAAGAACACCCAAAACGGCACTGCAACTCTCTCCCTGAAACCCTAAAACAAAAACCCTAAATCTTACTTTTTACAACAAAGTGGGAAAAGAACATAAATACTCCTCCATCGGATCCGGGTCAATCCATCGGGTCGCCACCCAAGCCCTCCGCTACCATCACAGATCTCAGAAAAAGTTCCATTCGGGTTGCCACCAAAAATGTCGGAGCGGGTCATTATTCAAAACGGGTCCAGGAATTCGAGACATACATAACAGAAGTGTATGCCTTAAGAGACATAAAATAAGTACAAGGAATAAAAAGGGTTGGACAAGCTTTGGTGATGGGTTTCTAAAAGCCTAAGGGATTAGGATCAGAAACTCAGTTGAAACCAGAATCACAGCGAATAAATAAGGAACAGAATTAATGAATAATTGATAAAACAGTGATATGCATCTCAGATTTGAATCAAATTTCAATGGATCACAATATTGAGATATAGGAACAGAATATCAAAATTTGAACTCGATCCAAGGGTCTGATCTTGAGTTTTAGAAGAATCCTACTTGAGATAGGACTTCCCAACTACGAATCAATTTCTGCAATAACTTTTGCAAAGATTAACTAATGAAGAAGAGGGTTAGAAGAAGAAAATATGACAAGACCTCTCACTTGACTTTGCTAGAATCCGCCAGTAGTATTGGAATCTCAGTAATGGAATAGTTGAATCTCACAACCAGTTTCTGAGTCACATAGAAGAACAGCAAAAACCCATGCTTTATTCATAATAAAATCCGTATGCCTTTTGGCTAGTTACAAGTATATATAAACACTCTAAATATGACTCATAACATGACTAGAAATAGCCTAAATCAACTAGTAATCAAACAGCCAAAGCTGGGACTGGACAATCTCAATGCAGCTGAGACTGGACAATCTACAAAGGCCTACCGAGCTGCCAGTTAATCCAATTGTTGCAGTCAAAGAAGCAGAAAAATATAGGAAGCTAGTTTGAGTTATGATAAGTTGATCAGAGTGTGTGAGTGTTTCAATAGTTGTCTCTTTATTAGAAATTGCTGCCATTTCGGGAGGAGCTGTTGCAAGTGGATTGGCACTACTGCTAGTGCCCAGATACTGCATCAAGTCTCTCCGGGTTGAAAAAACTCGCCCACGAGTTTTGTTGTGGCGTAGAATGAACACTGCGGGAGTAACATGCATCTTCAATGCAAAATAAAATTTGGTAGCTGTAGAGATGAGCTACTTTACCTGATAGGGGTAATTTAGTCTTTATTGTTTTAGTTATTTTATGTTTTAGTTTTTTCTTCTTTTCTGTTTTTTCCCTTCTATCCGATCTCTATTTGGGATTCCTAGTTGTAGTGGGAATTCCTAATAGGAATAGGGTTGGGGGGGATTCATACTTTGATTGTACTTTGAGATTAATTATAAATAAGGGGCTGGATGATCGATTTAGACCATTCAAGCATTCAATTCATAGGGCTGTCAACATGGTATCAGAGCCAACTCTGATCTAAGAGCAGCCTTTCTCAATTTCTGGTTTTCTGGTTCTTCCCCCTCTCGGTTTCAGTTTTTTTCTTCTCCACCACTCTCGGCTTCTTTCTCTCCATCAGGGCAGCAACTATGAGGTGATCTAATGCAAGTTTAGCTGCTGCCCTCAATGTCACCTCATTGAAGATCGAAGAACAGTGGTGTGACCTAAATCTGCAGGCAGTTTTCCTCCATCCTTGGAGATCGAGCTATCCTTTCAACTGAAGTTCGATGTCTGCTTTTGTGGAGATTGGTTCCTGCTCTTATTGGTCTACACCATTCCCTGTTTGAAGACTGCAGATCTGGATCAACCAATTCTGATTCAACCCTGCGATTTCTCTGCAATCAGGTTTTTTCCTAAATTTTGACAAATCTAGGGCTTTTTATTGGCTCATCTGAAGGAGCTAATTTTTGGAGGATATCTTCCCTACTATTAGAGGGAAACTTGACCTAAGTTTCAGCCCATTCTGAAGGTTGAAAATCCTGCAATCTCAAAACCCATCCTTCACACTCGATTCAAGTTTTTTTGAAGAACTGATTTTTTTCTGCCTGGCTGAATTATGGGTGACTCAGAGAAGACTACTACTACTTCTGGAGGAGATGGTCATACTAGGAATGACTTTCTTCCCTATGCTGCTGCCATTAAACTTGATGCTACGAATTACTTAATTTGGGCCAAATCATTATCCTTGACCGTGGCTGGTAGGGGACTTACTGGCCATCTTATTGGCACCACCAAACAGCCTATTGAAGATGGTGCTGCCCGTATTAAATGGGCTGCCAATGATGCTATGGTGATGTCATTTGTTTTGAATTCTATGACCACTAATTTCCAACCAATATCTCCTCCTTGACACTGCTACTCAGATATGGACTGCTGTCAAGGGAACTTATGGTCGATTAGGAAGTGGTGCTCAAGTTTATGAAATTAGGAAGACACTCCAAAATACTACTCAGAAGGAGATGTCTGTCACTAAATACTATGCTGCCCTCAAGTGTTTATGGCAGCAATTGGATCATTATGCTCGGTTTCAACCTACTACTACTGTTGACATTACTGCTTATCATTCCTATGTTGATCAGTTTCGGGTCTATGATTTCCTGGCTGGCCTCAATGATGATTATGACCCTATTTGGGTGCAAGTTCTTGGTTGGGTTCCTTTCCCCACTTTAGAGGAGACTTTTTCTTATGTTCACAGTGAAGAGACACGAAGGGCTGCCATGATGATTACTCCCAAAGTTGAGAGATCAGCCTTACAGACTGCTAGCTCCACTCCTGTTACTTCTTCTGACAGTGTTGCTTCTACTACTACTACCAAAGAGCCTGTGAAGTGTGAGCATTGTCACAAACCATATCACACTAAGGCTCAGTGTTGGAAATTACATGGGAAGCCTGCAGATTTTGAAGCTAAACGTGGTCGTGCTAAGTCTAAAAACAAAGCCAATCACACTGAAAGTGTAGCTCCAACTCCCATTGCTGACATCGGTTTCTCCCAGGAAAAACCCCAGGCTCTACGTCGTATGTTGAACACATCCACTGCCTCTACTACGTCTGCTGTCAATTCAGGTTCCTTCTTTGCCCGTACAGGTATTTCCTTTGCTGGTCATTGTGCATCAGTAGTTTTCACTTCATGGATCATAGACTCCGGGGCTACTGATCACATGACGGGTTCTTCCAGCCTTTTTAATACACATTCTCCTGCTTCTGGTAAGGATAAAGTCAAAGTTGCTGATGGGTTCCTCTCCTCTATCTCAGGGAAAGGATCCATTAGTTGTTCTCTTTCCCTTTTACTGTCATCTGTGCTGAATATTCCGAAATTTACAACTAACCTCCTTTCCATTAACAGTATCACCAAATCCCTGAATTGTAAAGTGACTTTTTTTCCCACTCACTGTGTTTTTCAGGAACTGGACTCGGGGAAGACGATTGGATCGGGTTAAATGCATGGCGGATTGTACCTACTTGATGGAGATCCTACACCTACCCAAGCTTTACCTTCTGCATCTTTCTCTTCTGAATTACACAAATGGCACTCCAGGCTAGGCCATCCCCCTTTAGGTACTTTATCAACTTTATTTCCAACATTAGTTAAAGACTGTACTAAGGAAGACTTTTTTTGTCAGCCTTGTGTCTTGGTTAAACAGACACGCTCAAATTACCCTATTTCTAATAAAAGATTCTCTTCCTTATTTCATAATGTTCATACTGATGTATGGGGTCCTAGTAGGAAAGCTTCCCTTTCTGGACATCGGTGGTATGTCACTTTTATTGACTGCTATTCTAGGTTCACTTGGGTCTACCTTATGCACACAAAAAATGAAGTTTTTTCATGTTTTCAGTACTTTCATCAGTTGGTTAAGACCCATTTAATGCCACTCTTCAAATTTTGAGGAGTGACAATGGGACAGAATATATGGAAGGTCAGTTCCAAAAATACCTTGCTACACATGGAATCCTCCATCAGACCAGATGTGTCGACACTCTAGCCCAAAATGGTGTGGCTGAGAGAAAAAACCGCCACCTCTTGGAGGTAGCTAGAGCTCTTCTATTTGCTCGCAATGTCCCTTCCCTTTATTGGGGGGATGCTGTCCTTACTGCAGCCTATTTAATTAATAGGCTGCCCAGTCGGGTTCTTAATTCTAAAGCCCCTATTGAGCTATTACTTGGCTCTTCTTCCTTTATAGTCCTACCTAAGGTATTTGGTTGCGTTTGTTATGCCAGGGATACAAGGTCCTCTGGTAAACTTGAACCTCGTAGTCTCCGCTGCATTTTCTTGGGTTACTCTGCTACACAGAAAGGGTACAAATGTTATTACCCTCCATCCCGCCGGACTTTTGTCAGCATGGATGTTGTCTTTCATGAAAGTGTTCCATATTATGTGTCCCCACCTCTTCAGGGGGAGAGTGTTAGTGAAGATGTGCTGACTATTGACTCTCCACCTCCACTATAGTCTGCTTACCACGAGTCTGAACCAGTTCGGCCTGCCCCTAGTACTCCCCCTGGGTCAGGGGGAGACTATCTCTATTCAGGGGGAGCAATCTACTCTAGACTCCTATCTAGAGGACTATTAGTGAATTTCAGCGGAGGATTGATGACAGTACTATGAAGACCTATGTAAGGAAACATAAGCAGGTTCAATCAACTCTTGCTCCAGTACCCATCCAATTGCCAAACCCGGATCCAGAACCTGCCTCTCCATCTGGTAATGTTCCTTCTCCTGAATTACTTATTGCTCTTCGCAAAGGTGTCAGGACTTGCACTCAGCATCCTATATCTCATGTTGTTTCTTATGACTCCCTTTCCCCATCCTTTCGTGTGTTTGTTTCCTCTCTTTCTTCTGTTCGTATTCCTAACAATTGGCAGGAAGCTCTATCAGATGGAAAGTGGAAAGCAGCTATGATGGAAGAAATGGAAGCCTTGAAGAAAAATAACACATGGGAGCTTGTGGTTCTTCCACCTGGGAAGAAAACCGTTGGATGTAAATGGGTGTTTGTGGTAAAACAGAAGGTAGATGGCACTGTAGATAGGTATAAGGCACGACTCGTGGCCAAGGGGTTCACTCAGACATACGGCATTGATTACCAATAAACTTTTGCACCTGTTGCAAAGTTAAATACTGTTCGTGTGGTATCATTTTGTGGAGTCAACCTTGGATGGGATTTGCAGCAGCTTAATGTAAAAAATGCCTTCCTAAATGGAGTACTGGATGAGGAGGTGTATACGGACATTCCACCAGGGTTCTCTTGCGACAGAATCCAAGGAAAAGTGTGTAGGTTGAGGCGTGCACTATATGGGCTGAAGCAGTCACCGCGAGCATGGTTTGGCTGGTTCCACAAGGCCATGATTTCTGTGGGCTATAAGCAAAGTAATGCTGATCACACACTCTTTATAAAGAGGGCTGGTGAAAACCTCACTGTTCTTATAGTCTACGTTGATGACATAGTGGTTACTGGCAATGATGGTGATGAGATCAAACGGTTGAAGACCTTCCTTGGACAAGAATTTGAGATTAAAGATCTAGGGAAACTACGGTACTTTCTTGGGATTGAAGTGGCCAGATCTGCTAAAGGAATTTTTCTCTCCCAAAGGAAGTATGTCCTAGACTTATTGGCTGAAACAGGGTTGTTAGGCTGCCATCCTTCAGATACTCCTATGGATCCTACTGTTCGACTCAAGGAAAAAGAGGGTGAGCCTGTTGATAAAGGCCGGTACCAAAGACTTGTAGGGAAGCTCATTTATCTCTCACATACTCGTCCTGACATTGCTGCCGCCGTGAGTACTGTGAGCTAGTTTATACATGATCCCTACTCTTCTCATATGGAGGCTGTACTTCGTATCTTGCACTATTTGAAGTCCGCTCCTGGAAAAGGAATTCTTCTGTCTGCACATGGTCACCTACGGATAGAAGCATACACTGATGCTGATTGGGCTGGTTCTGCGGATCGCAAGTCTATTTCTGGGTATTGCTCCTTTGTAGGTGGAAATCTTGTTACATGGCGTAGCAAGAAGCAAAATGTAGTTGCTCGTTCTAGTGTTGAAGCTGAGTTTCGGGCTATGGCACAAGGTATTTGTGAGTTACTCTGGCTTAAAGGTTTGCTACAAGATCTCGGTGTTCCTATTCGTCTTCCTATGATGTTGTACTGCGACAATAAGGCTGCGATCAGCATAGCACACAACCCAGTACAGCATGATCGTACCAAGCATGTTGAAGTGGATAGGCATTTTATCAAAGAAAAGTTAGAAGATGGGCTGATTTGTATTCCCTTTGTGACATCTGCTGATTAACTTACTGATATCTTCACCAAGGGATTGTTTGGGAAATTGTTTCATCCCAATCTAGTCAAGTTGGGCATGATCGACATCTTTGCTCCAACTTGAGGGGGAGTGTTGAGATGGGCTACTTTACCCGATAGGGGTAATTTAGTCTTTATTGTTTTAGTTATTTTATGTTTTAGTTTTTTCTTCGTTTCTGTTTTTTTCCCTTCTATCCGATCTCTATTTGGGATTCCTAGCTGCAGTGGGAATTCCTAATAGGAATAGGATTGGGGGGGAATCATACTTTGATTGTACTTTGAGATTATTATAAATAAGGGACTGGATGATCGATTTAGATCATTCAAGCATTCAATTCATAGGGCTGTCAACAGTAGCACACAACAACGAAAATCCATAACCTTAGGAACCTTCTCGTCAAAGTAGCCAGGTGGGAATGTGGGACCACAAACTCTATGAAATCCTCCACAGCAGGAACAAAATCTTGAATATTCATGACCACATGGAGTGTTCTCAAACTAGTCCTTAAGAATAACCTCATCTAGTATCACTGCTGCAACCTTGTGTTTGATATCTTTTTTGAGTTCTGCAACATTATCTTCCATGACAGAAGTTTCTGCATGTTGAACCTCTTCCTTAAAATCTTCAAAAATTGTATCATCTTTGTTGTCGCAGTCTGCTTTGCTTTCTTCATCTTTAGCTTCAACTGTAGGCTATAGCTCTTGAAGTGGAGGAAAATCTTCTGCCATGCAAAGAACTTGATTTTCACCTTGAATTATTGATTCCTCTACGATTGTTGTCTCCTCTTTACCTTCACCATGCACATCAAACTTGTGTAGGAGAACTGGATTCCCCTTCGTTGGGCTCATCTAAAGTCATAGGTTCATCTTATTTAGCTGCTTCTTTCGTTTCTTTCTTTGATGGTGCAAAGTTGAGGTCAGCCTGTGCTTTAACAATTTTTGTGTCAAACTTCCAACATTCTCCAACTTGCAAACTGAATTTCATAGATGGCTGCTTAAAATTATCTTCAGCGTTGAAGGCCTTTGGTGGTATTCTTGTTGAAGAAAAGAGCTTTCTTTAGATATGCTCTGGTAGGTACTTGTTCTTCAACTCATGCTTCATCTCTTCCCAAGTTCTAGGTTCACTCTTCTAACTTTGAGCCTCTCTTCATAGATTCTCCACCATTCTTTAGCATGACCAGTCACTCACAAATAATCAATTCTAAACTTCCTCTCTTCCAACAAGTTGTACCAATCAAAATATTCCTCTAGAGGAGCTAGCCAATTAAAGAATATCCATGGGTTCATTTATCCAGGAAAGTAAGAAACTTCTGGCTTCACCATTTTTGTAGTATTATCAGTCCTCATGTAGTAAGTGTTGTTTTCAGATGTACTCCTTTGAATTCTAATTGTACTATTAGTAGCTAAATCAATAGGTGGCTCTTTATCAACTCCATGATTTTCAAAAATTTTAGGTGAGTTAGAACAGAATCCGCACGTTGTTGTTCCATGACAACAAGTTTGCCAGATAACTTTTGTATACTTTCAACCATTTTGAATGAGGGATTCCATTATGGTGGCCGTGTCAGGAGGCATTGGTTCACTTGGCCATAGCTATGATACCAATTGATGGGTTTCTAGAAGCCTAAGGGATTACCAGAATCACAGTAAGGACCAGAATTAAAGAATAAGTTATAAAACAGTGATCTGGATTTCAAATTTGAGTCAAATTTTCATGGATCACTATATTCAGATATAGGAACAAAATATAAAAAATTGAACTTGATCCAAGGGTCTGATCTTGAGTGTCAGAAGAAACTTACTTGAGATAGGACTTCCCAACTAGAATCGATTTCTGTAATAGCTTTTATAGAGATTAACTAATGGAGAAGAGGGTCATAAGAAGAAGATAGGACCAGACCTCTCACCTAGACTTGCTGCAATCCCACTAGCAGTATTGGAATCGCACCAATGGAGTAATTGAATCTCACCACCAGTCTCTAAGTCACACAGAAGAACAGCAAAAACCCATGCTTTATTCATAAAAATCCGTATGCCTTAATGGCTGGTTACAATATAAACTCTCCAAATATGACTTATAACATGACTAGAAATAGCCTAAACCAACAACTAATCAAAATACTTGATTGACAAATAAAAGACTTAAAACAACTCCTAAACTGACTCAAGAACCTTCAACAGTGTTTGGAGTCCTAAACCAACCAGGAATTGACATAATGAAAGAAAATCAACTCATAACAGGACTGGACTTATAGATTCCTAATCCATCCTGAACTAGGCCACATAAACATAATCAAAATAAGAAAAGAAACTGAAAATGTAACTCTACTTAAAAATGATGTTGAATAATGTACACCAGAATATCGTGGGGGGTATTCTGGTCTTTTTGGGTGTTTTATTTTTATTATTATGTACTGCCTAGCTATGTCGGCTATGGCAGGGTTATTATTGTCACACAACATTATTTATCATATTATAAATATATGTCTTGGACTGATCATATCGATCATCCAAGCAATTCCATATTTCGGTTTTGTTAACATGTTATCAAAGCCAGTTTCTCTGATCTAGGTTACAAAACATCCCCCTTCCCTCCCCTCCATCATTTTCCTCCTTCTCCATCTTCTTCTTCCACTCCTTTTTTTCATGTTTTTTCTCTTTGCTTAAGGGCAGCACTAATGAGGTGATCAGATGATCTAGCTGCTGCCCTCTACATACCTCAATTAATGTTCTACAAGATTGGTTAAACATCTGCGATAGCTGCTGCCCTGTTCTTCTCTACGATTTTTTGGAAGCCCTCCCCTTGAAGATCATATCTATTATCATTGGAGTTTGATTGTTCACCTCTGGAGGTTCCTCTCTCGCAACATTGGACAGCAACTACTGCAGCCCTACATCCAGCATTGAAGCTCTCTTCCCTCAATCGATCTCACTTTTAGGGTTTTTTTCAAAACCCTGACTTTATCGATTTTGGGGTTTTAGGTTTCGGATATTGCTGATTTTTGGAGGGTGTGTCTCTCCCACCACACAAAGCACTCAACAGGATTTTCAGCCTTTTTCAGAATTTTTTGAAGACCCCTAACCCTAATTGATCACCTCTTTTAGGGTTTTTTCCAAAACCCTGCACCTTATCGATTTTTGGGGTTAGGGTTGATTGTGTTGCTGCTGCCAAGAGGGTTTTCATACCCTATATTCAGCTTCTTCTTTTGGTAATTTTTGCCCTACTTCTCATCTTCATGCCGGACTCTGATGTTACCACGGCTACTTCTAACGGCGATGGTCAGACTAGGTTTGATTTTCTTCCATATGCTGCTGCCATTAAGCTTGATGGTACGAACTATTTAATTTGGGCCAGATCTCTATCCTTGACCGTGGCTGGTAGGGGACTCACTGGCCATCTTACTGGCACCACCAAACAGCCCACTAAAGAAGGTGCTGCTTGTACTAAATGGGCTGCTAACGACGCTATGGTGATGTCCTTTGTTCTGAATTCTATGCACACTGATCTCTCTAGTCAGTATCTCCTCCTTGACACTGCTACTCAGATATGGACTGCTGTCAAGGGAACCTATGGTCGGTCAGGTAGTGGTGCTCAGGTTTATGAGATCAGGAAGACACTCCAAAATACTACTCAGAAAGAGTTTTTTGTCACTAAATACTATGCTGCCCTCAAGTGTTTATGGCAGCAATTGGATCACTATGCTCGTTTTCAGCCTACTACTACTACCAACATTACTGCCTATCACTCTTATGTGGACCAGTTTCGGGTCTATGATTTTCTGACTGGCCTTAATGATGATTATGATCCTATTCGGGTGCAAGTTCTTGGTCGGGTTCCTTTCCCTACTTTAGAGGAGACCTTTTCTTATGTTCACAGTAAAGAGACACGTCGGGCTGCTATGATGGTTACTCCTAAAGTTGAGAGATCAGCCTTATAGGCTACTGGCTCCACCCCGAATCCTTCTTCTGACAGTATTGCTGCTGCTACTATAGCCAAGGAGCCTGTGAAGTGTGATCATTGCCACAAACCATATCACACTCAAGCACAGTGTTGGAAATTACAAGGGAAGCCTGCTGATTTTGAGGCCAAACGTGGTCGTGCTAAGCCTAAACACAAAGCCAATCACACTGAAAGTGTAGCTACAGCCCCCACTACTGACATTGGTTTCTCCCAGGAAGAATTCCAAGCTCTCCGGCGTCTGTTACACACTTCCGCTGCCTCTACTACATCTACTGCCAATTCAGGTTCCTTCTTTGCCCGTACAGGTATTTCCTTTGCTGGTCATTGTGCATCGATTGTCTCCACTCCTTGGATTATAAACTCCGGTGCCACTAATCATATGACACGTTCTTCTAGCCTCTTCAATTCATATTTTCCTGCTTCTGGCAAAGATAAAGATAAAATTGCTGATGGGTCCCTCTCCTCCATTTCAGGAAAAGGATCCATTGGATGTTCCCCTTCTCTTACTTTGTCATTTGTGTTACATATTCCTAAGTTTACCACTAATCTTCTTTCTATTAGCAGTATTACCAAAACTCTGAATTGTAAAGTGACTTTCTTTCCTACTCATTGTGTTTTTCAGGAACTGGACTCGGGGAAGATGATTGGATCGGGTAAAGTGCATGGCGGATTGTACCTGCTTGATGGCAACCCTGCATCTACACAGGCATTCCCTTCTCGGCTCTGTCACCCGGCATCTTTCTCTTTTGAATTACAAAAATAGCATTCTAGACTAGGACATCCCCCTTTAGGAACATTGTCCTCTTTATTTCCAGCATTAGTTAAAGATTGTAACAAGGAAGATTTTTTTTTGTGAGTTTTGTGTCTTGGCCAAATAGACACGTTCAAATTATCCCATTTCTAATAATAGATCTTCTTCCTTATTTCATGTAGTTCATTCTGATGTGTGGGATCCTAGTAGGAAAGTTTCTATTTTCGGTCATCGGTGGTATGTCACTTTTATTGATTACTATTCTAGATTCACTTGGGTCTACCTCATGCACACAAAAAATGAAGTCTTTTCATGTTTTCAGCATTTTCACCAGTTGGTTAAGACCCAATTCAATGCCACTCTTCGAATTTTGAGGAGTGACAATGGGACAGAGTATATGGAAGGTCAGTTCCAAAAATACCTTGTTGCCCATGGGATCCTACATCAGACCAGCTGTGTTGACACTCCAGCCCAAAATGGTGTGGCTGAGAGGAAAAACCGCCACCTCTTGGAGGTAGCTAGAGCGCTTCTGTTTGCTCGCAATGTCCCTTCCTTTTATTTGGGGGATGTTGTCCTTATTGCAGCCTATTTAATTAATAGGCTACCTAGTCGGGTTCTTCATTCCAAACCCCATGTTGAGCTATTACTTGGTTCTTCTTCCTCTGTTGTCCCCCCTAAGGTGTTTGGCTGCGTATGTTATGCCAGGGATACAAGGTCCCCTGGTAAACTAGAACGGCGTAGTCTCCACTGTATTTTCTTGGGTTACTCTGCTACTCAGAAGGGGTACAAATGTTATTACCCTCCATCCTGCCAGACTTTAGTCAGCATGGATGTCATCTTTCATGAGAATGTTTCCTATTATGTGTCCCCACCTCTTCAGGGGGAGAGTGTTAATGAAAATGTGCTGACCATAGACTTTCCACCTCCACTCCAGTCTGTTTACAATGAGCCTGTACCTGTTCGGCCTACTCCTAGTCCTCCCTCCCCTAGTTGTCCCTCTGAGTCAAGGGGAGAGGTCCCTATGCAGGGGGAGACCATCCCTATTCAAGGGGAGCAAACTACCCCAGTCCAGACTCCTGTCCAGAGAACTATTAGTGAATGTGCAGACCTATGCAAGGAAACATAAGCAGGTTCAATCAACTGTTGCTCCAATACGCATCCAATTGTCGAACCCGGATCCAGAACCGGCCTCTCCACCTGGTAATGTTCCTTCTCCTGATCTACCTATTGCTCTTCGCAAAGGTGTCAGGACTTGCACTCAGAACCCCATATCCCATGTTGTGTCTTATGACTCCCTTTCCCCATCCTTTCGTGCTTTTGTTTCTTCTCTTTCTTCTGTTCGTATTCCTAACAATTGACAGGAAGCTCTATCAGATGGAAAGTGGAAGGCAACAATGATGGAAGAAATGGAGGCTTTAAAGAAAAATAACACATGGGAGCTTGTGGTTCTTCCACCTGAGAAGAGAACTGTTGGATGTAAGTGGGTGTTTGTAGTGAAACAGAAGGTGGATGACATTGTGGATAGGTATAAGGCACGACTAGTGGCCATGGAGTTCACTCAGACATACAGCATTGATTACCAGGAAACCTTCGCACCTGTTGCAAAGCTAAATACTGTTCGTGTGTTATTATCCTGTGCAGTCAACCTTGGATGGGATTTGCAGCAGTTGGATGTAAAAAATGCTTTCTTAAATGGAGAACTGGATGAGGAGGTATATATGGACATTCCACCAGGGTTCTCTTGTGACAAAAAGCAAGGTAAAATGTATAAACTGAAGCGTGCACTAAATGGGCTGAAGCATTCACCTTGAGCATGGTTTGGCCAGTTCCACAAGGCCATGATTTCTGTGGGCTATAAGCAGAGTAATGATGATCACACGCTCTTTATAAAGAGGGTTGGAGAAAAACTCACTATTCTTATAGTCTACGTTGATGACATAGTGGTTACTGGCAATGATGGTGATGAGATCAGACGGTTGAAGACCTTCCTTAGACAAGAATTTGAGATTGAAGATCTAGGGAAACTACGATACTTTCTTGGGATTGAGGTTGCCAGATCCTCTAAGGGCATTTTTCTCTCCCAAAGGAGTATGTCCTAGACTTATTGGCTGAAACCGGGGTGTTAGGCTGTCACCCTTCAGATACTCCTATGGACCCTATTGTTCGTCTCAAGGAAAAAAGGGGTGAGCCTGTTGATAAAGGCCGGTACCAAAGGCTTGTAGGGAAGCTGATTTATCTCTTACATACTTGTTCTGACATTGCTGTTGCCGTGAGTACTGTGAGTCAGTTTATGCATGATCCCTACTCTTCTCATATGGAGGCTGTTCTTTGTATTCTGCACTATCTGAAGTCAGCTCCTGGAAAGGGCATTCTTCTGTTTGCACATGGTCACCTACAGATAGAGGCATACATTGATGCCGATTCGGCTGGTTCTACGGATTGCAAGTCTATCTCTGGGTATTGTTCCTTTGTAGGTGGAAATCTTGTCACTTGGCGTAGCAAGAAGCAAAATGTAGTTGCTCGTTCTAGTGCCGAAGCTGAGTTTCGAGCTATGGCACAAGGTGTTTGTGAGTTACTCTGGCTCAAAGGTTTGCTACAGGATCTTGGTGTCCCTATTCGTTTTCCTATGATGTTGTACTGTGACAACAAGGCTGCAATCAGCATAGCACACAACCCAGTACAGCATGATCGTACCAAGCATGTTGAGGTGGATAGGCATTTCATCAAAGAAAAGTTAAAAGAAGGATTGATGTGTGTTCAACTTGCGGATATCATCACCAAGGGATTGTCTGGAAAATTATTTTATCCTAATCTAGTCAAGTTGGGCATGATAGACATCTTTGCTCTAACTTGAGGGGGAGTGTTGAATAATGTACACCAGAATACCGCCACGGTATTCTGGTCTTTTTGGGTGTTTTAATTTTATTATTATGTACTGTCTAGCTATGTCGGCTATGGCAGGGTTATTATTGTCACACAGCATTATTTATCATATTATAAATATATATGTCTTGGGCTGATCATATCGATCATCCAAGTAATTCCATATTTCAGTTTTGTTAACAAAGGACTCCATAGCAGAGTGAGAATAGGATTCCTGGTGAGACTAGGTTCCCTAGAAAAATTAGGAATTCTGAAATTCCTGAAACCACAAGTTCTTCTCCTGGGAATGTTGCTAGTGCCCAAATATTGCATCATTCGGTCATATAGATGTACCCAATGACAAGTGAATTAAAACTTGACTGTCCTCTTGCAGAAAGAGGGTCAAATACTCAAGTGACACTGATTCCTTTAAATGGACATGACCCCTCCACTTAATTTATTTTCCAAGCACTTGATAATAGCAAAGCAAATTTTAAAAAATTGGGAAAATCTATAACCGAATTTCAGAGAAGCATCAAACAACTATTTAGGTAGCCACTTCATTTATCAACAGCCCAAGTATTTTCTGTGTACATGAATGGGTATGGAAGTCTGTAAATAGTCAGATCCACAATGTTCAAATTCAATGTGGTCGCCGTGAACTATCCACTGGTATGGTATTAATAGATGTGAATTTATAACTATGAAGATAATTATGCATACCTAGATGCCGCAGCAATTCCTCGAGCTATAGGATCATTCAAACGAAGTTTGCCAAGCATCATTACTACAAAATTTGCACCCACAAGACCAGTTAAAACAACTGCAGCACCTGTGATGGATGCATTGGCATCTGCAATTAACAAGATAACCACATTGATCAAAACAAAAATTTAAGTTTAGAAAAGAGTTACATGCAATCACAGGGTGTAAGCGGTGGTTCACTAGAATGTAGGGGTAAGGCTATGTACATTATGACCCCTCCAGACCCCGCAGTGGCGGAGCCTCGTGCGCTGGGTACACCCCTTTTTGGTTCACGATGAGAAATATGAACACCAAAATTATGTTGAGTACTTGACATGAAGTCCAACACCCTCCTCCCAACCCACCCCCCCCCCCCCAATCCTTAAGGAAAAGAAGAATATGATCGAAAATATTCACAACCTACTTGGTACTCCCTGTCAAAATTGTGTTTTCTGGAACAGATAGTTCTCAGGAAACAAGATTAACTATTTAAAATTGTAAAGCGTCAAGAGTTAGTGTACCTTCAAAAAGGGAGGCAATGCTGAGGGCTAATGCAAGTGTTATACATCTAGGCAAAATCGATACAGTCAAAGCAGGTTTCAGGCCAACAAGACGCCCTATGAGTGCAGTTGAATACAATGAGAATAATGAGGAGATAATCACAGATACGAAAATCTCCGTCGCATGCCTCTTTAAAAGCTGAAATTTGTACAAGACAACAAATATCATTTTCAACGGGCAATAAGAAAGAAAAAAAAGGGGGGACAAGCAGAGGAAAATCATGGTGTGCAACTGTGCATTAGGTAGATGTCATGAGCTATTTGCCTACCAAAAGAGCTCAGGCCCATCTGATGCAAATACTGGAGATTGTTCCACAATTAAACGAGTTCTACCAGATCTTAACCTCATTCAAAATTTGTTTCCTTTCATTGTGCATTAATATTTCCCAACTGCTCCATATTATCCCTCCCTTCTAAAAGAATGCATTTAGAGTGCAAATTAACAATCTTGTAGCTGAATCTATTTTCGGATAAGGAAATCTCTTATATGGAAACTGTAAAATGGTAGTGCATATTAATGTATTCCATGCAACAGGATGCAGGCGGCATGAGGCCTTTGTCCAACTAGAACGCACCTCAAATATGCTTAGAGTAACAGTGACAATAACTACAACAACTATAAGACAGTAAGATAAAGCATTTTTATCATCGGAGATTTGAACTTTATTGAACTCCATTTTTTAATAAGGAGTGGTTGGTCACCTTTCTCTGTTTGAACATTGAAAAGCCAAAAGAAATAATAACAGATCCCAAAAATGCCATCAGAATGTCACCAGCTCCAGGGTTAAATGAAACTTTTGTGAGATAATATCCTGCACGGAAGCACTATACATGATTCTATGTATGAGTCGGAAAAAACAAAGTTAAAAAGCTCTGTAACAATATTTCTGAGTAGTATGTAAGGAAATATATAGTGAATGCATGAGTTTCCTAAAAGAACTAGAATATGTTTTCAGGGTAAAGACTTAACAATAAACACATCTAGATTTGTCAAGTTAATAACCAATAAACATGGTTTCATTCTACAAATTTAATTCAAATTTATAGTGTTTAATTTCTAAATTTCAACGAGAAACAGTAAATTTCTTGTGGAAAACTCTTCTTGTTTCCCAGAATTCAGAGACTAAATATAGAATGTCATATCCTTCAATACAGCTAGAGTTGTGAAACAGAGGTCAGAGGAAATGTTTTTGAACTTTATTGAGTCTTTAACAGGATATGCCAATATGTCATAGAAAATACCAGTGTTATATAGGTAGGAATTGGAGGAAAATTCCTATTTTTTTTTTTTTTTTTTTTTTTTGATAAAAGTGCAACAGAGAAGTTGTTTTCTCTGATGTGTTACATAATCAACACAATGAACATAGTCTTATGTGACTTTCATAGTTCAAAAAGTATAAGCAAATAATTTACAGTCAATATTCAGTGCAGGACTGAAGCCATATATACCTAAGGTAAAGTAATGTAAGGTTAGTTCCTATCTCAAGGAAATATAGTAGGGTGCATATAAATTTGTTTTCCTTTCTCTGTATGGAGTGATTTTGTTGTTTTCTGCACCAGATACTTGAACCTTTGACAGAATCTCTTGTAAATTGAAAAAGCTTGATCCTGTACCCAATCAGTTTGGGTGGAGGTCAAACAGAAAAGAACAGAATCAAGAAGTGAAAGAAATGAAACTTTTTTCACATCCCTTGATCTGGAATCAAAGAAACAGAAATGTTGCCGAACATGCATTTAAATGATGGATGATAGGATACAGGCACTTTGGGTAGGCTGGAAACCTAGAATAGCATCCACTCCAGACTTTGATAAATACCCAAAAGCTAGTGCTGCCAAATCTGCTGATAGTGCACAACAAATTATTGGGTGGAATGCCATCTTGATATCAGAGGGCAACCTGTAGATCAGAACCCATAAACATAATGAGGCATTTCTTAAAAAAATATTAAGCTTAGAACAGATTCTGCTTCAGTCAAATAAATAGGGAAAGAAGCATTTTACCCAGAACCAACCATGTAACCTAACACAGTAACTGCAAGTAGGAAAGGCAGGCATGTTCTTGCATTTGTCCCAAGTGCTGTTGGATATAGCAATGCCGAAATAAATGATGCAAGGAAAATTCCAGTCCAAGTCCACACTTCAAATTTTGAGAATGGGGAAGGTTTTGGCATAGGTTCGGCAGCTATCATTTCTGTCTTTACAATCTTTCTTACAGCTAATGCTGTGTAACCAGCAACAGAAAGCGTTGCTAGCCAACCTCCAACTGCAGAAAAGAAAGGGAAACAAAAGGCTTTTATTTCATTTATCACGAGCATTAAATTAAAAGGATGGCGAAAGAACTTGATTTTTTAGGTTTATAGGACAGTATATTTTGAAATTTAAAAGTTCAGCTTAATGAAATCCTTTTTTCAATAAGACCCATCAAGATCTGATCCAATTTGATACCGTAGAAAACAAGCAAGTATAGTAATTAAAATATTGGGAAATTATTGATTAACTGGCTACAATTACACATCATAAGAAGCTCATTTAGACACAATAATACAGATCAGAACTGCATGGGAGGTATTCATTCATACATTAACCCTATATCCTGATTCGCAGAAGCACAGACTAGTTCAGGTGCAACTAAATTTATTTCAGATTTAAGGTACTTAAAAAAAAAAAAAAAAAGAGTACTGATTCAAAGCAATAGGGACTCGAAATAGAAAGGAATAATGGGGAAAAAATCCAATTCAAAAGCTACATATTTCCATTGAAATAAATTACACACTTTGGTTCTCTTAGTAACCTTTGTACCTGTAAATAAATAAAAAAATTTTATGATCCACCCTACTTTCTTGCTCCTACTTCTGTAACACAGCTTGGGCTAGATCTAGGAAGAACCTAAGCTTATTCAAAAACTTGGCTCAGAATTCTTCTTTCTCCTCTAACCACCCCTTTAACATACAAGAGAGGATTTGGTGGGAACTTGAAAATCAGCTTCCTTTCAACCTAGGCTCATTTTTCATTTCTGCAGAACCACATAAGCTCTATGGTTTTAAAATAAAAACAAAAAAGAGGCTAAGATTCATATACCTATGATGAAACATATCTTGACACCTGAAACCACAGGGATATCTTTCACAGCCAGAGGCAAAACCACTAAAATAGGAACATAAAACAATGGAAGCCACCTCTGAATAAACATATTTGCTGGCTCAAAGAAGTTCATCAAACTTGTTGCAGCAGAAGGGACTACAGAATCAAGAATCATCAGAATGGAAAACATACAGAACATCCCAAAAATAGCACTTGGAAACTTGATAGTCGCATCTAAAAAAACCCGTTCCAAAATTTTATCCATTGCCAGAATGATTCCAAGCGAAAGTAGCATATGCAAAATTCCAACGACCTGGAAAACAGTATCCCAGTTAAGAATATAACCCATGAAAACAACACAATAAAACACCAATTCAATAATTCAGAAAGAGATTAAAACCATTACTCACTCTCTGAAACCGAAACCGAACAGAGACACTCCCACCATCCTCATTGCTCACAGAATTCATCATAATTTGCCGGAAAGAGTGATTAATATGGGGACAAACGGGAGCGGCCAAGATTGGGGATGAATAGCTCTAATTGGAACCAAAATTTTTCCGTAATTGGGGGTGTTTATGTAAGATTTGAATGCCATTGAAATTGTATATGGGGTCTTCACTAATGGCGTCACTGGATTTTGAAGGATTCCTGTGGAATGAGTGGGACAGGGGACCCAAACATCTAGGGAAGGGGAGGTTGAAGCAAAAACCAAATGGAAAGTGCAGAGGAGAGCCTGCTCCTGCACCTGGGAGAGAATCTTTTCATATTAATACAAAAGGCCGTTTGAATCATGAGGTCGTGTCTCTCTCTTACTCTTACTAATAGCGGAAGCTACTGGAAGAGATTGGCTTTTTGGTCATAGAAAGCGGAGCTTGCATTCAATAATTCCAATGGAATTTCAGAACTATACCTTTTCTTTTGTGCAATTGGCGAACCTACTTAGAAAACTAACATTTAAAAACGTCCAGGAACGTTTTTTATGACCAAAATACCCTCAAAGTTATGGCGCCAAAGCTCAAGTTGGTTTTAAAATCAGACCGGACCAGACCGGACATGACAAACCACAAATCATGGTTCTAAGTTTCGGTATTGTATCACCTGTATCAGGCGATATGTACCGGTTTTGCTAGTCACTGATACCGTATCAATAGCACGGTACAGAGAAGGGGTAAAATGGTCAGAAAACTCATTTTTTAAGAAAATTCAGAGGTAGTTTTGTCCATTATAACCAATCCAAGACGATACCGTATCGGTATCGTATTGGTTTTACGTGTTGCCAATATCCGTTCCAATACCGTGCACTAAAACCATGCCACAAATGGCTTTGTTAAATTCGATTCAATATGGCCATCCAATCCATGTTTACTTACACTCTTCCTATTTTATGAATATTAATTGTAAATAAAAATAGGGGGAAAAAAAAAACAAATTGGTCGCACAGTTCTTATGCCCAAACAAAGGAGCGTGCGGAATGATCGTTCAGCCCTAAGTGAAATAAAAAACATCCTATCCAAACAGATGCCCTTATGCAGGATCTTATTGCTCCCGCGTTGATCCAGGGGTTACACGACAAAGCAACGATCTCTTGCCCAATAATATTGAACCAAATTATCTAAAGTTTGGAGAGGGGGTTCTTGAAACTTAACGGTACAAAAAAACATAAGGAAGTTTTCCTTCACGCGGTGAAGGTTCACAAACCCTTATAGAGTTTTAATATGTTCCCCATGATATGCTGCTAATACCTTCTCACGTGCTTTTGAAGCCCCATGGTGAATGGATTCCCATTCGCTATGACTTAAGGAAAACTCGGTCTGAAAAATAATATGGCAAAAAGGTTTCATGCATGATCCTGCATAGTCCTGTCTCCCCTCTCATAGTATGGGTCTGAAAGGACATTTCCCCTCCCCCCATTTGACACTTCGTAACTTGTCCCCTCTTATGCGGCCCTACATAAAAACCTCTCCCAAATAATATTGAACCAAATTTCTAAAGTTTGGAGAAAGGTTTCCTATAAATAAAAATAATATTGAACCAAATTATGTAGAAATCCTTCTTATGTGAGGCATGCAAATAAATAGTACAAGTGTTTATGTGAAAAAGACATTGCCTGGATTACTCCAGGTTTAATATGGTCATCCAATCCATTGTTACACACATTTTCTAATCCCTGTTGATATTATTTGTAAATAAAAAAATAAGGGATAATCTTCATGTAACCATGCATGTGATAATGAGTTATCACCAACCTAAATGACATCAAAAACAAAAACAAACGTTGCATATAGGATAAAAAATCATTGTCATAGTTTCAATAGCACATTCAGTGTAACCAATCGTGATTACACCAAGCAAAACCAAGAAATAACTGTAAGATTTCCATAAAGTGAGTTAGCATAGTCCCACTTTTGTTTTAATAAAATTGGTTTAGTTGTGTTGATGGGGGCTACCTTAATGGTATGAGTTCAGTTTCCATGTGTGGACTTAAAGTATTGTTTCCTTAATGGGAAGAAAACCCTAATTTCTTTGCAGGGTTGGTCCCTACCCTCACCACTATAAATAGTTATCACTATCCCATTAAGTGACTAACCTAAAAAAATCATATTTCAGAGGCAGTATGACCGCTGGTGTGCCTGTTAGTGGACTGTTTTTCAGCATCTGAGGCCGGAGTTGCATTTGTCGAAGCCTGCCGGTCGTTCGCCCGAATATTCTCAAGCCATTGGCCTTTGTTTTGGCCACCGCAACAGGCGGCAAAGGTGTTGTGAAACCCTAAAAGGGTTTTTCACTGAAACATTGTAGCCGATCAGTTACACCGGCATCTCAGGCCATGGTTTTAATCGTCTGATCATGGTGGACCTTCGTCGTAAGGTTTTGAGGCTACTGGTTATTGGTCCGACCACCACTAGAGGCAGCAATCTGCTTTCGTAACCGTAAAAGGGATTCTCACCTAAATCTCGATCATCGTTGATCTTCACCGGGATCTAAGGCTGGCATAATGCTCGCAGGAGGGTGGCGGTCCTTCGCCAAGTTTTTCAGGGCCTTTGGTGGCCTGTTTTAGCCATATTGATCGGCAGAGGGGTTGGTTCCTGCAGACTTGCAATATCCTTTTTCCCTATTTTTCATGGACATTTCCGGCCATATCGACCCATGATTATTATCGCCTGACGAAGACGATCCATCGTCGACATTCTTCAGGCCTCCAACCCCCTCGTTTGGCCACCGTCGGAGGCGGTGGTAAAACCTTGAAACCCAAAATGGGTTTTCTTTCATTCTTTGCTTATGCGTTTTGGGGAAGAAGCCTATTTCTTATTCCATTATTTATAATGGAAAAAAGGTGTTGATTTTTTTTATTTGATGAAAGTATAATCACATAAACCACACACTAATCCCAAAAGGTTAACTGATTTTTGGGATCGTGGCACGAGAGATATACACAGAAAAAGGTGTTGATATATTATAATGATAATGTGGATGGATTTTGTTTTATTATAATGATAATGGATATTTTATTTTATTTTATTATACTGTTGATATATATGTCGTTTTGTTTTATAATAATGGATGCGTTTTATTATAATGACAAAGGAAAAGTTGTTTGTTTTATTATAATGATAAAAAAAAAGTTTTGTCTTTATAATAATAATGCATGGGTTTTGTAATAATGATGGATCTGCTATCATGCGCTGGTCCATGGTGCTAAAACGCACTGTGGGTCGGGTCGACCTGCCAACCTGAAAACCCAATCTACCGACCCATATTTTAACTCATGACCCGACCCAGTTAATTGTTGACCAATCAACCTTTGACTTTGACCAAACCTCCTAGGACTGGTTCAGCTCCTAGTTCATTTCTGGTTTGGTTTGGATCTGGTTTAATCCTATTTTTGGGTTCTTCTAGTTGGTGCAATTATGTAGGGGTGTCAATTTCAGGCTCGGCCCGGCAGACCTGATCGAGCCTGCCTGGATAAAGCCCGGCCCGGCCCGACCTAGCCCGACCCTTTAACTTGTAAACTTCCCCTTCCCTACTTCCCCTTCCCTTCCCTCTCCCGATCTCTTATGGGTGGCTGTCAATATTTACCTGTGGGATTTGTGCTGCAAATGAAAATTAAGTTCTCTATGATTTAAACATGTACTAAATAAGAAAGAATCACAGTAAGCAGCTCACTTATGAGTACCTTATCAACTTTGTTTTGAAAGTGTCCTAATATTTTTTTCACTGGGTTTAATGGATTGTAATTTTTACAGACTTTTAATCCATTGGGTGGGTTCTTGTTATAGAGGACTTACCAGAATCCACAAGATTACAAACTTAATTCATGAAAGACCCATTTAGCTAGATTTTGAATAGGCCAGAATGACTTTATCCAAATAACCCACAAAGAAATACTTGGAAGGTGATCCATCCATGTTAACTTTGGTCTTTTATTTCTACAAGAACAGATTAATAATCTCATCATTTATACAATTGAGTCAATAGATGATCTGAGGAAATAAACAGTAAGAATCGGATGCTAGTGGAAAGAATAAGAGAGAGAGAGAGAGGAACCAAATTTGGAAAGGAACGAAATTGGGAGTCACAATATTCGGAAATGGCTGCACCGTTTAAAGCCCGTTCAGATTTAAACAGGCCCATAGCTCGTTTTTACACTGTTTAAGACCCGGTTAAGGGCCGATTACACTATCCCGATTGTAGCCCAAAACCCGACCTAGCCCGACCAAGCCCGGCCCGATGACTTAAACGAGCGATCACGGCACAGGATTTAAGCACCGTGAAGCCCAGCTAGGCCCGACCGAACCCGATCGAGCCCGACCGGTTGACACCCCTACAATTATGAACCAATTTTTACTAGAATTTTAAGTTGTTACATCTAGTTGTATCACGAGATATTTGTATTATTCTGTTTTATATTTATCTTGTGATGGTACACATTGTAACAATAGGACATATATAATGTATACCTCATGATAGGGAACACTATTGAGTGCTAACACTAAGAAAATTGTGTTCCATATTGATTTGTGATGTTAAGTTTTGTCACAATAGGAACACTATGAATGCTCATGCTTGAAATATTTTTGTGTTTTCATATTCCATATTACATTTTAATGTTCTAGTTTGTAACAATAGGAAAACTTTAAGTGTTTGATTTGAACCTTGTTATGTTTCAAATTAACACGATAGGGAACTTTTATGCATGGTAACACTTAGAATTTTCTGTGTTATTTGTTACATGCTTAAAGAGGGCTTTTAATGAAAATAAATAAACCCATTCAGTTTTTCGGTGGCTTATTATTATAAAGTCCATTATATTGAAAATGTGTAATGGATATAAGTCCGTGTTACTTTTATTTGTCAAGGGTTTATTGTTATTTTTCTCCTGCACATTGTCATATTGACTGATCGAACTAGTGGAAGGATAAAATTATTTACTCCGAACTGGTTATATGGTTCGACCAGTGAGACAATGTAATTAATTATGAACTTTGTTCAGATTTTGGTATAAGTTTGTCTGATATGACTCAATTCAGGCTATGAATTATTCATAGAAATTGATTTGGTTCGTTCTACTTACAAAAATAATATAATTCATGAAAACGTTTTAGAGAAATGTTTTTACTTCAAAAAACTATTAATGTTCTAGAGAAGCACTTCTATTTCAAAAAATCAATCATATTAAGAGACTTATTTCTGTTTTAGAAACAGTTTCAGAAAAATTGATTTCTAGAATTAATTTAAGACCATTTAAAGCCAATTTTGAACTGTTTTGATTATGAATTTTATAGAGTACCTTAAACCAGTGGGAGTATAAAATTTAGGTCCTATAAAATGGTAATTTAATATTCCTTACATTGATAGGAACGTGTTAAAATATACTCTCAATTTATGGGAGTTTACGTAAGGGTTTGTTTGACTAGATACATAAAGTATACTCTCAATTTAGGAACGTGTTTGTTTGAATTTTATAGAGTACTTCTCAATTATCTCTTTGACCTTTTAAGGTGTTGTTTAGATACATAAAGTAATTTTTGGTTGCATATTGGTTGTTTAATTATTTAATTATTTAATATGATTATTATACTTTGTATTCCATCATGCTATATCACATATATGTACGAAATGCTATATCACATTTGGACTATTCTAAGTGTGGATTCAGTGCCATTAAGGTTGTGACATTTAACCATGTCACTAGGCAGTAAATATAACCACATGTATATTATAACACATAAGGAGCTCATGACATTTTGTATTGTCATGAGGTGTTATATTGAAATCAGTGATGTATGCATTTGATTATTTGTGACATTAAGAAAACATAATCTTACAATGTCTAATATTTACAAGTTTACCATTGAGGGGATAAATGTTGCCACATATTTCATCATTATATATCCCATAAAGTTATTTTAGGCAATCTTATAAATATGTAAAGACATTAAAATTTTGGAACTTCTGTACAAAAGTGTACATGATGATGCCCACATGTAACTGGAGTTTTTGAATTACTAAAGTAGAAGTTTTGAACTTATAAAGTTACGGATTAAATACTTCCATCATAGTTTTAATTAAACCTGCTTGTGAAGTCTTAGAAATAGATAGACCATAAATTATTTATCGAAGTGAATCAGAAATCATATAGTTTTGGTATAATTTATTGAAATGATTTCTGAATTCTTTTTGATGACTTTATGATTAATTGTGTTTTGTTTCATTTCTAGAAATGCTTATACAGATTGGTTCTATATATCATTTCTGGTCTTGAAAATTATTTATCAAGAAATATTTATGGATTACTTGTTGCATTTACAATTATTATTTTGGAACCTCTACAATGTTGTGATTATTAACCTATTAGCTTGTTCGTCCTATTATTGTGCACCGGCATTTTTGCCATCGTGTTCTACTAGATTGGGTTGAATCAATAATCCGGCCCGTCGAATTATTTTTTGGACCTAAAGATTCGTTGTCCGTTTGGCTTTTGACTTTGAGCGATTTTTGGTGATATTGATTTATGACAGATTTGAACAAGGTTGATTAGTTCAAAAGTAAATAAATTTTAGATCTTATATGAAGTTTTCTTATGATGTCACTATGGAAAGATAGAATTCTATCCTACTATGGGTGATGGATGCATTACACATTGGTTTATATGCAATACACTTGTCTTTTCATGAATTTTTAATCAATATAAAATATTTTTACTTACTCATCAGTGTTATACAGTCTGTGACATTCAGTTTCATCATGGGGAATTGCATGTAGCCTATTTATGATATTAACATCCTGTGATAATTCAAAACGTTATAAAAAGATTAATTTAGGTGATATTTCTTTAAATATATTAGCTATGTGTTTTATAATAAAAGCAATCATGATGAAAATTATTGAAATAAAATGGGCATTCAGTAGCAATCCAAGTCTATGAGGTTCATGATTTAAGTGATTATGCTTCCATTTAGTGGGCTAGTTATTTGGATTGTGTGATCGTCATTGGCTATTCGGATGGATTGCATTCAAGAAAACCATATGGCGAACGATGTGCTCTCGCCACCACAGGTGTCATCATTTGGTCGGTTTCGCTTGATGGTGTGAGGGTGACGTTTTGGGCTTCGCTACTTTGGAGGTTCTTGTCATGCCACCATAGGTGACAAAATCTTTAGAGTAGTGTTGTTTCAAACGTCTTGCCTTACATGTGAAAGAATCCATTGCATGTTGGACGATCTTGCCACCACAGGTGTGACCCCAATGACGCCTGATCTTGTTTTCCCAATTATTGAAAATAAAATCAGGATAAATCTGATTAATAAATCTAAATTAATCAGTTTTAATCATATTATTGGGATGTTGATATGCCTTCAGTTCTTGCATATTGTATGTTTTGGTAAATATTGTGTGATAATGTTTACCAGCTTTAACTTCTTAATTCTGTTCCATCAAAATCTTAAATGTTTCTAATTTGGAGAATGAAACGAATTTTTTAATATTTCTCTGATTATAATAATAATGGATTCTGTCATTTTAGAGTTTACGAACCTCCCAAACCTTTGATCGATAGTTCCATTGAAGATCATGGTTCTTTATGAAAAAAGGGAGGAATCCAATCGGTTATGTTTGATAATCATGAAATACATTATGGATATGACCATCAAGAAAAGTGTCACTCTGATTGAGAGTGTAGGCTATAAAGATCACTTACATTGAGTTTGTGATGTTTACACCCACGCGTTATGATAGTGTAAGTGGAATTTGTAATAATATTATAAATCACTATTATGTCATACAAGTTGGGTGAGATGGAGATAAAATGTCTAATACGATTCTTGTTTGATATATTATTCAGTTATTCTTGTCTTAGTTTGATGATCTCCTATATTACTCAAAGTTAGAATTGACTTGAAGTAAATGATTTTAGTAAAAAAAAAAAGAATATAATAAAGAAAAATTACTATAAACCAGAACATTTATCTGAAGATCACTGAAAATTAGATAATCTTTTCTTGTATTTTATAGTGATGATATTCTTGTTGTAAGTAATAATGTTATCCTTTTACATGAGACAAAACAGTAGTAACCATTTTGATAAGAAGATCTTGGTGAAACCTCTTATGTTTAGGCATTAAGATTCACCATAATAAAACTAGATGCGTTCTTGGTTTACCTAAAAAAGACCTCTTACGAAATATGACAGATTTACTAACACTCAGAGAACTCAGGTGAATAGTATTTTTTATGCAATCTAATGGTGGTAGTTTAATGAAACCTTAAGAATGCATATGGATTGATGTTGCTTATTTTATTAGTGTGCTTAGTAGATTTTTTAGCAATCTTGGAGTAACATATTAGGTAACTGCCAACATGACCTAAAAGTCCACATCTGGATATCTGTTTTATGATGACAGATGGTGCAATATGGTAGAAGAGTGTCCATGTCTAATAGACACTGACTGTTTTTCTATATACAAGCAAGGAATTTGTGACTTATTATGATGCCACTGTGTAGACTTTATGGCTGAGGAATTTTAACTCAGGGTAATTGAAGTTTAGACTTCCTTGTTAGAGAGAAAGTATGTGAGTCATAGAACTCAGTAGGGTACATTACTACAAATAGCATGATTGTTGATCTTCTTACTAAGGACTTGACTCTAAAAGTTTTCAGGAGCATGTCAGTAATATGAAACTTGTTATTTTTTTGATGCATTTTATTAGTGGGAGTCTTGCTTATGTATTCAGTTGCAACTGATTTCAGTTTCTTGTCTTTTATGACATTTTTATTCTCGAGAATATATATGCATCTTTTATTATGGCCATTTGCTTATGTGTATACACTTGATTAATTGCCTCCTACAGAATAAATTGAAGACATATGTGGTGTATTTACCTCATTCGGTATCTGAGGTTCTAGTCAATACATGCACATCCAGTTATTAGCAAAAACTTCATTTAGATTGAGGACTGGTGCTAGTGTTTTGGGACATTCGGACTCCCAATGAGCTTCTTTGGGTGAAGCATAAGCGTTTGAGTGACGCTTACAGTTGCTGAGATCCCCAGTTTTTATCTCATGCGACTCATTTGGTTTATGAGCTTGGACCAATTTGAAAATTGGTATGTTGATCATTGTCTCATGTATTTTCCATACCATACTCTCATACTGTACAGCCCAAGTCGGTGAAGCCATAAACACTTTGATGTGTTAGGTCCCATGTCTCTTTAGATGTGATGATCTATATTGTTGGATGTTTGTAGTTTTCATTCGGACCAAGGCATTAGGTTGAAGGTGTACTCCATTCAACACTATCTTTGTGGCTACAATTAGTTTGTCTAAACCGGACAGTGTGAGGATCCGGTCTTCCAGGTGCTCGATGGCGCATGATAGGGTTTTAATTCTCCTCGATGGGGGGAGAGAGAAGGAATGCATCTTCTCAGATTGTATGGTGTCAATTTATCAGGGGGTGAGGGTCATACAATAAAATGAGATGGAGTCACCACCTAGGGTTAGGGCCTAGGACCCCCGGTGTAGCCCTAGAAGGGCTACAAGACTTTGATTAGTCTAGTCAAAGATTTGGGGTAAGTGGTCAGGTTACGAGAGTGGGAAGGTGTTAGGCACCCATCTCGCCCGGATAAACCGATCTTTCTAATAGATGCTTGTTTTCGAATATTCTCCCTTTTTGAATGTCATATTCCCATATGTATGGCTAAATAATGATGTACAAACTATTTATTTAAATTAAACTATGTTATACTAACTACTGTACACTATTTGAGAGTACTTGAAAGGACTACATTGTACCAAAATTAAAAGTTAACAGAAGAAATGTATACCTATACTCTTTAAATAAATGAAATTATGTAAAACCGACATTGTCCCCCAGCTCAGGTGGAGGCAAAAGACTGGCTTTGTCCCTTTGTCGGATAGAGTAACGGTTTACAAGTGTCAAATCTTACGAACTTGAACAGAATACCGATGTTCCAACGCTTTGGAAACTAGGGGCTCAAAGGCCAGACAAAGTGGCTATGCCATGGGAGGTTTCCCAGATTTGGGCAAGAAAAGGTTAAAGAAGCTGGACTCGGATAGCCCGGACTTTGAACAGAGAGACGAGGCTCGAAGGCTCGATCGGATTGGGGAAGAGCCCTAAAATAAGGAGCTCAAGGAAAACTAAAAAATTGGAGCTTTGGGGGTGCCCCCTCTCCCACAAACTTGGATTATGCAAATGAGGGGGGTGACACCCTTTTTATAGGCAAATATTGGGTTTGGCGGCACCGTGGAAAATGTGCGGGTTTGCATAGCAGGGCCGCACGATAGTACTGCAGTACGCACGACAGGGCTGCGGCACTGCACGACAAGGCTGCATAGGCCGTGGCACCGTGTGCGCACGACACCGCACGGTAGGAGTGCATAGGTTGGGACATCGCGTGGCGGGGCCATGCAGTGTAGGGCACTGCCTTGCGGAGCTACAATCATGATGATGCCTCGTGGGGTTGCGTGGGCTTTCTGTGGCTGTTTGGGGGGGGGGGTCGTGCGCATGATTATGCCTTATGGGGCGAGTGGGGATGTTTTCTGATACAGTGTTTGGTTTTCAGAGACATTGCCAGTCATCTTCATCCGATCATCATCATCGCTGGGGGGTGACAAAATTCAGCGTCTATAGTTTGTCCGTCTTTAGCCGATGCCTATGCCAACAGTCGAAGGGCAAAGACATTAGATCGCTTGATTTTGTCACTAGGATCATGCATCACCACCACTTTGCTCAAAGGTGACGGAGTTGAATGATAAAACTGAGTTTTGGTAAAACCATTCGGTGAGCAAAAATTGTCGTCGCTTTGGTTATAGGCGACAGATTTTTAAACAATACTTTAGCAAACCAGTTGGTAAATCCTTTTTTGAGGTTTCAGACTGCATTACCTAAGCGTGTACTTACCTGATGGGGCAACATTGCTTGACTGGGTTTCTCCCTGGCGTTCAAACATTTGCCTGCTAGGATTCTGATCTTTAAACATTGTTCGACTAGATTTTCTCCTGGTGTTCAAACATCACTTGGTGGGAAACTGATCTTTGGGAATTGCTTGGCCCGATTTTCTCTTGGCGTTCGAACATTGCTCGGTAGGAACTTGATCTTTGGGCATTGCTCACATGCTCTTCTGATGATGTGATAGTATTGCAACGATGAGACGACATCGCGACCGAGTGATGATAGTGTATGATGAGACGACATCGTGACTAAATACAATGATGAGATGTCATCGCGATCGAATTTTTGAAAATATAACAATGAGACGGCCTCGCGACCGAATTTGTAAAAGTGTAATGATGAGACGACATCTCGACCGGATTTTTAAAAATGTAACGATGAGATGGCATTGCGACCGAATTCTTGAAAGTGTAATGATGAGATGGCATCGCGATCGGATGTTTTTGAAATTGTAATGATGAAAGGGCATTGCAATCAAATTTTAAAATTGTAACGATGAGATGGCATCATGACCGAATTTTGAAATTGTACTGATGAGACGGCATCATGATCGAATTTTTGAAAGAGTAACGATGAGACCACATTGCGACCGAATTTTTGAAAATGTAACAATGAGACGACATCGCAACAGAATTTGTGAAAGTGTAACGATGAGATAGCATCGTGATTGGATTTTTGAAAATGTAACGATGAGACGGCATCGCGACTGAATTTTTGAAATTGGATGTTTTTTGAAAAGAATAGTTTAGGGTATGGCGACAGGGCCCAAAGGAACATAGCATTAAGGCCTCCCAAAAAAAAAATTTCCTTTTTTTTTTTTTTTTTTGCGCAAACCTCCGCGGCACCGCCTGGCGCGCCCCTTGGCCTTTGGCTATAAAGGCAGGTGGGGGGGTCTCTCTCATTCTCACTTCCTCTCCTCTCTTTTTTGGGTTTCCGTCTTTGGAGCTCTACCCTCTCTCATCCTTTTTTTCCCCTTTTTTCTCTTGCATTTCCTTCTGTTTTCCTTTATTAACAGGTGTGGTGCTATGAAGTTTTGGGGATTCATGTTCCCCCCTCTCTTGATGAGACTGTCCCCTACATCCTTAAAGCAACATGTTGGGGGCATCGAGGTGCACCATCATTGACAAGTTGCAAGTGCTCCTCTAGCTCAATGACTTGACAGTCACCGGGTAACATAAAAAACTTTCCTCATGTTAATGCTTTGATTATGATGACTGACTTTTTGATCATGTTTGCTAGGTCCATAGGCATCCTTATGACGTTGAGGAGATCGATGATGAGGGTGACCAGGAAGATTAAAACTATGCCCTTACGCTCATTCAGAGATGGATAGTTTTTGAAGGGCCGGTCAGGGCCGAACTCTATCTAGGAGAGAGGATTACTCATCAATGGCATTCCGCCTAGCTAGTACCTCATCCTCCTCCTTCCCATATGCATTCTATTCTTCTATCTCCCGTCATTGGAGATTTAAGGGTCGGGATCCTTGCCCTCGGATTGACCTTTACTGATCGAAATTATCAAGAATTTCTCTTCCGAGAGACAGTCTGCATTCGTCTGACTCGAGAGGGCCCTGTGGTATTCTTTTGAATTTTTCCCTTACTTTATGTCCTTATTTTTTTCTTTGTTCTGGCAAACTTAATTTCTTATTTTCAGAGCATCCAGGTTGTCCTCTGATTCCTGGCACATATGGGATTCTTCTCTCATATAGCTATAGTGCGGATTCCTGTCCTTCTCAGAGCTCTAGTGCCGGTCTTTGTATTGGTGGGATGAGTGACCTTATCCCAGGGTACCGTGGATGGACCACCTTCTCTCTTTCTGACACCAGTCTTCAAACTATTCTTCTCACTTGTAAAGTTTCTGATCATGACCTGGGACTTCCTCTTCCCTTTGATGGGGTACGTCACTTATCCTCTTTCACTGAATTCTTCATCCTTGATGCTGACTCTACTCTTTTGACATAACAGATTAATGCCGAGTGGTATGCTGATATACGCCGGATGCAGGCGAGCATGGATGTGGTGCTTTCTGAGCGGACATGTTATGTTCAACAACTGGTGAGTGCTTTCTCTCTTTTCTCTTTTTTGTTCTCTTTCTCTTCTTGAAACCTTATCTTCTAAAAAATGGAACCAAATCCAGAGTGGACAACTTGGTGATATGAGGGAATCTCAGGATTACCATGAGAACTGCAATCGCAATCAAGCTGAGGAGAACTGGCATCTCCGAAGACAGTTGGCATTTGTGGGAATCACCCTTGCCCCGTTCGTGCGGCATAATGATGAGAGCGGTGATGATGAGGGTTATGCTGATGATGAGGTGGTGCCGGATGCTGAGACCTTATCTTCTAGTAATGAGAGCTAGTCCCATCTCCCTTTTTTCTTATTACATGCATTTTCTTTGCATTTTATGTTTTTAAATGTGGGAATGTTAGTGGAATTATTGGACGATGCCCTTTTTTTTATTATGCTTACGGAATAGAAACAATATTTTAATCTATTTAAGACACTTGCTTTTTCCTTTGTAATGAACAATTCTAGATATTTTCATTTAATCTTTGATCATTACATGCATGGAAACGATAGAGGGGTAAGGACAACCAAAAAGGGGGGGGGGGGGAAATTGACACATAGATCACAATGTCACCCTGCAATTACATGTATCCACCACAATTTATCCAGTAGATTCATAATCTTTGGCGTTAATTCTTCTAGTGGTTGAATCTTCACTTCCATCATCTTGAGCGGTGACTGGTATCGTGTTGGCACTAGACGAGGCAAGTAAAAGTAGTGTGAGTAAAGCCCACTAACCTCACAACATTGTAGCCTGGAGTCTCGAGAATTGGGGTTTCATGTCCCACCAATGGCAGTTCCACTGAACCTGCTCATCTGTTCTTTCTTCCAAATACTTCTTCCGAACCTTGATTGCACGGAATTCCTCCGTCTCTTTCTGGATTTGGAAATACTTTGGTTGAAATCTGGCATCGGCTATAGGTTTGACTAACCGTGACCTTTCCATTAACCATATTTGCAAAATCGTGGGTGACCCTATGCAATAATCCATTCCATATTTTCGGGAAGCACTGATTTTGTACAGACCCTTGAAAGTCTCTGCCAGTATGGTCGGGACGACGTCGCACCCATCTAGGAGCTGCCAAATGAGATCCACAATTACAGGGGGAACACCCCCTTTTGGAGTTCTTAGTTAACAAGTATCTTTCAATCATACAAAAGAAATATGCTCTTCTTCTGCTCCCTTGTTGGGTTCCTTTGGCTCCTTTTTGCCTGGAGAAAATCCCTGCTACCTGTAGAATATCCACATTTCCGTAATTCATGATTTTTTTAACTTCCCTCTTGGTCCATCCAAAGAAATCGTAAAATTCCTTCGTAGTTGCTGCGAAGGGGGGGGGGGGGGGTAAAAGAGTCTCCCTGGTGGTGGTGAGACCATGCAAGCTCAGAATTCTTCAATTGTGGGTGTTGTCTTTACTTCTCCAAATCTGAAAACATGCAGTTTTGGATCCCAACATTGGTGTGCTTGTCGGAGTATGTTGTGATGAATCTCTAGGCACATGATCCTTCCTAGGACTGGTAATCGGGCGTCTTCCAGAAGAGTTGGATTGTCAGATTTTATGTTGAGGGTCCACTTTCGCAAATCTCATCGAGGGAGGTCGTCTTCTGTGGATGGCGCATGTTACCTGCACTCAATCAAAGAACTTCCTTAATAATCTGGAATGGGTCTCCCTTTTTTTTCTCTTTTTTTAGACTCAAGGATTAGTCAGCTCCTATTAGAGACACATGGAAGAATGCCATATGACGGATTTTTTTTATATAACAGACAAAAGTGTCAAGTGACAGAACTGGCGGAAAGGGTTCTTAAATGATAGAGATGACGGGCAGAATTGGAGGAATGACTGCCACCTCATGAACATTTGGGCCCCACCTTGTTTGAGGTGGCATGCATAATCTAGAACTCCTCGTACATTCACCTTCAACCTAACCGTGCTGCCTCATTTCCATACCATTAGAAATAATAATTTCCCCCAACTCCCTTCCCTGCAAAGACAAATTAGCACTACCACTAGGTTGACTGGCCATATTGTGTGGAACAGGCAATAAGTACAACTGAGAGCTCTCCACAGAAGCAAGGACCAAACTAGAATTAGAATCCACTTGTGGTGTCTCCACCCCCTCCTACTACAGTTGCATCTGGTTAGATCCAGAATTTGAGAAAGGAGCACCTATTGACCCACCTGACCCTCCATTAACCTCCTCTGTTACGCAAGCTTCAAGAATTCCCAATAAGGAAAACCTGTTGGACTCAGAATCCTTACCTTTAAATGCATATCATGAGAATGGCAAGCCCCAGCTCTTTTATTCCTTTGTTGGTATCAAATCTTCTCATTTTATGAGTCATTGATCAAAGCAATTCTTTTATAAATCATGATGTATGAGGTTAGATGATGACATGGAAAACCTACCAACTTAGTCTGACTACTAATTAACCAGACGCCACGAAGTAGATAAAACCCTGCATAGGAGAATATACACATACTTTTCAAAACTATGGCTACCATTTGCATATAATGGAGGATTTGCTAATCATTATTAGACCTAAAGGAACACAATTTTATATAATTCTTGATTGTATAACATAAGAGCTACATGTCTATAAGATAATATTTTATTCTTACATTCTTTAGACATAAATCCATAAAAAAGTTGATCACAAAAAATCACAAGGAAAACACTGGCCAAAAGCCAGAAACTCAAACACAACAAGTAGGGTCAGCCTCTCCCACTTTCGACTAACCAGCATACAAAAACAAAATATCAGCACTCGCGAAACTGTGATCTGCCCTGAACACCCACTTAGAGCTCAAGATGAACTGAAGCGGGGAAAGTAATCATATTTGAAGAAATCCCCAGTGACTTCATCTGCTACATGCTCTTAGTCAAAGGGGGCATTCTGTAGAGACCACATTTTGACACTTTGGAAGTATATCTTGGAAATAATGATCAAAGCTCAGTTTCATTTTGTGGCAACCAAAGGGCAAATTATCGTTTAACCCCTAGGACAATGTTATTTAACTATTTTAGGCCCTCGCGCTAAATTTCACCCAAATCTAACATCTTTTGTAAAAATGACCATTTTACCCTTAATATTTTCCTCGATTTCCAAATTACCTTTGTCACACCCCACTTCCAAAGACAATGGAAGTTCAACGGGGATGCTTACCATCATACTACACCGCCCGCTCGGATCACAGACATAGTATCTTAACAACACAGTAGCCAATGAAAGTCAACAAAAGTTAGTGGAAGACTTGATTTCATAATATAGTAAAATCATTGTAATCAAGGGCATCTAAGTAATATAATTTCATTTATCCAAGATATTAAAAAAGTAAAAAAATGATACCTTTTTTTGCTGAAGATCAGCAAAGTATTGTATAACTTGTAAAAAGATATAATGTACATCGAATGACCAAGCTACCAAAGAAATTCCCTCTACCTTTGGCATGGCCATCAGTAGGGAGTGAATTTCAAAAGCAAAACAGGCACAATAAAAACCCCTCATTGGGCGAACCTACATCTAGGTCTTAATTAGGCATCCCAACTTAAGTCCTGTTTAATACAAGATGGAGCCGCAACCCAGATAAATGAAGTTCTTGTAGCTGCAGCATGCTTTGCTAAAATATTCGCCACCATGTTTGCTTCTCTGAAACAATGATTAATCTTCCATGTAATCGATGCCAAATACTAACTATAAAACCGCCATCTTTGTTGAAAGCACCACAAAATAGAGCTATTTATGTCACGCCCCTATCCTTAGCTTAAGCCGTAAGCTCATTCAAGAGGGTGATTAGGATGACCCACGTCATCCCAATTTCTATTAGGATCAACGACACAGTGTCCCAAAGCATAGTCACCACCCAAGGACCCACCCAAATAGTTGCATTTGAGCAAAAGGAATAGATGTTCCATTCATTGTTAGAGTTATCATAAGCGGAAGCAATATTTACATAAGCAGTTATAATATGTCAGCTGCCTAAGTGATAATATAATAGTTAGTGCTAACACCAGCTGACCATAACATAACTACTCAAAAGTATAATATGTTATTATAGAAAATGTTATAACGGGCACAAAGCCCCAAAAGAACAAAAGTGGGGAGAATCCCCAACAACATCAGTGCCCATAAGCACAATCGTCACAGGGACAACCATCGCCGTGTTCCTTAGACACGAACTCAGGCTTCTCTGCGCCAATACCATCATACACTACCGACTGTCCCTCTAAACCGGCTAAGTATCCATCACCTGTATCAAAATCTAAAAAGTTGTGTACACAGGGGGTTAGTTCCATTGAGCCAGTGAGGGGAAAGGGGAGTGCACAAGCACACAATCACATATAGTCCATGATGCATGAAATGTTAAATATATTTTTCACCTAACAAGCAGTCTAAGTCATGGTATATGCTACTGTGATAACTCGGGAGACACTGAGGGTCACTTATCCTATCGCCCCAATGAAACCTTAATTATCACGAGGGAGCCCACGCTGGTAGAAGCGATAGACCACCCAGTGGCAGACCCCAATAACCGTCACTACCCCTGACCTGGCCTCTCCCACCTCCACAAACATCAGGTGCTCAAACTATGCAACACATAAACCCCTGTTAGCAAGGGTTGTAGCATAAGGGAACATAAGTCCTAGCCACAAATATACTACATGCAAGTTCTATCGTCCTGAGAGGTATTCTAGGTCCATTAACGTCCCATTCCATTTAGTACTCGGGTACCAGCACGGCACGACGCATACAGACCAGAATGGCAAACAATGATTATACTAATACAAATTTTGGGGTTCTGGCACCGGCATACCTGGCACCATAACTCAATATAACAAAGTATAACAACATATCCACATTTCATCCATTGGTATCCAACATGGTTTTATATGCAAGGACGCAACATAGCAAAATTGAATGTAAGCACATAAACCATCGTATAATCTATGTAGTTATACTTCTATATATATATATCAAGCCCAAACATCACCCAAAGCTAAGGGTGTCAATTTGGAACCGAAACCGTGTACCGAAACCGAAACCGCCCGTGTAAAACCGTACCAAACCGCACCGTTTCAAAAACGGTACGGTACGGTATAGGCAAACGGTTTTGATCACGGTATGGTACGGTATCGGTATTGGGTACAATACCATCGGTATGTACCGTTACCATACCGTTATACCGAATTCATATCGAAACCGTACCATTTTTTGGGGGTATTTTTGTAAAACCAACTTCTAACTCCTAAGACCCTAAACCTAAATCGCTAATTTCTTAACGACTTGGCCTCTCCGCCCTCTCGTCCTCGACTCCTCTCCCGCTTGCGACTTTCAGAGTTTGAGACCTTGAGTCTCACAACAATGGAGCATTTCAGGCTTTCGATTCTCAAAGTTTCAGACTTCAGTCTCACAATGGAGTAATGGAGTAACCTTAACCTCTTCAAAGTTCAACCACAACTCACAAGGGTCGTCTTCTTTAGTTCACCGAAAACCCTAACAGCGGAGGCGGAGATTTATCAGGTACACAATGAATCTCTCTCGTTCTTGGTTACCTTTGAGTGTAGTTGTGTTTTTTTATAAGTGAATCACTGGAAAATCTGTGAAAAATCTCAGTTCGATTTCGTTCTCTGTGATGTGGTTTCTTCTATTTTCTGATATATTTTCTCAAAGCTGATGCTGCTCTCTTTATATCTCTCTCTCTATTTTCTATACTTTTGTACCATTTTGTATCGTTTTTATATTATACCGAAATCGTACCGTGAGTATACCATTTTGTATACCGTATTCATACCGTATCAAAACCGTACCATGATGGTACGGTTGCGGTATTAAAAGTAGACCTTCTAAACGGTACGGTACGGTATCGGTATTAGATACCTATTTTTGGTACCGTACCAAAACCGTACCATTTTACCGAAACCGTACCAGTTGACAAGCCTGCCCAAAGCCCACTCACTGATTGTTTTCTTACCCTTTCGAGGTGTTTGGGTAAGGTTTGCTCAAGTGCACACACTCCCGCACGGATTCCAAGGTCTGAGGATGTGTGAAAGTAGTGTTAGAAGTATATAGGTGGGTCCCCCAAAGGGCCCCAACATTTTAATTGAAGTTTGGGTCAAGACAACAGGGGCAGATGTAGGAATGGAGGCAGCCAGGTGAGTCCGATCGTGGATCCGTCCAGGCCATACCCAGAAAATATATGGAACGGACTCACGGGCAGATGTAGAACATGAATCCGCTTGTGCATCCATCCAAACCCTGAGACACACCCAAGAACGACTTGAGCTACGGGCGGATTCACCTAAGTGGGTCCGCTCATGGCTCCGCCCAGATTAAACAGCCAAGTTAGGCTGAACGGACTAACAGGCGGATACACGATAGTGAGTTTGGTCGTTCGTCCGTCGCCATACCTTTGAAAGCTGCGAAGATCATCACCTCCAGCCCTTCATTCATGGATCCATAAAGGTCCTAGGGTTAAGGAGGTGAGTCCAAACCTTTGTTGAAGGTCCAAAATACATAATTCCTATAAGAAATTAGGGGATTCAAGGGATTGGGATCCATCTCCAAGGTTTTCCCCAAACCTAACTAGGTCTCCAATGCTTGAACAACATTTGGGTTGTCAAATCAATGAAGGCATTAAGGGAAGGGGAAAAGGTCTTAAAGGGAGCATTCAATGAGGTTTAATGGGTTTCCAAGAGAACCCCCAGGCTTGGAATCGATCCCAAGGGATTCTCCAAACTTAGAAATGGAAAAGAGAGGGAGGAAGGTGAGGCCATTTACCTCAAGCTTGGATTTATGGATGGTTGTCCACCTCCACAGCCCCTCCAAGCTCCTCTTCTCCAAGTCTTCAATGCTCCCACAGCTCCAACATTTTATGTTGGTGAAGGAAGTAATGAGACTTGAAGACAGCCTTGGTCTTAAATCATATTCCATTTAGGGCCTGTTTGGCATGGGCATTATGAGTTAAAACTCATTTAAAAGTCCATAAGGCCGATGGGTCCACCTATACGGTACACCCACAAGCCAAGGGGACTAAGGGTGAAGCCAAACCTCGTCTAGATATCTAAATAGGATGCCCAGGGTATGGGGTGTGGGTCCCACCCGAGAAAAACACCCTAAGCCATAAATAGCACGGGTGGATGCAGTCTTGGTGAATCCGCTCTTGCGTCCATTGCTATTGTAAAGGGTAGAACTCAAGAAAAATTGGTAGGGCTTTGGCCCACACTTCAAGGTCAACTAGGAGAGAGTATAGTAACATCCACAAGGTAGTATCTTACCCCCTTGACCGTCACGACGTGTCCTTCGTGATCCCGAATAGTTTCCTAATCGCGATGCTAAGCTCATTGCCAAAGGAGGTGTCTAGCTGTGGGGACACAGGGAAAGCCTTCCGATACTCTTCGCTCCATGGACTCGTTCTAGGAGGATGATCGACCAAGTCATCATCGATAGATCTTCCCCATTGTCGGTTAAGGAACTTCTCCTCCACAGGCAGGCCCGTGAACTGGTCAATGATCTTGTGGCTAGGTTTAACCACAAGGGAAAACAGCTCACCAGCGTACACGGCAGTAGAATCTACACGTCATAGGAGAGAGAAATTATAATTAATAGTAAATTCGGGCACGGATGTAACAATTTAAGACACAACTAACCACTAAGGTGGAATCACTTTCAATCCACAACCTATCCACTTTCATTAAGGAGGCATGATGCAACCCGTTAAATAGAGCTACAAATTCAGCCATAAAATTTTTGCCAATACTTGTATAAAGCACAAAACACCATTGAACATCTCCTTTGTCATCCCTAACAATCCCGCCAACCCCTGACCGACCTAGATTACCAAGGGAGCATCCATCAATATTTATCTTGCACCAGCCCGATGGAGCAGGACGCGAAACTACTTTAATGATTTTCCGAATTGGGGATCTATAGAGTTTAATTGTTAACTTTCTTGAAAGCAACAACTTCGCCACAGAAGAGACATGCACAGAAACTATAGATGAAAACTCCTGTAGCTCCTTGAGAACTGACTTTATAATTATAGATGTATTGCGATGCATGTTCTTATATCTTCGTCTCTTTATTTCCATCCAAATTTGATATGGCACCAAAATCACCAACGCCAACCAATTTTTTTGAAGAATTACCCCAGCTTTTTTCCTTTTCCACCATGAGAACTGCTCTTCTATGGAAGGGAAACCATTCAATCTCTAATCAAAAAGCGAAAGAACCGCTGCCTATACTTGACTAGCAAAGTCACATTCTAGAAAGATATGGTTGGTGGTTAATTTCTTGACTCTTAAGACATAGCTCACATCCAGAGGCAATAGGTACGGAACACTTAGCTATTTTCTCATCAGTTGGGAAGCAGCCTTGAACTAAATGCCAACCAAAGATAAAGGATCGAGGAAGCAAACCTCTTTGCCGAACCAACCGCGTCCAACCTTGATGTTGTGAGTAGACATGCATTGTGTCCCATGCAGATATGATTGAGAAAGAACCCAAATCAGTGAGGCCCCATACTCTAGCATCCTCGTACCTACTAGATGGTAGTTTGGTAACCATAATCTGGTTGCAAATATCCCCGCATGCAGCTCAGGTTACGTTACCGATGGTAAAACCCACTCCCCACTCTAGATGAAATTAGCAACTCTGGCTTTAAGATTCCTTGGTAGTGTTACCCCTGGAGGAAGAAGATCACAAATTTGCTGCCCATTCAACCACCGGTCATACCAGAAATTTATTGAACCACCATCACCGATCACCTCCCTGTCAGCAGAGTTCACAAACTCTCAGACTTTCTGAAGGCCTGGTATTATTGAAGAAGAAATTACACTTCTTTTCAAGGAGCCATCTGTCGCAACAAATCTCTTCCGCAAAAAAGAAGCAAACACTGATTTCTCAGATTTAATATACCATGCAAACTTAGCTAACAACGCCAAATTAAACTCTTTTAGCCGTTGAATGCCTAAACCACCTTCCCCCTTTGGCTTGCATACTTTGCTCCAATGAACCGTAATAGCTTTGGCAGAAGATGCATCTCCACTCCAAATAAAGTTTCGAATCCACTTTTCCATAAGAGCAACCGACAATGCAGGCCATAAGTACACCAAAAAATTATGAATAGGGATGCTGCACTTTACAGACCTCACCAACTCCACCCTTCTAGCCATCGATAACAATCTTCCCTTCCACCCTGCTAGCCTTGCCTTGAATTTATCTACAAGAGGAAGAATGAGGTCTATTTTAACTCTACCTTTGAAGAGCTCTCACCCCAAGTACCGAGTGGGAAAAGCTCATTAAGGAATTCTGAGGACATCTTTAATTCTTTGCTTTCTTTGCTCCGAAATCGAACCCAAGAAAATTTTGCTTTTGTCCAGGTTTATTCTTTGACCCAAATAAGCCTAATAGATATCCAAAAAATTCTTTATCTTCCTTACACTTCTCACATCTGCTTTCATGAAAATAAATAGATCATCTGCATATAAAAGATGAGAAGGCGTGAAAGTATTTCTAGGTTTGGGAATACCCTTCACCAACCCTTTTGATCTCAAATCACTCAGCCCACGAAATGGGGATAGAGGATCCACCTGACGAAGGCCGCACTCCACCCCCAAAAAAACTATTGGACCTCGATTGATTAACACAGATAGCTTTGTAGACACCATCATTTGACGAATCCAATCAATCCACATTTGGAAAAAACCAAACATAAAAAGAATATCAAACAAAAAAGTCCACTTAATCGTATCATAGGCCTTTTGTATATCCAACTTCAATCCCAAACTGCCCCTATAGCATTTTGAGAACATCATGTTTATCAACTCCGAAGCAACACCAATATTGGAAAAAATTATTTTTCCTTTCTGGAAAGCACCCTGCTATTCAGAGATCAGCTTAGGAAGAAGAGGAGAAAGACGGGTTGCCGTGATCTTAGGATTATCTTAAAAAATAGACCCCCTAAACAAATAGGACGAAATTTGCCAACTTTCTTAGCATTGTCCACCTTAGGAATTAGAGTTATAAAGTTGTTGTTCACTCCTTTAATAATAATACCTTCACGAAAAAAATTAGATATAGCTAGACATGCCTCAGGACCCACAATGTCCCAGCAGACTCTGAAAAACATCCCTAGAAAGCCATCAGGACCAGGGACACTGGAAGGATCCAAATCAAATACTGCGGCCTTTATTTCATCTGGAGAGGGTATATCATCAAGCATAATATTGTTTTCATCCGAAACTAATTTCAGAATATAAGAAAGCATCTCCTCTGCATGCACTGAACCACCCCCCTTGTAGAAGTTTTCAAAATGAGACGCCATAATGTGACCTATCACAACAGGATCTGGCACCACTCCATCATCTGTTTGAGATTTCTAATAACATTTCTACCACTCCGAATTTTAGTCGAAAGATGGAAATACTTTGTGCTGCGATCGCCAAAATTCACCCATCTATCTCTGGACTGTTCTGCCCATAACTTCTCCTGCATCACTATAGCTTTATCAAACTCACCCTTAGCAACAAGCTCAAGATCAAATAAGGTCTCGTTGAAACCTTCCAATTCAATACGACCTTGTTTTTCCTCAACACACCTTTGAGTACAAGCAACCTCAAAATCCACATGGGGAAACAACCCTCCTTTAAATGATTCTTAAGACATTTAAGTTTTTTGGCCACTACAAAGATAGGTGTCCCTGTCATAAGAGAGTTCCACGTCTTCTGCACAACATCATAAAACTCTGAGTGCTCTGCCCAAAAACGCTGCATATGGAAAGGAACATGTACAGAACATGGCACATCAAAACAAGAAATAACGATAGGTGAATGATCCGAATACCGCTGAGAAAGAACCTGTTGAGCACTGCTTGAAAATTTAAGAAACCACTCTTCATTACAGAGGCTGTGATCCAAAACTGCTCGGACATTACCAACACGCCTATTGTTGGGCCACGTAAATATGCACCCAGCCGACGGGATAGACATCAACGAAGCTGAATCCATCATTGCAGCAACTTCCTTTGAAGACCACACATTGAATCTATCTGGGCCACGCTTCTTATGCGAGAACAAGAATTGAAATCGCTAATTATCATCCAAAGGCACTGAATTCCTGAAAAAGACACAAGATTACACCAAAGCTGATGGAGACAAACCCGCAGACAATGAGCATGAACCACCGTTATAAACACCTACACCCCTCCAACAATTACAAACATAGATATATGATGATTCGACATTAAAACTATCGAAGGAGGCTGTAAAAAGTTATTCAAAAAAACCAGAGGTTTGGGTGACCATCATCCCTCTGATTATGAACAAAATTATAACCTATAGAAACGAAAAAAATTTTAGAACACTTACCAGGGTCTACATTCGGCTCAGCCAAGCACAAGAAAATCGGATCATGTTCACGAACAAGAGAGCGAAGACTAAAACGGGCACACCTGTTTGAGATATTCCTCAAAAGTTCCAGAAAAAACACTTCATGAGGACTTTTGATTTTGAGAGCTCCGAGTAAGGCGACGGCTTGCAGCTCCTCCACCCTGATTCTGGATAACCAGATCATCAACCAAAGCCAACTCCTGGCTCCTCTTCTTATTGGGCCGAGCTCCTTGCCTACTCGATTCAACTCCAGCCCCTTTCTCTTGCATCGTTTTAGAATATTGAACTGCAACAAAAGGAACTGTGGATTGATCCTCCTCCACCACCACCGAAAGATCATGGTGGAATATAGCAACACGACCATTATGTTGGACAAGTGTGTGTCCATCAAACCTGATTCGGTCCGGTTCAACCCGGTTCACCTTTGTATTGAACATTTATACATTTTAGTTTAATAGTGTCACATGCGATATAAACTTTTTGAGCATTATGTGTCGATAAGTTATACTTAAAATGGTAGTCACGACTAGGGTTTGGGCTGGGCACCCTTATCATATGGTCGTCGCATTGGGTATGCCTAGACATGTGATGTCGGTCGAATGCGAGTGCTCACATGTTTGATGTGTGCATTGACGAAGAATCTACTTTGTCGATTCCCTCATGTATTACTGTCAGATGTAGGAAGGGATAGACATGTGTCACCGACACCCTGTACCTGAGGGAACCCTGTCATTGCAAAGTGTGACCGCATTCTTTGGTTCATCAATGACTGAGACTCAAGCGAGTTAAAGTCGGTGTTCTGGGAATGCGTGAACACTTTGTGAGTGAAGGAGTTATCCAACACGGTCACCACTGCCCGATTGGGGAACACCAAGATAGAGACTGTCTCGGCATGGTCGGATCGAACTGGATCCAGATCGCTTTTGGAAATGGTTTTGCAAAATTTATTTTACATAAAATGATACATTATTTATAGTTATTTCAAATAAAGTGTTTTATCGAGTTTTGCGGGACCCGATCGGATGCACAGACGCTCTTATATGGACATGTACTATGGATTGGGGTTTGGCAGTACATGTGTACATGCCCTAGATTCCATAATGATGGTGTTGATTAGTGGCGGGGTTGTATATGATAAATTGTTATCATATAGGGAGTTATTTGGAATTTGCTAATTTAATTGGCTCTTTATTTAATTAATGGATTTGGTGCTAATTGTAATTATCCATTAATAATTAAATAAAGAATCTAATTAATACTTTCCCTATTAGATTCTGCTTCTTCACCTGTGTAGCACTTTGAGTTTAAACAGAACTGCCAGACTGAGAGAGAGAGAGTCAGACTCTCACTAGGGCTCTATTAAATCTATCTAGGATTTAATTAAACCCTATTATTATAAATAGGGGACCATAAAACGCAAAAGAGGGCAGCTCTCCACATTTTTGGAGTAGACACTCTCTCTCCTATGTTTTTGGTTTCTCTCTCTCCCTCTTGTGATCTCTCTTCTTCTTCTTGCTTCTCTCACCTGTGTTTGAGAGTTAGGGTTTGTGAAACCCTAGATCTGTGCTGAGGAGTTTGAGGGCATCTGGGATTGGCGTGTAGAACCTTGGTAGCACCATTGGAGGTTTAGATCTGTTTGCTTGGAGCGCTCATTGGAGGAAGAACCACTGTCTATTGGAGGAGCAACACTTAAGGCTCACCAAGTTAGCAGTTCTTTATTAATTCCTTCTGTTCATTGATTATTAATATTTATGGGATGCGAATGAAACTTGAATCGATTAATTTTCGCTGCGCATTCGAGTATGGGATGGATCCCTCTTGCCATGTGATGGACTAGAGATGAATTTCTCCGTCCCTATTGTGATAATTAATTTTATGGAATGCAATAGGGAAGGAGAAACCCTAATAGGGATGCACCAGGGTTCCCATGGGCTACCATGGGAAACCCTAAAATTAAAATGGGGCACCCATGGGACACCATGGGCTAACCCAGGGCGTGCAAAACCCTAAAGATAAATATCTTGGTCTCCCTAGGGAACCATGGTTTGATCCTTGGACCGTTGTTTGGCTAACACATTATCCCTACTGGAAATATAGATAGGTGAACTATGATGGTCTAACCCGTCCAAGGGACATGGCAGCACCACCTCTACATGAACTCCACCACTGTCTAGACCCTCTCCAACGTCCGTACTCGTATCCACACCTCTACGTACAAAGGAACCTACTCCAGCCTTCAAACCTGATTCAACATTATTTGCCACCTTATTTAACCCCACTGAGGAAGGAACTATCTCCACACTCCCACTACCTATGGAAAAATCTTCTCTAACCGAATTCCAGCATTGCACCTCAATTACCTTACCATTTTGGTCAAGCCTATATTGAGGAGATTTATTAAGAGTCCCACTTGATGAAGGAATAGAATCAACCTCCCCACAAACCATGTGATTACCAACCCTAACTGAAATACAATCATGCACCTCCGTAGACTGACCAATTTGAAATAAATGAGATTGACACATTGTTGGGGTTATTTCCACTCCATAGAACACAGAGCCTAACGACACTACATTCCACTGGGTGAAATCGGAGATATGGTTGAATCTCTGATCAAAACCTAAAAGCTAGGGTTTGGGCGGTTTCCACCCAAATCACCCTGGAATCGATCGTGAACGGAAATTGGAGTGCACAAGAAGGCACAAAACCTTCACACAACAACACTCCAGCTGGCCTCCTTGCCAGACACGGGGTTTCAATTGAAACCCCGTAAAATTCCTAAACCCTAGGTTTACAAAATCAGTAGAAACAAAGAGGAGAAGACAAGGAGAGTGTGCTTCAAAATGAATGAGAAACAAAGAGCAAAAATCCTTATCTCTTGTACTTGAACACTTCGTTGGCCAAGCACCGAAATCGTCGGGTTGATGTTTCCAGGCTTTGGTGCTGGGTTTTTAGTAGAGGACTGTGGTGTTCAAGTGGTGGAAAAGGCAATAGACTAAGGCCAAGTGAGGGGCCAAAGCTAAGGACTCAAAGTTCTTGAATGGGGAATTAAGTATGGACTGGGGGCTTCAAATAGGCTGCACACAATGGCCAAGTAACCAAGTAACCCTCCTCAACGTGAGAGGGGGTGTATTTATAGATGTAGAGAGGTGTGTACACTCCCAAATTCATATAGGGATCCTTGGGTTAATCCGGATCGTCCAAAGGAGGTGTCTTTGCATCGACGGTGGGTGTAAAGTTAAGTTTATGGCCAATGGATGGGTGGCAAGTGTTTTATTACCTTAGGAGTGGTTTCTTGGGGCCTAAGGGAGCCAATATTGGGATCCAAGGTGCCAAAAATATGCTAAGTCGCGAAAGAAATCGCAACCGAAGCTAAACAAGGTAAGTTTGGGCTTCTCGGATTTGCAAAGATTCGACATTGAAATTGTTTGAGTCGACATCGAAGTGGCGTAGGTTCGACATCGAGTGGTTGTTGATGAACAATACTCAACATCGAGGGAAATGGATCTACTATTGATTGTCGTTATCTGAATGTCGAAGTGGGATAGACAGTAGAGATGTTCTGTCCAATAGTGAAAGGGCATGGCTCGATGTCAATGGCAAGTGGGTTTAGTGTCGACTCGGGGCCTTTGAGTGTCGATCCAGGTTCCAGTATCAACAAGGAGGAAAAGGGTTGTAGGGCCAGGTTCTGTGCTGGGCGAGGCTGGTTCCAAGGGGTCTGGGTCAGGGCTAGCCTTTCTAGTAGGGGTGTCAATGGGTCAGGTTGGGCCGGGTCTGCCCTAAACCCTAACCCAACCCTAAAGGCCTTAACCTAAACCCTGACCCGACCCGACCCAGCCCTGATTGACCCTATCTGAACCCCAAGCATAAATAGAGCACAGAGGTGTTAATGTTTTATTGCATTTAAAAGCTGAGGGAGAAGACGAGGATGAAATGCAGAAGAGAAATCTAAAGAACTCAAGAGGAAAGATATCTGACAAAAAAAAATGGTCTCTTAAAATTGCATGTGTGGAACTGAAACCAACAGTAGTTGTTATTGTGAAAGGGATTGAGGGAGTTATATAAACAGAGAGCAAAACATGGCTGAGTTGGATCTAAATTGTTTATCTTCTTGTTTAAGAATATGAAAACAACAGGGTTAGTGGGGGAGGGGGGAGTTGAAGCCATGAAGGAAGAGAAGGGGGAGAGAAATGATACAAGCTGTCTATTTGGTAATTAATCACAGCACAACCACTTGACAGATTAGTAAGTGCCCAAATCTTCTACCATCTGGTTACCTAACTTTTCCAATATATTATTGCTGAAAACAATGCATAATGGAGATGTGGTCGCCTAAAAGGAACTGAGGAAGAGAAGGAAGCAAGCAAGTGAAAGAGTGAGAGCAAATGGTTTTACTGCCGGAGAAGCCTGGGTTTGAACTGTTAACTTTCTAAAATCTCAAGAACGGAGCAGATTTGATGCTTTCTTTGGTCGCTATTCCAGTGATCGAGAACATCAAAAAGAACTAGGAAGCCAAGCATGTTCAACTTCTCGCAGATTCACAATCCATCCATCAATGGGAAATTGGCACCGTTTTCTTCCATTTCTTTTTCCTACTTAGGGAAGAAGGAAAAGGAAGGCAGCTAGCGGTGGCTATTCTCCCTTAAAAGTGATGAAAATTGAAAACTGAAAAGGGATTTAGGGTTTGGCCATCCCTTAGGGCTTTTTTATCTTTTCATTTTTAATTTTTCTCAATTATATTTATAATATATACATTATTATATATTTATAACTAATACAAGGCCGGGTTGGGCCGAGCTAAGCCCGGGGTCTTATCCCGAACCCGACTCGACCCTGCCAGGGTCAGACTAAAACTCAACCCTAACCCGTCCTTCGGGCTAACAAATTAGGGTCGGGTCGGGTCGGGTCGGGTCTGGTTCATGTGGGTTCGGCCCATCCGGGTATTATTGACACCCCTACTTTTTAGGGGTTCTTGAAGGGCTTGGAGGCTCTAGTTTGGGTTCCAGTAAGGGAAAATGGATGATTGATATATGGATTCGGGTGGTCCACACTGACGCTACATCCACAGATACACCGGCTCTAGACCTTGGAGGGGGCGCATCATTGCTACGGGAAACCTCCAGGGGGGAAGACAAAATGATGTTTCTACACCCATGAATCCTAGTCCGATCTAAGACTCATAATGTGATTAGTTCTCGGATTCATGCACATATCCAATCGACCTGATTCTACCTCTAAAAACCAGATTTTGTTCTATTTTTTTGCTATAAAATAACCTTCGTTTCACAAACTTAGAAGAGGCTCCTTATCCTGAAAAAATTTATGAAGAAAGTCTCATTTTGTTCTACAATCTTCAACTCATGAATTTCAAAACCCCTCCTGTGATTTTTTTTAAAATTCCTAGAATGCCCTTACTTTCCACCTTTGCCATTTGGAATGTTCACTATTTCAGGTAGTTTTCGGCCACTTTCGATAGTAGTTTCCAACCATCCAAAGTGCAATATACTGAGCATAGATTCCTCCAAGTTCCAAATGTAATTTAATTGTATCAAAGGTAGAAACTAAAATTGAATTGTTAATTAAACGGTTATTCGGTTCCCAAACTGTTCCAGAAAATGTCAAACCCAAGATCCTACTCTCATATAGAAAAATCATAAGTAATTATTTATTTAAGAAATACTCTCATATAAAAAGGTAACAATTATTTAATACAAATCTACTCCATATCTTTAAATTTTGAATGATTACCTTTAGAAAAAGTATTAACGATTTCATCAATATGGGTTGAGGCTATGAGGATGTTGAAGAATCAAAAGGGTGTTATTTCTTTAATAATTAAATCTAAACTTAATTTATTTAAATAGTTCAAATGACTAGAACCAAAACCAAACCACGGTCTCCTTTTTAAAATAAAAAACGAACAATTTATTAAATGGTTTCACAGTAACGATGTAAATGGCTCGGTTCGTTTTCTATAATCGGTTTCGGTTTGGTTTTAATACTCGTAGACATTAGGTTGCTTGTTTATAAAAACAATCAATTGAAGGTAAGAATCTTAGAATTGATTGTAAGTAATTTCTAAAGTTATGGACTTAATTAATTACTTGGACCGATTAGTTGGTGGGGATCCTAATACTGGAGCTGGTTCAAGCATGGCACCCGGTTCTATTTGGGATGGGCCAGCTCTAGCCCATTATGGAAGTGGGTTAGGGTCCTGGGACAGTATTTTTATAAATACTAATAAGGAGGGTCCCTGTAGTCAAGTCATTCACTTCCCTATTTCTCCCACAAGAAAAGGGTGCTCACAGTGAAAATAGGAGACTGCAGAAGATCCCTTCAAGGTTTATTAGTCTAAGGCTGCAGATTAAGGAGGAGCTCGAATTGGGTATTCTATTATCATTCTTCATCAACATACAAAGGCGTAAGGTACAATTCCTCCTCTTCTATTTCCATTACTATTGTGTTCTAGGGTTCATATGGGCATGATAGTTCTAGGGTTTATCCTTGTTTAAACTCAAAGGGATTGGATTACTCTAGCAAGTGGTATCAAAGCCATCCTATATGACTTAGAATCAACAATGAATGTTTTACATTGAAAAAAAAAATTTAAGGTGTTTCCGCTATCCGAACTGGGGTTTATTTATTTAATAGCTTCTAATTTGTATGCTCGGTAAGGGATTGAAGATGACAAAGACGTTTTGTTTTGGAAAATCACTATTGGAACGCAAGTGTTCTGTTTTATGAAAACTATTTTGACAATTTTTTTTTTTTTTAAAAAAGGGTTATTTTTTTTGTTTTTAATTTTTTTTTTATGCCGGCAGTAGAAAGGTTTCTAGCTATTGGATGGCTGCTGACCATCATCGATGGCTGGCGAACTCGCACCTGGTGACGAAATGGCCTACGGTGGGGTGATTAGTCGGATACTGCCGTAGTTTAAAAAAAAAAAAAACAGCATTGTTCCTTTTCCTTTTTTTTTTTTTTTGGTTTTTTCAGCCGGCCAGAGAGGTGTTTTCCTTCATTGAATGGCCGGCAGAGGTGGTCGGTGTTCTGCGTTCCTTTGCCGAGAGGTTGTATGGCTGTGGCCTGGTGCACGTCGCCATTCCTCCGCTGGTTACGGTTCATCTTCTTGAAAAACCTGCAAAACGTGAGGTGAAGAAACGTGAAAGAAAAGGAGATGGTTGAGGATAATGTAATATTCCTCAAAGTTTGAAAGTTTTAAAAAAAAAAAAAAAAGTTCAAAAGTTTGAAAATTTTAAAGTTAAAAAGTTAAAAGGTAAAAAAAAAGGGACCTTTTAACTTATGGGTCAAGTCTGACCCAGTCAACTTGACCCGACCCGTTTTAGATGCGGTCAAAGATTCCTGCCCTGGTCAACAGTAACCCGACCCAAGATCCAAAAATTTGACCCATTTTTTGACCCAACGACCCGGCTTGTAACCCTATGGGTAGACCCGGACGGTTTAACTTTTACTTGGTTCAATTCACCCAGACCGATTTGAACCAGGCCGAACCAGAATTGAACAAAAGTTTGACCAAGGAGAGTGCAATCACTCTCCAACTTTGATCGGCTCGTATGAGCTCATGCCAAGTCCGTTTTGGCTGTTTCCGAACTCTGTGACTTCGTTTTTTTGAAGCCTACGTTGTGGTGCCCTCTGTTGGTCAAAACAGTAACTTTAGGGGCACATTTTTTGAGGTTTTCTGTCCCTCCCTTTGTGGGGTTACATTTTTTAATTAAAATTTTGAATTTTGGCATTATATTGATTATTTATGAGAACTTAAACTTGCCAAAACTTCTATTTGTGTATGACGTCATTACACTAGAACATTGATAAATTTGTTTTAATTTGTGTAATTCATATCATTCCATCTTTTGGCTGCAAAATATTGTTTATGGAAGCCGTAGGGGAATGAGATGTTGACCACCAAAGTGGCACTTCAAGTTTCTCTATATTTTGCTAGGGCTGCAAAGTTGGTAGTATTTACCCAAAGGCGATACTTCCCAAGTTTAAAGAAAATATATATATATGCACATACACTTTTGGGAAGGAATGATAATTTAGGGGTTCTATATACCCAAAAGTGATAGAATTCTTGAGTTAACATTTCTTTCACGGTAAATGTGGTATTATGAAAGGATTAGTACATCTTATGCCCCAAAGGGTAAAGATGTAGTACGGTTGAGACTCTCATTTGGATGATATTGCTAGTATTTTGTATTGTCTCTCATACTAATTGATTTGATTATTTTGGTGTATTTATAACATACCTAAGTTATGCTCCCATAGATTTAGTGTGTATACTTACCTAAGTTGTACTGTCTCCAAGATGTCTATTTTCCACTGTCCCTGTCCTATCTGGAGACAACTATAAGAAATGAAAAGAGGACCTGGATGTAGAATTATGTCTGATGGAGTTGGACTTAGCTTTTAGAGAGCCTAAGCCCATAGTTACAGCCATTAGCACCACTGAGGAGAAACAGAAATTTAAAAAATGAGAAACTACTAACAGAAAGTGTGTCACCTTGATGAAAAGATCTATCCTTGAGAATATGAAGGATAGTGTGGAAGAGATGAACACTGTAACTGAATATCTGGCTGCCATCAAAGAAGTCTTTGAGGTTTCCTAAAGTGCTGAGAAAGCGAAATTGATGAAACAAATCCTCTCAGCCAAATTTGTTGGCCATGGAAGCGTGAGGGAGCATATTCTGGAGATATCTTCCATGGCAAAGAAGCTGAAAGATCTGGAGCATAACCTAGATGATGATTTTGTAGTCTCTCTTACACTGAAATCTCTTTCAGAGCAGTATGCAACTTTGAAGACCACCTATGCGGCCTTGAGGAAAAAATGGACCATGAAAGAGTTGGTCTCCATTTGCACACAAGAAGAGCAGAATAAGAAAAATGAGAAGAAAATTGAGAGTGCAAATGTCACCACTTCTAAGGGTGGTGTTGGACCTTACAGGAACAAGAAGAGGTTTAGTAAGAAAGGCAGGTTTAGGCCAAATGACAGGGCTAACAGGGACAGAGCACCTCAGCGGGATCAGTCTCAAGCAGGAAAGAAAGATATGGGCTGTCTGGAGTGTTTCTGGTGTCATAAGAAGGGGCATATGAAGAAGGACTGTGGGCTAGGCAGTCTTGGTTGGCCAAGAAGAAGGATTCTGGTACTTATTTGTCCCTTAATTGTTTGCTTTGAATCCTTTAATGTTAATGCCCCTATAGATTCATGGTGGATTGATTCTGGATCCTCTATTCATGTCACGCATTCCTTGCAAGGTTCATCAGAAGGAGGACACCAACCAAGGATGAGGTGGCGGTGTTCGTTGGTAATGGAGTAGAGGTTGCTATTGAAGCCATTGGAGTAGTTAGAATTAATTTTTTTGTCTGGTGGTTTTGTTTTTGGATTTAGAAGACATTGTGTATGTGCCCTCCATGAAGAGGAATTTGATTTCTGTTTCAAAACTTTCGAGAGTGGGATACTTCTTCAATTTTAATAAAGATGACTTCAATTTATTACATAATTCTGTTGTGGTTGGCAATGGTAGTCTTGTTGATGGATTTTACAAATTAAACTGTGATTTTTCAGTAGTTTTAAATGTTGGTTCTAAGCGCTCAATGTTAGATGAGCGATCTTCCATGTTGTGGCATAGGTGCCTGGGTCATATATCTGTGCAGAAGATGGAGAGACTGGTCAGAGATGAGATCCTTAGACCTTTAGACTTCCATGATTTACATAATTGTGTGAATTGTATGAAGGGAAAGATGACTAAAACAAGGAGGATGAAAGCAGCTCGTAGTAGTGGTTTACTAGAGCTAGTGCATGCAGATATTAGTGGCCCATTGCCTACTCCTTCACTGGGTGGTCAGCGATACTTCATTACCTTTATTGATGATTTCTCCATTCTGGGTACCTCTATCTCATTTCTGAGAAGTCAAATTTTTTGGATGCCTTCATGATCTACAAAGCTGAAGTGGAAAATTTTCTTTCAAGGAGAATTAAGACAGTGAGGTCTGATAAAGGGGGAGAGTATTATGGTAGGTATGGAGATTCTTCCCAACTACTTGGTCCCTTTTTCAAGTACTTATAGGAGCAATGTATTATTGCCCAGTATTCTATGCCAGACACACCACAGTAGAATGGAATTACAGAAAGAAGGAACCGTACTCTAAAAGACATGATGAGGAGTATGCTTAGTAACACCAATCTATCAGAATCCCTTTGGGGGGAAGCAATCAAGACAACTGTTTATATTCTACACAGAGTGCCTAGTAAATTAGTTCCAAAGACACCTTTTAAACTTTGGACTGGAAGAAAGCCTAGTCTCAATCACTTGCATGTCTGGGATTGTAGAGCTGAAGCGAGACTATTTAATCCATATGAAAAGGTATTGGACCCTAAGAAGGTCAGTTGCTTCTTTATGGGATATCCTGAGAGGTTCAAGGGTTACAGATTCTACTGCCCTAATTCAGTGAACAGGATTGTAGAAACCAGTCATGCCAAGTTAATTAAGGATAGTGGTGGATTTCCTAAGCCTAGGAATCTTATTTTTTGATGAAGAGAACAATGTTGCTTTTGATGTTATGCCTAGTACCAGTCTCCAACTACCTATTATTGTTGATCAGGCTGCACCTGAACCTGCTGAAGAGGTGATTGTTGAGCCAGTGGCAGCAACTGATCCTTTTGATCCCATTCAGCTAGAGGAGGTTTTGAGAAGGTCTACTAGACCTCGTAGGTCCGCCATCGGATCCGATTATATGTTGTACCTAACAGAGGGTGATTTTGATATTGGGCAAGAAGAGGATCCAACCAGTTACAAGTAAGCTGTCAGTAGTGCAAATTCTCAGAAGTAGTTGGAGGCTATGCAGAATGAGTTGTTGTCTATGGATAACAACAAGGTTTGGAAATTAGTTGATCTTCTAGAGGATTGTGCACCCATAAGCTCCAAATGGGTGTACAAAACTAAAACTGATTCTCAAGGTAGAGTTGAGCGCTACAAGGCCAGGTTAGTAGCAAAATGCTTCACACAAAAGGAAGGTGTAGACTTTCATGAGACCTTTTCTCCAGTATCCACAAAATATTCTTTTAGGATTATCATGGCGCTTGTAGCTCATTATGACCTAGAAACACACCAGATGGATGTTAAAATGGCATTCCTGAATGGAGATCTAGCAGAGGATGTCTACATGGTTCAGCCAGAAGGTTTTGAGATTGCAGGGAATAAGAGGAAAGTTTGCAAGCTGAAGAAGTCTTTATATGGTTTGAAGCAAGCCTCAAGACAGTGGTACCTCAAATTTCATGAGGTGGTAGTCTCCTTTAGGTTTCCTGAAAACCCAGTAGATCATTGTATATACCTGAAGGTCAGTGGGAGTAAGTTCATCATTTTGGTGCTTTACGTTGATGATATCTGACTGGCATATAGTGACATGGCGTTGTTACTTGAGACAAAGAGTTTTCTATCAGCGAGTTTTGAAATGAAGGACATGGGTGAGGCCAGCTTTGTCCTTGGTGTTGAGATCAAGAGCGATAGGAAGCGAGAATTTCTAGGGCTGTCTCAAAAGGCTTATATTAAGAGGATTCTCAAAAGGTTTAATATGTCTACTTGTTCAGCTGGTGATATGCCAATCAACAAGGGGGATAGACTGAACAAGATGCAGTGCCCTAGAAATGACATTGAGAGGAGTTCCATGGCTGACAAACCTTACACTTCTGTAGTAGGGAGTCTGATGCATGCGCAGGTTTGTACTCGCCCAGATATAGTCTTTGCAGTCAGTGTTTTAGGGCGGTTCTAGTCTGGTCTTGGTTTAGCATATTGGACGGCAGCAAAGAAGGTCATGAGGTACTTGCAGAAGACCAAGGATCATATGCTAGTCTACAATAGGGGTGACACTCTAGAGGTTGTGGGGTTTTCTGATGCTGACTATGGAGGTTGCACTGATGACTTGAAATCCACTTTTGGTTACATCTTCAAGATGACAGGTGGTGATATCTCTTGGAAGAGTGCCAAGCAGTCCATCTTGTCATCTTTTACTATGCAGGCAGAGTTCATTGCTCTTTTTTAGGCTACAAAGCAAGTTATCTAGCTCTGGGGCTTCATCTCAGAGTTGAGGGTCGAAGATTCCATAGCTAGACCCACAGTGTTGTATTGTGACAACATCTCAGCAGTTCCAAGCACATTGAGATAAAGTATCTCATGGTGAGAGAAAAGGTCAATGAGAGGTAGATTATTGTGGAGCACATTATGACTGACAACATGTTGGAAGATCCTTTGACAAAGGCATTACCAGTGGGAGTGTTCAGAAAACATATTTCTTGTATGGGTGTTGTTGAGTCTTTTGACATGTTTGTCTAGTGAGAGTCTTGTATTGGTTTGTCCTTACTTTTGTCTTTCAGACATCTATATGAGCATGATTATTTATTTATAAATGTGTTGTCTTGCTCATTTGTTTGCACATGTGTGATTTATTTGATTCATTCATCTGATATATCAGTTATTGGCGGCTTGCCAAAGTTATGGGTGGTTTGCCAAAGTCATTAGCGGTTTGCCAAAGTTGTAGGCGGTTTGCCAAAGTTCGATATTAACCCAAGGTTATGGTGGTTTGCCCAAGTATTGGTTAATATCAAAAGGTGTGGCTATAAGGTTATTTAAGGCACTCTGATTTTGTAATCAGATATATAACCTAAATGAAGTTTCAGCTTTATGGTTACACATCTCAAAGCGGTTTATTTGACAGGTGTGTCATGTTCGTGATGACAGAAAGTTGTAACCGTATATTGCGGTATATCTTCTGCTGTTATTCAACATAATATGTTGTTGAGTAAATCAATTGAGACATATAAAGGTAGAGGGATTCCATGGCCACATCAATTGATATGGACTCAGTAATTAATCTAGCCTAAGTGGGAGATTGTAAGTAATTTCCAAAGTAATGTGCTTAATTAATTTCTTGGACCGGTTAATTGGTGGGGATACTAATACTGGAGTTGGTTCAAGCATGTCACCCGGTTCTATTTGGGATGGGCCAGCTCTAGCCCATTGTGGAAGTGGGTTAGGGTCCTGGGATAGTATTTTTATTAATACTAATAAGGAGGGTCCCTGTAGTCACATCATTCACTTCCCTATCTCTCCCACAAGAAAATGGTGCTCATAGTGAAAATGGGAGACTGCAGAAGATCCCTTCAAGGTTTATTGGTCTAAGGCAGCAGATTAAGGAGGAGCTCGAATTGGGTATTCTATTATTATTCTTCATTAACATACGAAGGTGTAAGGTACAATCCCTCCCATTGTATTTCCATTATTGTTGTGTTCTAGGGTTCATATAGGCATGATAGTTCTAGGGTTTATCCTTGTTTAAACCCAAAGGGATTGGATTAGTCTAACACTGATTCCGTTAGATTAATTCGGTTGTACCATTAAACATTGGATTGTACATGTGACTACGCTAGGAAGTGCCACGATGTACGGGTTGTAGCAAAATTTTATCCGTTAATTCAGTCTTTAATGGATTTCCTATTGAATACAGTAGATTATACCACCAGACTTTTTAGGTCAAAACTAAACAAACCAAATGGAACAGACCCTATGCCAAAAATAAGATGCCAGCTTAAGTCGGTTACTTCTACAGTTTTATTTTTTTTATTTTTTTGTTCTCAATCACATAGATGGCTCCAAAGCTAATTAATTAAAACAAATAATTAACAAGCCTTCCAGTTTTTTTGAAATTTTTGTCTAACGAGTGAAGAATCCCCTCACCATTGGGGATTTGACCTTGTGATTGGACTTCTTTATCATCACAAGCTCGTTACAGTGGTGAGGGGATTCCTCCTTCTCTGTGGGTGAATGAAACTCGGATTAACTTTAGTATTACACTTGCAACCGTTTTTTACCTACCCTGGAAGATGGAATTCTCATCATCCCATCAGATTAATCAACCAGCTGATCTTAATCAGTATGGAATCCTAACCAAGCATAAAACTAGTCTATGCTATTCTCCATTTCAAGTGCAGTTCGAGTTTGAGCTGGTTGCTTTGTAGCCACTCCAACTCATTGCAACATATTCTCTTGGCATTACTTGCAAGTTTTGGACGAAAATAAAAATACAAAAGATTGTCATCACAGTAATAATTTTCCCCCTTTGCTTTGCAGGCTACATTGTTCCAAGGGTATGTAGTTGAGAGAATGGAAGGGGATGAAACCAATCGTCATGTGTTACTTTCATCTAATATAAGTCATTAGCACTCAATGAAATTTGTATGTTTCAGTATTATTTTTATTTTGGTGAAAGAATTTTTTTAAGGGTTTGTGTCTAAAGAATGTAAGGGTAAAATATTATCTTATATAAATGAGAATCTTATGTTATACAACCAAGAATTTTATAAAATTTTGTTCCTTCAGGTCTAATAAAGACTGTTAGCAAGTCCTCTACTATATGCAAATAGTAGCCATAGTTTTGAAAAGTATGTATACGTTCTCGTATCTAGGGTTTTATCTACTTCGTGGCATCTAGTTAGTGGTTAGATTAAGTTGATAGACTTTTCATATCAACATCTAACCTCATAGATGTTGATTTATAGGAGTATTATATCAGATCAATGACTCATAAAATTAGAAGATTTGATACCAATAAAGGAGAAAAAGAGCATAGGTATGAGAGAGGGAGGAGAGGTAAGTAGACCGATGGGAAAAGAGGTTGGGGGAGGGATACCTGGAAAGTATCAAATTCTAAATTCTTTTATAATATTAGAAAATCAATGAAACTCGCCTATTACATCTTGTAGCTAGATCTACAAACTCCAAAAAATCGAAGATCTCTTATGATCTTTGTATCTTCTTTTTCTAGGGTTCTAACTAATTACGGTCAATTCCAATCAAATCCAAAACGAAATAGATGGAGCCCGGTTCTATGTTTGGTTCCGAGTTTAAAACCATGGTCACTCTTCTCCATGTCAATATGCAAAGCCTAAGGAAGTCAGGGTCCATACAATAGTCCCAACACGGTCGAATTTGAACAATGCGGTCATGACCTTCAAGATCATCATTGCAAATCTACCCAATACAATGTGAAAGTAAACCAATCTTTTCCATATCAAGATCTAGGAGAATGTGACACGTCAATTGGAGAAACTTGGGTTTAAAAACCAAAACAAAAAAGATAACTCATTAGTGAATACTTGCCCACATTGTACTCTCTGCGATCCACATAACTCGAACCCAAACAAATTCTATAATGCAACAAAGCTCTAATGAGACACACCAACTCACTTGTTAGTCTATCTGTTGGGTACCATGGAATGGGGTTTGGCAGTGATGAGGCATAAAACACCCCTCCTATCAGAGGCTGCCACATGGCCGACCCGACCTTAGTCCGAGAACCGAGTTGGGCTGAGCAGGAGACCGGGCCGACCCCATCTCTGATAAGTCACCTGACAGAGCCAGACTCGAGCGAGCTAGCCGTTGGTTGAGGCCGAGCTCATACAGGTTAGCCATAGACTCCTGGCCTAGCTTGCGGCCGAGACCAACCTCTCGGGCTGACCTCCCTTGCCGACCTCCTCTGTCGACCCCCTGGGCCGACCTCTGAGGCCGAGCCCTCCTCCACTGAAGCTGCCATAGCACCCCACCGGGGATCTCCGGGCCACGTCAGCGCATCCCGAGAATCACGAGATAGGGATAGAGCCACGATCTAAGCGCAACATGGAATCGCACTCTACATGGACTCTTACCTTAATAAGAGTCCGACCCCAAAAATAGCTCTCCACTCCGCTCTACGCGAGAGAGCCTTCCGAAAGAAGGACTCCTACCATACTAGGACTCTCCCAACCGCCTCATCTCCTCCTCACTCTATAAATACCCTGGTATGGAGCACCATTGATCATCTGGCTTTTTACTAGCTGTTACGTTGTTGCATTGGAGACCTGACTTGAGCATCAGAGAGTCCTAGGCCAGAGCCACACCGGCTCTCTTGTGCTCATCGCTTGGTTTTTGCAGGGTCATCCGTGGGCGAACCGGCATCGGAGGTTTTCACACGCAACAGATTTGGCGCCGTCCGTGGGAACGACATCAGCAAGCATTGTCGTTTCTACCAACTTCAAGAGCAACAATAATGGTGCACACGAGATCAGGGCAGCATGGCTCGACTTCCCGCACGGACAAGCCACAACCCGTTGGGCAGACGAGGTGATCACCGCCCCCCGAAGCCTCTCGACAGGGGATAAATAGAAGACCCCCTCGGGTAGGGGGTGTGCAGCCTATCACGGGCACCATTCCCCCACCAGAGGATGGGAATGGGGGAGGTGTGCTAACCACGGCCGCGGCTGGCTGGGTACGAGCCGAGCCAAGCTTGGACGGGATGGGCCTACCAGCGCCGCCACCCTTGCCAGAGAGTTTGGACCCCGAAGCCCCGGCAAACAATCGACAGGTTATGGACTTGCAGTTGCAGATGCTCCACACCAACGAGATACTGCGCACCTTCATGAACCAGATGGCCCGAGGCGGGCTGATGGGCCAACCACTGACCGCGCCCCCTCCAGCTCTGGTATGCGCAAAGAGGAACTTACAGCAAAATGGTGGCCGGCGTAGGGCCGAGCCGAGCCAAGCCGCATCCTCACACCCGTCTCGTCAGAAGACTCCACCTCTGCGCCCTAGTAGAGGCGCTCGGCGGGAAGAGTAAGAGCATCGCCAAAGCCCTCGAGCAGGGCAGAAAATCGAACCAGTCGGCTTGGTAGCGAGGAGGTCGGTATTTTCTGGACGGCTCGGAGAGGACGAACAACCGAGAAGAGTCCGAGAACAAGGGAAAGAATCGAATAAATGACGCATTGCAAAACAAGGAGAAGGATCTCATCATAACCCCCGGCGTCAAAGCTCGCCTGCCCGAGAAGAACAGGAGGGGAGCCCTCGTGGGTCTAACTTCCAGGAGGAAAGAAGAACAAGGAAGGATGGTGAGGACCGAGCTGACCAGAATGGCCTACCACTACGGGATGGCCGACCTTACCAACCACGGGCCGAGGAGCCAGTTGGCCGAGCACCTAAAATCGAGATGGAGAGGCGGTTACGAGACTTGGAGGAGCAAGTGGAGGGGTTGAAAAAATAACCGACCCCGGATGCCTATTCGTTGGTCGGGCGTCACCCATATCCTCCTGAGATCATGATCGCGTCGCTACCAAACGGGTTCAAACCTCCCCCGTTTGACCGATATGACTGGATGATCGGCTCGACAGATCACATCAACTACTTTAATACGATGATGACCATGTACGGGGGAACCGAGATCGTTTCTTGTCGAGCCTTCCCCGCATCCCTCAAGGGCGCTTCGCTCAACTTTGTCGAGCATTCGTCACGCACTTTCAGAGTAGTATGAAACACAAGAAGACAACGGTCAACCTCCTCAGCGTAAAGCAAAGGCCCGACGAGTCGATCCGAGCATTCATCTCCCGCTTCAACAAGGAATCCTTAGATATCAAGGATTTGGATGAGGCCACGGCCCATACGGCTATGAGCAACAGATTGGCCGACATGGACCTCATCAAGGACTTGGCCCGAAAGCCGACCAAAAACCTGGCCGAGATCTTAGAGAGATGCAATGAATTTATAAATATGGCCGAGGTCCCCCAGGCCCGGAAGGGAAACGAAGGCCGGCCCAACAAGAAAAGGCCGACAATAGATAACCGTAGGGAAGACAAACGGCCCAGGATGGATCGCCGAGCTGACAGGTCGGACCGAGCTCGGAGCCCCGACTACACTCCACTGAATACCTCGCGTAAGGAGATCTTGATGCAAATACAGGACGGGGGGTACATCCGCCGACCCCGACCGATGCAAGCGGGGTCATCTCAGAATCCCAATAAATATTGTCAGTTCCACAAAGACACCGGTCACGACACCGAGGATTGCTACCAGCTGAAAAGAAAAATCGAAGAGTTGATAAAAGCAGGCCATTTGAAGCGATATGTCAAAGGAGTTTAAGATCGTGGGGGTCGGCGGCCCAAAGAGCGGGATCAAAGAAGAGCCGAGCCTAGGCCTGACAATAGGCGAGTCGAACGAGAGGAAGATAAAGTCCGAACTGAGAAGAAAGAGGACGGGTCCGGGCCGAGCAGTGATAAGGGAGCCCCCATATACACTATCCTCAGAGGGCCCGGACAAGAGACTACTCGAAAGGCTAAGGCAAACGCATGGTTCATCGGAGTTGTTAAGATGCCCACCAAGAAGCTCAAGCCAGCGTCGACGATCTCCTTCACCGAGGCCGACCTCGAAGGTATAAGTTTACCTCATGATGATGTTTTAGTGGTGCAGGTAGAAATTGTGAACAGACCTATCCACCGTGTATTGGTCGATACCGGCGCATCCGTGGACCTTATGTCACTAGAAGCGTACCGACAATTTGGCTTCGGCGATGAAGCACTTAAGCCAGAAGGCACCTCACTTCACGGGTTCTCGGGAGCTGCCGCCACCATCAAAGGCTCAATCGACCTGCTGGTCACGATTGGGCAAGCTCCATGCCAGGCAACAATTCAAGTCAAATTCATGGTGGTACGGTCGGTAGTGGCTTTTAATGCCATACTCGGCCGTCCTTCATTGACCGCTCTCCAAGCCATCATCTCCCCGATATACTTGAAGATGAAGTTCCCCACCGAGTGCTATGCTACTTTTGTCAAGAAAAACAAAGGTAATGTCTGAGGAATGGCAATGTGCGTCGAGCACCTCCCCGAGGATCAGCGGGATGAGCTTATCGAGAGGAGAGGATGACCCGTGGAAGACCTGACCCCATTTCATCTCAGCAAAGATGACCCAGCAAAGGTGGTCCAGCTCGGATCATTACTGAATGAAGACCAAAGGAATCAGCTCGGAGCCTTCTTAAAGGCAAACATCGATGTCTTTTCCTGGTCGGCCACCGACATGACGGGCATACCCAGGCATATAGCCGAACACCAGCTCCACATGGGCCCGGGTCGAAAACCAATTCGGCAGAAGAGAAGGAACTACGCACTTGATCGACAAACCGCGATCAAAGAAGAGGTGGAGAAACTTCGCCGCTCAGGGTTCATCCGAGAAGAAAAATTCCCGACTTGGTTGGCTAACGTCGTCATGGTCCCTAAATCGAACGAGAAGTGGAGAATGTGTGTCGATTACACCGACCTCAACAAGGCTTGTCCAAAAGATGAGTACCTGCTACCTCGAATCGACCTCTTGATCGACGCCACGGCAGGTCACGAGATGCTAAGTTTCATGGATGCGTATTTCGGCTACAATCAAATCATGATGCATGAGGAGGACTAGTCATACACGGCATTCCGAACTGACCAAGAAAATTTTTGTTACAAGGTCATGCCATTCGGATTGAAAAATGCCGGAGCGACATACCAGCGCCTCGTGAACTATATATTCCGCGGGCAGATCGAAAGAAACATGGAAGTCTACGTGGACGACATGTTGGTGAAAAGTTTGAAGGCCGAACACCACTTGGCCGACCTAGAAGAAGCCTTTGGCGTATTGAGGAAGAACCAAATAAAGCTGAACCCCGCCAAGTGTGCATTCGGTGTGACCTCGGGAAAGTTCCTCGGCTTCATGGTCTCTGTCAGAGGCATAGAAGCCAATCCGGCAAAAATCAGGGCCATCCAAGAGATGAGCCCTCCAAGGACGATCCGAGAAGTACAGAGGCTAAACGAACGAGTGGCGGCGTTGGCACGATTCATGTCGAGATCGGGCGACAAGTGCCTACCGTTCTTTAAGGCCCTTAAGAATATCCAGAACCCAAAGGACTTTATATGGTCAGACGAATGCCAGGAAGCTTTTGAAGAGCTGAAGAAATATTTGGAGAACCCGCCTCTTCTCAGCTGACCTGAGCCAAAAGAGGAGCTTCAAGTTTATTTGGCCGCTACCCCTGTAGCGGTCAGCGCGGTGTTGATTAGGGAAGAAAGTTGAACTCAAAGACCCATATATTACATCAGCCACGTTCTTGTCGATGCCGAGACAAGATACTCCGGGTTCGAGAAAGTAGCATTCGCTCTTGTTACGGCCGCAAGGAAACTAAGGCCGTACTTCCAAGCTCATCCGATCGCGGTACTGACCGACCAGCCATTCAAGAAGATATTGCACAAACCCGATGTCTCAGGATGGCTGATCACCTGGGTGGTGGAACTGAGTGAATATGATATAAGCTATCGTCCGAGGACGGCGATAAAAGGATAAGCCCTTGTTGACTTCATCGCCGAATGCACAGGGTCTTACCTTGAGGTCGGAGAAGAAAAGACAGTAGAAGAGGTCGGGGCTACGGCCGACCCGACTTGGACCATGAATGTCAACGGCTCAAGCAACTCCGAAGGAAGCGAGGCCGGCCTAATACTGATCAGCCCCGAAGGGTTTCTGATCCAATATGCCCTGAGGTTCAAGTTTCCCACCTCGAACAACGAGGCTGAATACGAAGCCCTCCTAGCTGGACTTCGAGTCAGCAAAGCAATGGGCATAAAGCGATTGAAGGTGCGAGGAGACTCCCAACTCGTGGTCAACCAGGTCAATGGAGACTATGAGGCGAAAGACGAAAGGATGATAGCTTACCTGAGTCGAGCCCGAGATCTGATCGCCGAACTCAAGCACTTTAAGATGACTCGAATACTAAGAAAAGAGAATGCCGCGGCTGACTCCTTGTCCAGGTTGGCCGAGGCCGATCTCCAATATCTGAGCCGATCAGTATACATAGAAATCTTGGAGAAGCCCTCCTTACAAGAAGAAAGCGTAAAGCACATTGAAGAGGACGGGCCGACCTGGTTGGACCCCATTGTGAACTATTTAGAGAATACCTGCTCCTAGAGAACCGAGACGAAGCAAGAAAGGTCAAGATTCGAGCGGCCAAGTACACCATGATCGATGGAGTGCTCTACAAAAGAGAGATCTCGACCCCTCTTCTCCGATGCCTTGGACCGAAAGGAGCCGAGTATGCCTTGGCCGAGGTGCATGAGGGAATATGCGGGAGTCACATGGGTAGCCGAGCTCTTGCATACAAGATACTTCGGCAATGATTCTATTGGCCAAGAATGCAAGAAGAGGCCATGAGGTATGTGAAGACGTGCGAGAAGTGTCAACTGTTCGCACCAATCCCAAGCCGACCAGCAACAAACTTGACCTCAATGCTGAGCCCAATCCCATTCACTATGTGGGGAATGGACATTCTCGGAGACTTCACCCCGGCATCGGGAAACAGAAAGTACGTGGTAGTGGCGATCGATTACTTCACCAAATGGGTCGAGGCTGAGCCCCTTGCAACCATCACCGAGAAGAACATGGAGAAATTCTTCCGAGATAAGGTCATCTATCGGTTCGGGCTACTGAAAGTGCTCATCACAGATAATGGCACATAATTCAACAACCCGGCCTTCTGAGAGTTCTGTGAACACTTCCACATTGACTTCCGACCCATCTCAGTAGCTCATCCGCAAGCAAATGGGCAAGTAGAAGTGTCCAACCGAACATTACTCGCCGGCATTAAAAGAAGGTTAGATGAGGCCAAAGGGAGATGGGTGGGAGAACTCCCAGGTGTCCTATGGGCATATCGGACGACAGTAAGAACTCCAACCTGGGAGAGTCCTTTTTGCCTCGCTTATGGGATCGAAGCCCTCGCCCCGGTTGAAATTATGGCCTCATCGTACCGAGTGCTCAACTTCGATGAGAAGACCTATGAAGATGGACTGAGAGCCAACCTTAACTTCCTCGATGAAGTTCGAGAAAATGCCCTACTCCGGAACGCGGCATACCAACAGAGAACGACAAAGTACTATGACTCAAGAGTAAAAGAGCGGCACTTCCGTCAAGGGGATCTTGTTCTCAAAAAACTCAGCGCATCCCAGCTGAGGCAACAAAGAAAGTTAGCACCAAATTGGGAAGGCCCGTACATAGTCTCCAAGCAAATTTGCCCTGGCACATATCGCTTGCAGACTCCGGGGGGCAAGAAGGTACCGAGACCTTGGAACTCGAAAAATTTGAAGAAGTTTTTTCAATAACTGAGCATGCTTGTATTCGGCTTCAGCTCCGACATTTGATTCAATAAAGTCTTTTCTCCGCCCACTTAACGTATTTGCAAGCTCCTAAATCAAAGTCGTAAGACCGGTCCTCATAGACCCGGCCGACCTCAAAGACCGACCCTCATAGGTCGGCAGCCAAGTCGTAAGACCGGTCCTCATAGACCCGGCCGACCTCAAAGACCAACCCTCATAGATCGGCAGCCAAGTCATAAGATCGGTCCTCATAGACCTGGCCGACCTCAAAGACCGACCCTCATAGGTCGGCATCCAGGTCGTAAGACCGGTCCTCATAGACCTGGCCAACCTCGAAGATCGACACTCATAGGTCGGCAGTCGAGTAGTAAGACCGGTCCTCATAGACCTGGCCGACCTCAAAGATCGACCCTCATAGGTCGGCAGCTAAGTCGTAAGACCGGTCCTCATAGACCTGGCCGACCTCGAAGACTGACCCTCATAGGTCGGCAATCAAGTCGTAAGACCAGTCCTCATAGACCTGGCCGACCTCGAAGACTGACCATCATAGGTCTGCAGCAAGGTCGTAAGACCGGTTCTCATAGACCTGGCCGACCTCTCAAGAGCAAACTCCCCCTTTGGCCGAGCCTAACAAAGTTTAAAACTAAGCTAAGGCATTACGCTCAACCAGGAAGGCTGCTCGGCCACGCGTCCTCTTATAAGATAGCCTGTCCAATCGGACCGAAGGGAACGGCGAATTAATCAACCAAAGCGAGGATCACATTGACCTCGGGTATGGCATGGCCGAGCCGCCGACCATGTGAAGCATGGGTAAAAAAGAGACAAGTTCCTAAACTCGGCTAGCGAAACGACTCGGTAGTTCAGCCACAAATATAACAGAGCACACAAGGAAAAGAAGGTTAAAAGCGCTGAGCTAAAACACTTGGACAAATTCTGGCAAAAATAGATTTTTTCATTCATTATAAGCCGACTGATCGGCACAGTTACAAGATGGGCAGTTCGGCCCCCAAAAAAGAAAAAAAAAATTTACATCTCAGTCTCCTCGGCTTTAGACTTGGAGGCGACCTCGGTGGTGTCCACGGCAGTAGGCTCGGCAGGAGGGTCTTTTGGTCCAGCGTCAAGAGGGGAGACGTCAGCCTGAGTAGGTTCCTCAAGGGGCAGAGCCTGGGTGACCTCGGCTCCCTCCTCATCTCCCAACTCCCCGGCAAAGGTAGTCACGTCATCATCAAAATGGGAGAGATCGAGATCAGGGTACGCCGCCTTGATCTCGGCCAAAAGCTCAGCTCGGCCTGCCTCGAAATCTTCGGCGTAGGGAGGCTTCCTGATCTCATGGCACACATCAGTGTACTCCTCAGATTGGAGATAGTCGCTGACCGCCTCATCCCGAGCCGTGGCCAGATCTTCCTTGGCCTTCTCCCTCACCTCGGCAAGCTGAGGCTACAGAGCCCGGACCTTCTCTCTCTGCCTGATCACCTCGGCCTGAGAGCTCTCCACTTCGGCCTCGATGGCAGTGAGCTTCTCTTGGGTCTCTCGACGCCTCTCAATGGCATCCTGGGTGTCCTGATAGGCCTTCTTGCACTGGACGCCCAAGGAATGGTTCTCAGTCAGGAGCCGCTCAAAGCGAAGCATGGTCTCCACTGCCTTGGCGAAGCCCTACAAAAAAGCATGAGAACAAAAGTCAAGATAGACTACACAGATCATATCTAATCACAAGAGCCGACCAGGAAACTTACCATGTTGAAATCCTGAAATAGAGTGGAGAGGAGCTCGGGGTCAGACAGCGCCTCGAGCTTCTCCTTGTCGATTGGAAGTTGACCTGCATCCAGCCATTCTTCGGCGTGTGCGGCTGACGTCAATGCCGAGTCCCCTGGGAAGAGACGCCAGGTCGGCCTCACAGGAACGTTGCTGGCCGAGGCCCTCCCCAAGACATATCGGGAGATGTTGGTGGGTGAAGCCACGGGCGGAAGACCACCACTCGTCAGATTGACCGAGAGCTTCTGACGCTTGATGTCTTTCGGAGGGCTCCTCTCGCCTTTTCGGCCTTTCCCCTTCCTCGGAGACCCCGCTGGCCCCGTACTCTTCTCGGCCTCAAGGCCGACCACAGCGTCCGACGGGCCCGACATCACGGCCTTGCCCTTGGGGGCCTTGGAAGACTCGCCCCGGGACTTCTTCTCCACATTTTTCTTCCTTCGGTCTGCAAGGGTCTCGGCTCTTAGCCGAGCTGTATCCATAGGGGGGATATGGCCGACCACTGCAGGAGAAACCAAATGTCAAAAACAAAAAAAAAAAAAAGAAAAAAAAGAAGAAAAAAGACTAAGTAAAGGGGTCAGCTCGGACAACGGAGACGGGCTCGGATCGGGCTCCTACCAGGGGTCATACGCCACCTCTGAAGAAACCCCTCATCCTGAAGCTAGAGGACATCGAAGGGCGGACGCTGGAGGATCAGGTTAAGCAAGGTCATCTCGTTCTCGATCAGGGGTAGTACCCTATTGACGTAGTTCAAGTTCATCTCCTTCCACTTGGTTCGAAGAGGGCTGTTGGGAATGGAAGCGAAGAAAAAATGAGGCTTGCAGTACTTATTGTAGGTCGGCGTGCCGACTAAAAATTTGTGGCTGCCCAGAGCCGCACTCTTCCCTGATCGGCGACAGAAATAGTACCACCCCTTCTCGGGAGACTTCTTCAAGAAGAAGAGCCGAGAGAAAAGAGTCACGCTCGCACCTCGGCCCATCTCGCAGAATAAGGCGTAGAAGCAGTACACGGCCAGCCAAGAGTTCGGCACCAGCTGACCAGGAGACAGGTGGAAGTGGTCCAAGATCTGGTCCACCAGGCCGAGAACGGGGAGCCTGAACGCATACTTGAAGGGCGTCTCGTACAAAGCCACCTCGTCGGGCCTGATGAAGCAGGCCATCTCCCCGGGGTTAGGAGCTCGGAGCTGAATGTCCTCGGGGATGGCATAGGTTGTCCTCAGACAGTTGAGGTTGGCCTCCGTGATCGTACTCGGAACGGTGCCGACACTACCTTCCTCTGGCTCAGGGGCGTCAGCGGACGAGCTGACCGAGCCAACCCCCACCTCGGACGAATCTACCTCACTTGATTCCTCATCGGATGAGGACGACCCAGAGTTCTCGGCTCGGTCTGCGGCAATTGGGTGGGCCGCGTGGTCAAACTCCATGAGTAACGGAGGCTCGGCCACCTCGGCCTGACGAAGCTCCACTACATCGGGCTCATCCGAGGTCGAGCCCAATAAGTCTATGGTGGGAGAACGAGCGGGGAGCTCTCGGCTTGGACTTGCGCCCTCTGCCGCCCCGGCGAACAGCTCGCCCATGGGACTACTACTGACATACTGGGAGTAGAAGACTTACTGGTTGAAGAAGAGCTAAGAATGATCTGAGCGCGAACGAACAAAGGCCGAGCTGATCACGAACCAGTAAACACCGAGCGCTACAGAGCTGAAGAATCCAAGCTTGCGGAGAAGTCAATAACTTAGTGCAGTAAGGAATGAATAGTTAGGAATCGCCTATTTATAATCCTTGGGTTTTACTGATCCAACGATCGACCAAAGCTCAGCATAGTTCAACGGCCCAGATCAAAGGACGTTTTGAATTCCCGAGCCTGCCATAATGACTCTGCTGACATGGCACTGACACCCAACCGTCAGACCGTGCAACGTCAAATTCGCGACAAAAAATAAGCTCGGCTCGACCGCAAAAATCTTCCAGACAAGCGGACCAAGAAACTTCACTCATCAGTGCCGAGCCGACCCCTGATGAGTGGGGGGGGCCTGTGATGAGGCATAAAACACCCCTCCTATCAGAGGCTGCCACATGGCCGACCCGACCTCAGTCCGAGAATCGAGTTGGGCCGAGCAGGAGATCGGGCTGACCCCATCTCCGATAAGTCACCTGATAGAGCCAGACTCGAGCGAGCTAGCCGTTGGCTGAGGCCGAGCTCATACAGGTCAGCCATAGACTCCTGGCCGAGCTTGCGGCCGAGACCAACCTCTGAGGCCGATCTCCCTTGCCGACCTCCTCTGCCGACCCCCTGGGCCGACCTCCGAGGCCGAGCCCTCCTCCACTGAAGCTGCCATAGCACCCCACCGGGGATCTCCGGGCCACGTCAGCGCATCCCGAGAATCACGGGATAAGGATCGAGCCACGATCCCAGCGCAACACGGAATCGTACTCTACATGGACTCTTACCTTAACAAGAGTCCGACCCCGAAAATAGCTCTCCACTCCGCTCTACGCGAGAGAACCTTCCAAAAGAAGGACTCCTACCATACTAGGACTCTCCCAACCGCCTCATCTCCTCCTCACTCTATAAATACCCAGGTATGGAGCACCATTGATCATCTGGCTTTTTACTAGCTGTTACGCTGTTGCATTGGAGACCTGACTTGAGCATCGGAGAGTCCTAGGCCGGAGCCACACCGGCTCTCTTGTGCTCATCGCTTGGTTTTTGCAGGCTCATCCGTGGGCGAACCGGGCATCGGAGGTTTTCACATGCAACAGGCAGTACTAGTGTACATGCCCTAGATTAAGGGTGTCAAACGGTGCGGTTCTGGTTCAGTGCACATATTGCAAAGTAGAAATCAAAACTGCACCGGATAAGAATCACCCAAAATCATAATCATTTTATATGCAGTGCGGTTTTAACGGTTTTTATTTGGTTTTTGTTATCCGGTTTACATGCGGTTTGTAATTCCGATCGATTTCACCTTTGTATCTTTTAATTTTATTTTCCACATTCTTTTTATGTGGGAGAAATTATATTGTTTAATACACATCTAACTCTAGGCAAAGTTCACTTAGACATGCTAGTTGTACTGATAATTTTAAGTGATTAATCAAAGCCACATAGTACCGCAAGGGAACCAAGCTGAGGACATCACCAATCCATACCCCACTCAATTCATTAACAAAGTTCACTAAGACATGCTTGTTGCAATAATTTTTTAGAGTGATTACTAAAACCTTCCGTCCCTTCATAAATTTGACACTGACAGTGAAATTAAAAAAATCTCAATAAGAAGTCCTAATATTTTAGAGTGCTTAACCCCATTATTAAACAAATAGAATATTCCTAATCTCGGTTTTTTACCCAGTTTCTATTTGGTTAATTGACGGTTTTCTGGTTTTGAACCGAATCGAACCGGTATTAGAACCTATGAAATCAGAATCGCGTCATTTTTAGATGGTCGGTTCCGGTTCCGACAATCGATTTCGGTTCCATTTTGACACCCTTACCCTAGATTCCATGACAATGATGTTGTTTAGTGGAGGGTTGATGCATATTTAATATGCAGGGGTATTTCTGGGATTTGCTAATTATTAATTGATTTATTTAAATTAGTATGGACTTGATGCTAATTAATTAAAGGCCCATTAATGTTTAAATTAGTTAATTAAAATTATTCCTTTTTAAATTTTGTTTCTTCACTAATTAGAAGCCCATCAAAGTTTCAAGTCAAACAGGAGAGAGAGAGTCAGACTCTCACAGGGAATGGGGAAGCTCATAAGAGCTTCTCCTATTTAAACACACCAGGGGTACAGATTTTTCTAACCCTAGCCTTGGATGGATTTTCTGCCCCCCTACTCTAGAAAATCCGTTCCAAGCACTCTCTCCTCTGTCCTTCTCTTTTGCTCTCTTGCTCTCTAGAGCTTTGAGAACTGGTTAGGAGATTGGAAACTTGGTTTTTCAGATTGGATCCAAGTCTTGGAGAAGAAATTCTGGTTTGGCTTAGGGATCTTCTACTGCATCAAGAAAATCCAGATTAGGGCTTGGTTGATCGGCTTGTTAGGGGAAGAACCATTATCTAGAGGAGGAGCAACACTTGAGGCTCAACAGGTTAACAAATCTTAAAGTTTGTTTTATACATTAAGTGTTTTAATTATTTGATAATCATGGGATGTAAAAGAAACCCGAATCAATTTATTTTTCGCTACGCATTCGGGTATGGGATGGTTTCCTCTTTCCATGGGATGGAAAAGAGATGATTTTCTCTCTTCTTGCGGATCCCATATTTTCATGGGATAAAAAAAAAGAGAGGGTTTGATAATAAATTTTTATACCAAACCCTAATGGGGATTCACTAGGGTTACCTTGGGCAACCATGGGAGACCCGAATTTTATTTAGAGTTCCCATGGGCAAACATGGGATTGCCCTAGGATCACCATGGGAGACCATGGGCTGAACCATATTTTCCAATATTTGTGAATCCAACATGATGGACAATTAATTCATGTGTTAGATGATCCCATGGACTGTAATTTGTCAACACATTGTAGAAGGAGGAGGAGGAAGAGGTACTCAGGTACATACCTAGAACTTATGTTGCAACCACCAACTTTTCTGCCATCGACATTAAAGAGGAATAAGAAGACCAAATGGATTGCATTTGTTAAATTGTAACTTCAAATAAGATGTTCTTTAATTTCATGTCTCCCTCTTATATTCGGAAGAAAAAAAATCATTTCACATATAAACCACCCTCAAATTTATATCTTTAAGGGAAAAAATATCATATTTTACATCTCAAAAACCCCCTTGGTATGTGCACACCTTAGTCGCCTAGACGACAAGCGCCGCCTAGATTTGCCTTGGCACCATGACAACTAGGGGGCCACCTTTGAGGAAAATATTTCGGGGTTTACATGGGGGTAATTTCAGGAATTGAATCTCTCTTTTTTTTTTTTTCCCCTTTAAATTGGTAGCAACGGAGGTTATTATGATCAAGAGGGAATTCTTTGTAAAAAGAGAGAAGAGAAGAAGAGAGCTTGTAACCCTAATCTCCATTGCTATTGAAGATGCTCTCATCTCACTGTGCGTGTATGCACCTTGCCGAACCATCTATATATAGCCTTGCATTGTGATTGTATGAAGGCTCTTTTTCCTTTGTTGCGTTTTGTTTTCTATATCGTGGTTAGGATTCAATTTTTACACAACTATGGTAGCATTTTCCACAAGAAGGGAATGGCAAGAATTACCATTTCCACCAATGAAGTGAATTAAATGGTGTTCTATTTGAACAACACTGAACCAAGCATTTCTATTGTACTTTCCACAAGATAGCAATGGCAAGAATGATCATTTCCATAGTCCCTTAACCTTGATTGAAAGTGTGGATGAGATCAAGATCCCAAAGATGCATGGATGTTTTTTGCAACAATGATTATTACAGTTTAAGTAAATAATATTAGGGTAAATTACAGATCACCCCCTGGTTTTCAATCGAAACTCAGATCACCCCGTGGTTTTTGAAAAAACTCAAATGTCCCCCTCTACAGTAATGGTGTTAGTCTGTTGTTACTTATTGGTGTGAAAGGACTATTTTACCCTTGTACTAAAACATTAGAATTAAATTTACAATACTACCCTTCCTTCATCTTCAACATTGGTCAAGGGTAGTTTAGGGATTTAAATTTATTTAACTGGTTGACATCATCACATAACAGCATAAAACTAACGTTAGGGACTAATTTGTCATTTTGGGGTCTAAATCAGGGGGTGATTTGAGCTTTTTCAAAAACCAGGGGGTGATCTGAGTTTCGGTTAAAAATCAGGGGGTGATTTGTAATTATTCGATGAAACTAGTTGAGTTCAACTACATACAATTAAGAAGTATGTTTCATATTTGATACTTCCTGAAGTTGAATAAGACATTCTGTCAATTTCTGTATAAATATTTCCATATTATAATGGTTAAGTTGCGCTATTGCAATGTGTTGGCTGCGGGTACGGAACTTGGAAGCAGTCTCTCCTACGAAGCATGGGGTAAGGATTCCCTGCAGTTGCAGACGATCTTTTTATTTATTTTTTTATTTTTCTATTTCCATATTATTTTACTGCAGCCATGAAACATAAAAAGGAAAATGGATTTACAAGTTTTTGCATAAAGGTTCTCCTTTTACAATAACCAAAAGCTGCTTTGTGATCAACATACAATCGCTATATTTTCCTGAAGAACAATTATACTATGCATATGGAAGCTAGTGGTACTGGTGGGCTGTACAAAAGACAATAGAAGCCTTTCCCAAAAATCAGAATACTATTTGAGGGCAAGGATACTCATATTGATGCCCAAAATATAATTGTGTGAAACTTGCAAATAATTTTATCCAATTATCAGAAGCAGGCTGTGCCTGAATGCTGGAACTGAACAAATTAATGTGCCAAATATACCAGTTAGAGCATAAGCGATTGCACAAAAAGGAAGGGCTTCAGGCTCCTTTGCTGATAATGCTGCCGTTCCAAATCCATGAGAGCTGAAACAACCACCGGAAGAGAAATTTCAGCTATGGTTAGCAATTCATCATGCATCAAAACAATGGCACAAGGATGCCTCATGAATATTTGGTTCTAACAATGAAAGATTGTGCTGTAACATTTGTTAAGGAATAATAAATTTTTTATTACGTTTTAAACTACATATTCCAGGCAAAGATGCAGTATGTTTTACATATAAATACATTTATATAGATTTTATATTTTTTATGCCACACTTCTCAGCAAGCCATATTCTTTGCAGTCCATATCCTTCCCTAAATATTTTATTTTTGCTTAATTTTCAATCAAGGCAGTGTTTTCTAGGTCTGCACAAAAACACATTAGTGTTTTTAGTAATATCATATTTCCTAATTGATAGACTTTGAACGTGTAACAGATGAGAACTTTAAACAGAACCAGAACAAGAGAAAAGAGAGAGCAAGTAAAGGATAACTAACCCAGCAATAGAATTAATTGCAATCTGTCACAGGTCTTCAATCAATATATAAAACAATGTAATAATGTAAGTTACAATCTCATAAGGACTCATAAGCACAATAGGAAACTAATTAGAGATAAACTAGGAAACCAATAAGACCTATCACGATGGGGACTCTCCCCTGTATGAATATTTTCTCCTTCATTTTCATCTTAGTCATTCTCTATTAACTATGATTGTCAAGAAGGAAGCTTGGAACTGCATTTGCATCATGCAAAATTATGGTTTGGTTGGTTTCTATACAGAACCTGTGAAATAACTCATGATCACCAAGTCAACTCAAAACTCAGCTATTGACGTGATTCTTCCAGAAATTTGAGATAAAGGTAATTTCGTCAAGTTGTCTGCTCTTCCTGTAATTCAACGAGTCATCTTTAGTGGCCTGAGTTTCTGAAAGGCTTTTAAGAATTGAAGCTCGATTGTCTATCAATGTGTAGCATAGTTGTCAAGTCGTCGCCTTGTCTTCTAGACACTTTGGTCACCTTGGTTGTCTTGATTGCCTAGGCGGGCGCCTTAGTTGCTTTGCCTGTAGGCCCCCTCCAACACCTTGGGTCTCCTAGACGGCATGACAACTATGATTTGTAGAGTTAAAATAAAGCAGGAACTGGGAAAGGGCAGCCTTTCTATTGAGCTATTGAGTTGCCCTGCCCGCCATTCCTAACATCAAGGAAAGAATGGAATAAGGGCAGCCTTTTCTATATGAGCTACTGAGCTAACCAACGGGAAAACAGATACGGTTGTTGGGGAGGAGAAGAGAGACAATTGGAGCTTAGTGTTGTTGCATGTCCATCCGTAGATACTAAGTGATATATACTAGGAAAAGTAGATGAAAACTACTTCGAAACAAGCAGACCTGTCAAGCTTTAGCAATATAAACCTAACAACACTTTGATGTGTTCTTAAGTTATATATTTCATACTATTCATACACATACCAATTTCATATTATTCATACACATAGATACCTCTCTATATTTCATACTATTCATACACAGATACCTATATTATTCATACACTTAGACACCTCTTTCTCTCTCTCTCTTTCCCCCACCTCAATTTGAGACCTCATTTGAATTTGAGAAGAAAATTATTGATTTTTCTTGAGCAAGTACAGGATTTTGTCCACACTGTATAATGAATCTTCCACGCTGATCTGAATAGTGCCTCACATAGTAGTCTGTATATTAGTATGGCATAGACATATACAACTTCAGATGCTGTCATCTTGATAAATCCTTGAAAGAAGGTGTTATCAAATTACTCAGCCCAAGTTTCTACCTGATCAACTTTCCCTTGTGAGGTCCATTACTAGTGACTACTTTCATTCAGTCTACTAGCAATTCTATTAGTGTTACCTCCTTAATCCTCACATTTGGACATTTCAATTCAAATTGCATCCTCCTCCCAATGGTAACAGGAGTATTCAGCAGCAAATTGAAGATTACATTCACCAGAGTCGGTGCTGGCAACACATTTGTGTGTTAAGCGGGGAGGGGGGGGGGGTTTAGATCCTGGGCTGAAAAGATATAGGGAAGTCAATTTTTTTTTTGTAGAATGATTCAGTTTGCTGTCCATTTCTGAGTTTAGATCCTGGGCTGAAAAGATATAGGGAAGTCAATTTTTTTTTTTGTAGAATGATTCAGTTTGCTGTCCATTTCTGAGAGTCAAAATCAGTCTGGATTGATACTCTAGTCACATGATCCTCCACTGCTCTGCCTGCTTAAACTACCATTACAAAATTCTGTCTTTTTTTTTTCATACCATCTTGATATTGACTCTTAACCATTTACTCCTTAATAGGCAATCTAAGGATTAAGAGTGGAACCAGAGTTGGCAAGCTATGATAACAGATGTTGTAGCCAGAAAGGCTATTAGATGCATGACAGAAAGGCCTATGCTTGGTAGGTCAATTTAAATGAGAGTCCTCTTCAGTTTAGAAATCATCATACAGAAAATTTAACTCCTAACCAAATCAATTAAGAAAACCCTTCATAAAATAGGAATTCCAACTATCCACCATCTTCCTTCTATTTTTGTTTCCCTTTTGTCAGCTTCACCCTCCCAGTTCCATAGTTGTCACTCTTCCTACTAACTGCCACTATGTCCAATTGAGTTTACAGGTTACCAGATGCATCTGTTTAAACCTTTTTCTAGCATGTTTCTGAGCTCTTAAATTTTCAAGTAATTAGAGCAGTGTAACATAAAAATTAAATGATTTTAACCAACATCAATCTGAATTAGAAGAAAAACCAGATAAATTTTATTCAACAATTTATCTTTGAAAATTAGGATGCTTACGTTGCTGCTTTAAGATATCAATCTCTTTATTGAAGTGTATGCCTTAAGAGACATAAAATAAGTACAAGGTAAAAAGGGTTGGACAAGCTTTGGTGATGGGTTTCTAGAAGCCTAACAGATTAAGATCAGAAACTCAGTTGAAACCAGAATCACAGCAAATAAATAAGGAACAGAATTAACGAATAATTGATAAAACAGTGATCTGGATCTCAGATTTGAATCAAATCTCAATGGATCACAATATTGAGACATAGGAACAGAATATTGAAATTTGAACTCGATTCAAGGGTCTGTTCTTGAGTTTCAGAAGAATCCTACTTGAGATAGGACTTCCCAACTACGAATCGATTTCTGCAATAACTTTTGCAAATATTAACTAGTGACAAAGAGGGTTATAAGAAGAAAATATGACAAGACCTCTCACCTGAATTTTCTAGGATCCGCCAACAGTGTTGGAATATCACCAATGGAGTAGTTGAATCTCACAACCAGTTTCTGAGTCACACAGAAGAACAGCAAAAACCCATGCTTTATTCATAATAAAATCCGCATGCCTTAATGGCTGGTTACAAGTATATATAAACACTCTAAATATGACTCATAACATGACAAGAAATGGCTAAATCAACTAGTAATCAAACAACCAAACCTGGAACTGGACAATCTCAATGCAACTGAGACTGGACAATCTACAAAGGCCTACCGAGCTGCCAGTTAACCCAATTGTTGCAGTCAAAGAAGCAGAAAAATAAAGGAAGCTAGTTTGAGTTCTGACAAGTTGATCAGAACATGTGAGTGTTTCAATAGTTGAATCTTTATTAAAAATTGCTGCCATTTCGGGAGGAGCCGTTGCAAGTGGATTGGCACTACTGCTAGTGCCCACATACGGCATCGAGTCTCCCCGGGTTGAAAAAACATGCCCACGAGTTTTGTTGTGGCGTAGAATGAACACTGCGGGAGTAATATGCATCTTCAATGAAAAATAAATTTGGTAGCACACAATGAAGAAAATCCATAACCTTGGGAACCTTCTCGTCACAGTAGCCAGGTGGGATCACGAACTCTATGAAATCCTCCACAACAAGAACAAAATCTTGAATATTCATGACTTCACATGGAGTATTCTCAAAGTAGTCCTTAAAAATAACCTCATCTAGTATCACTGCTGCAACCTTGTCTTTGATATCTTTTTTGAGTTCTGCAACATTATCTTCCACGACAAAAGTTTTTGCATGTTGAACCTCTTCCTTAAAATCTTCAAGAATTGTATCATCTTTGTTGTCACAGTCTGCTTTGCTTTCTTCATCTTTAGCTTCGCTCTTGAAGTGAAGGAAAATCTTCTGCCTTACAAAGAACTTGATTTTCACCTTGAATCATTGATTCCTATACGATTGTTGTCTTCTCTTTACCTTCACAATGCACATCAAACTTGTGTAGGAGAACTGGATTCTCCTTCGTTGGGTTCATCTAAAGTCATAGGTTCATCTTCTTTAGATGCTTCTTTCGTTTCTTTCTTTGATGGTGCAAAGTTGAGGTCAGCCTGTGCTTTAACAATTTTTGTGTCAAACTTCCAACATTCTCCAACTTGCAAACTGAATTTCATAGATGGCTGCTTAAAATTATCTTCAGCGTTGAAGGCCTTTGGTGATATTCTTGTTGAAGAAAAGAGCTTTCTTTAGATATGCTCTGGTAGGTACTTGTTCTTCAACTCATGCTTCATCTCTTACCAAGTTCTAGGTTCACTCTTCTAACTTTGAGCCTCTCTTCATAGATTCTCCACCATTCTTTACCATGACCAGTCACTCGCAAATAAACAAATCTAAGCTTCCTCTCTTATAACAAGTTGTACCAATCAAAATATTCCTCTAGAGAAGCTAACCAATTAAAGAATATCCATGGGTTCATTTGTCCAGAAAAGTAAGAAACTTCTGGTTTCACCATCTTTGTAGTATTATCAGTCCTCATATGGTAAGTGTTGTTTTCAGATGTACTCCCTCTTTGAACTCTAATTGTATTATTAGTAGCTAAACCAATAGGTGTCTCTCTATCAACTCCATGATTTTCAAAAATTTTAGGTGGGTTAGGATAGAATCCTCACGTTGTTGTTCCATGACAACAAGTTTGCCAGATAACTTCTGTATACTTTCAACCATTTCGAATGAGGGTTCAATTAAGGTGGCCGTGTCAGAAGGCATTGGTTCACTTTATGATACCAATTAATGGGTTTCTAGAAGCCTAAGGGATTAGATTCAGAAACTCATTTGAAAACCAGAATCGCAGTAAGAACCAGAATTAAAGAATAGGTGATAAAACAGTGATCTGGATTTCAAATTTGAGTCAAATTTTCATGGATCACTATATTCAGATATAGGAATAAAATATCAAAAGTTGAACTTGATCCAAGGATCTGATCTCGAGTTTCAGAAGAATCTTACTTGAGATAGGACTTCCCAACTAGAATCGATTTCTGTAATAACTTTTATAGAGATTAACTAATGAAGAAGAGGGTTATAAGAAGAAGAGAGGAACAGACCTCTCACCTAGACTTGCTGCAATCCCACTAGCAGTATTGGAATCGCACCAATGGAGTAGTTGAATCTCACCACCAGTTTCTAAGTCACACAAAAGAACAGCAAAAACCCATGCTTTATTCATAAAAATCCATATGCCTTAAATGGCTGGTTACAAGTATATATAAACTCTCCAAATATGACTTATAACATGACTAGAAATAGCCTAAACCAACTAGTAATCAAATACTTGATTGACAAATAAAAGACTTAAAACAACTGCTAAACTGACTCAAGAACCTTCAGCAGTGGTTGGAGTCCTAAACCAACTAGGACTTGACATAATGAAAGAAAATCAACTCATAACAGAACTGGATTTATAGATTCCAAATCGATCCTGTAGGCCACATAAACATAATCAAAATAGGAAAAGAAACTGAAAACGTAAGGATTCCATAGAAAAATTAGGAATTCTGAAATTGCTGAAACCACAAGTTCTTCTTCTTTTGGGAATGCTGCTAGTGCCCAAATATTGCGTCATTCGGTCATAGGATGTACCCAATGACAAGTGAATTAAAACTTGACTGTCCTCCTGCAACAAGAGGGTCAAATACTCAAGTGACACTGATTCATTTAAATGGACATAACCAAGTACTCCTCCACTTAATTTATTTTCCAAGTATTTGATAATAGCAAAGCAAAGTTTACAAAATTGTGAAAATCTATAACTGAATTTCAGAGAAGCATCAAACAACTATTTAGGTAGCCACTTCATTTATCAACAGCCCAAGTATTTTCTGTGTACATGAATGGGTATGGAAGTCTGTAAATAGTCAGATCCATAATGTTCAAATTCAATGTGGTCGTCGTGAACTATCCACTGGTATGGTATTAATAGATGTGAATTTATAACTATGAAGATAATTGTGCATACCTAGATGCCGTTGCAATTCCTCGAGCTATAGGATCATTCAAACGAAGTTTGTCAAGCATCATTAGTACAAAATTTGCACCCACAAGACCAGTTAAAACAACTGCAGCACCTGTGATGGATGCATTGGCATCTGCAATTAACAAGATAACCACATTGATTAAAACAAAGATTGAAGTTTAGAAAAGAGTTGCATGCAATCACAGGGTGTGTGCGGTGGTTCACTAGAACGCAGGGATAAGGCTATGTACTTTATGACCCCCCCCAGACCCCGCAGTGGCGGAGCCTCGTGCACTGGGTATGCCCCATTTTGGTTCACTATGAGAAATATGAACACCAAAATTATGTTGAGTACTTGACACGAAGTCCAACACCCTCCTCCCACCCACCCTCCCCACCCCCAAAGAAAAGAAGAATATGATCGAAAATATTCACAACCTACTTGGTACTCCCTGTCAAAATTGTGTTTTCTGGAACAGATAATTCTCAGGAAACAAGATTAACTATTTCAAATTGTAAAGCATCAAGAGTTAGTGTACCTTCAAAGAGGGAGGCAATGCTGAGGGCTAATGCAAGTGTTATACATTTAGGCAAAATCGATACAGTCAAAGCAGGTTTCAGGCCAACAAGACGCCCTATGAGTGCAGTTGAATACAATGAGAAAAATGAGGAGATGATCACAGATACGAAAATCTCCGTCGCATGCCTCTTTACAAGCTGAAATTTGTACAGGACAACAAATATCATTTTCAACAGGCAATAAGAAAGAAAAAAAAGGGGGAAAATGAAGAGGTAAATCATGGTGTTCAACTGTGCATTAGGTAGATGTCATGAGCTATTTGCCTACCAAAAGAGCTCAGGCCCATCTGATGCAAATACTGGAGCTTGTTCACAATAAAACGAGTTCGACCAGATCTTAACCTCATTCAAAATTTGTTTCCTTTCATTGTGCATTAATATTTCCCAAACTGCTCCATATTATCCCTCCCTTCTAAAAGAATGCATTTAGAGTGCAAATTAACAATCTTGTAGCTGAATCTATTTTCGGATAAGGAAATCTCTTATATGGAAACTGTAAAATGGTAGTGCATATTAATGTATTCCATGCAACAAGATGCTGTCGGCATGAGGCCTTTGGCCAACTAGAACATACCTCAAATATGCCTAGAGTAACAGTGACAATAACTACAACACCTATAAGACATTAAGATGAAGTATTTTTATCATGGGAGATTTGAACTATATTGAACTACATTTTTTAATAAGTAGTGGTTGGTCACCTTTCTCTGTTTGAACATTGAAAAGGCAAAAGAAATAATAACAGATCCCAAAAATTTCATCAGAATGTCACCAGCTCCAGGGTTAAATGAAACTTTCGTGAGATAATATCCTGCACGGAAGAACTATACATGATTCTATGTATGAGTCGTAAAAAACAAAGTTAAAAGCTCTATAACAATATTTCTGAGCAGTATGTAAGGAAATATATAGTGAATGCATGAGTTTCCTCAAAGAACTAGAATATGTTTTCAGGGTAAAGACTTAACAATAAACACATCTAGATTTCTCAAGTTAATAACCAATAAACATGGTTTCATTTTACAAATTAAATTCAAATTTATAGTGTTTAATTTCTGCATTTCAATGAGAAACAGTAAATTTCTTCTGGGAAACTCTTCTTGTTTCCCAGAATCCAGAGACTAACTATAGAATGTCATATCCTTCAATACAGCTAGAGTTGTGAAACAGAGGTAGGAGGAAATGCTTTTGAACTTTATTGAGTCTGTAACAGGATATGTCAATATGTCATAGAAAGTACCGGTGTTATATAGGTAGGAATTGGAGGAAAATTCCTTGTGCAACTGCGAAATTGTTTTCTCTGATGTGTTACATAATCAACACAATGAACATAGTCTTATATGACTTTAATAGTTCAAAAAGTATAAGCAAATAATTTACAGTCAGTATTCAGTGCAGGACTGAAGCCATATATACCTAAGTTAAAGTAATGTAAGGTTAGTTTCTATCTCAAGGCAATAAAGTAGGGTGCATATAAATTTGTTTTCCTTTCTCTGTATGGAGTGATTTTGTTGTTTTCTGCACCAGATACTTGAACCTTTGACAGAATTTCTTTTAAATTGAAAAAGCTTGATCCTGTACCCAATCAGTTTGGGTGGAGGTCAAACAGAAAAGAACAGAATCACGAAGTGAAAGAAATGATTCAAATCCCTTGATCTGGAATCAAAGAAACAGAAATGTTGCTGAAAATGCATTTAAATGATGGATGATAGAATACAAGCACTTTGAGTAGGCAGGAAACCTAGAACAGCATCCACTCCAGACTTTGATAAATACCCAAAAGCTAGTGCCGCCAAATATGCTGATAGTGTACAACAAATTATTGGATGGAATGCCATCTTGATATCAGAGGGCAACCTGTAGATCAGAACCCATAAACATAATGAGGCATTTCTTAAAAAATATTAAGCTTAGAATATATTCTGCTTCAGTCAATAAATAGGGAAAGAAGCATTTTACCTAGAACCAACCATGTAACCTAACACAGTAACTGCAAGTAGGAAAGGCAGGCATGTTCTTGCATTTGTCCCAAGTGCTGTTGGATATAGCAATGCCGAAATAAATGATACAAGGAAAATTCCAGTCCAAGTCCACACTTCAAATTTTGAGAATGGGGAAGGTTTTGGCATAGGTTCGGCAGCTATCATTTCTGTCTTTACAATCTTTCTTACAGCTATTGCTGAGCAACCAGCAACAGAAAGTGTAGCCAGCCAACCCACAACTGCAGAAAAGAAAGGGAAACAAAAGGCTTTTATTTCATATATCTGAGCATTAAATTAAAAGGATGGCGAAAGAACATCTTTTAGGTTTATAGGACAGTATATTTAGAACTTTAAAACTTCAGCTTAATCAAATCCTTTTTTCACTAAGACCCATCAAGATTAACCTCTGATCCAATTTGGTACTGTAGAAAACAAGAAAGTTTAGTAATTATAATCTTTGAAGATTATTGATTAACTGCCTACAATTACAGATCATAAGAAGCTCATTTAGACACAAATATACAGACCAGAACAGCATGGGAGGTATTCAAGCATTAACCCTATATCTTGATATCGCAGAAGCACAGACTATTTCCAGCTGCAATTAAATTTGTTACAGATTCAAGACTTTAAAAAAAGAAAGAGTACTGATTCAAAGCAATAGGGACTTGAAATAAATTACACACTGTGGTTCTCTTAGTAAACCTCTGTATTTGTAAATTAATCAAAATTTTCTATGATCCACCCTACTGTTTATTTCTATTTTCTTGCTCCTATTTCTGTAACACAGATTGGGCTAGATCTAGGAAGAACCTAAGCTTGCTCAAAAACTCGGCTCAGAAATCTTCTTTCTCCTCTATCCACCCCCTTATCATACAAGAGAGGATTTTGTGGGAACTTGAAAATGAGTTTCCTTTCAACTTTAGATCATATTGGCACCATCAACTACGAGAAAGGACCCGAGAGGTTGAAGCATTCTATGGTTGTACCCCTATAACTGCTATTTCCCAGGTATAAAATGATGTCAAGCCATTAACATTAAGTAAAAGTGTTAAAGCTACTCCAGTCTCTTTGATTTACAAGTGAAAAGACGCTGGATAACAAAACATCTTTTCACACAGACTACATAAATTCATTAAACCTTAGCCAATTCCAAGACATAGTAGGCATGCTGAAACTGGGTTTGCAATATTAGGCTCATTTTTCATTGTCTGCAGAACCATATAAGCTCTATGGTCTTAAAATGAAAGAAATAGGCTTAGATTTATATACCTATGATGAAACATATCTTGACACCTGAAGCCAAAGGGATATCTTTCACAGACAGAGGCAAAACCACCAAAACAGGAACATAAAACACTGGAAACCACCTCTGAATAAACATATTTCCTGGCTCAAAGAAGTTCATCAAACTTGTTGCAGCAGAAGGGACTAAAGAATCAAGAATCATAAGAATGGAAAACACACAGAACATCCCAAAAATAGCACTTGGAAACTTGATAGCTGCGGCTAAAAAAGCAAGTTCCAAAATTTTATCCATTGCCAGAATGATTCCGAGCGAAAGTAGCATAAGCAAAATGCCGACGACCTGGAAAACAATATCCCAGTTAAGAATATAACCCATGAAAACAACACAATAAAACACCAATTCAATAATTCAGAAAGAGATTAAAACCATTACTCACACTCTGAAACCGAACAGAGACACTCCCACCTTCATTGCTCACAGAATTCACCATAATTTGCCGGAAAGAGTGAATAATGTGGGGACAAACAGGAAAGAACAAGATGGGGATGAATAGCTCTAATTGGCACCAAAATTTTTCCGTAATTGGGGGTTGTTTATGTAAGATTTGAATGCCATTGAAAGCTACTGATGTCAGTATATGGGATCTTCAATAATGGCTTCACTGGATTTGGAAGGATTCCTGTGGAATGAGTGGGACAGGGGATCCAAACATCTGGGGGAGGTAGAAACAAAAAACCAATGGAAAGTGCAGAGGAGAGTTCACGTTCAAGCTGGGAGAGAATCTTTTCATATAATATAAAAGGCCGTTTGAATCATGAGGTCGTCTCTCTCTTACTCTCACAGCCATCACTGTAAAAAACGGAGCTCGCTTTCAATATTTCCAACGGAATTTCAGAACTTTACCTTTTCTTTTGGGCAATTGGCTAACCTACTTATATAACTAACATTTAAACGTCAAAGGAACGTTTTTTATGACCAAAATACCCTCAATGTTATGGTGCCAAAGCTCAAGCTGGTTTTAAAACAGGACCGGACCGGACCGAACCAGACATGACAAACCACAATGGCTTTGTTAAATTCAGTTCAATATGGCCATCCAATCCATGTTTACATACACTTTTCCGATTCAATGAATATTATCTGTAAATAAAAATAGGGGCTTCATGTGCCCAGACAGTGGAGCGTGTGGAATGATCGTTTAGCCCTCAGTGAAATAAAAAATCCCATCCAAATTGATGCCCTTATGCAGGATTTTATTGCCCCCATACTGATGCAAGGGTTAAACGATGAAGCAACGATCTCTAGCCCAATAATGTTGAACCGAATTATCTGAAACTTAGAGAGGGGGTTCTTGAAATTTGCAGTGAAGGTTCACAAACCCTTATAGAGTTTTAATATGTTCCCCAATACCCTCTCAATATCCTCTCACGTGCTTCTGAAACCCCACGGTGGATGGATTCCAATTTACCTTGACTTGAGGATAACTCGGTCTGAAAAATAATATGGCAAAAGGTTTCGTGCATGACCTTGCACGGTCTTGTCCCCCCTCTCATAGTAGGAGTCCGAAATGACATACCCCCCCCCCTCCATTTGACACTTCGTAACTTGTCCCCTTTCATGCGATCGTACCTGAAAACCTCTCCCAAATAATATTGAACCAAATTTCCAAAGTTTAGAGAAGGATTTCCTATAAATAATATTGAACCAAACTATTTAGAAATCCTTCTTATGTGAACCATGCAAATAAATAGCACAAACATTTGTGTGAAAAAGGCATTGCACTGGATTATATCCATGTTCAATATGGCCATCCAATCCATTGTTACACACATTTTTTTTTTAATCCTTAGTGATATTATCTGTAAATAAAGAAATAAGAGATATGATAATCTTCATGTAACCATACATGTGATGATGAGCCACCAATCTAAATGACATTAAAAAAAATAAAAACAAATGTTGAATATAGGATAAAAGATCATTATGATAGTCTTAATAGCACATTCAGTGTAACCAATCTTGATTACACCAAGTAAAACCAAGAAATAACTTTTAAAGGGGGGAAATTTTATGATTAAAATTATCTGAAAAAAAATGAGAAGCAAACTTTTCATTAATAAAGTTCCTCTGGTGATTAGGTCACTTTTCTACTACTTAAGATCTAAAAAAAAAAAGGGAAAAAGATCTCTGTCCGGGAGTGTGGCCTACGCCAGCACTCCTATGAGTCTATCTCTCTCTTCCCCATGTGAAAAGACACCTCTATCCCTTTGTTTTAAAAAAGAGAGAGATAGACACATGAAAGTGCTGGTGTAGGCCACACTCCCGTATAGAAAACTGCTTTTCAAAAAAAAATTCCTACATTGAACTAATTGATTTTGAAAGAAGTAAAAATAAATAGGGAAAGAGAATGACATCCGGTCACCTAGCACACACCATCCAAGTGTCTTGACTCTTGACACAGGGGTGCGTGAAATGATTACCGCACCCCCTAAAATCTTGGAAATAAATAGGAGCCAGGGGTGCAACGGTCATTTAGCATGCCCCTATGTCAGGGTGCAAGAACGGCATGTCTCTTTCTCCCTAATAAATAATCGAGTGAGAGGAGTAAACGACTTCAGATCTGCCACCCACATGAGGGTAGCTGATCCGGATTCGGAGTAAACACGATACCCTAAATATTAATAATGTACTCTCTAAAGATATTAAATTGGCTTTTTCGTTTTCATTTATGGCTTTAGACACAAGTCGATTAGTTTAAGAAAATATCCACTAAAACACAAACGAAATTGAGCACAACCGGTCCAAAACACTTCTTAATTATGTTTTAGTGTTTTACACATGTGGTGGCCTAAATTCCTTTTTTAGGCATGCCACATGCCAAACATGAAAACAACACAAAGTACCCATCTTATAGGAAATGCTCTCTTTGGTTTTAATGTAGGATAGATTTGGTATGATTTCTATTTCAATTTTGGATTGATTTCATGAAATAGTCAAAAAATAGATTTTTGGTCAAGAATTTGAAGTAGTTTTGGTTGCATCAATCTGAAATATTTTAAGAATAAGAAATCCATCTGGTAGTTCAATTTATGAGAATAAATTCTACATATTTCTGAGGGTGGTGTTGATAGAAACGGGGATGAGGTGGGGCCGAGAAGGGGCTGTGGCGAGCGGGTGGTCGTGGTGGAGGCATGGTGGTTGTGAGACCATCTAGGGCTGCAACAAGGTTGGGTTGGGCTGGGCTTTTTATACACAACAAGCTACCAAGTGCGCTAGGCACTTGTTCACATGTATCATAACTTCTATCTTTTTTGATACATAAAGAATTTTTTTCACGGAGTAAAACCCAGAAATGATGCTTCAGTGAACCATAGAGCACATACTAGAATACTAACATGAAAATAAAGAATTTTCTTCACGAAGATTTGCTTCTCTTTTATTTGGCGTTTTTTTTTTTTTGTTTTGCACAAAATATTCTGCATCAAGTTAAAATACTTGCCTCCATCTAAGAATTAATTAATTTGGTTTTTCTTTTGCATTGTGATGTTGCTTTGCATTCATACTTCGAGGTCAAATTTTTTGTTGTGTCCCCCTCAGACCTTCGATACCTTTCAACCTTTTATTTGTTTAATGAATTTATATTAATCCTTCCCAACCCTGAATATAATATATAATGTACTGAGAAGTTAAATTTATGAAACCTATTTTATTTAAAAAAAGAAATCAAAATAATAGAAAAAAAAAATAAAAACAATAGTTGGTGACTTGGTGTCATATTATGTTTTGATAAATAACAGACCCTTTAATTGTTAGTTGTTACATTTGTATAATCAGGGTCAAGATCTGGGTCAAGATCAGGATCAAGATCTGGGTCAAAATCAGGGCCAAAATTAGGATCAAGATTAGGGCCAAAATTAGGGCCAAAATCAGGGTAAAAAATCAAGGTCAAAATCAGGGCCAAAATCAAGGTCGGACTGAGCCCGAGATCTCAACCCTAACCCGGCCCGACCTTGACTTAGGGCCAGGAATTTCTGGCCCTAACCCGCCCTTAGGGCCAGAAATCTTTTGCCCAGACCCTATTTGGGCTCAGGGGGGGCCAAGGCAGGTTCAGGCCGATAGGACCAAACTTGTAGCCTGAAGACCATCTGGAGAAGAAGGGTGGTGTTTAATTTTTAACATGAAATTACTACTTTTCCGATTAAATTAATCACGTGCTCATTAAAGAGCAAGAGTGAAATAAGGTATAAAAATCAAATCAAACAATTTCTGAAATAGAAATTACCCCAATGAAATTGAAATAGAAATCATACCAAATCAGGCCCTAAGTGATTGGAAATTGTTTCTCATAGTTTTTGCAGTCAAGATAGGATACTAAAGACGGGATTTTTTATAGTCATAGATTTCAAGCGCCTTTGTGCACAAATAGAGTTGACCAACTGAAAATATAAACATTGAAAAATCAGGATTATGAAACAAGTGCATGCTACTAGATGCAAGGATATGCCAATTTGAGGGGAGTCCAAAAGTCTAAGCCATTTCATAGATGTCCATTGATTGGACTTACCACCTCAGTCTTTCATCGTGTAAGATCGAATGTTAGGTATTTGATCGATATGCCAAAAGCTCCATGCAGGGGTTCATCAACATTGCCAAGTCATGTGGTTTTACTTTTCGCCGTGGGCTGAAATGTGGAAGTAAGAATAATACATACCTTATTGCTCTAAAGCAAATAATTAACAAGCCTTCTAGCTTTTCTGAACTTTTTGTCCGGCTCTAAATTTAATAGACAGTTTTCCTTCACTCGCGAGTGAGGAATCCTCTTACCATTGGTGATTTGACCTTGTGATTGGACTCTTCTATCATCACAAGCTCCCAACTATGGTGAGGGATTCCTCCTTATCTGTGGATGAATGAAATTCGGTTTAATTGGTATTACACTTGCAACCGGTTTTTTTTTTTTTTTTTGGGGGGGGGGGGGTGAAGGGGTAAAGCAACCGTTTTCTTACCTGCACTGAAAGATGGAATTCTCATCATCCCATCAGATTAATCAACCAGCTGATCTTAATCAGTATGGAGTCCTAATCAAGCATAAACTAGTCTATGCTATTCTCGATTTCAAGTGCAGGTCGAGTTTGAGCCGGTTGTTTTGCTGCCACTCCTGTTCATTGCAATATATCCTCTTGGCATTACTTGCAAGTTTTGGGCAAAACAAAAAAAAAAAAAAAAAAAATGTCCTCACGTTAATAATTTTTCCCCTTTGCTTTGCAGGCTACACTGTTCCAAGGGCATGAAGTTGACTGAATGGAGAGGGATGAAACCAATCATCATGTGTTACTTTCAACTAATATAAGTTATTGGCCTCAATGAAATGTGTATTTTTCAGTATTATTTTTATTTTGGTGAAAGAATTTCTTTTAAGGGCTTGTGTCTAAAAAATGTAAGAGTAAAATATTATCTTATATAAATGAGGCTCTTATGTTATACAACAAAGAATTATATAAAATTTTGTTCCTTCAGGTCTGATAATGATCATTCAGCTAATCTTCCACCATAAGCAAACAGTAGCCATAGTTTTGAAAAGTATCCAAGGTTTTATCTACTTCGTGGCGTCTAGTTAGTGTTCAGATTAAGTTGATAGGTTTTCCATGTCATCATCTAACCTCATAAATTGAGAAGATTTGATACCATCAAAGGAGTAAAAGAGCATAGATATGTGAGAGGGAGGAGAGGTAAGCAGACCGAAGGCAAAAGGGCTGGGGGAGTGATACCTGGAAAGCATCAGATTCTAAATTTTAGTATAATATTAGAAAATCAATGAAACTCACCTATTACCTCTAGCTAGATCTACAAAATTTTGAATTAAAAACTCCGAAAAATCGAAGATCTCTTTTGATCTTTGCATCTTCTTTCATTTTTTTGCTAAAGGTCAGCAAAGATTAGATTAAAAAGAAAAAATAAGAACAAAAATTTAACATCCAGGCATACCTAAACGGATACAAAGAAAGGCAAGAAGGAAGGGAAAAGAACCCTACCCAAGCAACTACCCCGAGCAGGGAGCTCAGGCTAGCAAAATTTGAATCTTGGTCGGCCTAAAGCATCCTCAAGCAAGGACATATTAACTGAAGAAGGGAAATCGAAAATCCAAGGAGAAGACACCACTTTTTCCGGCTGATTTGGCCAAAAAATATGCCAACGGGTTCTCCAACGAATGGAATGAAGAAAAGGTTGAAGACTATTCCAATGCTGTCTAACAAACTTTGTGCGAGAGATGGGATTCTCGGCTTTTCATGTGAACTCGAACTCTAACATGGTTGTTCATTGTATTTTCGAGAAAGGGTGCAAAACTTGGAAAGTTTGGTATTGGTTCCATGAGATATTGGCCTTGATTGATGCTCTTCGCACGTTGATTTCCTTTACTTTTAGAGAAGGAAACAGAGCGGCAGACTGGTTAGCAAATTTTGCATTGAATCGGCAACTAACTCTCTGTTTACTTCTAATTCTAATTTATCGTTGGATCTCAGGCGGATATTGCGCGAGGATGTTTCAGGTCTTCCAGTCTTGAGAAAGCAGTAGGTGCTTTTTGGGTTTTGCTTTGTGATCAACATACAATCACAATATTTTCCTGGAGAACAATTATACTGTGTATATGGATGAGCCTAGAGCCAAGATACAGATACTGTACAGGAAGCTAGTGGTGGGCTGTACAATAGATAATAGAAGCCTTTCCAAAAATCTGAACACTATTTGAGGGTAAGGATACTCATATTGATGCCCAAAATATAATTGTGTGAAACTTGCAAATAATTTTATCCAACTATCAGAAGCAGGCTGTGCCTAAATGCTGGAACTGAACAAATTAATGTGCCAGATATACCAGTTAGAGCATAAGCGATTGCACAAAAAGGGAGGGCTTCAGGCTCCTTTGCTGATAATGCTGCCGTTCCAAATCCATGAGAGCTGAAACAACCACCGGAAGAGAAATTTCAGCTATGGTTAGCAATTCATCATGCATCAAAACAATGGCCACGGATCCTTCATTTGAATATTTGGTTCTAACAATGAAAGATTGTCAAGTAGGAAGCTTGGAGCTGCATTTGCATCATGCCAAATTATGGTTTCTATACAGAACCTGTGAAATAACTCATGATCACCAAGTCAACTCAAAACTCAGCTATTGACGTGATTCTTCCAGAAATTTGAGATAAAGGTAATTTCGTCAAGTTGTCTGCTCTTCCAGTAATTCAATGAGTCATCTTTAGTGACCTGAGTTTCTGAAAGGATTTTAAGAATTGAAGCTCGATTGTCGATCAATGTGTAGTATAGTTGTCAAGTCGTTACCTTGTTTTCCAGACACTTTGGTCACCTTGGTCGTCTTGGTTGCCTAGGCGGGCACCTTAGTCGCTTTGCCTCTAGGCCCTCTCCAACGCCTTGGATCGCCTAGATGGCATGACAACTATGATGTGTAGAGTCAAAATAAAGCAGGAACTGGGAAAAGGCAGCCCTTATATTGAGCTATTGAGTTGCGCTGCCAGCCATTCCTGACATCAAGGAAGGAATGGAATAAGGGCAGCCTTTTCTATACGAGCTACTGAGCTAACCAACGGGAAAACAGATGCAGTGGTTGGGGAGGAGAAGAGATACAATTGGAGCTTAGTGTTGTTGCATGTCCATCCGTAGATACTAAGTGATATATACTAAGAAAAGTAGATGAAAACTACTTCAAAACAAGCAGACCTGTCAAGCTTTAGCAATATAAACCTGACAACACTTTGATGTGTTCTTAAGTTATATATTTCATACTATTCATACACATAGATACCAATTTCATATTATTCATACACATATATATATCTCTATTTCATATTATTCATACACAAATATCTCTCTCTTTCTTTCTTTCCCCCACCCCAACTTGAGACCTCATTTGAATTTGAGAAGAAAATTATTGATTTTTCTTGAGCAAGTACAGGATTTTGTCCATACCGTGTAATGAATCTTCCACGCACTGATCTGAAGAGTGCCTCACATAGTAGTCTGTACATTAGTATGACATAGACATATACAACTTCATATGCTGTCATCTTGATAAATCCTTGAAAGAAGGTGTTATCAAATTATTCAGCCCATGTGTCTACCCGATCAACTTTCCCTTGGGAGGTCCATTTCTAGTGACTACTTTCATTTAGTTTGCTATCAATTCTATTAGTGTTACCTCCTTAACCTCACTTTTGGACATTTCAATTCAAATTGCATCCTCCTCCCAATGGTAACAGGAGTATTCAGCATCAAATTGAAGATTACGTTCACCAGAGTCGGTGCTGGGAACACACTTGTCCCATGATCTCCTCCATCTTTAGCAACTTTTCTGTGTATTTGTGTTAACCGAGGGGGGAGGGGGTTAGATCCTGGGCTGAAAAGATATAGCGAAGTCAATTTTTTTTTAGATGATTCAGTTTTCTGTCCATTGCTGAGAGTCAAAAGCAGTCTGGATTGATACTCTAGTCACATGATCCTCCACTGCTCTGCCTGCTTAAACTACCATTACAGAATTCTGTCTTTTTTTTTTTTTTTTTCTTACCATTTTAATATTGAGTCTTAATCATTTACTACTTAATAGGCAATCTAAGGATTAAAAGTGGAACCAGAGGTAGCAAGCTATGATAACATATTTTGTAGCCAGAAACCTTGAGTAAAAATGGGAAAGGTTGAGTGGACCTACCATTCCCAGGACTGGGTTGGAGGTTTTCAACTTCATTAGTGCTAGTCAGGGGATGACTGGACCCCTAGCTACTATTAGTTGCATGACAGCAAGGCCTATGCTTGGTAAGGTCAAATTAAATGAGAGTCCTCTTCAGTTTAGATATCATCATACAGAAAATTTAACTCCTAATCAAATCAATTAAAAAGACCCTTCATAAAATAGGAATTTCAACTATTCACCCTCTTCCTACTAACTGCCACTATGTCTAATTGAATTTACAGGTTACCAGCATCTGTCTAAACCTTTTTCTAGTATGTTTCTGAGCTCTTAAATTTTCATGTAATTAGAGGAGTGTAACATAAAAATTAAATGATTTTTAACTAACACCAATCTGAATTAGAAGAAAAACCAGATAAATTTTATTCAACAATTTATCTTTGAAAATTGGACGCTAACGTTTCTGCTTTAAGATATCAATCTCATTATTGAAGTGTGTTAGAAGGGTAGAATAGGGAACTCACCCTTCTTGGGATTAGCGTCAGGGAATCGAAGGGATCCCTCTCTTCTCCTGTTTGCTTTTTGATTTTCTGATTTCCCTTTATGCCCCTGTACAGCATATCCATTCTATGAGATATTTTTCTGGGCTCTCTCATAAACGAGAGTCCAGCTTGCTCTCTCCTCCTCTTCTTCTATTTTTCTGTTACCAACATGGTACCAGAGTACATCTGATGAAGAAGGACACACTTCCACTCCTTTATCTCGGTCCCTTTCTTGTCTCTATAACTGCAAGAAGAATGTGGGATAGACTCAATCAGATTTTGAAGACTCTCTAGGGTTCTTCTCTGTCGTAGGGGGTATCTTACCCCATTTCTGAAGTCTTGAAGGTTTTCGGAGGCTGTCACGATGATTTGAAGACATCGATTCATCCTCAATCTCAGTTCGATGTCCTTCGCCTTAGTTTATGGTTGATTGGATTGATTTTCTGGACTGTTTTGGGTCAATGTTAATGATTTTTTCTAGGTTGAGCAATGTTTGGCTGATGTGCTACACACTTTCGGGTGGTTATTTGGTGAATTTTGTGGACTGTTTATGCCTCAGTTAACTTGCTGAATAGATTTTTGGTGGTTATTTGAGGGCTGCTACTATTTGTTTGGTATTTTCTTGGTGTTCCTCTTTGGTGGCATTCATGGGTGAGACATCAAAGGATACAAACGTTGTGACTGAGGTGGTATCCTCGTCACCAAATTTTCTGACCTCCAAGAAGTTGGAAGGAAGTCAGAATTTTCAGCAATGGCACAAGATTGTGTCCCTAGTTCTCACTGGTAGAGGTGAGAAGCATCATTTGACTTGGAAAAAACCTGATAGCATGGATGGTACTACTTGGGAGGTTACTGATGCCCGTATTTTGGGTCAGATATTGAACTCTATAGATAGTATCATTGTAGATCTTGTAACTCACATTGATACTGTCAAAGATATATGGGATTATCTGGCTGTTTTATACTCTAGACACAACAATCTCTCCAGGATTTATGAGCTGTCCCAAGAGTTTTATCGGTTTGATCAGAAGGGTCGTCCTCTTACCCAACATTTTGCCGACTTTAAGAGGATGTATGAAGAACTGAATGCCTTGCTGCCCATTACATTTGATGTGACACAAATGCAACAAAAACGTGAGCAGTTGGCTGTTATGGGTTTCTTGGGCAGCTTAGGCCCAGAGTTCAAATCTGTTTGATCTCAAATACTTGGTGATGTTATAGTCCCCTCTCTTGCAAATACCTTTTCTCGGGTTCTCCGTGTGTTTCGTGATACAACTCGAGCTTCTTCTGGTGATAGCACTGCCCTTGTGAGTAATGGCCGCAGTGGGGGCCGTTAGCCTGCTAAAGTTCCCCCAGCTGCACTACTTGTTGATCCTCATGATTCATCTGATAAGTCTGAGGAGTCTGGCCCTATGAGGACTTGCCACCATTGTGGCAAACCTGGTCATATTCAGCGTTTTTGTTGGAAATTACATGGAAAATCACCATAGTCCAAGACACCCAATACTGCTAGTGTTGAACCAGCAGCCCCTATGGAGGACCGCCGTGTGACTTTGACCATGACAGAGGAGGAATATGCTCGCTACAGCTAGGGAAAGGCCTCTCAGGACATTTCATCCACTGCTACTTTTGTTCAGACAAGTAATGCCGCTACGTGTTTCTCCACTTCTCGGCCCTGGATTATTGATTCAGGGGCCTCAAACCATATGTCTAGAACCTCAGGTATCTTTTCCTCTTTACAAACCTCTAATTCAAGTGTTACTTTTGCTGACAATTCCTTTGCTACTGTCAGAGGCATTGGTACTGTTCAGCCTACTTCTTCCTTGTCATCATCTTCTGTATTGTATTTGCCCAAATTTCCTTTTAATCTCTTATCTGTTAGTCAATTCACCAATGCCTACAACTGTTCCATAACCTTTTTTCCTGATTCCTATGTATTTCAGGATTTGCAGACAAAGAAGACAATTGTAGAGGCAGGGTCTCTGGGGGACTATACCTTCTTGAGGACACACCTTCGGTTGCTTGTTCGAGTACTACATCCCCTCATCAGATCCATTGTCGGCTTGGTCATCCGTCCTTACAGAGTTTGCAGAAACTTTTTCCTAGTTTTCGTTCTCTTTCAGTTTTAAATTATGAGTCGTGTCAGTTTGGGAAGCTCCACCATGTGAGTTATCCCCCTCGTGTCAATAAAAGGGCCACCCATCCCTTCTCTTTAGTTCATTCTAATGTATGGGGTCCTTGTCGTGTAACGTCCAAATTGGGTTTTAAATATTTTGTTACTTTTGTTAATGATTATTCTCGTGTTACTTGTTTATATTTAATGCGATGTCGGTCTGAATTGTTTTCCATCTTTTCCTCATTCTTTGCTGAAATTAAGAATCACTTTGGCTGGTATGTTAAAATTTTGCGGAGTGATAATGCATGGGAATATTTTTTCTGCCCTATTTTCTGACTTTATGACCACTCATGGGATCATTCATCAGTCTTCCTGTTCTGACACACCACAACAAAATAGTGTGGCAGAAAGGAAGAACCGTCACTTGATGGAAGTGACTCGGTCCCTTCTCTTTAAAATGAAAGTAGACAATTCTTTCTGGGCTGATGTAGTGTTGACTGCTTGTCACCTTATTAATCGAGTGCCTTCTTCTCTTTTAGGTGGTGGCATTCCTCATGCTTTGCTTTTTCCTTCGGAAACTCTTTTCCCTTTGCCACCACGTGTCTTTGGATGTGTCTGCTTTATTCAAGACTGTTGAGTTATGTAACCCGATAAGGGTATTTTGGATTTTTTTTCTTTCTTTGTTTATTCTCCTGATATAAGCATGTTGGCTATATAGGGGCAGTATTGTAAATCTGCTCATTAGTAAAAGATATAAATGAAAGGGCTGTGAGTGAAGAAAATACACTTAAGCCATTCTCCCATTCTCTATTCAACTAGAATGGTATCCGAGCTAACCCTATTCTGATCCAAGCTTCCACAGCTTCCATCTCTTCTCTTCTCCTTTCTCCTTCTTCTACCGTCAATCTCATCTCTCCTTCTTCTCTTGGTTTCTCTTCTTCACCTTAGGGTAGCACTAATGAGGTGATCTTTTGATCTAGTTGCTGCCCTCAATCTTACCTCCCTTCTTTCTAATGATTTGAACCTTTTTTTTTGCTCGATAGATGTTGCTCCTTCCCTGCGGTATTGAAAACTTCCATATTCTTGAAGATTTAGCCTTCCTTCCCTAATAGGCTCCTCTTCCTTTTATTGGAACTTCACCTGCAACTCCTTTGCAGCATCTATCCATCCTTAAAACCTTTCTAATTAGTCCCTTGAAGATCGTACCCTAATCGATCCTCCCTTTTCAGCCTCTTTTTCAGTTTTTTTTCAAACCCTTAACTCTAATCGAATTTTCTTGATTGGAGCTGATGGACTTTTTGTTGGTGCTGATTCTTTCGGAGTTGCTTAATACCATCAAAAGCCATCTTCAACCTTAATTTTAGCCTCAGATTCTGTGCTTTTTCAAGAGTGCCTACCGAGTGCTTGATAAATTGCCTCTTTCAGCTCTCCTTCTTAGATTGAGGTTGATTTTTCCAGAGTTGATTTCTATCATCAAAGGCCTCCTTTGTCCATAGTTTTACCCTCAACTTCTGAGTTTTTTCTTGGAGGTTCTCTTTTCCCCCTCTCGAGATCGATTGTCTTCCTTATCGATTAAGGTTCCTGGTTTCTCTTGGCTGATTGCATAGGGTCTTCCTTCCTTGTTGGGCTGCTTCAATGGCAGACTCAGATGCATCTTCTACATCCTCTGTGCAAGATGGACAGCCCCAGACAGATCGTCTTCCACTTTTAGCTCCAATCAAGCTAGATGGCTCCAACTATCTTAAGTGGTCTCGGACTACCTATTTGACCATTGCTGGTCGAGGACTGACTGGTCACATACTTGGGACTATTCCCATGCCTACAGTTGGGCCTCCACAAGAGAAGTGGCTGTCCAATGATGCCATGGTCATGTCTTACTTGTTGCAATCGATACAACCAGATCTGTCCGACAATTTCATGCTTCTGGACACAGCCAATCAGATCTGGAGTGCCGCCAAGGAGACTTATGGGCGTGTTGGGAATGCTGCCCAAGTGTATGAGATTTGCAAAAAGGCTCATGATCTCACTCAGAAGGAGTTGTCTGTTTCTACAAACTATGATCTCACCTACTGATGTTGCTGCCTACCGTAATCACCTTAATTGTGACCGTGTGTAGGATTTCTTGGCTGGTCTGAATGTAGAGTATGACCCTATTCGGATGCAAGTGTTGAACCAGTCCCCCTTTCCTACACTGGAATAGGTCTTTGCTATGATTCATACTGAGGAGACTCGTCAAGCTGCGGTGTTGCATGCTCTTACTATTGCTAGGTCTGCCCTACAGACTACTTCCAGCCCCGCTCCTATTGCTACTGCCCTCCAGAGAGCCTGTCAAGTGTGAGCACTGCTACAGGCCCTATCACACCAAGGCCCAGTTTTGGAAGTTACATGGAAACCTGCTGATTTTGAGGCTAAACGAGGCCGAGGGAAGCCCAAACCGAAGGCAAATCTAACTGAAGCTGCTTCTCCTACTGCTATAGTCCCCTCTGCTGACACTGGTTTTACTCCGGACGAGCTAGTAGCCCTCCGTCACATGCTCCAGCCATCTTTCGCTGCACCTTCCATTGCACTTGCGCCTGCTACCTCATCTGGTTTTTACTTAGCCTCAGGTATTACGGTTGATCGTTAGTGTGCATCGGTTGTCTCCAGTCCTTGGATAATCGACTCCGGTGCCACTGACCACATGACTGGTTCTTCTCATGCATTTCATTATTACTTCTCTTGTTCTGGAAAAGATACTGTTCGAGCAGCCAATGGTTCTCTTTGTCCCATTCATGGAAAGGGTTCCATTCATTGCTCTCCTACCCTTACCCTAAATTCTGTTTTGCATGTTCCTTTATTTCCTACTAATCTTCTTTCCATTAGTAGTTTAACCCGAGATTTGAACTGCAAAATAACTTTGTTTCCCTCTCATTATGTCATACAGGATCTGGTGAAAGGCAACACGATTAGGGATGGTAAGGTATATGGTGGTCTTTATCTTCTCGACACGGGTCCCTACACTCCACTATCAGCTTCTTCTTCGGCTTATCAGTTATATTCAGCCACCTCCTCGGATCTTCATCTATAGCATTGTCGGCTTGGTCATCCTCCTCTTCGAACTTTAGCTTTCTTGTTCCCTCTGTTAGTTCAATGTTGTAACAAGGATGAGTTTTTATGTGAAGCCTGTGTCTTGGCTAAGCAGACTCGTTCTACTTACTCTTCAGTTAATAAAAGAAGTACTTTTTCTTTTGCTTTAGTTCATACTGATGTGTGGGGCCCTGCCCGTTGTGTTTCTATTTCTGGCCATAGATGGTTTGTTTCATTCATTGATTGCTTTACTCGAACCACTTGGGTGTATATGATGCAACACAAAAGTGAGGTTTTGTATACTTTCAACCATTTCGAATGAGGGATTTCATTAAGGTGGCCATGTCAGGAGGCATTGGTTCACTTGGCCAAGGATATGATACCAATTAATGGGTTTCTAGAAGCCTAAGGGATTAGATTCAGAAACTCGGGTTTCCAGAAGCCCAAGGATTAGATTCAAAAACTCATTCGAAAACCAGAATCGCAGTAAGGACCAGAATTAAAGAATAAGTGATAAAACAGTGATCTGGATTTCAAATTTGAGTCAAATTTTCATGGATCACTATATTCAGATATAGGAAGAAATTATCAAAAGTTGAACTTGATCCATGAGTCTGATCACGAGTTTCAGCAGAATCTTACTTGAGATAGGACTTCCCAACTAGAATCGATTTCTGTAATAAATTTTATAGAGATTAACTAACGAAGAAGAGAATTATAAGAAGAAGATAGAACCAGACCTCTCACCTAGCCTTGCTGCATTCCCACTAGCAGTATTGGAATCGCACCAATGGAGTAGTTGAATCTCACCACCAGTTTCTAAGTCACACAGAGGAACAGCAAAAACCCATGCTTTATTCACAAAAATCCATATGCCTTAATGGATGGTTACAAGTATAAATAAACTCTCCAAATATGACTTATAACATGACTAGAAATAGCCTAAACCGACTAGTAATCAAATACTTGATTGACAAATAAAAGTGTTAGCATTATTATGGAGTTAGTTTTTTCTTTTTAGTTCAAGTGACAGCTTGAGGGGGAGTGTTGGAATATGTAATCCAGAATACCGTGGGGGTATTCTGGTCTTTTGGGTGTTTTATTTATTCTTTATTTATGTATTTATGAGTAAGGGTAGAAATGTAATTAGGGATGTGACACTATTTATGTGAACAGTGTCGTGAATAGTATTTTCCCTTGTTATCTCTTTTATTATTATAAATAGAGAGCTTGACTGATCTCATAGATCATTCAAGCCATTCTCCCATTCTCGGTTCAAGTCAACATGGTATCAGAGCTGGTCTGATCTAGGTTAGAAAAAGAGGAAAAAACCCTACTCCTTCTCTCCAATCGACTTCTTCCTTCTTCTCTCTTTCTCGGCTTCTCCTCCTTCTGGTTTTCTTCTTCTCATCCTTGTAAGGGGGCAGCACTAAAGAGGTAAAAACCTTAACCAGTGATTTAGTTGCTTCCCTCCTCCATTCAATCTCTTTTTTCCATTAAAATTCTGCTGGAACCATCTTTGCGAATTGGAGCTTTCTAGAATTTTTTGGAGATCAACTTCCTATCACTATTGAAGGCTGACCTTCCACCATTGGAGCTCCCTTTGCTCTCTTTTCCAACACCTTCCTACCCTATTCCATTGATCTCCTTCCCTTTTTTCTATTTCTCCATCTTTCATTAACCTTTCCAGCCCCTACCCTAATCGATCTCAACTTGTCAGGGTTTTTCAAAACCCTGACTCCAATCGATTTTAGGGTTTCCCTTTTCAGATGCAGCTAATTTTTTGGGGGTGATTCCCTACTACTACAAGCCATACTCGACTTAAGTTTGGACCCTTTTTGATGGCTGGATTTGTTTCTACAGCAAAACTTTCTTAACCTGCTAAAACCTTGACTTCAATCGAAATTAGGGTTACAGGTTTCAGCTTTTGCTGATTTTTGGAGGGCCGATTACTTCATCTACAAGGACCACTCGACCTTAATATTGGCCTCTTTCCAAGTGTTTGAAGACCCCTAATCCCAATCGATCCTTATTTTCAGGGTTTTACAAAATCCTGACACAAATAGATTTTTTGGGTTAGGGTTATTTGCTGTTACTGGAGTTTTTTGGAGGTGTTTCTACCATCAAGAGACGCAACCTACTTCAACTATTCATGGCTTGAAGAAGTTCTATTTCGTGTAATAGATGCTGTCCAGAGCTACGTGAATGGATCTCCAATACAAATAACCAACCTCTTTTTGTGATTGAGACTTGATCTTCAAGAGGGAGAAACACCAAAAAAATGCAGAAAAATAGGGCAGCAGCTATCACACACCATCAACAATCTTTGACAAGTCATCATCTCTTTTATGAAGCCCCCTTTCCCTACAATCGATCTCAACTTTCAGGTTTTTTACAAAACCCTGACTATAATTGATCTAAGGGTTAAGGCAGTCCTCTCTTGCTGATTTTTTTAGGAGAGTTTTATAACCATCAGAGGAGTACTCGACCCAAGTTTCAGCATTATTCATGGATTTATTTTGAAAAAAAATTCAGGTTCACACTTATGGCTCGATTTCATCATTTATCAACCTATTCTTTTACTTGTTCCTATGTGGCTGGCTGCTTCAACTACCTATGGATCTGTTGGGTTAATTAATTTATACTTGCTGGTTCTATCAAGCTTTACTACATACCTTGCTCTATTGATTGGCTTCTGTAAGCATGACTGGTTGACATGTTACTGCTGCCTTTATGAGGACTACTGCTGCCCTATTATTGAGTCTGAATATCCTACTATTGGAGTTCGAATTTCTTTCATTGTTGAAGACTCAAATTTACTACCTTGGAGATCAGCTTATTTGGGATTATAACAGCATTGTCCCATGGTTATTGGTTGCAACTACGAACCTATTCAGTTGTGTGAAGCTCTTCTACTGCTTCATATCCGGCTTACTTTGGAGCTTGTTCCTAGCAGTGTTTACTAATTCAGATCTGATCCAAGTTTTTTGTTGAAGTTTATTACATCAATTCTGTCCAGATATCTTCGTCAATTCTATTTAGCATGAGGGAGTTTATAAATTGGAGTTTTGCACACTTGTTCTTCCTTATTTGAAGATTGATCAAGCCTTGAAGATTGGAGCTTTTCCTGACTTCAAATAAGATCTGTATACTTATCAGATGTGAATATTGGAGTTCGGTGTTTCTCCCCTGTAGGAGTTTCCATCTAAGGAGTTTGTTTGGTCGTTTGAAGATGGTGGACAATTTCTATGTTGCTTTGTTTTTCTCCATAATTCATTATCCCACAACTTTTCTTTTCACTTCACCACCTCCCCTAACATACCTTTGGCATATACCCATAACCACTTTGGACGATAATGGTATTCTCTAAATTGCCATTTCTTCCTTTTCCATTCCCTTAGCACCTTTTGGAAAATTCTGGAATATTATATTTTTGCCTTATCTCTTACATTATCTCTGTTATGTCCACGTGTCCTACTACACGTGAGGGGGAGATTATGTACAGTACACGTGCAGACATTGTAGAAGCAGAACTTGTAGGAATACTTGGTGCAAAACATAGAAGATCAGTGTTTCCACCATTGCTATTGGGAATCCTTCTTTATTGGGTTGAATTTGGCGTAAGGGGGAGATGAAGAGTATTGAAGATGTTTGGTTATTGGCTGCCTATATGAGGTTCTACAGTTGGGTTGACCTTTTCCGCTGCCTGATTCATTTTTTTCTGCTGTTTGCTGCCCTAGTTGCTTGTCTTCAAGATTATCAGTCAGAGATTCATCATTGGATAGCTATAGAAGATTGGTGAAAGCTGCCTTTTTTTGCTGATCAAGTCTGCCCAGTTTTTTGAAGATCTATATTTAAAGTTCTTGAAGGTTTATTTGGGAGCTGCATTCATCTCTGTCAAGCTGGATTCTGCTGCAACTTAGTTTCTTCCCATTTTGTTCAAGTTGGGCATTAGTACCTTGTATGCACCAACTTGAGGGGGAGTGTTAGCATTATTATGGAGTTAGTTTTTTCTTTTTAGTTCAAGCTGATTTTTCTTTCTTCTCTTATTTGTATAATCCAGCTTGAGGGGGAGTGTTGGAATATGTAATCCAGAATACCGTGGGGATATTCTGGTCTTTTGGGTGTTTTATTTATTCTTTATTTATGTATTTATGAGCAAGGGTAGAAATGTAATTAGGGATGTGACACTGTTCACATGAACAGTGTCGTGAATAGTATTTTTCCCTTGTTATCTCTTTTATTATTATAAATAGAGAGCTTGACTGATCTCATAGATCATTCAAGCCATTCTCCCATTCTCGGTTCAAGTCAACAAAAAGACTTCAAAAAACTGCTAAACTGACTCAAGAACCTTCAGCAGTGGTTGGAGTCCTAAACCAACTAGGACTTGGCATAATGAAAGAAAATCAACTCATAACAGGACTGGACTTATAGATTCCAAATCCGTCCTCTAGGCCACATAAACATAATCAAAATAGGAAAAGAAAATGAAAACGTAATGCTACTTAAAAAGGATTCCATAGCAGAGTGGGAATAGGATTCCTGGTGAGACTAGGTTCCCTAGAAAAATTAGGAATTCTGAAATTCCTGAAACCATAAGTTCTTCTCTTGGGAATGCTGCTAGTGCCCAAATATTGCATCATTCGATCATAGAGATGTACCCAATGAAAAGTGAATTAAAACTTGACTGTCCTCTTGCAACAAGAGGGTCAAAAACTCAAGTGACACTGATTTCTTTAAGTGGACATAACCAAGTACCCCTCCACTTAATTTATTTTCCAAGTATTTGTTCATAGCAAAGCAAATTTTATAAAATTGTGAAAATCTAGAACTGAATTACAGAGAAGCATCAAACAACTATTTAGGTAGCCACTTCTTTTATCAACAGCCCAAGTATTTTCTGTGTACATGAATGGGTATGGAAGTCTGTAAATAGTCAGATCCACAATGTTCAAATTCAATGTGGTCGCCGTGAACTATCCACTGGTATGGTATTAATAGATGTGAATTTATAACTATGAAGATAATTCTGCATACCTAGATGCCGTAGCAATTCCTCGAGCTATAGGATCATTCAAACGAAGTTTGTCAAGCATCATTAGTACAAAATTTGCACCCACAAGACCAGTTAAAACAACTGCAGCACCTGTGATAGATGCATTGGCATCTGCAATTAACAAGATAAACACATTGATCAAAACAAAGATTGAAGTTCAGAAAAGAGTTACATGCAATCACAGGGTGTGTGCGGTGGTTCAATAGAACGCAGGAGTAAGGCTATGTTATGACCCCCCCAGACCCCGCAATGGCGGAGCCTTGTGCACTGGGTGCACCCCTTTTTGGTTCATGATGAGAAATATGAACACCAAAATCATGGCGAGTACTTGACATGAAGTCCAACATCCTCCTCCCACCTCCCCACCCCCAAAGAAAAGAAGAATATGGTCGAAAATATATAACCTACTTAGTACTCCCTGTCAAAATTATGTTTTCTGGAACATATATTTCTCAGGAAACAAGATTAACTATTTAAAATTGTAAAGCATCAAGAGTTAGTGTACCTTCAAAAAGGGAGGCAATGCTGAGGGCTAATGCAAGTGTTATACACTTAGGCAAAATCGATACAGTCAAAGCAGGTTTCAGGCCAACAAGACGCCCTATGAGTGCAGTTGAATACAATGAGAATAATGAGGAGATGATCACAGATACGAAAATCTCCGTCGCATGCCTCTTTACAAGCTGAAATTTGTACAGGACAACAAATATCATTTTCAACGGGCAATAAGAAAGAAAAAAAAGGGGGAAAAAGAAGAGGTAAATCATGGTGTGCAACTGTACATTATGTAGATGTCATGAGCTATTTGCCTACCAAAAGAGCTCAGGCCCATCTGATGCAAATACTGGAGATTGTTCCACAATTAAACAAGTTCTACCAGATCTTAACCTCATTCAAAATTTGTTTCCTTTCATTGTGCATTAATATTTCCCAAACTGCTCCATATTATCCCTCCCTTCTAAAAGAAAGCATTTAGAGTGCAAATTAACAATCGTGTAGCTGAATCTATTTTCGGATAAGGAAATCTCCTATATGGAAACTGTAAAATGGTAGTGCATATTAATGTATTCCATGCAACAGGATGCCGTCGGCATGAGGCATTTGGCCAACTAGAACACACCTCAAATATGCTTAGAGTAACAGTGACAATAACTACAACACCTATAAGACATCAAGATGAAGCATTTTTATCATGGGAGATTTGAACTTTATTGAACTCCATTTTTTAATAAGGAGTGGTTGGTCACCTTTCTCTGTTTGAACATTGAAAAGGCAAAAGAAATAATAACAGATCCCAAAAATGCCATCAGAATGTCACCAGCTCCAGGGTTAAATGAAACTTTCGTGAGATAATATCCTGCACGGAAGAACTATACATGATTCTATGTATGATTCAGAAAAAACAAAGTTTAAAAGCTCTATAACAATATTTCTGAGCAGTATGTAAGGAAATATATATAGTGAATGCTTGAGTTCCTCAAAGAACTAGAATATGTTTTCAGGGTAAAGACTTAACAACAATAAACAAATCTAGATTTCTCAAGTTAATAACCAATAAACATGGTTTCATTTTACAAATTAAATTCAAATTTTTATAGTGTCTAATTTCTACATTTCAACGAGAAACAGTAAATTTCTTCTGGGAAACTCTTCTTGTTTCCCAGAATTCAGAGACTAACTATAGAATGTCATATCCTTCAATACAGCTAGAGTTGTGAAACAGAGGTAGGAGGAACTGTTTTTGAACTTTATTGAGTCTTTAACAGGATATGTCAATATGTCATAGAAAATACCAGTGTTATATGTTAGAGTTGTTAGTAGATATGTAACAGGGGTAGTTTGGGAACTAGACTGTGGACTAGTTGCCTTACTATGTAGTTTATCTTATCTGTCTTTTTTACTTTTTACCTCCCTAGGGAGATGGATGTAATAAGTTATTAGTTCTATTCAAGTAATATAGAGTGTGGAGAAGTCTCTCCAAAAAACACAACACATTCAACCGAAATATTCTCTCTTGTTTCTCCTTGTCTCCTTCTTCCTCTCATCTCTTCTCCTTTCTCTCACCTTGTTCTTCTCTTCTAACTCAACCTAAAATCTAACTTGGTATCAGAGCAACCACAGTTTTGAGAGTCGCATTACTCATTTTTCTCTCATTCTTTTCCTTTCCTTGGAATCCGAAAGCTCAAGGGATTCCAAGGAGAAGGACCCTATGTAAAGAAAGTTTGCTGAGATGGTCTGAGAAAGGTTCTACACAACCTGTTTCAATGATGGATGAAGTTATTTGAGCTGCTTTGAAGGTTCTATGGAGTTTTGAAGACAACCAAGACTCAGCTAGGGCTTCCGCCAGTTCTCTGTTGCAGTCCTTGTTTCATCTGCATTTCAGCATGTATTTGGACCATGGAGCAGTCCACTGAGATCGTTTTTAAGTCTTCTTCATGCCTCTTGTGTCCCCTCTTGCTGGTTGCTGAATTCTTTTGAGCATAGCTCAGTTTCGTGAACTTCTGTTCTACCCAGGTAAAACAGAGACTGCTACTAGTTGCTTGTGTTTTGCCTTTTGTGTAATATGGGCTTTCTTCTTGCTTGTGGGATGATTATGGACACCTCTAGTTGAGGTCTTGGAGCTGGTTTGAGTGGATTCTCCTTCTTGGAAAGTGTTAGGGTGAAGTTCTGCCCATTTTTTCTGTTTTCTCCTTGCTGGAATTTCAGTTTGGTGATTGGACTCTTCTATTTTGGGTTGAGTGTGTACTCCCCAACTGCTGTTTGTTATCTGTTTTATGGTCAAGTGTTTCTTCCCATATAATATGGTTGATACAGCTACATCTGAGCTTGGTTCGGCTGCTTCACAACCCCCTCCCACAGCTCCTCTAGTTGTTTATGAGAGCACACCTACACAGATCTCCTTTGTGAAGCTTGATGGTACCAACTATTTGGACTGGTCACACTCTGTGAGGCTTTCACTGAAAAGCAAACGGAAACTGGGGTACATTACAGGCACTATTACAGCCCCAGAGCCTGGTTCACCTACCTATGACCAATGGGAGGCCGACAATTCTACAGTCATGACATGGCTGATCTTCTCTATGACTCCTGAGATTGGACGAAGGTTTATAAGAAAGGAGACTGCCAAGGCAATCTGGGACAGTGTTTCACAGACTTTTGATAGAGTGGGTGACTTTGCCAAGGTCTATCAACTTTACCAAAAGATTAACTCTATGAGGCAGGGTGATAGGACCAATTCTGAGTACTATAATGCCTTTCTTGGCCTTTTGGAAGAATATGACCACTACAGGGATCTCCACTTGAAGGACCCAGAGGATGAGGCTAAGGTATATCAGACTCTTGAAAAAGAGCGTGTCTTCACTTTACTTGGTGGCCTGAACCCCGACTATGAGCCCATCAGGCTTCAGATCTTAGGCCGGTCTCCCTTTCCTTCTCTTAATAAGGTCTGTAGTTACTTATAAAGTGAGGAGACTCGGCATGTTGTTATGGAGCCAGCTTCAATATCCACTCTTGAGAGATCAACCCTCAACTCCAGTTCTTCCAAAGACACCCGTGGAGGTGGTAGAGGCCCGGGGCCTACCCGAGAGGTAGCCAATACAGTGGAGACAGTAGGTGTCAGTGGAGTTGGTCGGGACCGGTTTAAATGTGATCATTGTGGGAGAACTGGACACACTAAGGATAGGTGTTGGTCACTTCATGGCCGTCCTCTTGGCATACGTGGTCATGGTGGCCGTAGAGGGGGAGCTCGAGCTCACTCTGTGATAACTGAGGCAGATGCTATACAGGATGACTCCACCTTTATGGCGACAGTGGTTCACCGGGTCATGTCACAGCTTAGCACATCTTCTACACCTTCTGTAGCCAGCTCCTCATCATCCTCAGCTTTACAGGTCTCTACTTCAGCCTCTACTGCAGCCCAGTCTTGGGTCATTGACTCTGGTGCCACTGACCATATGACTGGTACGTCCCATAATTATGATTCCTATACCATTTGCTCTAGTAAGGATAAGGTTAGAATAGCTGATGGCTCCCTATCCTCCATATCTGGTAAGGGTAGTATTCCTGTCACCTCATCTATTTCTCTTACTTCAGTTCTTCATGTTCCTAACCTTACAGTTAATCTTTTATCTGTGAGTCACTTGACGAAATCTTTGAATTGCTGTGTTACATTTTTCCCTTCTCACTATCTTTTTCAGGATTTGGTATTGACAAAGAGGATTATTAGTAGTGGACGTGAAGAGCAAGGCCTTTATCTTTTTTACCCTTTTTTGCCCACGGCTCAGTCTTATGTGTGTGGCCATACTGATAGTAGTTCTGTGGAGTCTGTTATGTTATGGCATCGTCGTCTTGGCCATCCATCTTTTGTTGTAATGAGGAAACAGTTGCCTCACTTATTTTCTTCTGTTGCTTCTTCTCATGTTTTTTAATGTGAACCATGTATGTTTGCCAAACATTGTCGTTCCTCTTATCCATATCATGGTAATAGAACTGCCGCTCCTTTTCATATTGTGCATACTGATGTTTGGGGACCTTCCCCTACTACCTCTTTATTTGGTTATCGTTACTTTGTGTCCTTTGTTGATGATTTTTCTCGTGCTACTTGGACTGTTCTTATGAAACATAAAAGTGATGTTTGTGATGCATTTAAAACATTTTATCAGATGATTCTCACTCAGTTTGACACTCGGATCAAAGTTGTTTGATCTGATAAAGGGGGGGAATACATGTTTGGTGGCCTCCAAACCTTCTTTATTGATAATGGCATTCTCCATCAGCTAGCATGTGTTGACACACCCCAACAAAATGGGGTTGCTGAGAGGAAGAATCGTCACTTATTGGAGGTCACCCGTAGTCTCTTGTTTAGTCTGCATGTCCCCAAGACTTTTTAGTCTGCTGCTCTTCTCATTGCCTCTTTTCTCATCAATCGCATGCCTACCAAACTTCTTGATTTCAAATCTCCCTTGGACATCTTATCTCCCAAGGTTTCTGCTTTTTCTCTTCCCCCTAAGGTCTTTGGTTGCGTTTGTTATGTGCATGTAAACAACTCTGCCCGCACTAAACTTGATCCCAAAGCCCTCAAGTGTCTCTTCCTTGGGTACTCTTCTACTACCAAGGGTTACAAGTGCTACCACCCTTCTTCTCGCCGGTGTCTTATCTCCAAGGATGTCACCTTCCTTGAATCTGTTCCTTTCTTTGCCCCTTCTCAGCATCCTCTTCAGGGGGAAAAGTGTGAAACCCGGTCAAATTTCCGAATAAATTTAAACTTTTGGAACTTGTGTGATTTCAGGTTCCAGCTCTCAGTTTATGGTAGCATCGATGCTATGGACTATATCGATCGAGGATACAGACGAATCTCTCGACACTCCTATGGAGGACTCCAGGGAGTTTTATCACTCTGTTGGAGTCGAGAGGACCCCGTGAAACCCCGCACCGGAGTTACTTGTGCGGATCAGCTCTCCGGAGGCCATGCAAAGGCTCTCCTCAACTAAAATTATTGTAAGTATAATTTATTTATATTTATATAAGTGTTTTGTATGACCGATTAGGATTAGAGGGGTGTCTCGTAAATTTACCCGTGGGACCCACTTTCCTAGTGGAGAACACTGTCCCGACATTTACCCGTGTCCGGATCACCCTCGATGTCGCGTGACATCATTCACTACTGAAATAAGGTAATAAATACAAGAGAATTAGTTTTAGAAATAATTTATAACTAAAAGACCATCTTACCCCTTAGTGGTTAAATGAAACATATATATACAAACTTCTCTTAAATCATTCACTATTCACAAGTTAGAGAGAAACCTGAATTTCGTTCCAGCTTAGGAAAGAAAGAAAGAAAGTGGAAAAGAGAAGAGAAATAGGAAGAACTTGGGGCTGCTCTTACGGTCTTGGCTCCCACATCCGATGTGGACTAGGATCTCCATTACAAGGCTGTCTCTAACAAATACAGGTAAGCCTTGAGAAACTCTTGTTATTCCTCTCTTCTTCTCCTCTTCAATTGCTGGAATTCAGTCCAAGGATACCGAAATAGAAACTCGCCATTAAAGCTCAATTGACAAGGACCTTGAGTAATTGCTTGCTGTCCTGTTGTAATTGGACTCAAATATGCCTGGAATTCCATGGTGGTACCTCTATTCAGCCTAGGTTTTATGTCTAGTGACTAAACCATAAACCCTAACCTAATTAATTTAGGTTTGATTGAAGAAATTTCTAAATTACTTATGTAATCATGAAATTTGAACCCTGGATAGGTTGACCCACCTTGAAATGATGTTAAAACATCAAATTGGGCCCATGCATGTAAGGATCTGCCCAAAATAGCAAAAACCCCAAATTCGGACACACTCCCGGATGGAGTTGCAGGTCCAGGGCGGTTGACCGGCCCTGTGGAGTCCGCATCCGCTGGTCCTTTTTGGTGCCCTTCTCCTGTATGTTGGGAATTGTCCCGACTTCAAACTAGACCTAATATATATTGTGTTGTTATGATATTAGGGTCCGATTCTCTGCTATCCTTGTGTGCTTTGCTGACCTATTGGAGAATTACCTAGTTGAATTAGACTTGATCCGTAAGGGGATTCGACCTTAATTTCTGCGTGTTTATCACGTTAATTTCAACTTTATCTTGAATGCCACGCTCATGCATCATCACCTTTATACCTGGAGCATGTAGTTTTCTAGCTTTTATTTAATGCATTAGATCGCATGTAAAATAGGTCGCACAAAGACATACCGCATCGCATTTGCATTGATTATTTATATGACTTGAATTTATGATGATGGAATTCGGTAATTTATAACTCGGATCATGCTTGCCTCATCATGTTTAGATGCACCGGGCTAGGTTGATATTCATTACCCAAGACTATGCCCTTACCAACAGGGGGAAAGGTGTTGACAACCCGTGGCAGACCGATGTGTTAGTTCCGGATGCCATCTTCATCCCATGTTAGCGGGTCCCTAATTCCGCTGTGGGAATAAACAGCGGGGTTGGTCATTTGGGGGGCGTCGGGGTCCGATGTGTTAGTTCCGGCCTGCGGGTCCTCACCGTGGTAGAATGGTTTCGCTCGGGTGACCAGAAGGGTTAGTTCCGGGACCGAGGTTAGCATCTACCACTAGTAGTAGTACTTATACCTCATGAGACTTAGTAACGTCTTTGGAGAGCATACTAGTTAAGACATGTGCATCAGTGAATTCACGTGTATCATGTTTCCCCACCCTTCCGGGCTCGGTTGAGAGCTACGCCCATGGGCGTTCTTCTTTTTCGGATGATACTACTGCTTGTTACCGTTCTTGGTTCTGTGGGGATTGTTCCTTCTCGGGATGCTTTTCTGTTCTTGGAGTTGATACTCCTGTCCTTATTGAACACGATCTTTGCGTGCTCTGCGATGACTGCGCGTTCTCACGAGCGTCGGCTTTGACCAGGCTACTTTCCTTCCTTTTTGGTTTATAACACTTTTGTATAGCTATAGTTACTAACTTGTTGGTTTTTGAGCTTATCCTAGCTCTTTTTGGGTACCAATGTAACTGATGTACAAACAATCTTCTTTTGAATATAATACTATCATTAGTCTTTTCTTATTTATTGTTTATTGCTCTATTATTGCTTCCGCTGCAAATTTTAATTCTGATAATTATGGATGAAACTGCGAATAGAACACTGCATTTGCGATCCTGGTGGGATTCTCTGGGTGTCGAGACATCCATGCAACTGCCCTTTTGACCGGACCGGGTGTGACATTTAAGTGGTATCGAGCGTCGTACTTCTAAGTTTATTCGCGATCAAATCCATGTTAAGGCAGCTCTTGAACTCATTGACTGAAGGTGGGTTCAATTAGGGATAAATAAAAACCTTAATTAAAAGCTACCAAGTAAAAGTACATTAAGTAAGTAAATACTTGTATATTTATCTTTAGTGTCATACTAAAAATTTCGCTGATCTAGTTACATCGCAGGTACACAGAGATGCAACACCGTCCCTACAAGTGTAGAAAAGAAGACACAAGTTACATCAGCTGAAATAAAACCTAGACTAGGACAAACATGAAATCACCGCTACTCCGTGGGGTGGTGGTGGTCCCCCGGCCGGAGAAGAAGGTCCTCCATTGAACTAACTCCGGTCTCCACCGCTGACACGACCACTCATATTATCAAAGCCCCGCCTCACCGCCCTCTCCAAACGCCTAATCGATCGAGGAGCTGTCCCGTGGAGTACCATCGGTAGGGACAGCAGGAAGTAGAAGAAGAGGCCCTGCATAATCATATGTGCAGTGTCTGGGAAGAGCGGGCAGATCCCCTGCGTACTGGAATGCACTCTCTCTCGCACTCTCTCTCTCAGACAACAGCTGATCCTGTTCGGTACAGTCTGGATGCCCGAGCTCTGGAGAGAAAGGAGGGAGAACTATGCGCATCTTCACCAGGCTGATACGGTCGATGTTCATTCTCTTCTCTGTGGAGATCTCCTCATTCCTTAGGTTCACTCCAAACCTAGGGAAGATCTTAGTCATCAATCTTCCAAACAACAGATTTCCTCGCCCCGGGTTATCATGCAAGTGTGCCATAATGCGCATGATGGCATAGGGTAAGCAAATCTGTAACCAGCAGCGGGATTGAAGAGTGGCAAGGATTTGCATGGTAGACAATTGGCGGTGGCCACCCTTCCTGACCACATGGCCCACAAATCCTAGAAAGCACGCGGCCGATGGTAACAGTCCAACTCGGACTTGGCTATCATCAGAAAGCTCCATCGTCAAAACCGAATATAACCACTCTAGTTCCTCATCGCTAGGAACTCGAGGCATCCACAGTGAGTACAGATCTCCACTCCCCTCATGAGAGATCGCCAATATCTGTGCCGGATCCGCATTGTGTTAAACATAATAGGAGTCTCCTTCACGTAGGACCTTATAACAAACTCCTCCCCTCGAATCCGTATGTAAGGTTGCTTAGAAACAACCTTACCAACCTAGGTAGCAGATATCTCTCGAGGCAAACTGGGTAAACGGCCAACCCTCTCAAACCTCTCCTGGACCTTAAATGCCACAAGGTCCGGAAGTACTATGTTCCTTTCTTCCTCCACTTTTCTTTCCATAAACCATTGCCCATAATATTCTTCTTCTTCCACATTTCGGAAGTATCTTGGGTTGAATTGAGGTGGAGCTGCCACCGCCCCTTCCCTACCTCCCCTACCTCTCCTCTTCCTCCTCGGCCTTGTCTGCAGCCATATCTTATGAGCTGCACGCATAAACAACAAAAGAAAGAGAGAAATTCAGTTAGAACAGAATATACGAACAGAATATACATATAGGACAACAAGCCTATTAATATAAAACTAACAATTAGCCTATGTTGGGCTAAGTAAACCATAGAGAAATTTAGGAGCAAGACCTTGGTGGGTATAGGATGACCTCACATCAATTAGAAGCTAACAACAGTCCTAGCTTAGTACTAAAACATAACCAACAAAGATTATATGTATAGGGAGAGATCCGAATTAAATAGAAAATAATAAGAAATAAGGGAAAATATATCGTTATGTAAAATAGGACTAAAACATAGTGACTTAAGGAGTAAACAACATAGAAACTCAAGACTAGATAACCAAAACAAGTTTGAGATAGTCTAAAGGCAAGGAAAACAAAGAACTTAGGAATTTGAGAACTTACTTGTTGATTTGAAGCTCAAATCCGAGAATCAAAGCTAACTTTTGTCAGCAAGTGTGAATTTTGGTTGCCTCAGGTTGGGTTTCTGGGCCATATAATTTCAGTCAAAGGGATTGAAGTAGACCCTGGGAAGGTTGAAGCTGTAGTAAATTGGGGGAGCCCCAAGTCGGTGACTGAAATTAGAAGTTTCTTGGGTTTAGCTGGTTACTATAGAAGATTCATAGAGAACTTCTCGAAAATAGCTATGCCTATGTGCAGCTTACCGGAAAGGTGCTAAGTTTGAATGGAATGAAGATGTGAGAACAGCTTTCAAGAGTTGAAGAAAAGATTGGTAACAGCCCCAGTTCTAATCCTTCCCGGAAGGAACCGAGGGGATGGTTGTGTATACGATGCTTCCAAGACAGGCTTAGGGTGTATTGATGCGAGAATGGGAAAGTCATTGCCTATGGTTCGAGACAGTTGAAAGACCATGAGAAAAAGTACCCTACACATGACTTGGAACTGGCGGCAGATTGTCTTTGCATAAGTTGTGGAGACATTACTTATATGGTGAAAAAATTGAGGTTTTCTCACGACCATAAGAGTTTAAAGTACTTCTTCACTCGGAAGGAGTTAAATATGAGGCAAAGAAGATGGTTAGAACTCATTAATGACTATGAGTTCGACATTTCCTATCATCCAGGCAAAGCCATGTGGTGCAGATGCACTTTGTAGGAAATCAGAGATTGGGATCTTGGAAGGGTATTCATTGAAGAGGAAGTCCTGAAGGATCCGAGTGCGATGGATGTGGAGCTCATATTTGGAGAGATCAAGATTTGATTTGATATTAATGGTACAGCCATCATGCGAGCTCGGATAATTGCAGCCATCTGCGATGAGAGTTCCAACGTGTTGTAAGTAACATTCGGGCTGGAACCCAAAAGGGTACAGATTTCTCAGAACGGTGACGGAATCGATGTTGAGACAGATCAGTGTGTGCCCGCGATACTCGAGTTGAAGGATCTGATTTTGCAAGAAACCCATCGGTCTCCTTATCTTTGTACATCCGGGAGGTACAAAAATGTATCGAGATTTGAAGCGATACTTGTGGTGGTATGGAATGAAGCATGATGTGGCAGTTTATGTTTCTAAATGCTCTACTTGTCGTACCAAGTAAAGGGCACGGACACAAGCCTCGGGGACTTCTACACCCTTAGCCATTCCGAGTGGAAATGGGAGGACATAACTATGGATTTTGTCACGGCCTTCCTCGCACTAGGAAGGGAATGGATACAATCGGGTCATTGTAGAGCAGATTGACCCAGACAGCCCATTTCATTCCCATGAAGCTTACTTTCTCCATGGATCAGCTGGCTAAGCTTTATGTGGATAACATTATCGACTTACAGGGTACCAGGTGAACATAGTGTCGGCAGAGATCCCGAGTTCACCTCTGATTACGGAGAAGTTTGCGAGAAGGCTATGGGTGCTGAATTGAGCCACGATTCGGCATCATCCCGAGACGGATGGACGATGCGAGAGGACAATCCGGACCTTAGAGGATATGCTTAGGGCGTGTGCCTTAGAGATGAGTGGCGATTGGGATGAACATTTACCCATGATTGAGTTTGCTTATAATAACAGCTATCGCTCATCTATCGAGATGACTCCATTGAGGCCCGTATGGTAAGACATGTCGTACTCCTCTATCTTTGGGATGAAGTCGGTGAACGCGTATGTTGGAGTCTGAATTGATTCAGAGAACTTGTGAGCAAGTTGACTTGATAAGAGAGAAGATCGAGGCTGCCTGATCTGAGGCGAAGACTTATGCGGATAGAAGAACGACATATCGATTCGAGTTGGTGAGAAGGCATTCTGAAAGTATCTCCGATTAAGGGTGTTGTGAGATTTGGGAAGAGAGGAAAGTTGAACCCTCGATACATCGGTCCGTATGAGATTATAGCGAGTTGGTGCGGTGGCTTATCGCTTGCTTTGCCCACATCGCTTGCCGGTGTACGATGTGTTCCGTGTCTCATGTTGAGACAATACATTCCCGGACTCATCACATCTATTACCCCAGCCCCCTTGAGCTCATTCTGATCGACTTATGATGAAGTGCCGAAGAGATTGTCGCGAGAAGAGAGCATAATTTAAGGAATCGAACCATCTCTTTTGTGAAAGTGAGGTGGAGTAACCACTCTGGTGAGGCGTCTTGGGAGAGAGAAGACTTGATGCGAGAAAGTATCCTTCCCTCTTCATCTTCCAGTCGTCAATTTCGAGGACGAAATTTTTATAAGGGGGTGGAGTGTGAAACCCTGGCAAATTTCCGAATAAATTTAAACTTTTGGAACTTGTGTGATTTCAGTTCCAGCTCTCGGTTTATGGTAGCATCGATGCTATGGACTATATCGATCGAGGATATGGACGAATCTCTCGGCAGCTCCTATGGAGGACTCGGGAGTTTTATCGCTCGCTCATGTGGAGTCGGAGGACCCCCGTGAAACCCCGCACGGAGTTACTTGCTGGGATCTGCTCTCTGAGGCCGTCTAGGCTCTCCTCAACTAAAATTATTGTAAGTATAATTTATTTATATTTATATAAGTGTTTTGTATGACCGACTAGGATTAGAGGGGGTCTACGTAAATTTACCTGTGGGACCCACTTTCCCATGGAGAACACTGTCCGGACATTTACCCGTGTCCGGATCACCCTCGATGTCGCGTGACATCATTCATACTGAAATAAGGTAATAAATACAAGAGAATTAGTTTTAGAAATAATTTATAACTAAAAGACCATCTTACCCCTTAGTGGTTAAATGAAACATATATATACAAACTTCTCTTAAATCATTCACTATTCACAAGTTAGAGAGAAACCTGAATTTCGTTCCACTTAGGAAAGAAAGAAAGAAAGTGGAAAAGAGAAGAGAAATAGGAAGAACTTGGGCGCTCTTACGGTCTTGCTCCCACATCCGATCGTGGACTAGGATCTCCATTCTGGTCGTCTCTAACAAATACAGGTAAGCCTTGAGAAACTCTTGTTATTCCTCTCTTCTTCTCCTCTTCAATCTGCGGAATTCAGTCCAAGGATACCGAAATAGAAACTCGCCATTAAAGCTCAATTGGCTGGACCTTGAGTAATGCTTGCGTCCTGCTTGTAATTGGACTCAAATATGCCCGGAATTCCATGGTGGTACCTCTATTCAGCCTAGGTTTTATGTCTAGTGACTAAACCATAAACCCTAACCTAATTAATTTAGGTTTGATTGAAGAAATTTCTAAATTACTTATGTAATCATGAAATTTGAACCCTGGATAGGTTGACCCACTCAAATGATGTTAAAACATCAAATTGGGCCCATGCATGTGGATCTGCCCAAAATAGCAAAAACCCCAAATTCGGACACACTCAGGGATGGAGTTGCGGTCCATGGGCGGTTGACCGGCCCTGTTGAGTCTGCATCCGGGCCGGTCCTTTGTGCCTCACGCTACTGTTATGTTGGGAATTGTCCCGACTTCAAACTAGACCTAATATATATTGTGTTGTTATGATATTAGGTTCGATTCTCTTTATCCTTGTGCTGCTTTCTTGACCTATTGGAGAATTACCTAGTTGAATTAGACTTGATCCGGTAAGGGATTCGACCTTAATTTCCTACGTGTTTATCACGTTAATTTCAACTTTATCTTGAATGCCACGTGCTACTGCATCATCACCTTTATACCTGGTAATGTAGTTTTCTAGCTTTTATTTAATGCATTAGACTGCATGTAAAATAGGTTGCCAAAGACATCTTGCATTGCATTTGCATTGATTATTTATATGACTTGAATTTATGATGATGGAATTCGGTAATTTATAACTCGGATCATGCTTGCCTCATCGTGTTTAGACTAGCTTTGGCTAGGTTGATATTCATTACCCGATACTATTGCCCCTTACCAACGGGGGAAAGGTGTTGGACAACCCGTGGCAGAGACCGATGTGTTAGTTAGGATGCCATCTTCATCCCGTGTTAGCGGGTCCCTAATTCCGCTGTGGGAATAAGCAGTGGGGTTGGTCATTTGGAGGTCCAGTCGAGGGTCCGATGTGTTAGTTTCGAACCGGCGGGTCCTCGCCAGTGGTAGAATGGTTTCGCTCGGGTGACCGAAGGGTTAGTTCCGGGACCGAGGTTAGCATCTACCCTAGTAGTAGTACTTATACCTCATGAGACTTAGTAAGCTGTCTGGAGCATACTAGTTAAGACATGCATCGCGAATTCTGTGTATGCATGTTTCCCCCCCCTTCTCGGGCTCGATTGAGAGCTCACCCCGTGGACGTTCTTCTTTTTCGGATGATACTACTGCTGTTACCGTTCTTGGTTACGTAGGGGATTGTTCCTTCTCGGGATGCTTTTCTGTTCTTTGAGTTGATACTCCTGTCCTTATTGAACACGATGCTTGCGTGCTCTGCGATGATTGCAGCGTTCTCCTGACGTCCGGCTGACGACAGGCTACTTTCCTTCCTTTTTGGCTTATAACACTTTTGTATAGCTATAGTTACTAACTTGTTGGTTTTGAGCTTATCCTAGCTCTTTTTGGGTACCAATGTAACGATGTACAAACAATCTTCTTTTGAATATAATACTATCATTAGTCTTTTCTTATTTATTGTTTATTGCTCTATTATTGCTTCCATTGCAAATTTTAATTCGATAATTATGGATGAAATGCGAATAGAACATTGCATTTGCGATCCTGGTGGGATTCTCACGGGTGTGAGACATCCAGATCGCATCAGCCCTTTTGGCCGGACCGGGTGTGACAAAAGTGTGGAAGTGAACAGGCTGCTGATTTCCTTCATTCTCCTCTCCCTATCTCTCCTTTTATGTTTGACATTGGTACACACAAGACTGTGGATGTGGTTAATACTAGTGATCAATCAAATGTGAATACAGAATTGGTGGTTGAAAGTGGTCCTACTAAGGAGAAGGATTACCACATTACATACAAAAAGGGTGAAGGCATACATAACCAAGGAAAGCAGACCTACTAAGAGTCCTCTTTGGATCCAGATCCACATCTTGAGATTCATCACTCTTAGCCAGGTGACATCCCTTCTCCTCCATGAGATTTAGACCTTCCTATTGCTGTTAGAAAAGGGAAAAGAGCTTGTACTAATCCTATAGCCCAGTTTGTTTCCTATTATGCTCTTTCTCCTACAAGTATTGCCTTTATTACTGCTCTTTCTACAACTTCTATTCCCAGGAATGTTAATGATGCTATGTCTGATCCAAAGTGGAGATAAGCTATGCCTGAGGAGATGATGGCTCTTGAGAAAAATGATACTTAGCAATTGGTGGATCTTCCCAAGGGACGTGTTCCAGTTGGCTGCAGATGGGTCTACACAATCAAGTATAAATCTGATGGTACTGTTGAGAAATACAAAGCAAGGTTGGTTGCCAAGGGGTATAGTCAAGTCTATGGGATTGACTATCAGGAGACATTTGCTCCTGTAGCTAAGCATAACTCTATAAGAGTTCTTTTATCATTGGCTGCCAACAAAGATTGGCCATTATATCAACTAGATGTGAAGAATGCCTTTCTCCATGGTGACTTGGAAGAGGAAGTGTACATGCAACCCCCACTAGGCTTCAAGATGCCTTCAGCTGAAGGGAAAGTGTGCCTCCTCAAGAAGGCACTATATGGTCTCAAACAGTCACCAAAGGCATGGTTTGAATGCTTCCGGCAAGCTATTCTGAAGAATGGATATTCTCAAAGCCAAGCTGATTACACTCTCTTTACCTAGCAGGGCAATGGTACCATCACATCCCTCATTGTCTATGTTGATGATATTGTGGTCACAGGAGATGATATAACTGAGATAGGTACACTGAAAAGATACTTGGCACAACAGTTTGAGATCAAAGATCTGGGCCCCTTGAAGTACTTCTTAGGAATTGAAGTATCAAGGACTAAGAAAGGAATCAACATATGTCAACGGAAGTTTGTTCTTGATTTATTGACAGAGACAGGGATGTTGGGCTGCAAACCAGCAAATGCTCCTATTGAGCAGAATCACAAATTAGGAGAAGATTGTGGTCCTTCTCTGGTTAATGCGGGAAAGTACCAAAGGCTGGTTGGGAAGCTTATCTATCTTGCTATGACACGCCCAGATATCTCCTATGCAATGGGAGTGGTGAGCCAATTCATGCATGCTCCCAAGAGTGGCCACTTGGATGCCGTGTATCGCATTCTTAGGTATTTGAAGTCTTCCCCAGGGAAAGGGCTGTTGTATGCCAGACACAATCACTTGAGAGTGGAAGGTTTCACTGATGCAGATTGGGCCGACTCTGTTACAGACAGGAGATCTACTACCGGCTATTGTACCTTTGTGGGAGGTAATTTGGTTACATGGAGGAGCAAAAAATAGCATGCTGTAGCCAAATTCAGTGCAGAGGCAGAATTTAGAGCTATGGCTCATGGAGTGTGTGAACTCATATGGTTGAAAAGACTTGTTCAGGAACTGGGATCTGACACTGAAGGCCCTATGAGACTCTATTGTGACAACAAGGCTGCCATCAGTATTGCCCACAACCCTGTTCAACATGACCGAACTAAGCATATTGAGGTTGATAGACACTTCATCAAGGAGAAGATAGACTTTGGCTGCATTTGTACTCCTTTTGTGTAGACTGGTGATCAGCTAGCAGACATCCTCACCAAGGCCCTTGCCTCTCCTCAGTTTAGTTCTCTCCTAAGCAAGCTGGGAATGCATGATATATATTCTCCAGCTTGAGGGGGAGTGTTAGAGTCGTTAGTAGATATGTAACAGGGGTAGTTTGGGAACTAGACTGTGGACTAGTTACCTTACTATGTATTTTATCTTATCTGTCTTTTTTACCTTTTACCTCCCTAGGGAGATGGATGTAATAAGTTATTAGTTCTATTCAAGTAATATAGAGTGTGGAGAAGTCTCTCCAAAAAATACAACACATTCAACCGAAAAATTATCTCTTGTTTCTCCTTGTCTCCTTCTTCCTCTCATCTCTTCTCCTTTCTCTCACCTTGTTCTTCTCTTCTAACTCAACCTAAAATCTAACTTTATATAGGTAGGAATTGGAGGAAACTTCCTAGTGCAACTGAGAAGTTGTTTTCTCTGATGTGTTACATAATCAACACAATGAACATAGTGTTATATGAGGAAGTTGTATTCATTGGAGGACTGAAGCCATATATATCTAAGGTAAAGTAATGTAAGGTTAGTTTCTATCTCAAGGCAATAAAGTAGGGTGCATATAAATTTGTTTTCCTTTCTCTGTATGGAGTGATTTTGTTGTTTTCTGCACCAGATACTTGAACCTTTCACAGAATTTCTTGTAAATTGAAAAAGCTTGATCCTGTTCTCCAATCAGTTTGGGTGGAGGTCAAACAGAAAAGAACAGAATCAAGAAGTGAAAGAAATGAAACTTGTTTCACATCCCGTGATCAGGTATCAAAGAAACCAAAATGTTGCTGAACGTGCATTTAAATGATGGATGATAAAATACAAGCACTTTGAGTAGGCTGGAAACCTAGAACAGCATCCACTCCAGACTTTGATAAATACCCAAAAGCTAGTGCCGCCAAATCTGCTGATAGTGCACAACAAATTATTGGGTGGAACACCATCTTGATATCAGAGGGAAACCTGCAGATCAGAACCCATAAACATAACGAGGAATTTCATAAAAAACATTAAGCTTAGAATATATTCTGCTTCAGTCGAATAAATAGGGAAAGTAGCATTTTACCCAGAACCAACCATGTAACCTAACACAGTAACTGCAAGTAGGAAAGGCAGGCATGTTCTTGCATTTGTCCCAAGTGCTGTTGGATATAGCAATGCCGAAATAAATGATGCAAGGAAAATTCCAGTCCAAGTCCACACTTCAAATTTTGAGAATGGGGAAGGTTTTGGCATAGGTTCGGCAGCTATCATTTCTGTCTTTACAATCTTTCTTATAGCTAATGCTGTGTAACCAGCAACAGAAAGCGTTGCTAGCCAACCCCCAACTGCAGAAAAGAAAGGGAAACAAAAGGCTTTTATTTCATATATCATGAGCATTAAATTTAAAGGATGGCGAAAGAACTTGATCTTTTAGATTTATAGGACAGTATATTTAGAAATTTAAAAGTTCAGCTTAATCAAATCCTTTTCTTCAATAAGACCCATCAAGATTAACCCCTGATCCAATTTGATACCGTAGAAAACAAGCAAGTATAGTAATTAGAATATTTGGACATTATTGATTAACTGGCTACAATTACAGATCATAAGAAGCTCATTTAGACACAAATATACTGACCAGAACTGGGAGGTATTCATTCATGCATTAACCCTATATCCTGATATCGCAGAAGCACAGACTATTTCCAGGTGCAACTAAATTTATTACAGATTCAAGTACTTTAAAAAAAAGTAGTACTGATTCAAAGCAATAGAGACTCGAAATAGAAAGGAAAAATGGAAAGAAAAAAAAAAAAAAGAAGTCCGATTCAAAAGATAAATATTTCTATTGAAATAAATTACACACTGTGGTTCTCTGAGTAACCTCTGTTTTTGTAAATAAATCAAATTTTTATGATCCACCCTACTTTTTATTTCTATTTTCTTGCTCCTATTTCTGTAACACAGCTTGGGCTATATCTAGGAAGAACATAAAAAAGATGTCAAGCTATTAACATTAAGTACCAGTGTTTAGAGCTACTCCAGTCTCTTTGATTTACAAGTGAAAAGAAGCTGGAAAACAAAACATCGTTTCACACAGACTACATAAATTCATCAAACCCTAGCCAATTCCAAGACATAGCAGCCATGCTGAAACTGGGTTTGTAATATTAGGCTCATTTTTCAGTTCTCCAGAACCACATAAGCTCTATGGTCTTAAAATGAAAGAAAGAGGCTAAGATTTATATACCAATGATGAAGCAAATCTTGACCCCAGATGCCACAGGTATATCTTTCACAGCCAGAGGCAAAACCACCAAAATAGGAACATAAAACAATGGAAGCCATCTCTGAATAAACATATTTGCGGGCTCGAAAAAGTTCATCAAACTAGTTGCAGCAGAAGGGAGTACAGAATCAAGAATCATCAGAATGGAAAACACACAGAACATCCCAAAAATAGCACTCGGAAACTTGATAGCCGCGGCTAAAAAAGCCCTTTCCAAAATTTTATCCATTGCCAGAATGATTCCGAGCGAAAGTAACATATGCAAAATCCCGACCACCTGGAAAACAATCTCCCAGTTAAGAATATAACCCATGAAAACAACACAATAAAACACCAATTCAATAATTCAGAAAGAGATTAAAACCATTACTCACACTCTGAAACCGAACAGAGACACTCCCACCTTCATTGTTCATAGAATTCGCCATGCCGGAAAGATTGATTAATGAGGGGATAAAAGGGACCGGCCAAGATTGGGGATGAATAGCTATAATGGGAACCAAAATATTTCCGTAAGATTTGAATGCCATTGAAAGCCACTGGTATCAGTATTTGGGGTCTTCACTAGTGGCGTCACTGAATTTGGAAGGAGTGCTGTGGACAAGGGACCCAAACATCTAGGGGAGGTATAATACAAAAGACCGTCTGAATCATGAGGCCGTCTGGAAGAGATTGGAGAAGCCAATCTCTTCCAGTAGATTCCGCTATTACTCATAGCCATCAAAACTGTAAAACACGGAGCTTGCTTTCAATAATTCCAATGGAATTTCAGAACTTTACCTTTTCTTTTGGGCAATTGGCAACCTACTTAGAAAACTAACATTTAAAAAAGTCAGAGGAACGTTTTTTATGACCAAAATACTCTCAAAATTATGGCGCCAAAGCTCAAGTTGGTTTTAAAACCAGACCGGACATGGCGGTTCAATATACTTTTCCGATTCTATGAATATTAACTGTAAATAAAAAAGGGAAAAAAAAAAAAACAGCTTGGTCGCTTGGTTCCTGTGCCCAGACACAGGAGCAGGAGCATGCAAAATGATCGTTCAGCTGCCAATGAATTTAAAAATCCCATCCAGGTAGATATTCTTATGCATGCTCTTATTGTCCCCACATTGATGCAGGGGTTACATGACGAAGAGAGAGATATCTTGCCCAATAATATTGAATCGAATTATCTGAAGTTTGGAGAGGGGGTTCTTGAAATTTGCAGTGAAGATTCACAAATCCTTATAGAGTTTTAATATGTTTTCCAAAATACCCTCTCACGTGCCTTTGAAGCTCAATGGTGAATGGATTCCAATTCACTGTGACTTAAGGAAAACTCGATCTGAAAAATTAATAATATGGCAAAAGGTTCCTTGCACGACCATGCACGGTCTTGTCCCCTCTCTCACAGTAGGAGTCTGAATCCCTCCCCCCACTATTTGACACTTCGTAACTTGTCCCCCCCCCCCATGCGACCCTACATGAAAACCTCCCCCAATTAACAGTGAACCAAAATTTTAAAGTTTGGAGAAAGGTTTCCTATAAATAAAAATACGGAAAAAGATCTCTACTTGGTGGTGCTTTCTACGCCCTCTCACAAAGCACCGTGAGATGATGCCTCTGCCCACTGGGTAGATCTCCAAGCGTGCTCACCCATTGGCCTAGACGCTTGTGTAGAGTCCATGCGACCAAGTAGAGATCTCTTACCTATAAAAATAATATTGAACCAAACTATTTAGAAATCCTCCTTATGTGAACCATGCAAATAAATAGTACAAATATTTATGTGATAAAGGCATTGGATTGGATTAAATCCAGGTTCAATATGGGTATCCAATCCATTGTTACACACATTTTTCTAATCCCTATTGAAATTACTTGTTGTAAATAAATCATCACCCGTTAGGGTGTTACCTAAACGGAGATGGGAATGCAGTGGAAGAGGATCTCGTACAGGTTTGGTTACTAGCTTCACGAACTCGAACGATCTGCTTTACGATCTTCATATATCTTATTAGGCTTTTCCACAGAGAATTCCACACCACAAAACCCTGGGAAGAGATGGAATTCAAAAGAGAACACAAAACACTAAGAGAGAGGGAGAATTCGATTTCTCATATATCCGGACTTAGGGTTAGAGGTTTTCTATTAAATTTTTATCACCTCAAGTGCACAAAAAAGGTACATATGACGAGCTCTTTCTACTTACCCCAAAGTTATGATTCAATAGCCCCACTTTGTTACCATGTCCATCCACACCGCACTCAACTCCAAGATCTGCTTCCTCGAAATCACGCCATAAAGATCTAAAAACACCAAAGTCCAATTTCTCTGCCCCAAACCCCACTCTTAGGGCAATGAGTGTTAAGAAAACAACACCCAGAATGGCGATTTGCAGATAAAAACTAAAATAGAGAAAACACACACAACGCACAACACAGAGATTTACGTGGTTCACCTCCAAAATGGAAGCTACGTCCACGGCCGAGCAGTAGAACAGGTTTCACTATTTCTCTGAAATGTTACAAACCCTCATAACCCCTATCTCAAAGAGATAAGAACAAATATATAAGAAAACCCTAACCCCAGAAAGTACACAAATGCCCTCAGCCCAAAAAAACCAAAAAACCTGAGTCGGACCAAAACATAACACATGGTCCAAAAAGTACTCATTTCGAAGATCTTGACGAGCCCAACACAACTCCAACTGTGGGTGTGGAGCCCCATCATTTTTCGGCATTTCGAGGTCGTTTCAAGGCCAAAACGGCCCTCCAAAGGTCTCAACCGCACTTTCTAGACCAAATCAGGCTTCATCAACAACAATGAGGTTAGAACTTAAAAGGAGAGGTCTTTAAATTTGTCAGATCTTAAAACACAAAGATGGGGGCAAACCAAAATCTGCAGACCTTTAAACACAGAAGCTGGGGAAGTTGAGAAGATTTTGGTTTGATTACTTTGTAAGCTAACCCTGTGTAGGCTGTAAAAACCTTAGATGCTTCAAGATTAAATCCTGCAGGAGGGAATTGAGGTTAACTGGAGCATTAGATTGTTGAGAAAGAAGTGGGCGTCTAAGGCAATACCCATTGATGCCTTTGTATTCTTTTGACTCTGAAAGGTGTCGTCTCTGTTCATGAATTTCAAGATGACCTCAATAATCACCATGGATTGTATTTTCTTTGTCTTCTCCTCCCTTCTTCATCTTTATTTAATTCGTTTGCCTTGTGTTATTTTCACTTGCATTGGTTTTGAAGGAGACGAACAACTGATCTTGGATCAAATAGAACAGCAATGGCCCTCTCTCCAATCATCTCTTTAATCTGCAGACATGCTTCCAGTTGGCATCGGTAGCCTCTTCAAGGTAGAAGAAATGAGGGTGATGAACAACTCTTTTCATGGAGAAATTCTAATACGATTCATTTAATTAAGGTGGAGTACACGAAACATACCTCCACCATTCATTAGGACCGAGATTCGCCATTCCTTTCCAATTGTTCTTGGTCTATAACGATCCTTTGATGAAGAAGCACAGTTGCAGTTATTTTGAACTTCTTCTGGTTTTTCAAAAGTCTCTCACTTTAGTCACACTACTCATGATGGATAAATTGTGCATTGTATGCCTTTTAAAATCAGGGAGTCCAATCTCCTTAAGGCTTTCATTTCAATAATTCCTTCCATCAAAGACGTTATCTTAATGGAGTGCGTATTCCCACTACTAAAATGGTTAGAGTTTCTAATGGAATATTAAGAGATACTACCACTTCTTATTCTGTGCTGACGTGGCACAAAGGCCATGTCGGCTTACAAAAATCTCCATTGAGATTTAAAAGGACAGTTTGTTAAGTGTTCTTGATCTTGAAGGGAACCATTTCACCGGAGAAGGTAGAGAGATTCAAAAGTACAGTCATTCTTCCATAAAAGAATCTTTTTGGAACATTTCTTTCTTTTTTATAACCTTTGCCGGAGATGGTGCGAAGGCAAAACCCTTAATTGATTTAGGGAATTTTTGTTTTGGGAGAGAAGAAGGTCATGAAGGATAAAAATGTAAAATAATACTAAATGTAGGTCAGTGAAATAAAAAAGTAAAACGATCTTTTTGTTTACAAAACTAACAGTTTATTAACAGCATGAGTCATTAGGGTTTTTTTTTATAAAAAAAAAACTAGGGGGTGTTTTATTATTGGTTCAAACTATAGGAGGGTGCATGTAATTTGTTCTTTTCCTTTTCATTTATGGCTTTAGACACAAGTTGATTAGTTTAAGAAGATATCCAATAAAACTTGATTAGTTTAGGAAGATATCCAATAAAACGCCTGGCACAACCAGTCAAAAAAGTAATTAACTTGTACTAGGTCATTGGAAAAAAGCAAAAAAAAAAAAAAAAAAAACCCGCTTATTATTTATGTTTTACACACGCGGTGGCCTAAATTCCTTTTTTTTAGGCATGCCACATGCCAAACATAAAACAACTGAAGTTACTCATCATCTTCTGATAGGGAATGCCCTCTTTAGTTTTAATGTAGGTCAGATGTTGTATGATTTCTATTTTAATTTTGGATTGATTTGATTGATTTCATTAAACAGTTAAAAAATAGATTATTTATCATGAAAGTGAAGTTCTGTTGGTTGCATCAATCTGAAATATTTTAAGAATAAAAATTTTTTTAAGAATAAAAAATCCATCTGGTAGTTCAATTTCTGAGAATAAATGCTATATATTTCTTTGGGAGAACGTGGTGGTGGTAGGGACGGGGACGAGGTGTGGCCGAGAAGGGATGATGGTGAGACCATCAAGAGAAAAAGGGTGGTGTTTAATTTTTAACATGAAAGAGCAAGAGTGAAATATGGTATACAAATCAAACCAAACAATTTTTGAAATAGAAATCATACAAAATCAGGCCGTAAGTTATTGAAAACTATTTCTCATAGTTTTTGCAGTCAAAATAGCTAGGATACTAAAGATGTGATTTTTTTTAGACATAGACTTCAAGTGCCATTGTGCACAAATAGAGTTGACCAAGTGACAATATAAACATTGAAGAATCAGGATTATGAAACAAGTGCATGCTAATAGATGGAAGGATATGCCATCTAAATCGGTATTAGTATCGGTCTCGGCCCATACCGATTCGATTGGTTGGTATCGGTCCGGATCGGAAGAATTTACCCTTATTTCTTTGAAATTTTTATATTTGTTTTACATTACTCTTGTCTTTACTAATCCACTGATATGGGATCGGTCGCCACCGATACGAATACAAATTGACAGATCCAACTGATTCGATACCGATTCAACAAACCATGATCCCAGTAGTATCAACTTGTGCAAACCAGCCAATATGGTATTTAAGATTTTGCATATCTCTTTGATAGGAATAGGATACTAGTATAAAGCTAGATCAGGTTGTCCTTTCCTGTTCCCTCACCCTATTAGAGATGTGTCCCTTTTAACTATCTCACCCTTATTTTTTCTTGCAAACAAACAGGGTCTAAGGTTTCTTCCTCCGTGATCACTGCCCACCGATCGAATAATAATACTAGAGGGGAAAAGATTCCCACGATACCAGTATGCAGATCACTTTTACACACTCTCTTACATTTCACTATTCATCCAAAGCAGTAAAATGTTTATACTAGTCCCCTCCGCTCCCCTATAGGGAGATCCTAAGGGGAAATCCTCAATGCCCACATCAGAAAATTGGTGTCAGAGGGAAGCCTCACCCAATGCTATGGGTAAGGCCAATACGAGAAAAACAAAAAAAAAAAAGAAGAAGAAAACAAGTGAGGCTCATAAATTTCATTACAAATAATAACCTGGGAATTGGTTACCGCGTGGGCTGCCTGTCCTGCCGTGCTGCGCAGACACAAGGCGGCACGCATTGACTGCCTTACCTCTGCCCGAGCGCCTTGCGCGAGCAGGGGTAAGGTGGTCATTACACGCAGCCCTGTGTCTGTGCACCACAGGCAAGACAGGGCACCGCATCGTAGAAGACCCGTGTGCTTTCATTGTAACATTAAAAAGCTTCTCTTTAATTTTCATCTTTGGCTGTTTTTTATCCACATTACTATGAGATGAAGATTTGGCCAGAGCAGTTGAAAGTTCTTGGACTTGAAGACATCTGAGGGGATTGCCATTGATAACTGAAAGATAACCCAATAATAAATACCTCGGGTCACAGTTATATCAGATTGATGACCCATATCTCACCATATTTGCCTAGTGCAGTTGGTGAGCTGTGGTGCGCTTCATGCCCATGCTCACTAGGAGTCTCGAGTTCGAGTCTCTTGGCTGGTACCTTTCCCCCTCCCTACTCTCCCACCCCCCCCCCCCAAAAAAAATGGTAAAAAAAAAAGGGGGGGATCTTGAAGGTCCTGACTCCATTGTTTAAATTGGACTGTGTTGGGATTATTGTATGGACCCTAACGTCTTCCTTAGGCTTTGCATCTTGACATAGAGAAGAGTGACCAATGTTTTAAATTTGGAACCAAACATAGAATCAGGCTTCATCTATTTCGTTTTGTTTCAGATCGGAATCGACCGTAATTGGCCGAAACCCTAGAAAATAGGAAGAAGATGCAAATATCATTAGAGATCTTCGATTTTTGGAGTTTTAATTGAAAAGTTTTGTAGATCTAGCTACAAGAGGTAATAGATAAGTTTGATTGATTTTCTATTATTCTACTAGAATTTAGAATCTAATACCTTCCAGGTATCCCTCCCCCAGCCCCTTTTTCCATCGCTCTGCTCACCTCTGTTCCCTCTCTCATATCAGTGCTCTTTTATTCCTTTGTTGGTATCAAATCTTTTCATTTTATGAGTCATTGATATACAATTCTTTTATAAATCATGATGTATGAGGTTAGATGATGACATGGAAAACCTATCAACTTAGTCTAAACCACTAACCAAACACCACGAAGTAGATAAAACCCTGCATAGGAGAATGTACACATGCTTTTCAAAACTATGGCTACCGTTTGCATATAATGAAGGATTTTCTAACTGATTATTATTAGACCTAAAGGAACACAATTTTATATAATTCTTGGTTGTTTAACATGAGAACCACATGTTTGTAAGATAATATTTTACTCTTACATTCTTTATACATAAATCCATAAAAAAAAATTGATCACAAAAAATTACAATTTTTTTTTCTCGCTAAAGGATCAATTGTATTAAAAGATTGGAAAAAATTTACGAGGAAACATTGGCCAAAAGCCAGAAACTCAAACACAAGAAGCAGGGTCAGCCTCTCTACCTTCGACATTGCCATCAACAGGAGGGACTAATTAACCAACATACAAAAACAAAATATCAGCACTCGTGAAACTGCGATCTGTCTTGCACGCCCACTTGGAGCTCAAGAAGACCTGCAGGGGGGAAAGTAATCATATTTGAAGAATTCCCCAATGATTTTCATCCGCTGCATGCTCTCAGTCAAAGGGGGCATTCCGCAGAGACCACATTTTGACACTTTGGAAGAATATCTTGGAAATAATGATCAAAGCTCAGTTTCATTCTGTGGATACCAAAGGGCAAATTATCATTTCACCCCTAGCCTATTTCCTATATCCAAACCATATAAAATAGAGCCCAAACCTAGGAAAATGTTATTTAACTGTTTCAGGCCCTCGTGCCAAATTTCACCCGAATCTAGCATCTTTTGCAAAAATGACCATTTTGCCCCTAATATTTTCCTTGATTTCCAAATCACCTTTGTTACACCCCACTTCCAAAGACAATGGAAGTGCGACGGGGATGCTTACCATCATCCTACAGCGCCCGCCAGGATCACAGATACAGTATCTTAACAGCATAGTAGCCAATGAAAGTCAATAAAAGTCAGCGAAAGACTTGATTTCATAATATAATAAGATCATTGTAATCAAGGGCATGTAAGTAATATAATTACATTTATCCAAGATATTAAAAAATTATAACAAATGATACCTTTTTTTTTTTTTTTGCTAACGATAAGCAAAGTATTGTATAACTTATAAAAAGATATAATGTTCATCGAATGACCAAGCTACTAAAGAAATTCCCTCTCCACCTTCGGCATGGCCATCAGCAGGGAGTGAATTTCAAAAGCAAAACAGGCACAATAAAAAACTCTTCATTGGGCGAACCTATATCTAGGTCTTAATTTGGCATCCCAACTTAAGTCTTGGCTAATACAAGATGGAGCCACATCCCAGATAAATGAAGTTTTCATAGCTACAACATGCTTTGCTAAAATATCCGCCGCTACATTTGCTTCTCTGAAACAATGACAAATCTCAAATGTAATCGATGCCAAATACTGACTATAAAACCACCATCTTTGTTGAAAGCACCACTGAATAGAGCTATTTAAGACACTGATGAACACATTTATGTGTGAAATCTTAGGGCATAAAACATACAATTTACCACATTGGACAGAGTTACTCGGTGCTTCCTTGTGCTTTTCAGGGTTTAGGTGAATTCTTGTGAAAATGGAGGAGATGATGCTAAGGAGAAGTTTTTAAGCTTTTTAGAGGTGTTAATAGTATGGATGCTTAGCCCATCGAGTCAGCTTCGTAGCAGTTCAAACGGCACTTGATTTCGAGTTGAAACGAAGAAGTTACGGCCGTTTCCGTAACGACGCGCGAAAATGGTCTATAGGGGTTTATTTGTAATTATTGACAGTCGGCCAGAAACAAAGTGAAGCGGAAGTTCGGATTCCAGGGGCCTTAACGAATTATCAGAAGTTACTTTTCTGTACCTGAAAGATTCCATTTGGAGGGCTCTGGACAGTCCAACTTCAACTTGAGATATCTTGGGCTCCCGAACTCCAAATTGGACGAAATTTGGGTCTATTTTGGGTGATTTTTCACAAGAAACACAATGATGAGGCCTATATAAGCACCCCATGCTCCACGTTTTTTGAAGGACAGATTTGACATTTCATTAATTATGAGTGGAATCCTAGTCATCACTCTCTGTCTCTCCTCCAACTTTTCAAAGGCACTCTTGGAACTTCACTTGGGATAGATTTATTTTGAAAAATATTTTCTCATCTATGGAAGGTTGAAAAATCAAAGATGCTTTGATTTTATTGCTTGGAGAAGATATCTACAAAGAAAAGGAAGCACAAGTTAGAATTAGAAATTTACTTTTCTAAAAATAGAAGGTTTATGTAAACAATATTCTCTTCTCTCTCTCTTTCTATTTTTTCTTTTTTTCTTGGGATTTAAGGCATTGTAAAAGAGGAAGGAGAAGAGAATATTCTCTTTCTTAGGGAATATTTCTCCTACACTTCCCTCTTCTCTCTTCTCCTCTCTTCCCCCTATAAATACCCTACCTTCTCCTTTGTAATGTTGCTCATTCACTTAGTGAAATTTCTTCTCTTCTTCTCCTTCTAATTTGTAATTTTTGGCTTTTCTAAGTTCTAGTTTGCTTTTTGATTTTTATTTAATGGTTGTATTAGGTTTAGTTTATGCTTTAATTTCAATTCATGTCTTCAATTGGGTTGTAATTTCTTAATTCTAGTTTAGGTTTTAAGCCTCATAGTCTAACTTCTTAAGTTGATGACAAGACTTGAAGATTTAGAAGAGGAGACCATGGTAAGTTTATTCAAGTATTCAGGCTCTTCAATTACATTTATGCAAGCACATTCAGGTTTTACTATCTAAACTCTTAAACTCATTCTCCCTCTCCTGCATCCCATTCTCTCTCTCTTCTTCTTCTTCTCCCTCTATTTCTTTTATTTTTTTTACTTTATGTGGTTGTGAAGTGTGGCAGCATTCTATGTTTATTCCTTCCAATTCATTCCAATTTGCGTTAGTTTGATAGGTTTGATGCTCATTTGTTAGGACGTCAATTTAATCCTTTAATTTTGTTAGATGCTTATGAGTTAGGATGCATTAATTTTTATTAGTTTAATTAGTTTAATTTAACACTCTAATCTGGTTCACTTTGCATTACTTTTAAGTTAGTTAAATAGAGTGGCGTGTATCTCCTCGTGTTCGACCCGTAGCTACGATTGACCAGTACTCTTGCGGTAATTTTTTAACTCAAACAGACACAACTAACCACTAAGGCGGAATCACTTTCAATCCACAGCCTATCTACCTTCATCAAGAGGCATGATGCAGCCCATTAAACAGAGCTTCAAATTCAGCCATAAAATTGTTGACAATACCTATATAATGCACAAAACACCATTGAACATCTCCTTTGTCATCCCTAACAATCTTGCCAGCCCTTGACCGACCTGGATTACCAAGGGAGCATCCATCAATATTTAGCTTGCACTAGCCCTATGGAGGAGGACACCAAACAACTTCAATGATTTTCTGAATCGGGGATCTAGAGATTTTAATTGTTAACTTTCTTGAAAGCAACAACTCCACCACAGAAGAGACATGCACCGAAACTATAGACGAAAACTCCTATAGCTCCTTGAGAACCAACTTTATAATTATAGATGTATTGCGATGCATGTTCTCATATCTTTGTCTATTTCTTTTCATCCAAATTTGATATGGCACCAAAATCACCAACACCGGCCAAATTTTTGGAAGAATTACCCCAAACTTTTTCCTTTTCTCTCTTCTATGGAAGGGAAACCATTCCATCTCTGATCAAAAAGAGAAAGAACTTCTGCCCATACTTGACAAGCAAAGTCACATTCTAGAAAGATATGGTTAATGGTTTCCTGACTCTTAAGACATAGCTCACATCGAGAGGCAATAGGTATGGAATGCTTAGCTATTTTCTCAGTAGTTGGAAAGCAACCTTGAACTAAACACCGACCGAAGATAGAGGATCGAGGGAGCAAACCTCTCTACCAAACCAACCGTGTCCAACCTTGATGCTGTGAGCAGACACACATGGTGTCCCATGTAGATACGACTAAGAAAGAGCCCAACTTAGTGAGGGCCCATATTCTAGCTGTTGGACAAGTGTGTGTCCATCAAACCCGGTTCGGTCCAGTTCAACCCGGTTCACCTTTGTATTGAACTTTTATACATTTTAGTTTTATATTGTCACATGCGTTATAAATTTTTGGAGCATTATGTGTCCGTAAGTTTTACTTAAAATGGTAGTCACGACTAGGGTTTGGGTTGGGCACCCTTATCATATGGTCGTTGCATTGGGTATGCCTAGACATGTGATGTCAGGGTACGAATGCGAGTGCTCACATGTTTGATGTGTGCATTGACGAAGAATCTACTTTATCGATTCCCTCATGTATTACTGCCAGATGTAAGAAGGGATAGACATGTGTCACCAACACCCTATACCTGAGGGAACCTTGTCACTGCAAAGTGTGATCGCATTTTTTGGTTCATCAATGATTGAGACTCAAGTGAGTCAAAGCCGGTATTCTGGGAATACGTGAACACTTTGTGAGTGAAGGAGTTATCCAACATGGTCACCACTGCCCGATTGGAGAACACCAAGATTGAGACTATCTGTGTATGGTCGGATCAGAATCTGGATCCAGTGCCATTTTGGAAATGGTTTTGCAAAAATCTATCTTACATAAAATAATAGATTATTTATAATTATTTTGAACAAAGTGTTTTGTCGAGTTTTGCGGGACCCGATTAGATGCACAGACGCTCTTATATGGACATGTACTATGGATTGGGGTTTGGCAGTACATGTGTACATGCCCTAGATTCCATAATGATGGTGTTGATTACTGGGGGGGTTGTATATGATAATTGTTATCATATAGGGAGTTATTTGGAATTTGCTAATTTAATTGGCTCTTTTATTTAATTAATGGATTTGGTGCTAATTATAATTATCCATTAATAATTAAATAAAGTAGCTAATTAATACTTTCCCTATTAGATTCTGCTTCTTCACCTTTGAAGCACTTTGAGTTTAAACAGAACTGCCAAACAAAGAGAGAGAGAGAGAGTCAGACTCTCACTGGGGTTTTATTAAATCCTTCTAGGATTTAATTAAATCCACCTATTATATATAGGGGACCAAAACGCAGAGGGGGAACTAGCTCTCCACATTTTCTGGCTTCCCCCTCTTTAGTGTTTTGGTCTCTCTCTCTCTACCTCTTGTGATCTCTCTCTTTCTTCTTCTAGTTTCTCTCATCTGTGTTTAAGAGTTAGGGTTTTAGAAACCTATATCTGTGCTGAAGAATTTGAGAGCATCTGGGATTGGCTTGAAGAACCTTGGTAGCACCATTATAGGTTCAGATCTGTTTACTTGGAGCGCTCACTAGAGGAAGAACCATTGTCTATTGGAGGAGCAACACTTGAGGCTCACCAGGTTAGCAGTTCATGATTAATTCCTTCAGTTTTAATTATTTAATATTTATGGGATGCGAAAGAAACTCAAATCGATTTATTTTCGCTACGCATTTGAGTATGGGATGGATCCCTCTTGCCATGTGATGGACTAGAGATGACTTTCTCCGTCCCTATTGTGATGGAAAAATTTATGGGACACAATAGGGAAGGAGAAATCCTAATAGGGATGCACCAGGGTTCCCATGGGCGACCATGAAAAACCCTAAAATTCAAAAGGGGCACCCATGAGACACCATGGGATAGCCCAAGGTGTACAAAACCCTAATTTTATAATATATTGGTTTCCCTAGGGAGCCATGGTTTGATCCTTGGACCGTAGTTACGCCTACAGTGTGGTATCAGAGCCACCTTTTCCACTCATGAATATTGAATAATTAATGGTTAATATAATTATCATGAGTGGGATGCAAGTTAGCACATGGGAGGTTAAAATTATGGTTGTTGTAACAACCTTCCAATGTGCACATGGGTGGTTACAAGGTTGTTAATGTAACAACCTACCCATGTGATGATGGATTTATTATTTATTTGTTAATTCCAATTATTGAAGCATGTATCTGATTAGGCTGTGATTACTAATTTTTTAATTTAAAATTTGTAATCATGTTTTTATGTGGGGGGGGGGGGGGGGCGCATGCTGCCAAGCCTCTGCGCACGCTCTCCCCCCTTACCTTGCCCTTGTGCGCATGCTCTAATGGGCTGCTACCTGCGGGCTGCGGGCCTGCAGGTTGCTGTCCGTGGGCTTTTAGCCTACAGGAAGCAAGCCTGCGGGCTGCAGCCCATGGGCCTTAGGCTTGCGGGCTGCGCAGGGAGTGCCTGCAGCCTGTGCATGTGGGCTGCATGCACCCCCCTTGAATTCCCCTCTAGTTTTAATTTAAAAAAAAAGGATTTTTTCAAAACAGAATTTTTTAATTTGTTTTGTTTTTGGAGGAAGAAGATGGGTGAAGGGGTCCTTCCCTCCACCCACTTGCAATTAAAATTGTGATTTTAATTTTATGGGCTTGGATACACGTTATCATATGTGATGTGGTGGTTCAATAATTGAAGGAATCCATGTTAATTTTTGGTTTACTTGCCTTAATGCCCATGCATAAAATTATATTATGATGTGATTATGAGAATGACATTCTAATAAATGGATGAATTGCTTATGTATGTGATACATGGGGTTATGGGTGGATGTGATGCTTCTCTCTCTTTCTCTCTCTCCCCCAATCTTTTTTATAAACAAATGTACTCCACCCCATGGGCAGCCCAAATGGTGGGTTGGTTTTTCCATGCGGGATTTCTTTATTATTATAGAAAGGAAAGTGTATAGAAATTTTCCTAGGTTTCCATTGTAATTTTAGAGGAGTTAGGACTCCCAGGCCATGTTGATGGTGATCCACATGTGGCGCTCAAAGCTTATGGAGATGCAAATCACCTACTTTGAAGACGTAATCGGGCAGAGGAGATGATCGAGGCGTGGCATCCATGGCATGATTGATGCACCTAAGTTATTAGTTTATTTTTATTTGGGAGGGTTTTTTAAATTGCTTCTAAATAAAAATGCCGCCATCCCATAACTACTTTTAATTAATATTGATTAATTATGAATGTTTAAATCTGTCCATGATATGTGAGAGTTGATTAATCCCTCTTTATTCATAATACATGTATGATATGAAGTAGTCTTAATCGGTAGACATGTCCATGGCCTCCTATTGAAGATAAATATAAAAAGTATGTGACATGACCTCGCATAAGCCGACAGGACATTGTCAGGACCTCTATCGCACATTTATCTATATTTACCTTTATCTAGATACGTTAGGGTATGGATAGTGAGAGGGCACTGCGACAGTGGGCCATCTTTCATGATTCCATGATTCTAACTAATGCAATAGATAAGTACATGACTTGGGTGTGTGTCAGCCGACAGGATCTGGACATGACACCCAAGTGGCCAAAAATATTGGAAGCCCATGAGGCGGATAGCTTAGTCCACACTACCATGGTGTGTGTAATGACTCCCGACAGGGTAAGTTATACATGCAAGGGTTGTAGGTATCCAATTCATCTTTTGGGTTATGAGGGAAACCCAAATCATGAAAGACCATTGACGTGTGTGTGCTCAATTTATTATCTTCAATGGTTGTTAATTAGCATGTGGTTTTTACTTGTACATGTGTAGATAATTATACGATGGCTGTCGTTAATTCCAACCTTTTGACGGTCATTAGTGAATATAAGCTTAATGGTACAAATTATGTCGATTGGTATCGGAGCATTAAGTTGCTCCTGACTGCTGAAGGACTGTACACAGTACTAGATGAACAAGTTCCTTCTCAACCCGACCCAAACAATTTTGAGGCAAATAAAGAGATACAGGACTTCCTTATGAGGGATTCCAAGGCATCACTTTATATCTTAGGATCGTTGGAAAAGTCAGTTCTGGACTCGGTCAAAGATATACGCACTGCTGGCTGTAAGATGGATAAGCTTGCTGAATTGTGCAACAGGCAGTTGACACACACCCATTCTGATGTGGTGAATCAAATCCATAATACCAAGATGTCCCAAGGGACTCCAGTGATGGATCATGTAATGAAAATGATCAATTTATTTGAAAAATTGGAATCCATGGGGACTGATTTCAGCCTGCGATACAAGACTGATGTGATCTTAGCGTTACTCACCCCTACCTATGCAACCTTTAAGATGTCCTACAAGATGTCTGACAAGGAGATGGAGCTCACTGAGCTTGCTAACGCACTGGTAGAGGCTGAAGCGTCCTTGAAAAAGGACAAGGTTGAGGTCAATGCAACTGTGGCAAAGCCTTCTTCAAGTGGAAAGAAGAAGAAAAAGGGAAGTAAGGGTAAGACCCTGAAAACCAAGGGTGGGAAGTCTGACAATAAAGGCAGAGGCAAGTGCTTCTATTGCAAGAAAGAGGGTCACTGAAAAAGAAACTGTCATGCTTACCTAGCTACTGTGAAAGACAAGAAGCCGGATGAAACAGAGGCTGCTAAAGAAGGTACATGTGATGTTTATGTTCTTTATGAGTCCAATTTATCTTTTGAACCGACCAATTCTTGGTTGGTGGATAGTGGATCCATTGTTCACATTTGCAATAATTTGCAGGGGTTCAAGGAGACAAGGAACCTAGAAAGAAATGAGGTGCGTCTTCGGATGGGCACTGGAGCTGAGACCATGATGATGGCTGTGGGAACTTTTATTTTGAATTTTAGTTCTGCTAGTTTAGTTTTAAAGGATTGCTATTATGTACCCTCTTTTAAGAGAAAGATAATTTCAGTTTCAAAACTTGTTTTGGACGGATATAGTTTTTCCTTTAATTCTAAGTTAATTATTCATTTTAATAATTCATTTGTGGCATCCGATTATATGCAAAGTGGTTTGTATTTTCTAGATTGCCTTGTTAGAACGAATGTTGTTTCAAATGTTGATTTGAAACGGAAAGCAGCTCCAGTGAACTCAACATACCTGTGGCATCTAAGATTAGGTCATATTAACTTGGACCGAATCAGTAGATTGGTGAGGGATGGTCCCTTAGAGAGTCTGAGGGTGGAAGCATTCCCCACCTGTGAGTCATGCCTTCAGGGCAAAATGACCAAAAAACCCTTTAGCAATAAAGATACTAGAGCCACAGATCTGTTGGAGTTGATATACACTGACGTGTGTGGACCCATAAACAAACAAGCTAGGTATGGGTATGAGTACTTTATCACATTCACCGATGATTACTTTAGATATGGTTACATAAACTTGATGCATAGAAAATCAGAAGCCTTTGATAAATTCAAAGAATTCCAAGCCGAGGTCGAAGGATAACTCGATAAACGCGTCAAGTCCCTACGATCAGATCGTGGAGGAGAGTATCTATCGGATGAATTTAATGATTATCTCATATCACAAGGGATAGTTAGTCAACTAACTAATCCAGGCACACCACAACAAAATGGTGTATCCGAACGACGCAATCGGACCCTATTGGATATGGTCAGGACGATGCTCACTTATAGTGAGCTGCCTCTTTCTTTCTGGGGGTATGCTTTAGAGACGACGATTTATATCTTGAATAGGGTTCCATCCAAGTCTGTAGCCAAGACACCCTTTAAGTTGTGGAAAGGGTGCAAGCCCAGTATTCAACACCTTAGGGTATGGGGTTGCATAGCACATGTGCGAAAGCAACAGACAGACAAGTTGGAATCCAAAACTTCAAGATGCTATTTCTTAGGCTACCCCAAAGGCATGATAGACTATTATTTCTATGACCCGGTTGACCAAAAGGTTATTGTAAGTAAACACGTCACATTTCTGGAGGAAGAAATGATGACCCAGAGGTCTAAATCAGTAGTCATTAAAGAGCTATCAGATGGCTCAGAAACGTCACTTTCAGAAGTGAGACCAATTGACATACCCGCTGAAATACCAACACCTGAAGAACCTCGACGCAGTGGGAGGATTATTAGACCACCCACCAGGCTCACTCTTCTAACTGAAGAGGAAACAATGGAAGAGTTCCACATGGTATCGGTTGAATCAGATGATGATCCGATGACATACTTTGAGGCTCTAAAGGATGTTGATGCCACTGGGTAGCTGGAGGTAATGCGCTCTGAAATTGATTTGATGCATTCCAATAAGGTCTGGACTCTAGTCGATCCACCACTTGGCGTCAAGCCGATTGGATGTAAATGGATCTTTAAGAGAAAGAAGGGCACAGATGGAAAGGTCGAAAGATTCAAAACGAGACTGGTGGCAAAAGGCTATACCCAGAAAGATGGTATAGACTATAAGGAAACCTTTTCACTAGTGGCGATGATGAAATCCATCAGGATTTTATTGGCTATCGCAACACACTTTGATTATGAGATATGGCAGATGGATGTGCAAACTATATTTCTGAATGGGTTCTTGCAAGAGAAAATCTACATAGAACAGCCAAAGGGGTTCTCTTCCTTGGAGGAAGAAAGAAAGGTGTGCAAATTACAGAGGTCCATTTATGGACTGAAGCAGGCTTCCAGGAGCTAGAACATCAGGTTTAATCAATCAATCAAATCGTTTGATTTTGACCAAAATATGGATGAACCATGTGTTTACAAGAAGATCAGTGGGAGGGCAGTATGTTTTCTTGTTTTATACGTAGATGACATATTGCTGATTGGTAACGATGTGGGTTTTCTTTCATCAGTAAAACAGTGGTTATCCACCACGTTTTCAATGAAAGACCTTGGTGAAGCTAGCTATATCCTTGGGATCAAACTCATAAGAGATCGCCAGAAAAGGATGCTAGGCTTGTCACAGGCTACCTATATACACAAAGTCCTGACCAGATTTAGCATGGAGAACTCCAAGAGGGGAAGTGTTCCCTTCAGGCATCGAGTCAATCTTTCCAGATCTCAATGTCCTCAGTCTCAGACAGACATTGAAGAGATGAAGAGAATTCCCTATGCCTCAGCAGTGGGGAGTCTTATGTACGCTATGTTGTGTACGAGGCCAGACATTTTCTATACAGTAGGTATGGTAAGTCGTTATCAATCTAACCTTGGACGCGAGCATTGGAGTGCTGTCAAGAATATCCTTAAGTACATGAGAAGGACTAAGGAATATGTCTTGGTTTTGGGATCTGATCAGTTGTCAGTATTGGGATACATAGATTCAGATTTCTAAATTGACAAGGATGATAGAAAATCCACGGCCGGGATGGTATATCTAATGGGTGGAGCTGCCATTGTGTGGCGGAGTGCGAAACAGAAGTCTACAGCCGATTTTACTACCGAAGCAGAATACCTTGCAGCTTGTGATGCAGCAAAAGAAGGTATTTGGCTAAGGAAATTCCTATCAGATTTGGAGGTAGTCCCTGACCTTGTCAATGGCCCTATTCCCCTGTTATGTGACAACAGAGGGGCCATTGCACAAGCTAAGGAGCCTAGGGCTCATCAGAGGAACAAGCACGTGCAGCAAAAGTATCACCTCATCAGAGAGATTATCCAGCAGGGCGATGTGAGTATCTCCAAAGTAGACACAACTGAAAATGTGTCTGATGCCACGACAAAGGGTTTGTCACCAGGAGTGTTTGAGAAACACATGGAGGGAATGGGTTTAAAATGTATGGGGAATTGGCTTTGATGTACAAGTGGGAGATTGTTGGACAAGTGTGTGTCCATCAAACCAGTTCGGTCCGGCTCAAATCGGTTCACCATTGTATTGAATTTTTATACATTTTAGTTTGATATTGTCACATGCGATATAAACTTCTTGAGCATTATGTGTCCGTAAGTTTTACTTAAAATGGTAGTCATGACTAGGGTTTGGGCTGGGCACCCTTATCATATGGTCATCGCATTGGGTATGCCTAGATATACGTTGTCAGGGTACGAATGCGAGAGCTCACATGTTTGATGTGTGCATTGGCAAAGAATCTACTTTGTCGATTCCCTCATGTATATACTGTCAGATGTAGGAAGGGATAGACATGTGTCACCGACACCCTGTACCTGAGGGAACCCTGTCATTGCAAAGTGTGATCGCATTCTTTGGTTCATCAATGACTGAGACTCAAGTAAGTCAAAGCCGGTGATCTGGGAATACGTGAACACTTTGTGAGTGAAGGAGTTATCCAACATGGTCACCACTGCCCGATTGGGGAACACCAAGATTGAGATTGTCTGTATATGGTCGAATCAGAATCTGGATCCAGTGCTGTTTTGGAAATGGTTTTGCAAAAATCTATCATACATAAAATAATAGATTATTTATAATTATTTTGGGGGAAAGGTTTCATACATGGTTGTGTAAACTGTGCATGTGAGAGGGTGAGAGTTTCAATGTATTAATTAATGTGTGGGGATTTATGACTTTTCCAACTCTTTGTGAGAGACCCTCTTTTTTTTGGGAGACCCTCTCACATACACGGTTTATACAACTGTGTATGAAAACTTTTCCCATTATTTTGAACAAAGTGTTTTGCCGAGTTTTGCGGGACCCGATCAAATGCACAGACGCTCTTATATGGACATGTACTATGGATTGGGGTTTGGTAGTACATGTGTACATGCCCTAGATTCCATAATGATGGTGTTGATTAGTGGGGGGGGGTTGTATATAATAATTGTTATCATATAGGGAGTTATTTAGAATTTGCTAATTTAATTGACACTTTATTTAATTAATGGATTTGGTGCTGATTGTAATTATCCATTAATAATTAAATAAAGTAGCTAAGTAATACTTTCCCTATTAGATTCTGCTTCTTCACCTTTGAAGCACTTTGAGTTTAAACAGAACTGCCAAACAAAGAGAGAGAGAGAGTCAGACTCTCACTGGGGTTTTATTAAATCCTTCTAGGATTTAATTAAATTCACCTATTATATATAGGGGACCAAAACGCAGAGGGGGAACCAGCTCTCCACATTTTCTGGCTTCCCCCTCTTGCATTGTTTTGGTCTCTCTCTCTCCCTCTTGTGATCTCTCTCCTTCTTCTTCTAGTTTCTCTCATCTGTGTTTGAGAGTTAGTGTTTTAGAAACCCAGATCTGTGCTGAAGAATTTGAGAGCATCTGGGATTGGCTTGAAGAACCTTGGTAGCACCATTGGAGGTTCAGACCTGTTTACTTGGAGCACTCACTGGAGGAAGAACCACTGTCTATTGGAGGAGCAACACTTGAAGCTCACCAGGTTAGCAGTTCTTGATTAATTCCTTCAGTTTTAATTATTTAATATTTATGGGATGCGAAAGAAACTCGAATCGATTTATTTCTGTTGCGCATTTGAGTATGGGATGGATCCCTCTTGCCATGTGATGGACGAGAGATGACTTTCTCCGTCCCTATTGTGATGGAAAAAATTTATGGGACACAATAGGGAAGGAGAAACCCTAATAGGGATGCACCAAGGTTCCCATGGGCGACCATGGAAAACCCTAAAATTCAAATGGGGCACCCATGAGACTCAATGGGACAACCCAGGGCTTGCAAAACCCTAATTTTGTAATATATTGGTTTCCCTAGGGAGCCATGGTTTGATCCCTGGACCGTAGTTATGCCTACACTAGCATCCTCGTACCTACTAGATGGTAGTCTAGTAACCATAATCTGGTTGCAAATATCCCGCAGCTCAGGTGACATTACCGATGGTAAAACCCACTCCCCACTCTGGATGAAATCAGCAACTCTGGCTTTAATATTCCTTGGTAGCGTTACCCCTAGAGGAAGAAGATCACAAATTCATTGCCCATTCAACCACTGGTCATACCGGAAATTTATCGAACCACCATCATTGATCACCCATCTTTCAGTAGAGTTCACAAACTCTCAGACTTTCCGAAGGCCTGGTAATATTGAAAAAGAAATCACACTTCTTTTCAAGGAGCCATTTGTCACAACAAATCTCCCATGCAAAAAAGAAGCAAACACTAATTTCTCAGATTTAATACACCTTGCAAACTTAGCTAACAACACCAAATTAAACTCTTTTAGCTGTCGAATGCCTAAACCACCTTCCCCTTTGGCTTGCATACCTTGCTCCAACGAACCATAATAGCTTTGGTAGAAGATGCATCTCTACTCAAAATAAGGTTCGAATCCACTTTTCCATAAGAGCAATCGACAATGCAAGCCATAAGTACACCAAAAAATTATGAATAGGGATGCTGCACATTATAGACCTCACCAACTCCACCCTTCCAACCATCGATAACAATCTTTCCTTCCACCCTACTAGCCTTGCCTTGAATTTATATACAAGAGGAGGAATAAGGTCTTTTTTTAACTCTGCCTTTGAAGGGCTCCAACAAACCCCAAGTATAAAGTGGGAAAAGCACATTCAGGAATTCTCAGCACATCTTTAATTCTTCGCTTTCTTTGCTCTGAAATTGAATCGAAGAAAATTTTACTTTTGTCTTGGTTTATTCTTTGACCCGAATAAGCCTGATAGGTATCCAAAAAAATCTTTATCTTCCTTACGCTTCTCACATTTGCATTCATGAAAATAAATAGATCATCTACATACAAAAGATGAGAAGGCGTGAAAGTATTTCTAGGTCCGGGAATCCCCTTTACCAACCCTTTCTATCTCAAATCACTCAGCCCACGGCAAAGAACTTCTTCAGCTAAAATAAAAAGCAATGGGGACAGAGGATCTCCCAGACGAAGGCCGCACTCCATCCCAAAAAAACCTATTGGACCTCCATTGATTAACACCAATAGCATTGTAGACACCATCATTTGATGAATCCAATCAATCCACATTTGGGAAAAACCAAACTTAGTAAGAACATCAAATAGAAAAGTCCACTCAAGCGTATCATAAGCCTTTTGAATATCCAACTTCAATACCAAACTACCCCCATAACATTTTGAGAATATCATGTTTGTCAACTCCGAAGCAACACCAATATTGGAAAAAATTATTTTTCCTTTCTGGAAAGCACCCTGCTTTTCAGACATCAGCTTAGGAAGAAGAGGAGAAAGGTGGGTTGCCATAATCTTAGGGATTATCTTAAAAAAGAAATTCCCTAAACAAATAGGACGAAATTGGCCAACTTTATTAGCATCATCCACCTTAGGAATCAGAGCTAAAGTCTTTAAATCTTCTCACTAGAATTAGAAGCTTAGATTAGAAAGCTTTAAAACTAAACAAAATTTAAGAGATTGCAACCAAATTGAAGACATAAATTAAAAGTAAAACATGAATTAAACCTATTACAACCATGAACTAAGCTCATAAAATCAAAACTAAGAACTAGAAAGCCAAAAATCACAAATTAGAAGGAGAAGAATAAGAATTTTCACTAGGGAATTTTCACTAGTTTACAAGAGAGAACCATGGGGTATTTATAGGGAAGGAGAGGAGATGGGAGAAGAGGTAGGAGAAATATTCCCTTCTCCTTCCTTTACATAGCTTGATCCCCAGGAAAAAAGAGAAAAATAGAAAGAGGAAGAGATAAAAATCTTAGCTATATAAACCTTCTATTTTTCAAAAGGTGACTTTTTAATTCTATTCTTGTGCTTCCTTTTCATTGTAGGTGTCTTCTCTAAGCAATGAGATCAAGGCATCTTTGACTTTTCAACCTTCCATGGATGAGAGAATATTTTTCAAAAGAAATCTATCCATAGTACAATTCCAAAAGGGCCCTTGAAAGTTGGAGGAGAGAGAGAATAAGGGTGATGACTATGATTCCACTCAAGAATAAATAAAATATCCATCCTGTCCTTTAAAAAACGTGGAGCATGGGGTGTTTATATAGGCCTCACTGTTGCATTCCTTGCGAAAAATCACCCAAAATAGACCCAAATTTCGTCCAATTTGGAGTTCTGGAGCCCAAGATATCTCAAGTTGAAGTTGGACTGCTCCAGAGCCTTCCAAATGGAATCTTTCGGCCAACAGAAAAGATAACTTCTGATAATTATGCTAAAGCCCCTCGAATCCGAACTTCTGCTTTACTTTATCCCCAGCCAATTTTTGATAACTACAAACAAACCCCTACATGCCATTTTCGCACGTCGTTACAGAAACAGTCGTAACTTCTTCGTTTCAACTCGAAATCAAGTGCCGTTTGAACCGTTGCGAAGCTGACTCGATGGGCTACGCATCCATACTATTAACACCTCAAAATTATGCTAAGGGGTCCACTGTAATCACATTCAAATTTAACTAATTGGCGTGATTATTTCAGTGCTCAATTCAAACTTGATTTTCTCGACTCCTGGACGCTTCCAACTATTTCCAAACACCACTAAACAGCTTAAAAATGGCTCCTTAGCATCATTTGCTCCATTTTCACAAGAATTCACTTAAAACCTAAAAACACAAACAAAAACCTCGAGTAGCTCCGTTCCAAGTATAAAAATGCATGCTTTATGACCCTAAGATTTCACACATAAATGTGCTTATCAGATTCCCCCACACTTGAACGTTACTTGTCCTCAAGTAAACAAAAAGAAAAACTAACATAGAATGAAAAAAAAATCCTAACTCACTTTCGTAGGAATCACGATAGTACTTAGCATGTGCAACAAGTCTTTGAACCCCTAGGTTACCCCTAGTGGACGACTTGTGTCTCGTGGGTGTATGCAGTGAATGTACACCCAAAATTCAACAAGTCAAAAATTACTGCAAATTTTAATCATGGCATAAGTAAGATAGTGCACACAAGCTCTAAAAGTGCTCAACTAAAGATCAAGGAGCCAAAGATTCCCCCACACTTGAATTTTATCACCCCACATCAATTCAAGCAACAAGCATGCATCAAGATTAAGGGATCTCCTCATATTTTCTGAACACTACTCACCTTCAAGTAAACCACTCATAGCATTGATGGAACCAAAGACTTAGGCTTTGAGTATTTTTGGCCATACTTTCTTTTCAGGCATTAAGACAAAAGCTTTTCTTTCACAACAGTAAACTCTATTTCTACTCCACTACTGTTCCTTGAATGACATAGTGGAGCATACACCAGACACCTAAATACTAGGTAGCTTCGCTTTTTGCATATATCCATAAGACATTGAGACATTGACGCAAGAATTTTTTTTTGAGTTTCCTTCCAAGGAATTTTGAACAAGTCACCCTGCTTCCTGAGGCAATAGTGCCATGTCTGGTCCCAAGGAATTCTACTTTTCTTTCTTGTTTTTTTTTTTTTTTTTTTTCATTCACTTTCATGCCTTGCGACAAACAAATTGGTCTCAACTATTAGCCAAAAGATCAAAGGGTCCATAAAACACATAGAGAAATCTAGCCATCAAATGAAATAGTGCTCATATTTTTCAATCAATCCCTCTCAACAAATACATACCAATTACCGTCCTTGAAAAGAGATTTTTTTATTATTTTGCATGCTAAGGCACCTAATTCCCTCTCTCTCTCAATTCACAATCAAAAAAACGTATGCACAAAATCAAACTACCGCCATAATCAAAATTCACCAATTAAGCCCAACACCCCCCCACACTTAATTCATGTAGTGTCCTCAATGCATGTAGAAAAGAAGGAATAAGGACAAGGGAGGGGATGAGGGGGCTTACCAGATATAATCAACAAAGAGGATCATGAAGAGCCATGAGCTCCACAACAGGTGCTAGGAGCATCAACAGAACTCTCAATCCATGGTCGATAAATGTAGAAAGAGTTTCAGAATCAAAAAATACTCAACCATAAATTTTAGTAAACCGAGAAATAATATGGAAGTTAAGCACAAATGATAAATACCTAACAGGAAAATCTATCCTCAAGGGACAGTGGAAAATGAAGGTAGTGAAAAATAGCCCTTGTAGACAAATCCTCCCATTCCTTCCCATGGTCAATGCAGAATGCATGTCATTTTCGCAAACACCAACCAAGAATGGATCTCAACAAGCATCAAAAGGATCAAGAATATCAGTAACCTCATCAAGATAATCATAAAAAATGGGAAGTTTACTCAAATCAATCCTAGCACTAAAACTATCCACCCTTTGCATAACTTGGCCGGGTTGCCAAATCAGGATCATGATAATATGCTTGGGGAGCATCATGACTAACATTGTCCTCCTTAATAAAATCATCAAACCTAGGAGGTTTGGACCAATAAACATACGGGTCAATCAAATCCTCAGTATGACAATCATCTGGGTTTTCCAAAGAGAGAGGGAGGGGGGGGGATCAAATTTCTTTGGTTTCTATGCTATCATGAAAATCTGATTCTAAATCAGTGGAAACACTAGGCTCACTAAGATCAGAAATTTCAGGCAAAAGTTGGACTTCCCCAGGTGGCTCATCAAACTTTGCTTCACTAACACCTTCAAGAAACTCAGTCTCAACAAATAAATCATCTTGAAAACCATTTTGTTGGGGGTGACTCTCATTAACTTCAAACTGGGGTGGTGGATTTTTAACATCATTAAACTGGGGATGGGGCGGTTCATTCTGAACTGGAATCTGGTAACATGGATTAGGTTTAGGTTGACTAGGTAATGTACCAATTTCCTCCTCCTGTAACATGGTGATCAGTTGAGAGAGTTGCTTCTCCATTCTATTACTACTTTCTACGAAAAAGGCAATGTTCCTCTTAAGCTCACTCCTTCTGGCCTCCTCACCTATGTTTTGAAACTCAGGGGGTTGTTGATACGGTGTAAGGAGAGGTGGCTCATTGAGATTCAATGGAGGGTTGGGCATTGGAGGACCAAACTGACCATGGTATTGGAAATTGGGTGGTCTAGCTTGCTTATTCCATTGATCCCACGAGAAATTGGGATGATCACTCCACCCCTGATTATAATTGCAAAAAGAATTGTATTGAAATAGAGGACTCACATTCTCATCACCATAGCTACCCCCATAAAAATGAGGGCATCCGTCCATAACACGGATAGCCTGGGGATGTGACCAATCAACATTTTCTGAAAGCCCATAGTTGGGTTGGGGAACGAAATTATACTGCGGTGGTGCAAAGTAGTTCTCTAACTCATTACTTTTGGCCGCCCTATCCTGTTTAAACCTTTCCTCCAAAGTCATGGCTACCTTAGCCTGTTTCCACCTTTCCCCCAAAGTCATAGGTGGAGGTGCACCTCCCATTATTCCAGACATGTATAAACTAACTACCTATCCAAAATTGAGGTCTCCCTAAATTTTTTTTTTTTTTTTGGATTTAAAGGAAAATAAAAGGACTATAAAAAATCACTAACAAAAGCACTCACTATGTCGCTTTCTTATTATCAAAGTTGGTCACCTCCAAAGATAAGTCACATGCCAATTCACCCAACCAAGTCAAGATGCAGCGTCATAGGTGGCTTAATCCTATGAAGGACACCAAAAGAGGTAGGGTTTGGGTATATGAAGGACTTTAGATTGGACGCACAATCATTGAAACAGAAGAGAAACAAGATGAGGTTTTCAAAATTTTTTTTTATTATTTTATTTATTTTTAAGAGAAGAAGGAAGAGAAACTAAAGCACTTCGAATTACTTAAAAATCAGAAAAATAAAGTGTTCAATAATCTCCCCGGCAACGGCGCCAAAAACTTGTTTGCCAGAAATAATAACCACAAGCGTATAGATCAATTGTATCTACGGGTCGAACTCAAGGAGATGTACGCCACTCTTTTTTACTCACTTAAAAGCAATGTAAAGTAAACCAAATTAAAGTATTAAATTAAACTAATTAAACTAACGAAAATTAACGCATCCTAACTCACAAGCATCTAGCGAATTGAATTGGTGTTCTAACACATAAGCATCTAACCTATCAAAACTAACGCGAATTTGAAGGAATAAATTGCAGCCACACATCACAACCACATAAAAACAACCAAAAGAAGAGATTAGAGAGGGAGAATGAGACTAAGAGATTAGAGATGTAAAACCCAAAGGGGTTTGAACCGGATTGAAATTGCTTGCTTCTCACACTTGAAATGGCGCTACCAAATCTGAAATTAAAACAAAAATAATTAAATTAAAATCCTACCATGATGCATAATGATAATAGTAACTAAAAAAATAAAACCCTGAAAGCATGATTGAATTAGAGAGATAGAGAATGAGAATGAAAATAAAAATAATGGAGAATGAAAATTCCTAATAGAATGGAGGGATTAATAGAGGTGAGAATACTAATAAAATAAAACTAATAGAAGAAGAAAGAGGTAGAGAATAAGAAGAAGAAATTAGAAACTAGAAGAATTAAGAGGTTAAGAAGAAGAAGAACATAAAAATAAAAATAAGAACTTGATACTCCTCTCTACCAAATTTGAAAGTACATGAATTAACTAGACCTTGTATGAATGTAATTTGATGAAACTTGAACACTTGATTAATCCTTGCATGGCTTCCTCTTCCAAGTCTCTAAATCTTCTCACTAGAATTAGAAGTTTAGATTAAAAAGCTTTAAAACTAAACAAAAAAGAGATTACAGCCAAATTGAAGACATAAATTGAAAGTAAAGCATGAATTAAACCTATTACAACCATGAACTAAGCTCATAAAATCAAAACTAAGAACTAGAAAGCCAAAAATGACAAATTAGAAAGAGAAGAAGAAGAATTTTCACTAAGGAATTGAACTAGTTTACAAGAGAGAATCATGGGGTATTTATAGGGAAGGAGAGGAGAAGGGAGAAGAGGTAAGAGAAATATTCCCTTCTCCTTCCTTTACATAGCTTGATCCCCAAGAAAAAAGAGAAAAATAGAAAGAGGAAGAGATAAAAATCTTAGCTACATAAACCTTCTATTTTTCAAAAAGTGACTTTCTAATTCTATTCTTGTGCTTCCTTTTCTTTGTAGGTGTCTTCTCCAAGCAATGAGATCAAGGCATCTTTGACTTTTCAACCTTCCATGGATGAGAGAATATTTTTCAAAAGAAATCTATCCATAGTACAATTCCAAAAGTACCCTTGAAAAGTTGGAGGAGAGAGAGAATAAGGGTGATGACTAGGATTCCACTCAAGAATAAATAAAATACCCATTCTGTCCTTCAAAAAACGTGGAGCATGGGGTGCCTATATAGGCATCACTGTTGCATTCCTTTCAAAAAATCTCCCAAAATAGACCCAAATTTCGTCCAATTTGGAGTTCGGGAGCCCAAGATATCTCAAGTTGAAGTTGGACTGCTCCAGAGCCTTCCAAATGGAATCTTTTGGCCAACAAAAAAGATAACTTTTGATAACTGCACTAAAGCCCCTCGAATCCGAACTTCCACTTTACTTTGTCCCTGGCCATTTTTTGATAATTACAAACAAACCCCTACGTGCCATTTTCGCGCGTCATTACGGAAACGGTCGTAGCTTCTTCGTTTCAACTCGGAATCAAGTGCCATTTGAACCGTTGCGAAGCTGGCTCGATGGTCTACGCATCCATACTATTAACACCTCAAAATTATGCTAAGGGGCCCACTGTAATCACATTCAAATTTGACTAATTGGCATGATTCTTTCAGTGCTCAATCGAAACTTGATTTTCTCGACTCCTAGACGCTTCCAACTACTGCCAAACACCACTAAACAGCTTAAAAATGGCTCCTTAGCATCATTTGCTTAATTTTCACAAGAATTCACCTAAAACCTGAAAACACAAACAAAAACCTCGAGTAGCTCCGTTCCAAGTATAAAAATGCATGCTTTATGGCCCTAAGATTTCACACATAAATGTGCTCATCACTCATGGTGTGGAGGCTTCGTCTTTGGTTGGACGCAACTTGGAGTTGGTGCTGCCAGCTGGGGAGTCTCATATTGTGGATACTATTGCTCCTACATCGATTTGTGATGGTATGGTGGTGGTGCATGCGGCAGAGGTTGCAAAAATTGATCAGGTGGCCATTGCAATTGAGAAGGAGGATTTACAGGGGCATACAAAGCAACGTCAAGGGAGGAAGACACGGGATGTTGACAAGGTTGGTCGCAAGCGTTCTGATCGCTTGGCTTCTAAATCAACAAGTTGCCAATGAAGATTTCCTTTTGGAACATTAGAGGCATCAAGAAGAATGCCGCTCAGTTGGCATTGTCGGCTCTGTTGTTGGAGCATGGTCCAGATTTGGTATGCATTGCAGAGGCAAAGGTGGAGGTAAGTAGCTTTCCTGCGCTGTATTTTAATAAACAAGGTTATGTGGCGGATCTTATTCATAATGCTCAACCTGCTAATAACTGAGTAGTTTGAAAATTGGGTGGATAAGCCCTCAGTTATTTCTTTGTCGGATCAATAGATTACTTTATTTTTGGTTTGGAATGGTGTCGTATCTTTCCTTTCTGTGTTTCATGCAAGCTGCTTTAGAGTGAATCGTAGGAATTTGTGGTTGGAGTTTGGTTCCCTTAATTATGTGGCTGATCCCTGGTTGGTGGGAGGGGATTTTAATGCTATGCTTCATTCTAATAAAAAGCATGGTCTGGGGGATTTTTCCTTGGAATCGACTTTGGAATTTGGTGCTATGATCGATTCTTGTTCTCTTATTGCAGCTTCTCCCAATGGGAGAAAATTTACTTGGTCCAATAACAGGAAGTGTGGTCGGGTGGATGCAGTTTTGGATTGTAGTTTTTGTAATTCTAAATGGTTGGAAAATTTTCAGTTGTGTCGTCAACGGGTGTTGCACAGGGTGGCTTCGGATCACTCTCCTTTGCTTATTGCTTTTGACTCTTTGGGGAGGCCTAAAAATTCTCCTTTTAGGTTCCATAAATTTTGGATGGATAGCCTTGGCTTTGTTGATGTTGTAAAGCAGTCTTGATCTCAACCGGTTAGGGGTGCCCCTCTATTTATTTTGAGCCAGAAATTACAGCGCCTTAAACCGGTGCTTAGGTCTTGGGCCCGTGCAGGGTTTCCTAATTTTGATGTGGCTTTGAAAGAAGCTAAGGTAGTACTTGATGATGTGAAAGAAGCCTTGGAAAACATTGGTGTGAATGATTTTTTGTTTGGCATGGAGGCGGATGCTAAGACAGGGTATCTTAATGCTTTGAAGAATAGTGAGAAAATCTGGCATGAAAAATTCAAAATTAAGTGGCTTAAAGATGGGGATCATAAGTCCAAAATTTTCCACCTCTCTACTATGCTGAGGAGAGCAAAATGCCATATTCGGTGTCTGAAAAAGAGTGGTGGGGTGTTGGTGACTGATCCGACGGGTTTGGCAGATTATGTCAGTCTTTTTTATGGAGATTTCCACAAGGCTGTTCCTCTGGAGGAGCACTTGGACTTGTTGGCTGGGATCCCGTCTATTATTAGGTATAGTGATTTGGTGGTGTTGGACTCAGTTCCTGAGTCAGTGGAGGTTAAGAAGGCTGTTTGGTATTTAGATCCTGATAGCTCGCCTGGTCCTAATGGTTTTAGTGGTGCTTTTTTTAGGTGATGTTGGGATATCATTGAAATGGATGTATGCAGAGCCATTAGGAATTTCTTTCAAGAGGGCATTATTTCTAAAGGAATAAATAATTGTTTTATTTCCTTGATTTTGAAGGTGGATGGAGCTGTGGCCTTAGATAAATTTCACCCAATTTGTATGGGTAATTTTATTTGTAAAATTATTTCTAAAATTCTGGCCAACAGGCTGGGGGTGTTGCTGCCTAGGCTTATTTCGGAGGAGCAAGAGGCATTTCAAAAGGGGAAGGTTATTTTCTCTAATATAAGCCTGGCTTTGGAGTTGGCAAATTTGATGCACAAGTTTGTGAGGGGTGGTGGTATTGGTTTGAAGCTCAATGTGCAAAAGGCTTAGGATTCCCTTTCTTGGGATTTTATGTTCAAAGTGTTGAGAAGCTTTGGGTTTAGTGAGCGTTGGATTATGTGGCTGCACCAACTGCTCTCTTCTACTTAAATCTCAGTGCTTGTTAATGGTGGTCTAGCAGGCTTTTTTGGAGTGGAAAGAGGGTTGTGCCAAGGCGATTCCCTCTCCCCTTTGCTCTTTATTTTAGCAGAAGAGGTGCTTTGTAGAGGTCTGAAAAGAATGGTGGATGAGAAGAAGCTTCTCCCTTTGAAGGGTCCTAGGGGCGCCCCTACCCCTGCATCACCTCTTTATCTTTTGCAATGGTTCTTTCAGGTATGTTCGGACTTTGAAAGAATTTTTGGAGAAATGCCAAAGCTTTTCTGGCCAAAAGTTTAATTTGGAGAAGAGCAAGCTGTTCTGTGGGTCCATTACTCCTTCGAGAAGGCGGCGTATTTCAGATTTATTGAATGTTCCCTTATGTATCCTTCCTACCAAATACTTGGGTGTTGACATATTTAAAGTGAGGGTAACCAAGGAGGTGATGCTTCCGCTCGTTGACAAGTTCAACCAGCAGCTTTCAAGATGGAAAGGGAAGTTTCTCTCTTTTGCTGGTAGGGTCGAGCTGGTGAGGTCGGTTATGTTGAGCATTCCGGTCCATAATTTTTCAGTGTATTGGTAGCCTTCTTCATTGGTGTTATATACAGAGAAATGGATCTGTAATTTCATATGGTCGGGTGACATAGAAACTAGGAAGGCAGTGGTGGTCAGGTGGGACTTGATGTGCAAGCCAAGATTTGAAGGAGGTTTGGGTATTAGAAAGCTTCATGACGTTAACACTGCTCTTCTTTGCAAATTAGCCTGGTCCATTAAGCATGGTGATTCCTTGGTGAGTAAGTTTCTAAGAGCCCATTTTGTTGATGGAGAGAGTTCCCTGAAAAACCAATATCTTGCCTCTTCTATTTGGCCTAGAATTAGAAAGGTTTGGAATTTGGTAAAAGGCCATGAAAGATGGATAATCCCCTTGTTGGATGCTATTGCCCAGATCCCCGCTTATGCTAAAGTCCTCAAAGACTTATGCACCCAAAAGCGGACCACGTACCAATGTGCCCAAAAAGGCATTCTTGGCTGCTAACATTAGTTCTCTCATCTCACAGCCAGTAGCAGCCAAGCATGAGGATCCTGGAAGCCCCATCATCTCTTGCACTATAGCCAATACCACTATTGATCATGCCTTATTAGACCTTGGTGCAAGTGTGAACCTCTTACCCTTTCATGTCTACCAACAACTGGGATTGGGAGAACTGAAACCAACCAAAATTATTCTTCAACTTGCAGATCGGTCGGTGAAAGTGCCTAAGGGAATAATTGAGGATGTCCTGTTGAATGTTGGAGAATTTATTTTTTTTATGGATTTTATTATTTTAGATACCCAACCTACTGCCAACTTCAAGGACCAAATCCCTATCATCTTGGGTAGGCCATTCCTAGCTACTAGTAATGCTTTAATCAATTATAGGAATGGTCTCATGAAATTATCTTTTGGCAATACTTCTGTTGACTTCAATGTGTATAGGTTGGGCAAGCAGCCTGATATGGATGAAGAGGTGCATATGCTTCAAGGATTTTCCAATGATATTGATACGTTCTTTGAGATTGATTTTGATTTGGGATTTCAAGAATGTATGCAGGAATTGGAGGGTGTTGATGATACCCCCTTATCTGAGGTCTGGAGCATCCAACCACCTTTAGATCCCCTTGGACCCCTATCCACCTCCATTCCCAAGCCCTCTATTATTGAGCCCCCCACATTGAAGTTGAAGGCATTACCCTCCACCCTCAAGTATGCCTTCCTAGGGCCAGATCATACTCTTCCTGTTATTATTGCTTCTGATTTGACTTCTATTCAGGAAGAAGAGTTGATTAAGCTTCTAAAGAACCATAAGGAAGCCATAGGTTGGACCATGTCTGACATCAAAGGTATTAGCCCCTCCATTGTTCAACATCATATTCATCTGATAGAGAGTTCCAAACCTTCTAGGGAACCCCAAAGAAGGGTTAATCCTGTGATGAAAGAGGCAATCAAAAAAGATATCCTAAAGTGCTTGGATCATGGCATTATTTATCCTATTTCTGATAGCCAATGGGTGAGTCCTATACAGGTTGTGCCTAAGAAAGGAGGAGTCACTGTAGTTGAGAATGCCAATAATGAGTTGATTCCAATCCGTATCCAAATGGGATGGAGAGTGTGCATTGACTACAGTGCCTTTAATTGATCGAATGTTAGAGAGACTAGCTGCCATGAATATTATTGTTTTCTTGATGGTTATGCGGTATAACCAAATCCCTATTGCTCTAGAGGACCAACACAAGACCACTTTCACATGCCCTTATGGAACTTTTGCTTAACATTTGCAATGCCCTACATTTCAAAGGTGCATGATGAGTATCTTTTTTGATATGGTAGAGCACTTCTTAGAGCTGTTTATGGATGATTTTTCTATTCACGGCTCTACCTTTTTTAATTGCTTGCATCATCTCTCTTTGGTTCTCAAAAGATACATAGAAAAGAACATGGTCATGAATTGGGAGAAGTGCCACTTCATGGTGAAGCAAGGCATAGTTCTTGGTCACATTGTGTCCAAAGAGGGGATTAAGGTTGATAGATCTAAGGTGGACCTCATTGCCAATTTACCACCACCCAAGAGTATGAAGGACATTAGATCTTTTCTTGGCCATGCAGGTTTTTACAGAAGATTCATCAAGGATTTTAGCCAGATAGCTAGACCTCTCACTTCCCTTTTAGCAAAGGATTGTCCATTTGATTTTTCTCCTGAGTGTCATAAGAGTTTTGAGCAATTGAAAAGAGCATTGACCTCAGCCCCCATTATGCAAGCTCCAAAATGGACAATGCCATTTGAGCTTATGTGTGATGCCTCTGATTTTGCTATAGGGACTGTTCTTGGGCAAAGAATCAGTAACTTGCCCCATGTGATTAATTATGCTAGTAGGACTCTTGATGATGCACAGCTTAATTATATAACCACTGAGAAAGAATTTTTAGCTATTGTGTTTGCTTTAGAGAAATTAGGCCCTACTTGGTTGGATCACATGTTATTGTTTATACTGACCATGCAGCTATCAAATATCTTGTGCAGAAGAAAGATGCCAAGGCTCGCCTCATTAGGTGGGTCCTCTTGTTGCAAGAATTTGATCTTGAAATTAGGGATAAGAAAGGGTGTGAAAATTTGGTTGCAGACCATCTATCCTGGCTACCTAATTCTTTGACTGTTGATTCTCCAGTCAACTAGAACTTTCTTGATGAGTGTCTGATGGCAGTGTCTAGTGAACCATGGTTTGCTGATATTGTCAATTATCTGGTTACGGGTGTGACACCTGCATATTGGTCCACCTAAGATAAGAATCGTTTCTTTTCACAGGATAAATATTTCTTTTGGGACGATCCTTATCTTTTTAAGACTTGTCTGGATCAGGTAATCCGGAGATGTGTTCCTGATCATGAGCAACAATCTGTCTTATCTTTTTACCATGATCAGGCTTGTGGAGGTCACTTTGGGCCCAATAAGACAGCGACCAAGGTTCTACAGTGTGGATTTTATTGGCCTACTGTTTAAAGACGCTTTTACTTATTGCAAGGCACGTCCTTCATGCCAATCCTTAGGGTGTCTCACTAAGAGGAATATGATGCTCCTCAACCCATTTCTAGTGGTTGAGGTGTTTGATGTATGGGGTACTGATTTCATGGGGCCTTTTCCTAACTCTTTTGGTAACCTGTACATATTACTTACTGTGGACTATGTGTCCAAATGGATTGAGGCAGTTGCTTGTAAGACCAATGACCACAAGGTGGTTGTGAAATTTCTTAAGGAGAACATCTTCTCCAGTTTTAGTACTCCCCGTGCTATCACTAGTGATCAAGGCAAGCATTTTTGTAATCGGCCCTTTAAGGCCCTCATAAGAAAGTACGGTGTCATCCATAAGTTGGCCACACCCTACCATCCCCAAACCAGTGGTCAGGTTGAGGTTTCAAATCGACAAATAAAGTAAATTCTTGAGAAAACCATCAACCCGAACAGCAAGGATTGGTCTAACCGATTGGTAGATGCGTTGTGGGCCCAACAGATAGCCTTCAAGACCGATCTTGGTCAATCGTCGTACCGTCTGGTGTATGGAAAGGCATGTCACTTACCTGTAGAGATTGAGCACAAGGCCTTTTGGGCTATCAAGAAGCTTAACTTTGACCTACCCACTGCAGGTGCCCATAGGAAACTCCAACTATCTGAGTTGGAAGAGATTAGGAATGAGGCATATGAGAATGCCTAAATTTATAAGGCAAAAACCAAGGCTTTCCATGGTAGGCACATTTTGCGAAAAACTTTTGAGGTAGGCCAGAAAGTTTTGTTGTATAATTCTCGTTTGCACATCTTTCCAGGTAAGTTGCACTCTAGATGGGATGGCCCCTATATAGTTCAAACTGTCTATCCTCATGGGACTGTTGAAGTCCTCAATCCAAGTACAGGAGCTACTTTCAAGGTAAATGGCCAACGTTTGAAGTCATACATAGAGATGCCTACTCCAGTTGAGGAAGAGGTCATGGATCTCCATGAGCCTCTTTACCTTGACCACTGATATCTTGGTATGTATCCCCTCCCTTGTCCTTATTCTTTCTTTTCTGCATACATTGAGGACACTGCATAACTTAAGTGTGGGGGGGTGTGTTGGACTTTATTTGTGAATTTTGTGAATTTTGATTGTGGCGATAGTTTGGTTATGTGCATAAGTCTCTTTGATTGCAAAGCGAGAGAAAGAGGGAATTAGGTTCCCTAGCATGCGAAATAATAAAAAATCCCTTTTCAAGGACGGTAGTTCGTTTGTATCCGGTGATGGGGATTGAGTTTGAAAATATGAGTGCTACTTCAATTGATGGTTAGATTCCTCTATGTGTTTTATGGACCCTTTTGATCTTTTGGCTAATAGTTGAGACCAATTTGTTTATGGCAAGGCAAGGCATGAAAGTGAAAGAGAAAAAAAAAAAAAAGAAATAGAAAGAAAAGTAGAATTCCTTGGGACTAGACAGGGCACTATGCCTCATGAAGCAGGTTGACTTGATCAAAATTCCTTGGAAGGAAACTCAAAAAAAAAAACTCCTGCATCAATGTCTCAAAGTCTTCATAGATACATGCAATAACCGAAGCTACCAAGTATTTGGGTGTCTAGTGTATGCTCCACCATGTCATTCAGGAAACAGTAGTGGAGTAGAAATAGAGTTTGTGGAAAAAGAAAAAAAAACTTTTGCCTTAATGCCTGGAAAAAAAAGAAAGTATGGTCAACAATACTCAATGCCTAAGTCTTTGGTTCCATCGATGCTATGGGGGGTTTACTTGAAGTTGAGTAGTGTTCAGAAGATAAGAGGAGATCCCTTAATCTTAATATATGCTAGTTGCTTGAATTGATGTGGGGTGATAAAATTCAATTATGGGGGAACCTTTGGCTCCTTAATCTTTAGTTGAGTAGTTCTTTGAGACTGTGTGCACTATCTTACTTATGCCATGAGAAAAAATTTACATCATTCTTTTTGATTTATTGAATTTTGGGTGTATATTCACTGCAAACACCCACGAGACACAACTCGTCCACTAGGGGTAACCTAGGGGTTTAAAGGCTTGTTGCACATGCTAAGTGCAACCGTGATTCCTACGAAAGAGAGTTAGGATTTTCTACATTCTAGGTTAGTTTTTCTTTTGCTTTACTTGAGGACAAGTAACGTTCAAGTGTGGGGGAATCTGATGAACACATTTATGTGTGAAATCTTAGGACATAAAACATACATTTTACCACATTGGACAGAGTTACTTTGGTGTTTTCTTATGTTTTTCAGGTTTTAGGCTATTTTGGGCTGTTCTGGACTATTGGGAGCTGCATGTCCCAAGTTACACGTAAAGTTATCATTTTTCTTTTCATGGCTGTAAAGAGGACTAAATTTGGAGCAAGTTGGATGTGACGGAACGCAAGTATGCATTCGTCTAGCCCACCGTACAGTTGATTATTCTGTTTAGCCCAAGAAAGGATAATGGGTCAGAAAGGAGCCGTAGTGCAAGCCCATAGTCAGTCTACCACTGCCCAAGGACATTTTTGACATTGTAGAAGATATTTCTAAGCAATGGTGGAGATCTACTGTAAGTACAAGGCCATTTCAGAAATTTTGCATTCTTGAAGAGAGAGAAGGACTGCTACCCACATGGAGGGACCCACATTGCCATTAGATTCCATTAATTTTGAAGGCCCACAAGGTGTCCACAATTTTTATGGGCTACATTTAATGCCCCACTATTTTTAGAGGACACATTGGGGATTTTGTTATTTGGCTGAGTGGAATCCTAGTCATCACTATCCTAGTCATCACTCTCTCTCACTCCTCCAACTTTTCAAGGGCACTTCTGAAATTCTACTTGGGATAGATTTATATTTTCTCATCTATGGAAGGTTGAAAAATCAAAGATGCTTTGATTTTATTGCTTGGAGAAGATATCTACAAAGAAAAGGAAGCACTTGTTAGAATTGGAAGTTTACTTTTCTAGAAATAGAAAGGTCTATGTAAACAATCTTCCCTTCTTCTTCTTTCTATTTTTTTTTCTTTTTTCTTAGGATTCAAGGCATTGTAAAAGAGAAAAAAGAAGAGAATATTCTCTTTTCTTAGGGAATATTTCTCCTACACTTCCATCTTCTCTCTTCTCCTCTCTTCCCCCTATAAATACCCCCTACCTCTCTTGTAAAAATTGTTCATTCACTTAGTGAAATTTCTTCTCTTCTTCTCCTTCTAATTTGTGATTTTTGGCTTTTCTAAGTTCTAGTTTGCTTTTATGATTTTTAGTTAATGGTTATAATAGGTTTTGTTTATGCTTTAATTTCAATTTAAGTTTTCAATTGGGTTGTAATTTCTTAATTCTAGTTTAGGTTTTTAGCCTTCTAGTCTAAGTTCTTAAGTTGATGACAAGACTTGAAGATTTAGAAAAAGAGGCCATGGTAAGTTTATGCAAGTATTCAAGCTTTTCAATTACATTCATGTAAGCACATCCAGGTTTTACTATCTAAACTCTCAATCTCATTCTCCATCTCCTCTATCTCTCTCTATCTTCTTCTTCTTCTCCCTCTATTTCTTTTATTTTAATTTTATATGGTTGTGGTTTGTGGATGCATTTTTATTCCCTTATTTCTTTTTATGTGGTTAGTATGTGTAGCTGCATTTTTATTCCTTTCAATTCGCTTTAGTTTGATAGGTTAGATGCTCATGTGTTAGGACGCTGATTTAATCCCTTAATTTTGTTAGATGCTTATGAGTTAGGATGCATTGATTTTCGTTAGTTTAATTAGTTTAATTTAACACTTTAATTTGGTTCACTTTGCATTACTTTTAAGTTAGTTAAATAGAGTGGCGTATATCTCCTCGTGTTCGACCCGTAGCTACGATTGACCCATACGGTTGCGGTTTTATTTTAACTCAAGCATAGGTCTAACTACCAGAGGTAATAGGTGAGTTTCATTGATTTGCTAATATTATAAAAGAATTTAGAATCTGATATTTTCCAGGTATACCTTCTCCAACGTCTTTTGCCAACGGTCTGCTTACCTCTCCCCCCTCTCTCATACCTATATATGCTCTTTTTCTCCTCTGTTAATTTCAAATGTTATCATTTTATGAGTCATTGATCAGATACAATACTCTTATAAATCAAGATCTATGAGGTTAGATGATGATATGAAATGTCTATCAATTTAATCTGATCACTAACCAAACGCCACGAAGTAGATAAAACCTTGGATACGAGAACTTACACATACTTTTCAAAACTATGGCTACCGTATGCTTATAGTGGAAGATTAGCTAACTGATCATTACCAGACCTGAAGGAACAAAATTTTATAAAATTCTTGGTTGTATAACATAAGAGCCTCATTTATATAAGATAATATTTTATTCTTCAGTTTTTTAGACACAAGCCCTTAAAAGAAATTCTTTCACCAAAATAAAAATACACATTTCATTGAGTGCTAGTGACTTATAATAGTTGTAAGTTACACATGATGATTGGTATCATCTCTCTCCATTCTCTCAACTTCATGCCCTTGGAACAGTGTAGCCTGCAAAGCAAAGGGGAAAATTTATTAGTGTGAGGACTTTTTTTTTTTCACCCGAAACTTGCAAGTGATGCCAAGAGGATATGATGCAATGAACTTGAGTGGCTGCAAAACAACCGACTCAAACTTAACCTGCACTTGAAATCGGGAATAGCATAAACTAGTTTTATGCTTGATTAGGACTCCATACTGATTAAGATCAGCTGGTTGATTAATCTGATGGGATGATGAGGATTCCAACTTTCAGGGCAGGTAAGAAAACGTTTGCTTTACCAAAAACCAAAAAAAAAAAAAAAAAAAAACGATTGCAAGTGTAATACTAAAGTTACATAGAGTTTCATTCACCTAGAGCGAAGGAGGAATCCCCTCACCACAGTTGGGAGCTTGTGATGATAAAAGTGTCAAATCACCAATGGTGAGGGGATTCTTCACTCGCAAGACAAAAAGTTCAAAAACTCTGGAAGGCTTGTTAATTATTTGTTTTAGGGCAATAAGGAGTGTGTTATTCTTACTTCCACATTTCAGCCCACGGCGAACAGTGACACCACATGACTTGGCAACGTTGATGAACTTCTGCATGCTAATATATTGCTCTGCTTCAGGAGGAACACTACTGCAGAAAGCTGGAATGTCCAGTGTGCTTACTACTTTGCAGCACCCCGGTGATGGTGTTGCTGGCCCTGTATTTTTGCCAATAAATTGCTCGCATTGCTTTACAAACTCTTCCTCTTCTTGAGCCCATATGCCATTGCTAGAAATCAAGATTAAAACCATCATTAAGGCTGCCAATGACACACAACTAGTCTTACCCCAAGCCATCCTCTTTCTCTCTCTCTCTCTCTCTAGAATGTATCCTTAATTTCCACCACTGCTTATCCCTGTACCCACGCTGATTTATATAGAGTCTATATTGTTGGATAGATAGAAATTTGTGTTGGTGGTTAGTTGTTAGAGACAAAATAGAGGCTTTGGAGCCATCTATGTGATTGAGAGCAAAAAATCACTGTAGAAGTAACCGACTTAAGCTGGCATCTTATATTTGGCATCGGGTTTGTTCCATTTGGTTTGGTAGTTGTAAATTATTGTGTAGTTTTGACCCTAAAAATCTGGTGGTATAATCTACTGTATTCAATAGGAAATCCATTAAAGACTGAACAAACCGATAAAATTTTGCTGCAACACCAGTAGCAGGAATGTTCATTCCTGCTACCCATACATCGTAGTACTTACTAGCTTAGTCACATGTACAATTCAATATTTAATGGTACAGCCATTTTAATATAACAGAATCGGTTCTATGATCCTTACTGTCAATTGATTTATTTTAAACAATCAACCTATTGGGTTTCTAGGTCCTCTGCTGAGGCCGAGTACCGGTCCATGGCTGCTGCCACTTGTGAACTAGTATGGTTGTGCAGTTTATTGACTGATTTTTATGTCTTGTTGACCACTCCGATGCGCTTATTTTGTGACAACCAAGCTGCACATCATATTGCCGCCAACCCCACTTTTCATGAACGCACTAATTAAACATATCAAGATTGATTGTCATGCTGTCCGGGAACATATTCAATCTGGTTGCTTCACTACATCTCATGTCTCCACCGGTTTGCAATTAGCAGACATCTTCACCAAGGCTCTCGGTCGGGATCAGTTTCTCTTCCTTCTTTCCCAGTTGGGCATTCACAATCTTCATGCTCCAACTTGAAGGTGACTATCAACGGATCGGATCTATTGGAGGAGATCACGTCACGCCCTCCAAGCAAAGAGTTTCCCTTGAATTCAATCTCTTGTAATATTGGGTTTCCTTCTTGTATAAGGATATCAGCCTTATCTCATGCAATAACAGTTTCATATTGAAACACGTTATCACATGTGATAAGGATTGTAGTCCAATTTTCTATTTATTCTCTATTTATTCATCTCTTGTAATCAAGTCATTCACGTCAATATACAATTCCATTATAGATTTCACATAATGTCTATGAGTAATAAAACAAAAATGAAACCGTTTATAAAAAATGAACCGAGCCATTTTCACTGTTACTATGAAATCGTTTAATAAATTGAACGATTTTGATTTTAAAAAGGAGACCGTTTAATAAACGGTGTGGTTTTGGTTCTAGACATTCGAACCATTTAAACAAATTAAGTTTTGGTTTATTTATTAAAAAAATAACACTCTCCCAATTCTTCGAAATCCTCTTGGCCTCTACCCATATTGATGAAATTGTTAATTAACGGTTCGATTTATGTTTCTACCTATGATACAATTAAATTACCCTTGGGACTTGGACGAATCTTCGCTTAATATATTGCACTTTGGATGGCTGGAAACTACTACCAATAGCGGCCGAAAACTACCTGGAATGATGAACACTCCAAATGGCAAAGGTAAAAAATAAAGGTATTTTTGAAATTTTAAAAAAATTCTTGGAGGATTTTGAAAATCCACGAATTGAAGGTCACAGAGCAAAATGAGACTTTCTTCATAATTTTTTTTAGGGGAAGGAGCCTTTTCTAAAGTTGTGAAACGCAGGTTATTTTATAACAAAAAAAAGAGAACAAAATCTGGTTTTTAGAGGCTGAATCAGGTCGATTGGATCTGGGCATGAATCTGAGAACCTAATCACATTATGGGTAACGCAGATCTGGCCAGGATTCACGAGTTCAAGACATGGTGGACGTCACTCCACCATCTTGGGACGTGCCAAACAATGCTATGCCGAAACGTGGAAGGTGTGGCCATCGGGAATACCGGCCTATGCCAAGTCTGGTACGGGCTTAGCCCAAGATTCCCAAGACCAGACTAGGATGGCTTGCGCCATGCGTGCAGGCCTGGCCACTCCGTGTGGTCCCAGGCATGGCATCACTTTAGTTGTCCGATTTATTTATTTTTTTTATTATTTTTAATTTCTTTGTAACCGTTAAGCCAATTTTAACGCTCCACATATTCCCTACGTGCACTTCCCAAGATCTACCCATGTATACGGCTACTTTGGACAAATTGCACAGAAATTTTGGAATGGAAATCTAGAAATCTTCAAATACAACGTTTCTCTCCAATCGAGGTCTGAATGGTATTAGATTTCAATAAAACAGTAACTTCCCCATTCGAAAACATATCACACGACATCAGATTTGAATGGAATTTTATAAACATGCTTAAGATAGCCATATGAGACTAAATACAAAGTAGTTGCTCAATTCGAAGTGGTTTGGAAATCGAGGAAAATATTTGGGGCAAAGTGGTCAATTTTGCAAAAGATGCTCGATTCGGGAGAAATTTTTCATGAGGTCCTGAAAGAGTTAAATAACATTGTCCTAGGGGTTTAGGCTCTATTTGGTATGGTTTGGGTATAGGAAATAGACTAGGGGTGAAACGAAAATTTTGCCATTTGGTCGCTAAGGAAGGAAACTGAGCTTTGATTATTATTTCCAAGACATCCTTCCAAAGTGTCAAAATGTGGTCTCTAAAGAATGCCTCCATTGACTGAGAGCACACAATATACAAAAGTCAAGGGAATGACTTCTCATTTTGTCACTGAGGCGCAAAACTCTGTCAAAGATTCTGTTTGAATGGTTTGGCATACAAATACAAAGGAATATTGTGCTGCATCATGCTCGGATCGATGCCAGGTATGTCAACGTAAGACTAAGTAATCGCTTCTTGGACTCCTACAAAAATTGCATTGATTTGGCCTCTTTAACTTCATTGAGAGATGTGCTGATTTTAACCTCCAAGGATCATCTTTCTTCCCCAAATTGACCAACATGAATTCCTCGGGTAATGGTTGGGCTTTGTTTTCCTCATAAGCCTTTATTGCTTCTAAAAGTTCGACGGATGGATCATCGCAAGATTCATCATCATTGGAATTAAAGGAAGAATAGGAATCATAGGAATAAGAAAACTAATCATACTCAAAAGGAGTTTTTTTGTTTCGTTCCGGAAGTGGTGGCTACATCAGACGCAACTGACCCAACTGAGATCGACTTAAAAATTTCACTAGGAAAAACAAAAATAAAAACACCATTATACATGGTGGGAATATTGGAATTGACTGAACATGAACTGGACAACTTTCTCGATCTCAAGTTCCCTAAACTTGAATTTCATTAGGGATGCGTCGCATCCCAGACTCATTAGACCATTCTCGAGAAAATCAAAATTTTCCATTCGGGTATTTGGAACAATTCCTTTACCACAATCACAACGAGTCCTCCTTCTCAGATCTTGCCATTACAATTGGTTCGAGCACAACCATCATCCTCATAGCTCTCCTCCTTCAAGCGTATGAGCTCTTGCCACGATAGGGTGAGGGTTGAGTGTGGGCTTGAGTGTAAAGAGCTGTCAAGAGGTTTTATTTATGCAAGCCAGTGAAGGATGGTTGATTGGATTGTTTATTCTAAAAAATTAAAAAAGCTAGTCCTATATAGATACAAAGAGTGGGTAGGTCATGGGTGGGTTCCGTTATAGTTATAACACTGCTTAGACCCTTATCATTTGGTGACTGTGACACTGTGACCCATCTCACTTGGGTCCTTACTTATCTTTACCGAAGCCCCTTATCTATTGGTTAAATGTGATTGGCGATCATGGTAGCACCTATACTGATGTGGAGAAAGTGGATTTGGGTTGCCCAATAGAGGAGGAGGGATCAACTTTTTCTCTTCCATAGCTAAATATTCCTGTGAAAATCACTGAAAACAAAAGCCAAGAAGAAGTAAAGAATATGATAATCATGACAAGCTTTATCTAGTGATACAAGTTGAATTATCTATATCCTTGTTTAGCTATTATTTTTTGGTTGTACAAAAGATCTTTGCATTAAATTTTTTTATTTGTCCACTTAATTTTTTGTTTACTTATATTGTTATTTGATGGTTTTGTGTAGGATGGAGACAGTGTTCAGGTCTTAGAATTTCAGTTTTTGGCTCGGTTTTCTCACTGAGAGTAACTTCGGTGGCTTCAGATATCCAAGAACTGATACTGTTTTCTTTGCTAATTGGGTTATGAATTTTGTATAGAAGGGGGTCTCTTCATGTCTTTTTGCAGTATCGGAACCTTAGTACTAAGGATTTTGTGTAGGAGGGAGTCTCTTGTCTTTTTGTAGTATTGGTACCTTAGAACTATGGATTTTGTGGAGGAGGGGATCTCTTGTCTTTTTGTAGTATCGGAACCTTAGTACTTTAGACACTATTTTATTTCATGTTTAATGGATATTGGACATATTTTAATTTAACTTGGCATTAGTAAAACCATTATTTTATGGGATTAATATGTTACATATGAAACAAGTGATCGGAAAAATTACTATGGATGAATGTATTATATATGAAATAGGTGGCAGGATGAATCTATTATATTTGAAACAGGTTAATGGATTATATACAGAAGCAGTTCTAAAAAAAACACACCACATATAGCGGCGTTTTAAAAAACGTCACCAAAAACAAAATTAATACCTATAGCCCGCAGCATTTCTGAAACGCCTTTGTATGACCAATTTACCGGCGTTTATTTCCAAATGGCGCAAAATAAAAAAGTCAATGCATATAGCGGCACTTTTATAAACGTTGATTTTGTATACTTTTACCGGCATTTATTAAAAACGCCACAACAAATAGAAATTCAATACCTACCGCGGCACTTTATAAACGTAGTTGTAGTACATTTTTCCAAGCATTTATTAGAAAACGTCGCGATAAAGATACATACACAAACATACTAAAAAAAGTCGTTGCACATAAATGGCGGTACCTTTCCCGGTGTATCTATGGCAAAAACTATAAACGCCACTATATCCTACAGTGGCGTTTAAAATCGCCATCGTAGGCCCAATTTCTTTTAGTGTTATTTCTTACTTGAAAAAATTCTTCAAGTAGGCATAAATGTGGATTCTAAATTCAGTGGGAAGATAAAAATTTCCAAGCAAGCCTGATTTTATTTCTCCAATTGTTTCTTTAGTTAGAGATAGACATTGGGACTGGTTTGATGAGTGAAGTGGGATCCATCTGCATTTCTGCAGAATACTCTTACAACATTTTGAAAGAGTAATGCTTAGGAAGAGGATTTGGTCATCAGATTTTGCTTTTTTGGTCGGATTTCAAACTTTGGCATCTAACGTCTTGATTTGCATGTCGAAGATTGTAGCAATTCTTTGTAGCATGCCCTTTCTAGTTATGATAATGACAATATTGGTCGGGGTCAAGCCACTTTGGAAGATGACTAGAGATTGGTCAGTGTACCATTTTCTCGAGTAGGCCAGCCTTGTAGAGCTTTATAAACACGGCACCCAATGTCTTAACCAAATCAGTGGACTTTCTTTTTGGTAGGTAGGAGGACATAAGAGGAGGAGGGATGACTTCTTGTTCCAACTGATATGGGGCTGTTACCAGACTAGAGGATGAGGGGAGAACAGCCTCCATCATATTTACTTCCTTATTCTTTACACGAAAAGGCTTCTGACTGCCACTAGCTTCATAAGACCTTGTCTGATACCCAACATCTTCGGGAGATTGTCAACATGGATTGCATCTTTAACCTACTTTCATGCGACAATCAAACTGTCAAAATTGGTAATGTCCTGTGTGAATATGTATATGTGGTACGAGCTTTGTAACCCTTTCTTCATGCCCAGTTTTTCCCATTCACAAGGATAGTCCCACATCTGTGCTACTTTGTCATGGAACCACCCTCATGAAATAACTGGTGTACCCCTTGTCTAGCAGTTACTTTGTTGTAGATAAATGACCAGAAAGAAATCGAAGGGGGAGCTTAGGGGAGGATGGCGTGTGGGAGGCTAGCAGGTGTGTTTCAAGCTACGAACGAGTCTTTTGAGGATGCTGAGGAAGAAGATGACCATCTCCAACCTGGGGATGGTGGAGGGTCTGTGAGGGAGGGGGCAGTCTCTGGAAGGGCCCCTATTGGCCCTTTACCCACAATGAGGGGAAGGTCTTTTGCAGACACCATGGGTAAGAACGCCATGCCGGATGTGGCTGTGCTACCTTCTCCAGTTCATGAAGGAGGCTAAACCCGAGTAAAGATCCCTTAGGCGACTTATAAGTCCCAAGTTCAGAAGTTTAAGTTTGTTCTTATTGGGAGGCTTAATATGCAATAGGTGACGTTGGCTTTTGTAAGATCTTCCATTAGAGAGTCATGGAAGCTTCAGGGAACTGTGGATTTGATACCCATTGGTAGGGGGTTTATTATTTTCCAATTTTCTTCTGAGGCTGATATGAGTATGATCTAGAGACGAAGTCCAGTGAGAGTTGGAAACCAATTTATTCGGTTTTAGAGATGGAGACCTGATTTCAACGTGAATGGCACTCATCTTTCTTGAAAACTTGTCTGGGTCCGGATCCGAGATCTCCCCTTTGAATATTGGCACCTTGATATTTTATTATCTTAGGCAAAAGCTTTGGGCACTCCGGTGGCCCTTAATAAAAGGATTAGGGAAGGATCGGCTGGGCATTTTGTGCGTGTTCTGGTCGACATGGAGCTATCTTCTAATAGGCCGGAGAAAATCATGGTGGAGAGGCAGCACCTTGGATCGCAAGAAAAGTTCTGGTTCAGGCAACCGGTTGTGTATGGGGATAACATGCTGCACTGTGGATTCTGTAGAAGAGTGGGTCACACTTTGAGTAACTATAAGGAGCGGCTTGAGGTAGAGGCTAAGAAGGCTCTTATAGCTCAGAATGATGGAGTGGAGATCGGGTCTGTGGCGGGTGGTGAGGCAGCTTCGTCTGTAGGGGAGCAGGAGGAGGTTAGAACTTTGGTTTTTCCTTCTAGGTCACCGGCGGCTCTAGTTCCAGGGGAGGTGGACGGTGGTGTTAGGGGTGATCCTAATATGGTAAGTGATAATTTGGGTGAGAACGTTGATTCTCCCAATCTTCTCGCTTCTGTCTCTTTGGAAAGAGAGTTGATCCCCTCCTTGGGGAGAGCGTCTTATTTGGAAGGTGGAGGATTGTTAGCTCAATCTAATATTCCTCATGATCCCTCCCTTATTAGATCTTCTATTTCAAATCGTGAGAATCTGGATGGATTGTCTCAGGATTCGAGTCGTGGATCGGGTCGTGGTGGCTCTTTGGTTTTGGGTCATGGTCATGGGTTGAGGGGTGATGCATCCAGGGGTGTGCAAGAGGGTTCCCAGCGTGGTGGCAGACATGCTGGTCGTGCCATTTCTCTTGGAGTTCAGGAATTTAGTGCTTCAGATCTTGTGGGTGGTGAGTTGGAGGCTGTTTTACGGGCTGGAACCTCTAGTATTATTAACTCCATTGCTCATACATCTCTTGAGGATGGCAGGGTGGTGGTGCATGCGGCTGAGGTGGAAGATATTGATAATGCAGCCTTGGAGGCTGAGCATGGGGATTTTCAAGCTCCGCCTAAACAAAGAAAGGGATAGAAGTAGCAGGCTGTGGAGATTGCCCCTTGCAAGCGGTCTGACCACTTGGCTTTTAAATCTTCTAGTTGCCAATGAAAGTCCTATATTGGAACATAAGAGGAATTAAGAAGAACGCTTCTCATTTGGCTTTGGTGGCGTTTTTGGCAGAGCATGCTCCAGATTTGGTTTGTATTCCGAAACCAATGGTGGAGGTGAGTTGTTTTCCGGTTCTTTTATTTAATAAATTGGGTTATATGTCGGAGCTTATTCATAATGTTCGTTCTGGTTCGGTCCCTAATATTTGGGTGATCTAGAAGTTGGGCATCCTTAAGCCATCGGTAGTCGCCTGTTCGGACCAGCAAATTACGGTTTCGGTGTTGCGGAATGGAGTTCTCTCTTTTATTTCAGCTATCCATGCAGGTTGCTTTAGGGCTGCTCGTAGGGAGTTGTGGCTGGAATTGGGGGTTTTGTCTATGATGGCTTCCCTGTGGTTTCTGGAGGGTGATTTCAACGCTAGGCTTCTTTCTAATGAAAAGCGTGGTCCGGGGGATTTCTCTTTGGGCTCGGCTTTGGGATTTGGGGCCATAATTGACTCTTGCTCTCTTATAGCGACTTCTTCCTTTGGGAAAAAAATCACTTGGTCAAACAATAGAAAGCGTGGGCGTGTTGATGCGGTTTTGGATCGGGCCTTCTGTAATGATAGATGGTTGGAGGTTTTTCAGTCTTGCTGTCAACAGGTTTTGCAAAGGGTGGCGTCTGACCATTCGCCTTTGGTGATTGCTTTCGAGTCATGGGGTAAGCCTAAAAATGCTCCCTTTAGGTTTCACAAGTTTTGGTTAGAGAGCCCTGGCTTTGATGAGGTGGTTAAGACGTCGTGGTCCTTACCGGTACGTGCTTCTTCGCTCTTTATCTTGAGCCAGAAATTGAAGCATCTAAAGCACGTGCCACGGTCTTGGACTCGTGGGGAGTTCCCAAATTTTGATGTGGTTTTGAAGGAGGCCAAGACGGTTCTTGATGATGTCCAAGAAGCCATGGAAACTATAGGGGTCAATAATGCTTTATTTGGTATGAAGGCTGACGCCAAGACGGGTTACCTCAATGCCCTGAAGAATCATGAGAAGTTACGGCGCAAAAAATCCAGAATTAAGTGGCTTAAAAAGGAAGATCTTAATTCCAAGTTTTTTCACCTTTCAGCTACGTTAAGGGGGGCAAAATGTCAAATCCAATGCTTGTTAAAAAGTGATGGGGGGAAGGTCACTGATCCGGCTGGTATTGATGATTACATTTGTGATTTTTATGAAAATTTCCATAAGGCTGTCCTATTGGAGGAACACTTAGACTTGTTAGATGTGATCCCCTCTGTCCTTGCAGATGCCGACAGGTGTGCCTTAGACTCCATTCCAGAATTGGCAGAGGTGAAGAAGGCTGTTTGGGATTTAGATCCAGATAGCTCTCCAAGGTCTGATGGCTTCAGTAGTATTTTATTCAGGCAGTGTTGGGGGATTATTGAAGGGGATATGTGCAGGGATGTTAGGAATTTTTTCCAGGAGGGTGTTATCCCCAAAGGTGTCAATAACTGTTTTATTTCCTTGTTCTGAAGGTGGATGGGGCGGTGGTCTTAGATAAATTTCCTCCTATCTGTATGGGAAATTTTATTTGTAAAATTTTATCTAAGATCCTGGTCAACCACTTGGGGTTGGTGCTTCCTAATCTCATCTCGGAAGAGCAAGGTGCTTTCCAGAAGGGGAAGGTTATTTTCTCTAAGATTAGCCTTGCTTCGGAGCTGGCTAATCTAATGCATAAGTCTGTTAGGGGCGGTAGAATTGGTTTGAAGCTAGACGTGCAAAAGGCGTACGACTCCCTTTCTTGGGATTTTTTGTTTAAAGTTCTCAACAGATTCTGCTTTAGTGAGCGGTGGGTGTTGTGTTGCATCACTTACTCTCTACTGCGCACATCTCGATGTTGGTTAATGGTGGTCCTATTGGTTTCTTCAGTGTGGAAAGAGGGCTTCGCCAAGGGTATCCCCTCTTGCCTTTGTTGTTTATTTTAGCTGAGGTCTTGTGCAGAGGCTTAAAGAAGATGGTGGTTGAGCAACTGATACTCCCTTTGAGGGGTCCTAGGGGTATCCCCACTTCGGGCCATCTCCTCTTTGTTGATGATGTTTTTATTTTTTGTATTCGTGCTCTTAGGTATGTTCGGGCTTTGAAAGTGTTCTTGGAAAAATATCAGAGCTTTTCTGGCCAAAGAATCAATTTGGATAAAAGTAAGTTGTTTTGTGGTGCAATCATTCCTTCTCGAAGGCGCCGGATCTTGGAGATGTTGAATATTCCCTTATGCTGCCTTCCCACCAGGTACTTGGGTGTGGATATCTTCAAGGGGTGGGTTACAAAGGAGATGTTGCTTCCGTTGATGGATAAGTTTAAGAAAAGGCTTTCTGGGTGGAAGGGTAAGCTTCTCTCTTTTGCGGGTTGGGTTAAATTGGTTAGATCAGTGATGATGAGTATCCCTATTCACAACTTTTCTATCTATTGGTGGCCTGCATCCCTGATCTCGTGTATGGAAAGGTGGATACGGAACTTTATTTGTTTGGGCGACATTGAAGTTAGGAGGCAGTGGTGGTTAAGTGGGAATTGGTGTGCATGCCAAAATGTGAAGGAGGCTTGGGTATTCTTAAACTCCGTGATATTAATATCACTCTCCTATGCATGCTGGCTTGGAGTATTAAGCATGCCGATTCCCTTATAAGTAATTTCTTTAGAGCTCGTTGTGTTGGTAAGCATGGTGCTTTAAAAAACCAGTTCATCTTCTCCATTTAGCCAGGAATTCGGAAAGTTTGGGGTGTGGTAAAGGACCATGAAAGGTGGATCATTGGGAATGGTTCCTCAATCAATTTTTAAAATGATCGTTGGCTTGGGAGTGACTCTCTTGTTTCGGCGTCGGGTATAGATCTTGAGAGGTTTGTGAATAAGTCGGCAAAAGTCTCTGATTTTATTGCCAACTTGGCCTACTCTCTTCCTAGTGTGTCTTCATGGATGCTCAAGGAAATTTTTGCTGCTATCAAATGTATACTTTTGCCTTCTCCCCACTCAGTGGACTTGTGTTTTTTGGGCCTTACCACCTCTGGGATTTTTTTTGTTCGTTCAGCATGGGATGTCATTCATCTTAAGAACCCAAAGGTTTCTTGGTCTGCCGTGATTTGGAATAAAATGTTGCAGCCTCACCACTCTTGCTTTGCTTGGAGATTGGTGGTAGGGAAACTTCCTACAGAGGACATATTTATGAGTAAGGGCCTTTTGGGTGTGTCTCGATGTTCTTTGTATCATGGTGCGTCGGAGTCTATGGGCCATTTATTCTTTGATTGCAGCTTTTCTTGTTCCCTTTGGTCAGAGTTCATGGTTTTTTTTTGGGATCCCTTGGCCTGGGTGTGCTTCTTATTCTGATTTGGTGTCTTGGTGGAAAAGGAAGTCCAAGGTGGTGTTGATGCCTGATGCGTGGATGTCAAGGGTGGTGTTGGTGCCTTATATGATTTGGATGGAGCGAAACCACAAGTTTTTTTAGGGGAAGGCTAGATCGGGGAGTGATGTTCTTAAAGTGCTTCTCAATTCTCTTAAAGAGTTGTCGAGTTCCTTTTCTAACCCCGTGGGCTGTCTCCAGGGTTTGTGTTGTGCTAGAAGGTTGAAGATTCTTGTCCTTCCCAAGCCTTTGCGGGTTGTCCATGAAGTATGGTGGTGTAGACCTCCGAAAGGTTGGGTTAAAATAATTTGGATGGGTGTTCCCTAGGGAATCCGGGTTAGGCAAGGGCTGGGGTGATGATTCGTAATAATTGTCCCTCTTACGACTGTGAGCTTATTCTTGGGTGTAGCTTCTAACTTTGTTGCGGAAATTATGGCTGTGATGCATGGGTTGTTAGCAGCTAAGGAGCTTGGCACTCAGTGGTTTTGGATTGAATGTGATTCTACAACTGTGGTGAGCATTTTCCATTATGGCTCTTTTCCTTGGTTTGCTAGGCAAGCCTAGCTGCATCTTGATCCTTTCTTGAACTATGCAACTTGGAAGATTACTCATTGCTACAGGGAAGCTAATCCGGTGGCTGATTTCCTAGCTAATTTTGCAGCTAAGAGTGGCTCCTCTCGTGTCTGGAACTCTGATTTCACTTCCTCTGTAAATGAACTTTTATTAGATGATGCCTTGAGTCACCATATATTCAGGTTTGACTAGCATGTGGGTGATTCCTTTGTCCTTGGTTTGGTTAAGGCCTTTACATTATTTTCTGTTGTGTATCCGTCTAGGAATGCTTGGTTGTTAAATTCCATTTTTTTTTCTTTTTTCATTCTTAATATATTCTTTGTTGATCCTTAGCAAAAAAAAAAAAAGGCAGTTACTTTGTCGTTGCCAACTCCCGTCGGGTCAATTCTACCTATGTTTGGTAGGAGTACTGATGGATGAAGGGCTTCATCATATCTTCGGAAACATGAAAAGACAAATCTAGAGCCATCAACTAGTGGTAGATAGCTCTCGTAGTGAAAGATCAAAACCTAGTCCCAATTGCTTTGATGCAACACATATTGTCGTGAAGCACCCGCTGAGATCTATTCGTTTGTATGGCTACTTTATTCAGATTTTACCGAAAATGGAGAAACCTTTAAAAACAATGCTTTACTCCGATCAAGATCCAAACGATATCGGTATCTTAATAAGGCCAAATAAGGTTATCAAGACGGTTTTCTGCCACATCAGGTGTTCTGGATATCGAGAAAAATGGTTAGGGCAAAATGGTAGTTTTCTTTATTAGAAAAAGTATCAAACGACATCGGATATGATCAAAATTTTACATGTATGATCGAAATAGCCATAGGAGACTAATTATAGAGTTTTTTTAATGAATCCGAGGTAGTTTAAAAATCAAGGAAAATACTAGGGGCAAAATGGTCATTTTTTTACAAAAGATGCCAGATTCATGTGAAATTTGACAAAAGGCCCTAAAACAATTAAACAACATTGTCCTAGGGGTTTTATGAACAATTTCGTATGGTTTGAGTATTGGAAATTGGTTAGGAATGAAACGGTAATTTTACCAATTGGTCGCAATGGAAGCGAACGAGGCATGATCATCATTGCCAAGACATACTTCCAAGGTGTCAAATATGGTGTCTACAACGAGCCCAATGTTATTAGGAGAAACAAATGAAAGGGATAATTCACAAAGGTCTAGGGATTGTGTTAGACCCGCACCCGAAATATACCCCTATACCCCAGGGCAGTTTAGACCTTTACCAAAAGGATAATGCCAAGGTGGCAATGGTCAACATTAATGACCTTGAACCTAATATTTTATTATAAGTGTCCCCTTGAAGTCTTGGAAGTACGGGTCAAAGCCCCGCAACTTTCCTTAAAGTTTGGCCCTAACAGTAGCACCGGAGTCACGAACGGACTCACTCGAACTGAATCCGCTCAAGGATCCGCCTGTGCTGTTACCTGCCCTTTTGGTTTATTTTTCTATGAGACCCACATCCTCGTGTCTCGGACACCATACTTAGACCCTTAGATCATATGGACCCCCACCCTTACCATTAATTGGTCAAATGGGCCATGAAAGTGGACCCACAAGACTTAACTTAAGCAAATAATGGGTTTTATACCCTAACTTAAACCAAATGAGCCTTAGTGGACAAATAGGTCCTATGGACTTAGGGTTCACCCCAAACATACCCCAACTAACTAAATGGACCTAATGGTTTAAGACATGGACCAAACAAGACCTAAGGCCCAAACTAAAACCCATTTAAAACCTAAGGGGTTAATTATGTTCTAAGGACACCTAACCAAACATGACGTAAGGCCCTTCTTCCCCTTAAAGGATAATCTGAACCCCTTATTCCTTTATCTCTCCCCCTCCCATGCAAACTGTGGAGGAGAAGGAAGAGGGAGGAAAAAGAAGTAGAAGTAGGAGAGGAATAGAATGGGAAGGGAAGAGGATGGAAGCCATGCCAAGATGGCTGGCTGCCCCACATCTCCTCCTCTTATTGTCTGAACAAGGAGGGAAGAAGAGAAGAAGGAGAAGAGGTGGAGAGGATGGTTGGAAGGAAAAAGAGGTGGATCTTCAAGGCTGACTAGGGGTAGAATTGGCGCTCCTCTCACCAAGGTAAGATCTGAAACTTGGTACTTCTCCATTCCTATTTCCATTTTAGTAGATTCCTTGAGCTTGAGCTAATCTAGGGTTCCATTTAGGACTCAAGGTGGAGCTCAACCCGTAGTGGAGCTCAAATGGTGATGACCGAACCCTAGTTGAGGCTTGTTTGAGCTGCATTTGCAGCCATTGTAGCTGAACCCTAGCTAAGGAACCCCTACCCTTGGACCAAATTGAGACCAAACCCTTGTGTGATCTTGAATCCAAGGGGTAAGCCTAGGTTCTAATGACCTTAAGGGGACCTAGACACTCTCTCCATGTCCCTGAGTGCAAGGGATACCCCAAGCTTCAAGCTGGAGAAGAAGCCCTTGAAATCTCGGAAAGATTTTCAACGGACGCACGACCGGATCCACCAGTCGTGGTACTGTCCGTCAGTCCGCCCAGTGTAATCCCTGTGATTTAACCTGAGCAGATGAAGGAACGGATTCAATCTATTGCATCCGCCCGTGGGTCAGTTCACTCTTGAGTATATCTCAGGGATCGAACGGATGCAGGGGCAGATTAAGATGCGCAACCGCCCGTGAGTCCGCTCGCTCTCGGGTGTGTCTCAAAAATCGAATGGATGCACGAACGGATCCAAGTAAGAAGTTCCGTCCATGGATCCGCTCATTGTGTTTTTACTTTTTGGCCAGAACGGAGTCAGGGACGGACTAACCCTGTTCCTTTCATCCGTGAGTCCGCTCGTGCTGTTTTGGTTGAAACTTAGTTTTAACCTTTGGGGCCTATCATGGGACCCCTCTATACATCTTTTAATGCTTGCCTTTATGTTTTTAGGCTATCCAACTATATGGATAGCTGGTGCACCGGTGAAATTCATGTCAACCATGCCCGGTGACACCCGAGTTCTGTGAGTGGGTTCTGGGTGACTTTGTTGGGTTTGCATATATATAATAAGCAATCTTAAGCATGCTATTATATAAATCTAAGCATTGTGCACATCGCATTATCTATCTCAAATGTGAACTGTTATGAATGTGATATTATTCTCACCATTGTATCGGACTACAGTGCTGGGTGTGCCGGTATCGGAACCCCAATTTATTTAATTATGAAAAACTGTTATATGCCATCCTATCTGTATGTGTCGTGTCGTGTTGGTACCCGGGTACTAGATGGAATGGGACGTTGATGCACCCGAAATACCTCTTGGGACGATGGGACTTGCATATAGTATATTTGTGGCTAGGATGTTTGTTCCCCTATGCTACGACCCTTGCCAACAGGGGTTTATGTGTTGGATAGTCTGAGCACCTGTAGCCTGTGGAGGTGGGACAGGCCAGGTCAGGGGTAGTGATGGCTATCGGGGTCTGCCACTGGGTGACCAGATGGTTTCTACCGACGTAGGCTCCCATGTGATAATTGAGGTTTCACTGGGACGATAGATTAAGTGACCCTCAGTGTCTCCCAAGTTATCACTGTAACATACACTTGACCGATAGAATCTGTGTTAGGTGGAAAATGAATCTAACATTAGCATGCATCATTCTGATTGAAATTGCTTGTGTGTATGTATGTGCATTCCCCTTTGCTCCCTCACTAGCTGGTGTAGCTAACCCCGTTGCACAACCCCTTTTTAGTTGATATGCAGATGATCTCTTGATGAGCACCGTTGGATGCGAATCAAGTGGAGCCGGTGGCTATGACTTGGATGTCGGTGTACACCCAAGGATGGTGCCCTTGTGGGGATTATTTATCATTTAAATTCTGTACTCATCCACAGTCATATATAAACTTTATGTTTAATATTAAGGAGAGAAACGAATGGTTACAAATATTGAGATCGTACTATGTGTTATCATTAGAGAACCGATGCTCTATAATTTTACATGATTTGAATTAAATTTTGCTTGCGCTAACTTTATGATTGGAACGGTTTATTCCATTTGGGTGCGTTCCTTGCTGTTATCATGATTGATGACAGGGTGGACTGTGGCTTGGGACACTGTATCAGTGATCTTGGTAGGTATTGGGATGACACATGTTGTCTCAGTCACCCCCTATTTAATGTAAAATATCTTCATCGGGATAGGGGCGTGACAGATTGAATACCAAGATCCCAAAAAAAAATCTATTTAGGGGATAAAAAAATTAGAAGGAAATCAATAACCTAGTAAGAGCAAGGAAAAGTTTCCCACAAGCAAAAATAGGAAGGAGATAACTAAGGGGAAAATTGCCATTTTCTCTTTTAGACGTCGGGGGAAAATTGCCAAGTTTTGGTCACACCTCTAGAGTATGTTTGATCCTATACCATACTTTGGAACAAAGTTCTATGCCCCATAACAACTTAATAAGCCCTCCTAGGTTAAATACAGAGAGATTTTTGTCGATGGCTCTGAACTCACTTAATTGATTATGATACAATATAATTATTAGTGATTTACATCAATGCATATGTTGATAGAACTACATTCGACTTGATTCTTCAAAAAATGAGGACAAGCTCTGCCAAATCATCAAAAGAGAAAGGGTTCATCACCTATATCTTCTTTATTATTCTACTTCTTTAACATTCCTCGAGCAGGAATCTTTTCTAGACTTGGTCTGTCGGAGGGATACCGGACTCCTTCTCACCGTGAGAGGTTATTCACTATACATATCCATCGGTGACGAGATGTCACTAGTAACCTTGCCATTTCCTAATAATGTTTTTCACTCACATAAAATCCGCCAATTTGGCCTCAACCTCTTTTATTATTCCCTCCGGTTAAGTTATATCATCTCTCGTTTACCTTGTTATAGTATCTAGATTCGGCAGTATGATCGCAATGCAAAAAATTCACTGTCGGTTGTATTTGGTAAAAAAAAAAAAACAAGCAGGATGTTGTGGATATATTTACCTTTACATAGTGGATTACTATGCGATGAAGATTTGACCAGAGCTATTTGAAGTTCTTTCTCTCGTTGACATCTGGGGAATTGCCATTTTTAGCTCAAAGATAACCTAGTAATGAATACATCAAATCGCAGTTATTTGAAATTGATGGCCCATACCTCTTTATTCGTGTCTTACCATATTTGCCACCAGTTTGTTATATGTCAAGATATTTCAGACAGGATTATTGTTTTGTATCCAACTAAGCGACTAACAAGTGAGTTGGTGTGTCTCATTATAGCTTTGTGGCATTAGAATTTGTTTGGGTTCGAGTTATGTGGATCGCAGATAGTACAATCTGAGGAAGTATTCACTGATGAGTTATCTTTTTTGTTTTGGTTTTTGTACCTAGGTTTCTCCTATTGACATGTCACATTCTCCTGGATCTTGATATGGAAAAGATTGGTTTGCTTTCAACATTGTATTGGGTAGATTTGCAATGATGATCCTAAAGGTCCTGACCGCATTGTTCAAATTCGACCGTGTTAGGACTATTGTATGGACCTTAACCTCCTTAGGCTTTGCATCTTGACATGGAGAAGAGTGAACATGGTTTTAAACTCAGAACCTAACATAGAATCAGGGTCCATCTATTTTGTTTCGAATTTGATTGAAATCGATTGTAATTGGTTAAAACCCTAGAAAATAGAACGAAGATGCAAATTAAGATCATAGGAGATCTTCAATTTTTTGGAGTTTTTAATTGAAGAGTTTGTAGGTCTAGCTACCAGAGGTAATAGGTGAGTTTCATTGATTTGCTAATATTATAAAAGAATTTAGAATCTGATACTTTCCTGATATCCCTCCTCCAACGTCTTTTGCCATCGGTCTGCTTACCTCCCCTCCCTCTCCTATACCTATGCTCTTTTTCTCCTTTGTTGATATCAAATCTTCTCATTTTATGAGTCATTGATCAGATACAACACTCCTATAAATCAATGAGGTTCGATGATGATATAAAAAATCTATCAATTTAATTTGACCACTAACCAAATGCCAAGAAGTAGATAAAACCCTGAGTACAAGAACGTACACACACTTTTCAAAAATATGGCTACTATTTGCTTATAGTGTAAAATTAGCTAACTGATGATCATTATCAGACTTGAAGGAAAATTTTTTTATATAATTATTAGTTGTATAATATAAGAGTCTCAAGGAAAATACTAGGGGTAAAAAGGTCATTTTCTTTAAAAAAGATGCCAGATTTAGGTGAAATTTGGCAAAAGGTCCTAAAACAGTTAAACAACATTGTCCTAGGGGTTTTATGAACTCTATCGTACGGTTTGAGTATAGGAAATTGGTTAGGAACTGAGGCATGATGATCATTGCCAAGATATACTTCCAACCCGTCAAATATGGTGTCTACAATGAGCCCAATGTTATTAGGGGCAACAAATGAAAGGGATAATTCTTGAAGGTCTAGGGATTGAATTCCAAGATCCAAAAAAAACTATTTAGGGGATAAAAAAAATTAGAAGGAAATCAATAACCCTGTAGGGTTAAGGAAAAGTTTCCCACAAGAAAAAATATGAAGGAGATAACTAGGGGAAAAATTGCCAATTTCTCTTTTAGACATGGGAGGAAAATTACCAAGTTATGGTCACACCTTTAGAGTATGTTTGATCCTGTACCATACTTTGGAACAAAGTCCTATGCCCCATTACAACTTAATAAGCCCTCCTAGGTTAAATACAATGAGATTTTCGTCGATGGCTCTGAACTCACTTAATTGGTTGTGATAAAATATAATTATTAATGATTTACACCAATGCATATGTTGACAGAACTACATTCGACTTGATTCTTCAAAAAAGGAGGATACATAAGCGACTTGAAAAAAAGACAACAAGCTCGGTCAAATCGTCAAAAGAAAAAGGGGTCATCAACCATATCTTCTTTATTATTCTACTTCATGCCATTCCTCAAGCAAGAATATTTTCCGGACTTGGTCTTTTGGAGTACCGGACTCCTCACCGTGAGAGGTTATTCACTATACATATTCATTGGTAGCGAGATGTGATGCAGCCCAAGTGCATCCAACCCATATTCACAAGTCTCCAAGGAGATCAGCTCGCATCAAAGCCCAAGCCCGTGACTAATATTTCTTAGTCTTTATATGCCAAGTAATGGTTTATTCTCAATCATTGAAGTTCAATTGGAATTGATGGCTGAGATGTCGTAGGAGATTTTAGGGTTTGATATATGGAAAGATTCATAGTGGAAGATGATGTGGCATCCTCCTTAATGATGATTTCAACTACCTTGGTGGAAAAATGATATGGCAGCCCTTCTCCCAAAGATTTTCTTGGTCCAAACTCCTTCAACTACTTCTCACCAGAGTCTTCTTTTGAAAACTACAAAGTTCACATCGGTCCAAGAAAGTCTTCTTTGAAGACTATAAAAGATAGCAGCATCTAATACAAAGTGCAGCCCCCTATGTTATGCTTTGGGTTTTGTTTTCTTCTTTTAATCTCAACCAGTGGTACATCATTAAGATCAAGGGTTGAGATGTTGCGGGTTTTCTTTATTTTCCTATAAAAGGCCTATCTATGTTGCTTGTAAGGCATTCCATGGTAGTTTCTGAATGAAATGTCAAGTTGCCTAGTTGCATCTTATGTCAAATCTGCCCCCTGACTGACTGGGAATCTGGATGAAAAATAGGAAACCCTGACCAATCACCCAAGCACTCTGTGGAGCATCACACCAGTGGCTGATCTAACAAGAATGATCTCCTACATACTTGCCAAAAGGTGGATTGCAGCTCCACGCCACTGTACAGCCCACTGCATAATGTACAGCTTGGACTCTAGGTATTCTCTCTCTTCCTCATAAATATGGGGCCCACACCTGAAATGGGGTGCATTTGACCCTGGGTGAGGTGTAGGTGTAAGACCCAAGCCCCTGTGCAAGCCCAATGTGATACAGCCTTGCTGTATTCTCTAGGTGATGCACTAGGCGATGCATACATCACCCAGTGAATCGCCCAGAGTGGTAAAAAATGAGTATTTTAATCAACAGGTGTGTGGGGACCACCCATACTGGCAATGAACACTCTCCAGAGGTAGAAGGGAGTCTTGGGCACCATAAAATACCCTTGGACCCCTATGGACCCCACCAGAGTGCCCAGAATGACTGAGAATCAGTCTAAAAATTCATTCTTGAAAGTGTGCCCAGGCTGCCAAACAGGCCTTAGTAGAGGCTGATCTATAAATAGGGGACCCTAGCCTTGAAATAGAACCTTATCACTGTTCAAATCGTGGGAGAGAAGAGAAGAGAGAAAGAAATAAAAGAAAAGGAGAAGAAGAAGGAGAAGGAGGAAAGAGCTTACCCCTACCTCCAAGCTCAGCTCCAGTAGCCTACCAGACCAGTTTAGGTATAAAAATCCATGTCTTTACCTGCTGCTTTTGCTGGTTCACTATTCTTCTCCATGGATCTCAGTGTTTTGGAAGCATTTCTGGTCATGGACAGCCCAGAACACCTGGGGGCTGCCATGTACCACCTCAGATCCAACATGCAAACATGTTGCATGGAAGATCTAAGGGATATTCATGTATTTTTGTTGTTGTTTTATACTTGGGACCGAAATCCATCTTTGTGCTAGACTGCACTGCACTGTTGCACCAAAAACAGGTAGTCTGGGCTTAGATTTGTGCACACGGGCTGCTCTCAGCCTAACCCTGTGTTGCGGCAGGCTCAAACCACCCTATTTTACGTACGATCACCCTTGCATGCAGCCCAATCCAAAGCCATATGCTAGAACACAGCTGGGTTACTATTCACTGGGCTATCTGGGGAGCTCCTAGCTGCCAAGTGGTGGTCCTAGGTCATGATCCATGTGGACCACTGTAAACTACTCCACATGGGGTCCACAGTGACCTAACATGTAAAAGGGGTTGACCATGGCACTGCCTGTGGTGCAAAACCCAAGAATTTGAGCCTGTTCACGTTCTAAACAGGCTCTGGGCAATGCAAACATTACCCAATGTAAGGCCCAGAGGATTAAAATGGCTATTCTGTAGATCTGACTTTGGGGGTTTCCACCAATGGACTGTAAACAGTGTCAGGAGGTGGTAAATGACCAAAATACCCCTCCTCACATATGTACACATTTATTTGTACCTTGGGTACCCAAGTGGGCCCCGTAGGGCTTGGAAACCCTGTCTGTGTTGGTCCTGCAGCACTGCTGACCTAGGGACTGTATTATAAGTCTATGGAGACCATGAACCATGTACTACAGTGGTAAAATACCATATTGACCCTGAACCATATTCTTCGGATGATGCACCGGGACATAGACCCAAGGCCCAGTGCAAGACCCAGAGAATTCCAAGTGATATCAGACGGAGCACCGAGTCAAACCAGTGAGTCTATGTCAACACTAAAACACCCAAAACCAGTTTGAACATTAAATAACACATGCCTGATTTGACACTTTAGGATGTGACCCCACACTCGAGGTGCACTGCCAGACCGCAGCCGGAACTGAAACAGCAACTGATCTTATAGAACAAGGCCAAGGTGAGTGGAATGTCATTGTGTATGTACGTGTAACATGAATAATATGCTGAAATTAAACTTTTATAATATTAATACTGTATTATATGTTTAATTCAAAGCTTACAAATTCATTACAACACTGTGTTGACTGTTAGACAACTCTGCTTGAATATTCTATGCTGATTGTGAATGTTAGACTAGATGTCATAGTCGGCTTGGAAATGAGGCCTGCGGTAGACTATAGTATGGGATATGGTTGACACCACCCGACTCATACGAGGCCATATAGACATGGGGTTAGAGTTTCATCATCCATGCTACGCACCCTTATCAATAGGGGTTAAGGTGTTGGATGTCTATGAGAGCAACCGTATATATGAGAAAAAGAAAAAGAAAAGAAAAGAAATGTGATTATGAGCTATATGCCGGGCTTAAAGCCAGAAAAGAAAAGAAAAGAGAAAAAGGGATGGTTACCTCACAGGTTAATCATAGAGGGCTAGTTGGGCTGACCTTGGTAAACGAATGCGAGAGCTGACTGGTCTTTTCCGATAACTCAATGGGTGTATCGCGAGAAAGGGTTAAAAGCCCACACCAGGGATACATGTATTGCGGATTGTAGTAGCACTAACCTACCCTAGTTGTGATGTTAGGAGGCTAATAAACAACTGGACTGCATTTTCATGTAGGATCCATATGATTGTGGTTGCATATACATGCATGATGATACATTTCATTCACGGGCTCAATGGGGCTCACACTCTGTTATATATGCTTTTCTATTAGATGACTGTACAGGTGGATGTCACTGTGGCGGGGAGGCTCATTACGTGGAGGAGAGCCTTGTGATTATGACCATATTGGTGTGGACCCCGACGGAGGTTGTGCCAATAGTCCGAGTGTTCTCGGTGACTATTGAGAATTGACCCATGAAGGGTATTGATGTGGATGCTGATGCTGCTTTTTGTCTTGGGGACTCCTTTTTGACTTTGTCAGGAGTTTAACCCCTTTTTGCCTTTAATTTTCTTCTTTCTTTTTTGGGCTTGAGTTACCTCACCCTGTGTATATTTTCTTTTTATTTCAGTTGATGTATATATTAACTTTCACTGTTTTGTTTGTGGGTGTGAGAGAGGGAATGATTCAACTTACTATTGTATATAACAATCAGTTCCTGTACTGCTAGGTTTCCTTTTCCTTTAACAAAATTATAGTTTCTGCAACACTCTGAGTTTACATGTGATAATACTATGGATGTGTGTTTGTGAATGTATTAACTGCTTCTAGATCCGTGGGATTTGGCAGATTGCCAATATGCAATTCGGGTCACCTACCTAATCCTCCCAGGGGGTGGTTTGGGGTGTGACATCTTATGAGATCCTAGAAGAGTTCTAAAGAAACCTTGAAGAGTTTCCCTTGCCTAGAAGAGTAAGGTCTTCCTTGTGCAGCCTTGAAGAGCTTGCAACCTCAACCTTGAAGAGTTGAAGGGCTTCACTTCAAAGATCCACCTAGAAGAGTAGATCTCCTGAAGCTTCTTGCATCCCTACTTTCTCTTCTCTATATTTATTTTATCCATTAACTTAAGCCTTTTTCCAACCCAAAACCAAGCCCATATCATTTTACTTTTCATTCCTTAATGCACACCGAATTCTGAAACTTTCTCTTTTAGTTTCTCACATTCGGATCTGTGCAGTGACCCTCACTTCACGGCCCCTTATCACCCCTTTCTGTTCTTATTTTACAAAAACTTAAAGAACCAAAGTCGTAGCCCTTTCTGTCTTCTCAAAACCTGTTATGAATCACCTTAAACTCATATTCCAGTACAAAGTTACCCCTAAAATACTACCCAGGGGTCAATCTGCTAGAATTTTTAGTTGATATTTAAGAAGAGAAGTACTCTCCTAATCCATCCTCAAGCAATCCCATAGTGGTGATTGCACCAAGATGTCGCTAGTAACTTGCCATCTTCTAATAATGTTTTTCACTCACATAAAATCCACCAATTTGGCCTCAACCACTATTATTATTCACTCTGGTTAAGATAAATCATCTCTCGTTTACCTTGTTATAGTATCTAGATTCGGCAGTATGATTGCATTGCAAAAAATTCACTGTGGGTAGGGGTGTAAATGAATAGCCGAAATCCGTTTCCATATCCGTGTCTGTATCCTTTAGCAGTATCCGAATCTGTCTGAAAGCTAAACGGATGCTGATACAAATAGGCTATAGATATCCAAAAAACTATATTTACATGTAAACAGATAAAATATCCGATCCGTATTCGTGTCTGTATCCGTTTAGCACTATCCGAATTCGTTCGAAAGCTAATCGGATACGGATGCAGATATAGCACTATCCGAGTCTAATTGGATCCGTTTACATCCTTAACCGTTGGTTGTATTTGGTAAAAAAAACAAGCAAGATGTTGTGGATACGTTTACCTTTACATAGTGGATTACTATGCGATAAAGATTTGACCAGAGCTAATTGAAGTTCTTTCTCTCGATGACATCTGGGGAATTGCCATTTTTAGCTCAAAGATAACCCAGTAATGAATACATCAGATCGCAGTTATTTGAAATTGATGACCCATACCTCTTTGTTTGTGCCTTACCATATTTGCCACCAGTTTGTTATATGTCAAGATATTCCAGACAGGATTAATGTTTTGTATCCAACTGTGCGACTAACAAGTGAGTTGGTGTGTCTCATTATAGCTTTGTGGCATTATAGAATTTGTTTGGATTCGAGTTATGTGGATTGCAGATAGTACAATCTGAGGAAGTATTCACTAATTAGTTATCTTTTTTGTTTTTGTTTTTAAACCCAGGTTTCTCCTATTGACATGTCACATTCTCCTGGATCTTGATGTGGAAAAGATTGGTTTGCTTTCAAAACTATATTAGGTAGATTTGCAATGATGATTCTACAGGTCCTAACCACGTTGTTTAAATTCGACCGTGTTAGGACTATTGTATGGACCCTGACCTTAGGCTTTGCATCTTGACATGGAGAAGAGTGGCCATGGTTTTAAACTCGGAACCAAACATAGAATCGGGCTCCATCTATTTCATTTCAAATTTGATTGGAATCGGCCGTAATTGGTTAAAACCCTAGAAAATAGAACGAAGATGTAACGATCATAGGAGATCTTCAATTTTTTGGAGTTTTTAACAGAAAAGTTTGTAGGTCTAGCTACAAGGGGTAATACGTGAGTTTCATTTATTTTCTAATATTATAAAAGAATTTAGAATCTAATACTTTCCAAGTGTCCCACCCCCAGCCTCTTTTGCCATCGGTCTGCTTACCTCTCCTCCCTCTCTTATACCTATGCTCTTTTTCTCCTTCGTTAATATCAAATCTTATCATTTTATGAGTCATTGATCAGATACAATACTCCTGTAAATCAAGATCTATGAGGTTAGATGATAAAATGAAAAGTCTATCAGTTTAATCCGACCACCAACCAAACGCTACCAAGTAGATAAAACCTTGGATACGAGAACTTACACATACTTTTCAAAACTATGGCTACTGTTTGCTCATAGAGGATGATTAGCTAACTGATCATTATTAGACCTGAAGGAACAAAATTTTATATAATTCTTGGTTGTATATATAACATAAGAGCCTCATTTATATAATATAATATTTTGTTCTTACATTTTTTAGACACAAGCCCTTAAAAGAAATTCTTTCACCAAAATATAAATAATATTGAAAAATACACATTTCATTGAGTGCTAATGACTTATAATAGTTGAAAGTAACACATGATGATTGGTTTCATCTCTCTCCATTCTCCCAACTTCATGCCCTTGGAACAGTGTAGCCTGCAAAGCAAAGGGGAAAATTTATTACTGTGAGGACATATTTTTTTTTTCGCCCTAAACTTGCAAGTAATGCCAAGAGGATATGTTGCAATGAACCGGAGTGGCTGCAAAACAACTGGCTCAAACTAGACCTACACTTGAAATCGGGAATAGCATAGACTAGTTTTATGCTTGATTAGGACTCCATACTGATTAAGATCAGCTGGTTGATTAATCTGATGAGATGATGAGGATTCCAACTTTCAGGGCAGGTAAGAAAACGATTGCTTTACTAAAAACCAAAAAAAAAAAAAAGACAACGGTTGCAAGTGTAATGCTAAAGTTACATCGAGTTTCATTCACCCAGAGAGAAGGAGGAATCCCCTCACCACAGTTGGGAGCTTGTGATGATAAAAGTGTCAAATCACCAATGGTGAGGGGATTCTTCACTCGAAAGACAGAAAGTTCAAAAAATCTGGAAGGCTTGTTAATTATTTGTTTTAGGGCAATAAGGAGTGTGTTATTCTTACTTCCACATTTCAGCCCACGGCGAATAGTGACACCACATGACTTGGCAACGTTGATGAACTTCTGCATGCTAATATATTGCTTTGCTTCAGGAGGAACACTACTGCAGAAAGCTGGAATGTCCAGTGTGCTTACTACTTTGCAGCACCCCGGTGATGGTGTTGCTGGCCCTGTATTTTTGCCAATAAATTGCTCGCATTGCTGTACAAACTCTTCCTCTTCTTGAGCCCATATGCCATTGCTAGAAATCAAGATTAAAACCATCATTAAGACTGCCAATGACACACAACTAGTCTTACCACAAGCCATCCTCTCTCTCTCTCTCTCTCTCTCTCTCTCTCTCTCGATTGTATCCTTAATTTCCACCACTGCTTATGCATGTGCCCATGGCTGATTTATAGAGTCTATATTGTTGGATAGATAGATATTTGTGTTGGTACGTGGTTAGTTGTTAGAGACGAAATAGAGGCTTTGGAGCCATCTATGTGATTGAGAGCAAAAAATCACTGTAGAAGTAACCGACTTAAGCTGGCACCTTATTTTTGGCATAGGGTCTGTTCCATTTGGTTTGGTAGTTGTAAACTATTGTGTAGTTTTGACCCTAAAAATCTGGTGGTATAATCTACTGTATTCAATAGGAAATCCATTAAAGACTGAATAAACGGATAAAATTTTGCTTCAACACCAGTAGCAGGAATGTTCCTGCTACACATACGTCGTGGCACTTACTAGCGTAGTCACATGTACAATTCAATATTTAATGGTACATCCATTTTAATCTAACGAAATCGGTCCTATGATCCTCACCATCAACAGATTTATTTTAAACAAGCAACCTAATTTCTAAGAGTATTAAAACCAAAGTGAAACCGTTTATAAAAAACGAACCAAGCCATTTACACCGTTACTATGAAACCGTTTAATAAATTGTTCGGTTTTGATTTAAAAAAGGAGACCGTTTAATAAACGGTGTGGTTTTGGTTCTAGCCATTTGAACCATTTAAACAAATTAAGTTGTGTTTTATTTATTAAAGAAATAACACCCTCCCGATTCTTCGAAATCCTCATGGCCTCTACCAATATTGATGAAATTGTTATTTAACGGTTCAATTTATGTTTCTACCTATGATACAATTAAATTACCCTAGGGACTTGGATGAATCTTCGCTTAGTATATTGCACTTTGGATGGCTGGAAACTACAACCAAAAGCAATCGAAAACTGCCTGGAATGGTGAACACTCCAAATGGCAAAGGTGAAAAATAAGGGTATTCTTGGAATTTTAAAAAATCCCTGGTGGGGTTTTGAAAATCCACGAGTTGAAGGTTGCAGAGCAAAATGCGACTTTCTGCATAATTTTTGTCAGGGGAAGGAGCCTTTTCTAAAGTTGTGAAACGAAGGTTATTTTATAGCCAAAAAGGAGAATAAAATCTGGATTTTAGAGGCTGAATGAGGTCGATTGGAACTGTGCATTTCGTTTCAAATTTTAATTTCTTTGTAACCGTTAGGCCAATTTTAGTGTGCCACATATTCCCTACATGCACTTGCCGAGATCTACCTGAATTTTTATCTTATATGGTTCCCTGACCGTTGCAGTTCCCTAGTGCCTCTCATAAGAGGAGGGTGGAACCCACACAGGCAGAGTGTTCGGTCAGGTGCCCCAAGTGGGCCCCACCCCCCTCTTGTGAGAGGCACTAGGGAGCTGCACCGGTCAGTAAACCGGAGACGATAACGATTTAGATCTACCTATCTATATGGCTACTTTATTCAAATTTCACAAAGATTTTGGAATAGAAATCTAGAAATCCTCAAATACAACGTTTCGCTCCAATCAAAGTCTGAATGGTATTAGATTTGGACAAAATTTTACATGCAAGGTTAATAAGATCATCAAAAAGGTTTTGGGCCAAATTGGGTGGTTCGCCTATTGAAAAAATGATGAGAGTAAAACGGTAATTTCCCCATTCGAAAACTTATCGAACAACATCGAATTTGAATGGAATTTTACAAACATGCTCAATATAGTCATATGAGACTAAATACAAAGTTTTTGCTCAATCCGAGGTGGTTTAAAAATCGAGGAAAATATTTGGCACAAAATGGTCAATTTTGCAAAAGATGCTAGATTCGGGTGAAATTTTTCACGAGGTCCTAAAACAGTTAAATAACATTGTCCTAGGGGTTAAGGCTCTATTTGATATGGTTTGGGTATAGGAAATAGCTAGGTGTGAAACAAAAATTTTGCCATTTGATCGCCAAGGAAAGAAATTGAGCTTTGATTATTATTTCCCAAACATACTCCCAAATTGTCAAAATGTGATCTCTAAAGAATGCCTCTTTTGACTGAGAGCACATAGTATACAAAAGTCAAGGAAATTACTCCGCATTTTGTCACCGGGGAGCCAAACTATGTCAGAGATTCTGTTTGAATGGTTTGGCATACGAGTACAAAGGGAGATTGTGTTGCACCATGCTGGTGTCGATGCCAGGTATATCAATGTAAGGCTAAATAATCGCTTCATGGACTCCTGCAAAAATTTCATTAATTTGGCCTCTTTAACTTCATCGAGAGATGTGCTGATTTTGAACTCCAAGGATCTTCTTTCTTCCCCAAATTAACCAACCTCAATTCGCTGGGTAAGGGTTGGGCTTTGTTTTCCTCATAAGCCTTTATTGCTTCTAAAAGTTCAAGGGATGGATCGTTGCAAGATTCATCATCATTGGAATTAAAGGAAGAATAGAAAGCATAGGAATAAGAAAAGTAATCAAATTCAAAAGGAGTCTTTCGTTTCATTCCAAAAGTGGTGGATACATCAGACGCAACTGACCCAACTGGGATCGACTTAGAAATTCCAGAAGGAAAAACAAAAATAGAAACATGATTAATACATGGTGGGATTATTGGAATTGACTGAACCTGAACTGGACTGCCTTCTCGATCTCAAGTTCCCTGAACTCGAATTTCATTAGAGATGCATCGCGTCCCAGATTCATTAGACTTTTCTCGAGAAAATAAAAATTTTCCATTCTATTATTTAGAACAATTCCGTTACCACAATCACAACGATGTCCTCCTTCTCGGATCTTACCATTACAATTGGTTTTAGCACAACCATCAACCTTTTAGCTCACCTCCTTCTAGTGTATGAGCTCTTGCCTCGATAGGGAGAGGGTTGATTTTCTTTTATTTTTTACTTGAACAAATTATTTAGGTAGGCACAGATGTGGATTCTAAATTCAGTGGGAAGATAACAATTTCCAAGTGAGCCTGATTTTATTTCTCCAATTGTTTCTTTAGTCAGAGATAGACATCAGGACTGGTTTGATGAGTGAAGTGGGATCCATCTGCATTTCTGCAGAATACGCTTACAACATTTTGAAAGAGTCATGCTTAGGAAGAGGATTGGTCATCAGATTTTGCTGCTTTGGTCGAATTTTAAACTTTGGCATCCAACGTCGTGATTTGCATGTCAAAGACTGTAGCAATTGTTTGTAGGGTCCTTTCTAGTTATGACAATGACAATACTACTCGGGGTCATGCCACTTTGGAAGACGATTAGAGATTGGTCAGTGTACCATTTTCACGAGTAGGCCAGCCTTCTTCATTCTATGGTTACTCTTCTTCCTTTAATTTTGATGATGATGAATCTTGCGACCATCCGTCCCTTAAATTTTTAGAAGCAATAAAAGCTTCTGAGGAAAACAAAAAAACCCAACCCTTACCCAACAAATTCAAGTTGCTCAATTTTGGGACGAAAGAAGACCCTGGGAAGTCAAACTCAGCACATCTCTCAACCAAGTTAAAGAGGTCAAATTGGTGGAGATATTGCATGAGTGCCAATAAGTGATTGCTTAGTCTGACGTTGACATACCTGGCATCAACAGTAGCGTGGTGTAGCACAATCTTTCTTTGTACTCGAATGCCAAGCCGTTCAAGCAGAAGCTCCGGCATAATTTTTCTTCCCGGTGCAAAATGCAGAGTAATTCCCTTGACTTTTGTCCACTATGTGTTCACAGTCAAAGGGGTCATGCTTTAGACACCACATTTTGACGATTTGGAAGTATCCTTGGAAATAATGATCAAGGCTCAGTTTCCTTCCCTGGCAACCTGATGGCAAAATTATCGTTTCATCCCTAGCCTATTTCCTATACCCAAACTATACCAAATAGAACCTAAACCCCTACGCCAATGTTGTTTAACTATTTCAAGCCCTCGTGCAAAATTTCACCTGAATCCAACATCATTTTAAAAAATGAACATTTTACCCCTAGTATTTTTTCAAACTACCTCGGATTGAGCCAAAACTCCCTATTTAATCTTATATGGCTATCTTGAGCATGTATGTAAAATTTCATTCAAATCTGACGTCATTTGATACTTTTTTCTAATGGGAAAATTACCATTTTACTCTCAGCATTTTCTCAATATGTTCTTGTTGTGGCTTTCTTTTGAACATGGATCATAATAGGAGATCTTTTATTGCATGAAGATGGAGGGGGGAGGGCAGGAGACCCTTCTACTCGCCTTCTACTCGTTTCATTAAAAGAGGCAGAGATCTATTCCACAAAAGTGGCGTTGGAGCCAACAAAAAATTTGGGTATTGAACAGAATTTGAAGCTACTCTGACGCTCAAGGGATTATGGAGCTGCTGAAGTTGAGTGACAAATCTTTAGCTGATTGGGATATCAATAAGCCTATTTAGGATTATTGAGAAACTGGTTTCCATTCTGTTTGAAGTGCAAAACAGATTATAAAGATTTCAACTAGCTCTCTGTTATTGCAGATTATTTCATATTAGAGGTAATTTGGCATGATCATAATCTTGAACCTTGTTTTGCCTCCTATTTCATACTCATTGAGCTGAAGCATCACTAGTGTGTAAAGTACATAAAGTCCATAAGCATACTTCTTTCCTTGATCACTAAAAAAAATAGAAGGATTGGCTACAAACAGTCAACAAAAGAATGACGAATGTACCCCGGGACAAAGACACTGATTACAACTCTTAAATGCTATAGTGGCAGTACCACAGTAACTGGATAAGAAAATGAAACAAAGGTTAATGGGGGGGGGGAATGACCCTAATGTTAGTTTCAGCAGAAGAGCAGCAAAAGTTCTGCAAGAAGATGTAAAGGCATGCAATAAGAAGGAAAGTGTACAGAACTTGATTCCCGCACTTCAGTTCTATCAATCACTGTCCATTCCAACAAGTAGAACCCAAAAAGGTTGTCTCAAGATTTCACTGGCTCTTCCCGGAGGAGGTTCAGCATCACTTTTGACTGCTGCCTCTTGAGGCCCTCCTGAATCCGGTCCTTAATCACAGTTTCCTATTCAAAATATATAAGAAAACCACAACATCATTGAAAACAATAGTATCAGTGAACAATAACAAGATTTTTTTATTTTTTTTGGTAAAAGAATAATAACAAGATTAACATAGTGGTAGGTGAAAGCTGAATCCCAAAAAGAAAAATTACCAACTCACCATTATGTGGCAACTTTCCTCAAACTTCTCAAGGAAGCCAGCAACCCAACGGTCTGCATTCTCCACCCATTCTCCATGCTGCATACCAGCTATCTTTAACTGAAATCAACCCAAAACAGGGCTGTTATAAAACATTCTAGCCGAGAGATATGCAAATATGATGACAGCCAAACCTAAGTTGAATGTGGCGATGGAATATGTAAAAATACTCCAACCATCTCCCACCGATGTCTGTGTTTGTCAACAGTACACTACACCTAATTATATAGAACTCTCTGAATCTATAACCATATTCATTTCTAGGTTTATTTGCAAGACTTACTGGGTATCTCAAATGTTTAGCAATAAGGCAAATTCTACCATGGGTTTGTGCTTATTACATCACTTAATCAATTACCTCTAAGAAAGACACCAGATTAATTGCATCTAAGGTCAGGAAATACAAACCTTCTGCCCCACCTTCTCTTGATGTTCCTTCACTTTCTGACGTAATTTGGTTATTCCCATGTTCACTCTCAGTTGTTTCTCCTAGAGAAAAAAAATTGCAAGCCAGGTGAGAAAAGTGAAAGCTATTATAAAACATATAGTGCATTGAAAGGTTGTCTATCCAAGCTAAATTAGCACAATAATGTACTTCATTACAAGTGAAAATAAATTTATGCAGTTATACACCTGACTATACCTTGACATAGCTCACACCTAGGTCTTTCCTTGTGTATCCACGGGCTAAGTTACGCATAATGTACTGATTGTAGTCTTTAAGGATCCTCATTATAAGATCAGATGTTGATATCCCTTCTGTGCGCTTTGTCTCCTTGAATTTCCCAACAGCTTTTACCTACATCTAAATGTATCTTATCAGTATATTGAAGCAACCAGTTGCAAGGATAAGCAACCATACTTGAGTGGGAAAGAAAGAACTAACAAATTCATAGACATCCTTGCCTGCCCCACTTGCATCTGCATATCTAAACAGAATTGACACAAAATGAATAATCAGGTCTCTATAATATGACAAAGCAGTAAAATATTGATACATTTCACCACTGCAACCACAATTATACTTTCTTTAATAACTGCTAAAACAAAAGACTAAAGCTAGAGACTCTACGCAACATCATGAGCATTGTAGTGAAAAAGTTTTGATGTAAAATGTAACTAAGAGACGACATGTGCCAAACTAATACAAATTGAAGCAAATATCACCTAAAGTATGAAAAGAAATGTGCTGATCATTCTTACGGGAGAGAGTCATGGGCCACATAGTCTATCTTGTGCTCATCAATGAACTCCTGTGTGATGACCCATGGAGCATCAGGAATAACTTCATCAACCCACCTATGAAAGAATAAAGTTAAAGATCATGAATTGTTTATTATGAGCACAATGGGAAACATAAACTAAGCCATGAAATGCTCTCACACTTATATCAGTAACAGGAAATGATAGCTTCAAAAATTCAATTGAGGGTAGCCAAGTGTTTGCATATTATGCTATGACAGATAATGGGAGTTACCATTTCCACCCTCTTTTGCATTGTGTCCCACCACCCCACTTTGATAGGAGACAAGATGTTTCTTGGAAAAAGTGTCAAGCCAATTGTCCAAGCAAATATGAATATAAAGAGTGGAAGTCTGAATTTTTATCCTATGCAGTTACTGCACGGTGCAGTGCTGCATTGTGCGGCGACTGCAGAGACCATGTGCTGTGCCACATGGCCTCTGCTGCGCTGCACGATGCAGTACGGCACCATGCAGTAACAGGAGAGGATAACGATTCGTGGAAGTCTATCAATTTCATATGCTTATATAATAATTTCAACAATAACTCTCATCTCAAAAAAAAAAAAAAAAAAGGCAGATTCATTCCTCCAAGGAAGATAAGCCTCAGCAAATTCATGTCTCTGTACTTGCAACTTGCATATACAACTGAAGCATGAGCCACATTTTATTGTCATTGTTGTAGCTGTGGTTGTTATCATTGTCATTACTTTGAGGGAAATGTGACTGATGTGGGCGAAAGCTGACTTTAAGTGACACATCGGTGACAAAGGCTTATACCTAATGGGGGACAGCAACAGAGTTGGTGTGACAGGTATCCACATCATGCCACATAACAAGAGAGGTACCCAGTACCTGGTCTCATTTCAACTGTAGGAAGCCACATGCAGCACTATACATGGCGACATTGTTTTTGGGCAGCCCAAGAACCATAAAATTTCCATTTTATGTCTCAGGTAAATCTTCTTTGATTTATCCACTTGTTTTAATCAGAAAAACATGAAAGCATTGAAAGAGACGAGTCAACAACTAGTAGTAAGTTTAAGGCCTGACACAATAATTTAACCAGCATAACCCAAAGATATGGACCTATGACAATGGACCGCAAAAAAGAAACTACTACAAAAGCTGCGCACAATTCAACACTCATCTCCATCAAGATAGTTCCCCAAATATAAGTCCAAAAAATATAAGAATGTCACAAGAAACAAAATATATCTGGCATGGAAACAAAATCAAAACAAAGAAAGTTTTAGTTCAATTGATAAGGACCTGCAGTGACGAAGGGACTCATAGCGTTCAGCTTCAGTCATAACGGTTTTCCCCTTGTATCTATGTGTGACCTCATCATTGCAGCACCCAACAAGTAGATATGTGTTGGGGAACCTACAAAAATGAACAAGTCAAATGAGGATCGACAAACAAATTCTACATTCAACTCCTGCAATTTTATCAGAATGAACATAGGAGCTGAAGAAAAGTTTAAGCCTACCAAGCAGGGAAGAAAGGGAGACAACTCCGCAAAAAACAAAATTCTGTCCATGTCCAAAAAATGGAAATATAACAAATGTCACTTAATTCCACAGCCTCAGAAAGCGGTCTCATTTAAATGAGAATTATATTCTAGATCCCAATAAAAAAAATGTATGTTCACCCAAGCCCCAACTGCAAATAAACATGTAACTTGTAAACAAAAGGTGAGGAGATTTTTTTTCCAATTTTTTTTGGGGGGGGAGGGGGGTGAAGAAAATACAGAATTTGATTGTCAAAAACAAACAAAGACCAGCCAGCAAGTCCAAATCCCAATTAAAAGCCCTATTTTATAATTGAGAGCTTTAGGCAGGATTTAGGATTTAGGATTTGTAGAAGCCCAAATCAGAAGATAGTAGAAAGGAAAAAGAAGATAAAAGAGCATACCCAGTGCCTGAGGCTCCCGCCACTGCGGGGTCTGGGGAGGGTCATAATGTACGCAGCCTTACCCCTGCTTTGCAGAGAGGCTGTTTCCAAAGACTCGAACCCGTGACTACTTGGTCACAATGGAGCAACCTAACTGTTGGACGAAGGTCCACCCTCAGAAAGGAAAAAGAAGATAAGTAAATTAAAATGGATAAGGCTGGTTGATTGGAGTAGCTACAGAAAAGTAGATAACCAAAATCAGGCACCACAGGAAATAGAGCAAAATAGCAAGGATCATATGAGCAAATGAAGGAGAAGATTATGGGCTGTTAGATAAAGTAAACCTAGTGAGGACTACAAAAGCATATGAAATGCAGGTTTCTTTAGGACATGAAAACCTCAAACTAAATTTTTCACAGCTAATTTATGTGTACAGGGATTTCAGGCATATTCTAATGATCTAAGCTTAGAGTTTAGAGGCCTGGGCTAGTGATAATTCTCAGCTCGTAGAGAATGAGTTATCAAAAACAAAACACAAGAAGCTATACACGGCTTCATTTTCCACAAAATCTAGCCATTTGCAAGAGCTGGAGGAGCCATTTCTTGAAACTATTTGAAGACAACAAATAAATCCAAAAATATGGAACCCTTACCGCACATATATCAGTACAGAACCAAAGACATCATTGGAAACAAAAAAATTGTCCAATGCCTAGAGTCCCAAATACCATGTTCACGCACCTGATTCATAGAAAATGTCCATGAAACAGAAGTGATACACATCACAGCATCTTCATAGACATCATCAAGAAAGTTTTCTTGACCTCAGTTACATGCATCAGTAAAAATTAGACGAAGCTTTATAGAATGAACAGATGACCAAAGCTATGTTTTTGCTGAGATTGTTGAAAATACCAGAAACTAAAACTGCCGCCCTTTTACAAGTTTGAGAAGTAAAGTTACACTACTTTTTGACATCCTAGAAGAAGAGGCTTCACTCCCAATGACAAAATTAAGACAAGTGCCGCCAAAGATCCATCTAAGCCGAAAGAGAAAAATATGGCAAATATAGAAAATGCTGCTTCTGGCACGTCACATTTTGTTACTAGCCCACTGGCCCAATGAAAGTGAAGTCCTTAGTAAGCATGTACAAGCACTGAGGAACTGGCAGATATAGATCACATGGGATGGCTGGGAATCATCAACCAAATAGCTCCTAGTTCCAAAGAGAAGTGAAACATACTATTCAGAATTAATCCTGAGCCCCTCAGTAAGGCATGATGCAAGTGATTATGGGGGACAATGAACCTCATTGATAGCTAAGCCCAATAGTCTAAATGTAAACACATGACACAGTGGTTCACTGAGAAGTGCTGCACTTGTACCAATATTTTCCGATAGAAATTACACAACTAAAGATATGTGGAGGTTTAGAGTTGGACTCGTTCTCCATGAACCAAATAAGAAAATGCAATGCTTCCTTATGACTACCAGTAGATTGCACCATACACAAAAAGCGCTAGAACTGCATTTTCCATTTAAGTTAACCTTAATGAGCACAATGATAAAAATCCATGAAGAAACAAACTTATGTACTGCAAAGTGCAACTAGAATTAAGGACCTACAAAATAAGAATCTGGCATTACAAGACATCACTTATAAGTAACACATGCTCAAACACTTGTTTGCTCAGTAAACCATTATCCTTCCAAATTTAAGTTATAGAACCTTTCTACAATTAACTTGTTCAGAGACTCACGCAGAGCCTTTTCTGCATCTAGATCGAACTCTCTCCAACTACAATGTGGTCGTTATCAAATCAACTAAAAATTAGTTGAAAATCAATCAATTTTCTAATTCTTCAATCTGCAAGTGTTTCAACCATTCCCAGTGGCACACAACCATAAATCAGGGATAAAAAATCCAGTTATTCATCTCCAAATTATCAGTAAAAAAATTAAAGCAAATTGAAAAAAATGCAAACAAATGTGAGTCCATAAGATAAGAAACAACTTCAAACACGCATTACTTATATCCCAAAACAATCCAACTCGAAAGAAAACTCCGAAAATTGAACAAAATCTCCCAAAGTACTAAAAATTGGAGACAATTGAGACTTAGAGACTCACACTTTTTTAGCTTGCTCGAGCGATCTAGCGTGACCGAAGTGAAAAAGATCATAAATACCATCAGCGTAGACACGTACGGGCTTGTCCAACGAAACTTTTCCGGATTCCGGAGAACCTGCAGCTGGTTCGTCGTCCGTCGATCCCGGCTGCTTCCGAGGTAGACGTGCCATGAATTCGCCCCGCACCCCAATCAGATTCCGAGTAATCAGATCGAAGGTCAGATCTGAAGTCAAGATCACTGGCAAGACAGAGAGAGGGGAGGAAGAGAGAGCGAAGCAGAAAAAAACGCTTCTCCCGCTTCGTTGAGGGAAAGAGAGAACGCTTTGCTTTTATATGGGTCATATGGCAGTTTTTTTTTTTTTTTTGGTTTTTTAATCACTAGCACAGCACTACAGCAGTGATGCAGCAGCAGCACTTCAGCCTTCTGTACTAAAATTAATTAATTTATTAAAATATTTTTGTATTAAATAGGTTGTTTGTTTTTTTAAATACTTACAGAATAAAGGCACGTTGGTTATTATTTTTTCCTTTTTTGGTATTAAATACTAAAAGAATAAAGGCACGTTGTTCTCTTACTTAATTTACGAAAATACCCTTCGTAAATAAGATTTTTGACTAGTTCAATGTGTTTTACCAAAACGGAGAGAGAGGCCGGCTACTCGGCTATTGTTTTCAACTCCGGTCCAACCAAGATGGCCAAACCATGCAAGTATTGAGAAGAAAAATAATTCTTTTTTTGTTTTTTTTTGGGTAAAAGAAGAAAAATAATTCTTGATATGCTTGTCCGAATATTCTAAGATAGAGTTTTAGGACTGAATGTTAATTGGGTCCGAGCCACTCTCTCTCTCTCTCTCTCTCTCTCTCTCATTGCACTTGCATTTGATTGATTATAGGCATTGTCTTTAATTTTGTTTTATCATGTACAACAAAAAATTGTCACCCAATTCTCCCCCCCTCTTGATTGGGTGTAGCCTTTCGAATGTACAATATATATGATTATTCCTCTTTAGAGGCAATGAAAATAAAGATATTCACTATTGGAAAGGTTCTTATAAATAATAAAAAATAAAAAAAAAAGAGAGAAAATGAATCCTGACTGGCAAAGTGTCTATGTCAGACACTGGTGAATGACCGTCTCACACCTAAGAATGCAAAAAATTTCATCCCTATTGATGCTCCAATACACACTGTGATTGGCCCCGTGATGGTGCTAGGGGTCACGCAGTCAACCCTTTCCCCCCCCCCCCCAAAAAAAAAGAATTGGAAAAGAATTGTCATTTAAAATATTATTTTTCTAATTTTATAGCAGATTTTATTTCATAGAATAACAAGTAGCTTTCTTTTTTATTTTTATTTTTATTTTTTTCCCTTGGAGTAACAAGAAGTTGTTATTTGAATCAAATACTAACATTTGGCAGCTAAGTAGTTAGTCGCAAAAAAAACATAAAATTTTGTCCACCTATTCCTCAAGCCATGACATATATGCATTTTAATTTTTGAAAATTTTTATTTTTCAACCTTCATGCCTACCCCTAAGGTGAAGGTAGAATTTGATCCCAAGACTTCACTACAACCAATAAGATCCTTACTATTATTACCACACAAAAAATATGAGATCCTTACTAACTAAGCAAATGGACACCTTCCATGTAACAAATTTTAGTTAATAATTTGTTTCCATGAAAGAACAAAAAGTGAAATGTAAGGTCTATGTTATTTGTCCATGTGGGTATTCTATAAGGCTCCTGTAATATTGGTTTCCATTTTGAAACTCCTTGTTGATGTAAACCTATTAAATCTAGGGTTATCAATAAAATAAAATCTTGTTGAATAAAAGTTGTTAAAAAAATTGTAATTTTACTTTTGTGCCTTTTATTGGTGGAACAACTGAACACCTACACACAGTGGTATACACGCGTAGTGAAGGTAATGCGGGCACGTTAGAACTTTTGTGCAGACTCAAATGAGGTTGTAAACGATTTGTTCTAACTTTCAATCAGGAGATCGATCTCCTTCTTACTTGAGTAACTCTAAGGACTTTTAGGTTAAACCAAAAGCATAGGTCAAATTCAAAAGACGTTGGAAGAAAACAGATTAAAGGAACAAAAACAACGATAATAATGAAGTATAAAATAAAACAATAATAAAAGAATGAACTGTATTAGATCATATCAAACATGGGCGTGGACCCCAGGCATAGCTTTGTTTTTCCCCAAAATAGATGATATAGCCGTACATGCTTGAAAGAAGAAAACAAAAAGAAAAGAAATACATAAAGTTGCAGGTTTGTCTGACGATGTGTGTTGTTGTTCTGGGCTTGGCCTTTTGTCTTATATAGAAGATCTTTACTTTGGCAACTTTTGTAACCTCCAACATCTCTATGTCCATTTCTTGTATCAGGATCACGACCCTTCCAAATTGCTAACTACCTGGCGCCACGTGTTCCTGTGTGGTTTGCAACCCACTACTATACCCTTTACAGATATGATGGGTCCCACACTCCCACCACCCCTTGTTGACTGGCCCTAAATTAACCGTCTACCATTGGTTCCCCAGTCTGTCACGACCCTTTTCGATCTTTTGCCCTTGCTAGTTCAGTCTATCCTTGACCGTAAAATCGGGGGGTAAACACCTATTTCAGTATAACATACTTTTCTCAACAATGAAAAATCTTGTTATTTCACATGCTTATTCAAAAAATGCACAACTTTCAATAATGATATGAATTGGAAAAAAAATGAAATGATGACAAATTATTTTGAAATCATTTTTTATCCTTACATTAAATAACTTTTAGAAATAAGATAAGAGACCGAGATTCCCTTCACCCACGGTGAATGGGATCTACGGGGTGGGAGAGGGCAAGAAAGGATAGCAAGAGGATTTTTTGGAACATACTAAAACCCTAGGAGGGGTTTGTGAACCCTAGGTTGGTGTCTAAACCGTCCTCTATGGGTAGAGGGAAACTTAGTACATAAAATAACATACAATCGAAAGTCAAAAGAAAATTACGATTTCTCGCTTCAAACATATATACAATCGAAAGTCAAAAGAAAGTTACGATTTTTCGCTTCACCATTTTGGTAACAAGAAGATGCACTTATGCAATCATAAATTCTTTTTTCTAAATTTTGATGCAATGATAAATTAAAATGGAATGAGTTAAGCATGAGGATCATTGCAGTTTTCAGATAAGTCGATTATAGGGATTTTTTGAATTGATTTCAATCCGGATCATATCGAAATTGACAAGACTGATTTGACTCATAATTCCGAGTTTAAAATTCTTGGGATCCATTTGGGTAAAATGAAAACATGCAAACAAAACAACAAATGGCCATATGCTTCTTATATTTGGTTTTGGACCAGGTTTTCCACCATCCACAATGAAGGAAAAACCTCTTTATTCATGGGATTTGACCCTCCAATTAGACTAAGAAAGGGTATTTTCTACCTTCGAAGACTAGAGAGCAAAACTTAATGATATCATTCAATGTAAGGGTGTCAATTTAGGATCGGAATCGGGAACCGGGAACCGTCCCAATACTGTCCCGCTAAAACCCTGTATCAGACCGTCCCATTAGTAAATGGGACGGTACTGGTATCTGATTTTGGTACCGAATGATAAATGGGACGGGACGGGATTTTCAATGGTACCAGTACCGAAATACCAATTAGGTACCGGATGGTACCGAAACTACTAGTACCGTTTAAAAAGAAAAGGGTATTTAAGATTTTTTTTTTTAAAAAAAAAAAAGGGTATAAGAATTACGACTCATTAGGGTTTCACTAATTGCCTTTTGAATATGAAGAGGAACAACAGGTCAACAGCCGTAGCTTGAAGTCTCTCTTCACAGAACCTGCTACAGTGCTACTCCCTCGACCAACTACATCTACCAGGTTCTTCCTTTTTGCACAACGGGATTATTCCATTTTGTAGGACTTCTCTAGATTTAAAAAATGAGAAGCTTATTACATGTGATCTTAGGGAGTTTGAAGAAGTAAAACTATGATTTCATAATTTAAGTTGCTTTATAAAAAACAGTAGATAACTTAGATTTCATGATAGTGAAAAAATTCCACAATACTAATAAACCCATCTCGTTAGAAACAATTAAACTTCTTCTCCTTTTTTCTACAGTGCCTAGAACCGTTTAAGAACCGGTACTGTCCCGTCCCGCTAATTATCGGGACTGGGATCTAGGTTTGGTCCCGTTAACTAAATGGGACGGTACTGGGATTGGTACTTTTGGTACCTATACCGGTACCGTCCCGTCCCAAATACCAGGAACCGTCCCAATTGACACCCTTAATTCAATGTTCCAAGAGTCCCAATCAAAACGAACCAAAATTAATTATCCATGGTCCAGCCAAAACCTACAACTCTTACAATTCATGCCTGGTCCGATTTCTTACTACAATTTTCCATGCTACTTAAAATTTTTATTTAGAGAAAAAAAAAAATGATGGTACTTCATTACAATTAAAGGGTATTTTAGTCCAGAAATATTGACTTAATTTTGTGGGTGCCATGCATATGTCTTTTTTAAATAGCTTGCCATATGTTTTTTTTGTCTTTCTAAATTTATGTATTAATTTTCTCCTTTAAAACCCAATATTGAAACAATACGTAGGAAAGTCTTCAATACAAGCTAGCCGCGTGTGATGTGAATACAGAATAGCAGTAATAGTTGCCACATTGGACTTCGATGATTCCAACAATTTGAATTTGATTTTTATCATTTATTCTATCCAAAAAAAAAAAAAAAAAAAAAAAAAAACCTATTCTCTTATATTTATACTAGTGTTTTTTTTGGTAAAATTATAATTATAATAGCTACCCCAACAAATAAGTTGTTCAAGTCGTCTTATCTGAGATGGTTTCCAATCCTTCTATTGACCGTTGTATCAGAATAAGTCTGTGATTGAAACACAAATTAGTAGCTTCTATTGACCGTTGAATTAGAATAATTTTATGATTGAAACGATATTTAGTTTCCCACCAATGAGAGGGAGGGTGATCGAATCGTCCGTGATACAATACAAAGGTAGAAAGGTGATCATCAAGTCAAAGTGTAATTACTTTCCTTCTCAAACAAACTCATGGAGTAATGTTTTTGGATTAAAATCCTCTAGATCTGTGCATTGTGATGCAGCGCTGTGAACTTGACATGTGGATGATGCGATATTCAACGGTGTTCAATTGAAGAAGAAAAAAAAAAAAATTAAAGAGCAACGCCTCATTAGATGTCGCATCATCCACTTGTCCAGCTTGCAAGGCCGCACAAGTCGATGCACTGTAGAGGATTTTTTGCAAATGTTTTTCCTCATTAATTAGCAGAAAACTCATGCAAAGTATTAACTAGGGATCACTCCTGCACAATTTGAAGGAAGGCTTTTATCGTAGCTATCACTTTCGACTCGTTATCCTTTCTAATTCGCTGCTCGCTCCAATTCCTCTAATTCCTCACATAGGAGTGGTCATTTCCACTCCTATGTGAGGAATTGGAGGAATTGGAGGAATTGAAACGGGCAGCAAATTGGAGGTGATAATTATTCGTCACTCTCCGACTCTCCCACTCTCCCTTGTAGGGGTGTCAAAATTGGGATCGAATTCAGGTAAATCGATTTGAACCGAATCGATATGGGTCGGATCAAACAAAAGCCTTGTTTAGTATTACCAAAATGCCGATTAGTTATTAGATAACACTAGAATTGTTTAGTATCCTTTCAAAATATATAGTTCATGTTCTTGTGTTTAAGATTTATGAAGTTGATGTATTTGAATTGTATTTTCTCTTATAGAGGTTCTAGCGATGGACCTTTATTTTTGTTTTTGTTTTCTGATAACATTTTTGTGCTTTTTATTTAGTCATCATTAATTCTTAGCTATCAGAAGTTCACATTTGATCGTAGGAAGTTTCAAGAAGTAAAACCATTGAAAATTTATCTTGGTTTTCCTACTATAAGTTGCTTTCTAAAGTAAGCGACACTTTAAATCTCATAATAGTGAAAAAAATTTACAACATTAATAAAGTAAGGAACCATTAAAGTTCCCTCTTTTCTACACCACATAAACTGGTTTAGGAACTAATACTGTCCCATCTTGTTGATAACTGTGACCGAGACCTAGATTTTGTCTCATATGTTAAATGAAACGATTCTGATATTGATACCTTTGGTAATGATACCGTTTAGACCCATCCTGAATACTGAAACCGTCGCAATTGATACCCTTAGGCAAAACTGTTCAATACCCTTGTTTATTTATTTTTTGATGAAAACAGCCCTTATTTATTGATCCATATGGATATCGATATCAAATTGTATAGGTAATTATCTAGCTAGTGTGATGGTAGTCTTTTGCAATTGAACAGCCAAATTGAGGTTGACCCAAAACTACTAAAGTCGAGTTTTTAATTTATTTGAAAGGAAAAGATTGGACATGCTGCCAAGATGCCTAGCATGTGTCATCGTCTCCCCTCCCCCTTTGATAAAAACTTCCTTGTCCTCCTATGTCTAACTATATGATTAGTGTATATCATTAATTCTTACCAAAAACTGGTGGCATACCCAACCGTATCCTTTATTGTTAAATCTCATATCTCCATGTGGGAAGATCAAAACTTTGAATTGAACCAAATAATTAGATATTGAAACTTGAAAGGCAATAATGCAGACAACAAATTAAAAAAATATATATAAACATTTGTATTATTTAATTAAAAAAAAAAAGTAAAAAAGAAAGAATGAATTATAAAATAAAAATTAAAAGAGGGATGCTGTTTGTCAAATTTTTTAAATTAAGGGATTTAATTAATTATGTAAAATCTGATAAGTAAAATACTCAATAGGAGGGCTTTCAATAGCTTAGAATAAAAAAAATTTCAAAAGAACGTGGAATTGGCATTGAAAGTGGAAAGGCATGTGGGAAACTCCCCTAAATTTAAAATATAAATTAATGGTTAATATATTTGGTAGAAGTCAAACTGATTATCTAATGTGTCAAAAGCCCACATTGATTTTTTTTTGGTGCAAAGAAATTTATTATCTGAGGAACAATGTTCCCGTAAAGTCTGCATACAGAAGTAAAAGGATGCCAGGGGAGGGGTGAAATGCCAATAACTTGTAGTTTGAGTAAGTGCTGCTTGAGAGGCCAGGCAGTCTGCTACAGAATTGGCTTCCCTTAGAGAATGAGTAAAATTAATGCTACGGAAATGACTAGTGAGGTTGAGGCAATCGTTGATGATCGGGCTGATCCGCCAAGGAATTTGCTGCAACTCTCCTTTGAGGATGTTGATTAACAATAGATTGTCACTCTCTAAGATTAAATTGTAGATATTTCTAGTGAGGGCCACTTTCATTGCTTCAAGTGCTACTGCTGCTTCGGCAACCAGTGCATAAGTTGAGCCGATTCCTCGAGAGAACGCACAATAGAATGTAGAATTGGAAGATCTACATACTCCCCCAATTCTTGCATTACCTAGATTTCCTTTACTTGCCCCATCTATGTTGAACTTGAAAAAAGGGAATGTTGGTGGAACCCACTTCACAAGATGACGCGTTCTGTGATTGACCCGATGCTGTAGAAGATTATGATCCCTGGCTGAAGTGGAGGCTCTGTAAAGGATGGAAAAGGGGTTAAACCTTGTTCGATTGAAGATTACATCCCAGTATTCTATCCAGATATACCATAGGATGTTGCAGTAAAAGGAGATCTTGTAGCGTAATTCTGAATGTGCTGAACTATTTCCTTTGATAAGAGTGAGGATGGCCGATTTGGTATCTTGATCCTCAGCTTTGATGATCAGACCTGCTTGTTGCCAAATGCCTCGGACTGCTGAACAATGTAGGAACAGATGGGATGGTGATTGGAAATGAGACAAAGGGGACAAATGGGGTTGAGATTGAAACCCCTGAGGTTAAGGAGATTCGGCAATGGTAGCTTTCCATGTAGGGTCTTCCAAAGTAAATGTTGAGCCTTTGGTGCAGTGGGTAGGTGCCAAAGTTGAAGCCAGGGTGTTGCAGAAGGGGGGGGGGGGGTTTCCCTGAGAGAGCCAGATGGTATGCTGAAGCCACAGTGAAAACTCCTGATGAGGTGCCCAACCAGACGACTCGATCCTCAGAAGGGAAAATTGGTAATGGGATGGAAAGGATGTCATAGGCTATATCTGGGGCCCACCACTGATATATGTAATCTCTATTCCATGATTTGGTGGTTGGATCTATCAGTGAATCGACCGAAGTGGGAGCATACAAAGGAAGTGGAAATGGGGCCGAGAGAGGGGGATGAATGGGGATCCAATAATCAAGCCATGGATTAGTGGAACGACCATTTCCAATTTGTATGAAAGTGCCCAACCTCAATAAATCTCTTGTCGAACATATGGATTTCCAGCCCCAAGAGAAGGTAGTGGGGCTGTGGGCTTGAAGAAAGGTTGAGTGTGGGAAATACTTGGACTTCATTAGTCTAGCCCAGAGAGATGAAGATTGGGTTATGAATTCCCAGCCTTTTTTGGCTAAAAGTGCTAGGTTCATAGGAGCTGAAAGTTTGACATTCAGGCCGCAAGTGGCCTGGGTTGACAAATGGTTTTCCAAGAAATGGTTGGAACCATGGATTTTAGGCCACTCGACCAAAAGAAACCTCTATTAACAGAATCTAGAGAGTTGTGAACTGAGGTCGGTACTTTGAAGCATGACATCGAGTAGAGGGGCATTGCTGAGAGAGTGGATTGGATGAGAACCAATTTGCCTGCTGGTGAGAGAAACTGAGTTTTCCAATGCAATAGTTTATTGGAAACTCTGTCAACCAAATGGGAGCAATGATTTTTATTGAGTTTACCTGAGATATAGGGTATTCCCACGCACATGTCAAGTGAGGAGGTGGGAGAAATCTGGAAGAATTCCCGCAGTTGCCTTTTAACTAAAGAACTGACATTTGGGCTAAACTGTGCTCTTGATTTATTGATATTCAATGCTTGCCCAGAGAAGGTGCAATAAGTCGACAAGATGCGGTTAATGGCCCTCGCTTCTGACATTGTTGCCTCGCCAAAGAAAATCTGGTCATTTGCAAAAGCCATATGAGATAGTTTTTCTCCTCCCCTGCTAATCTGAAGACCATGGATCGTGTTATCCTGGAGTGCCAAAGCAAGCTGAGTGGAGAGGACCTCCGAGCATAGTACAAACAAATATGATGATAGCGGATCACCTTGCCTTAATCCTCTGGTAGGCTTGAACGGTGTGAGGGGGGATCCATTAAGAAGAATGCTGAGTTGTACAGTTTCTACATAGAACATCACCTTTTGTATCCAGGACTGATCAAAGCCAAAATTGCTGAGGGTGCTTCTCAAAAATTTCCATTACACTCTATCATAGCTTTACTCATGTCCACCTAGAGAGAGAAAAAGCCCTTACTGCTGTGTCTTGTTTTCTTGATACGGTGAAGAAGTTCGTGGCAGATCAACACATTATCTTGGATGTGTCTTCCCTTTATGAAGCCATTTTGATTGAATGAAATTATTTTATGCAGGATTGGCCTGAGATGGTTGACCATGATTCGAGAGATTACCTTGTATATGAAATTACATAAACTGATTGGTTTGAACTCTAGAATCGAAGTTGGATTGTCAACCTTGGGAATAAGGGAAATATAAGTCTGATTGAGGGGCAATGAAAAGGTGCCTGTGTTGAAGAAACTTTGAACTGTAGATACCACATCAGTCTTTATAACTGACCAAGCTTTGTGAAAAAACATCCCAGAAAATCTATCTGGCCTTGGAGCTTTATCTGCTGGCATAGAGCGGACAGTGCAAAATATTTCATCCTCATCGACTACTCTTGTAAGCGGGAGATTATCAGCTGCCGTTACTCTACCTCTGATGTGATCAAAATAAGAGTCTTCCAATAAGGGGTTCACAGTGGTGTAGATACCCTTAAAATAATTGATGAATGCTGCCCCTACCTGGCTTTCTTCTGTTATTGTGATACCATCCACATTGATGGACTTTATCCTGTTTTTGGCCCTTCTTTTAAGTGTGGTAAGGTGAAAAAACCTTGTATTGCAATCCCCATTCAAAGTCCAGTTTAGTCTGGATTTCTGTTGCCACAGAATCTCTTCTTGATGTGCCAGCTTTCTGATAGTGGAAATGTGTTTCTTTTCAAGGGTGAACCAATCATCATTCCTTTGATTGAGCGGCACTGTGTACATCTGAGTCAGCCTTTCTTTTGCATTATCCAGATTTTGGAAAATATTTCCTACACACACTCGATTCCAACTTCTCAGAGTTTGCTGCAACTTAGAGAGCTTTTGAGTAACTCTGTAAGACGGAGAACCTACAAAGGTTGTGGTGAACCAAGATTGTGAAACCACATCCATGATAGAAGGTTCCAATAACCAGAGTGCTTCAAATCGAAATAGTTGTATGCTTCTTGGCCCAATTCGTTGAGGATGTAGGATAATAGCTCTATGATCAGAAGAAGCCAAGAGTTCTGAGGTAACCTGAGCTTGTGGGTACCTACTGAACCATTCCGCATTTGAGAAGAACCTATCCAGTTTGCTTTCAATTCTCTTAATCCCAGCTTGCCCATTATTCCAAGTGTAATGATACCCTGTAGAGTGGATGGCCGAAATGCATGCTTTATTCACAAAATCATTGAAAGGCTTTATAGATGCATGAGTTAACGATCTACCCCCATTCTTATATCCATGGTGAATTAATAAAGGTGGAAAGGGATAGTAAAGTACTGAATTGTGTCCTTCTAATTTGCTCCCGACAACTCATATACACAAATGTCAAAGTCCAAACTTCATTAATTGCAATAGAAACAAACCGAACATGAAAACACCAATTACTTCTCCATAACAAGCCATGCATTCCTAGTATTTTTACTAGGAAAAGAGCTTTTCTTGAAGAAGATTTGGACCCCCTTGCACTAGATTGTAAACATCCTTATGAAAATGCTGAAATGCCGGATTGGTGGGGGGATGCATGGGGTTACGAAGGAGCACTGGGAAAAATGCAGGATTCGAAGGAGATGGCATGGAGGGGGTTTTGATTGGGGTTGTATTTATGTGGTTCAAAGGGTTGGCTCTTATGAAGTCATTCACCATTCGTTTTGTATTGCTGGAAGTGAAAGGGAGTTCAATGCCAAATGTGTGTGCAATGCTTATGATAGCTTTAAGCAAATCCACTTTTTTCTTTTGTGAATGTGGGGTTTGACTGGTAGAAGCAATGGGATCAGTGGGAGCCTTTTTTGGAATATCAGTGTTGCCTTCATCTGATACTATAAAGAACTCATCATAGACTGAACAGATTTCAGTCAGAAGGCTCACCCGACGCCGGGGGGGGGGGGGGGGGGGATGGGGATTGCACCTTTAGGGATTATTTCCAGCAAAGCCTCTTGTGTAGCTTTGGCTAAAGCAGCCAGGTATTCTGCCCGTGGTTTATACATGCAGTCATCAGCTAGATGACCCATTTGGTTGCAATTTGGGCAAATGAGACTAGGCCTGTTTTCATAGGAAATGGCCACTTCAGTTGATTGTCCTTGTTCCAGATTCCCAATTACCTTGGAAATGATTGTGTGAGAGAGTGGAATGATCAGTCTTGCCGCCGGATTGTTCGAAGAGCTGATGGAGTCTGTTGGACATTCAATATCAAGGCATCGACCTGCCTTGGAGAAAATCGAAGCAAGTATTTCATTCCCATAAAACCTCCAGTGGAGTTTTTCAATTTGAGCCCAAACGAGCCATAGTAAAAATCACCTTCTCCGTTGGAATATCTGGGTTCCACTTTTGCATTATGACTAGGTGACCCTGATAGTTCCACGGCTGAGCAAATAAGAGGACATGCATGTTACGAGCAGAGCACAGCTTGATCACGAACCTGTTAGTGGCTGCTTCTACTAGGTGTATCTCCTCCACTTTGATGGAACGAGCATGCCCTGCTCGATTGATCATCTATCTAACCTCCAAAGCCGAAATGTGCACAATGTCTGGCACCCATCCGATGATGGAGTATTGCAGATTAGCGCAAGCTTGTTGAAGAGCAGGTTCAGAGAAGGTCACTGAGGGAGGTTGCATATCAGGTAGGTCCAACTTGGCCGAGAACTTTGTAGCTAAATGATCCTCGAATGCATTCGTAAAAGCCCACATTGATCATCTGAAGTTTTTGAACAATGTTATTTTCACTCATGTCGGATGACGACCGGCTGGCTATCCAGAAAAGACCGCTGGAGAGGTTCTGGAGTGTTTCTTTTGAGTCGGATCCCTGTACTGCCGAGCTGCCGTACTACGCCGTGTGCTTCAGGCATAGCAAGGTGGTGAAAAGACTGCCTTAACTCTGCCTGAGCGGGGGTAAGATGGTCTTTCCCACCTTGCTGTGTGTGGGGTGCACGGAAGTAGGGGCAGCTGGACATATCTTTTGGGATCTTTTGGATAGTTGTTTTCAAGGAGTATCTCTCTTCTATAAATAGAGGATGTCTTAGACCTTTTTTTATCTACTGGTCAATAGAATTAAATTTAAAAAAAAAAGGGAAGTACATGAGATTAATGTCCAGACATACCAACACGAAACAAATACAAAAAAAATTAGATCAATGCTTTACCTTCGATATGGCCATCAAAAGAGAAAAGACTCAAACTTTACAAAAGAAATCAAATTAGGAAAATCTAAATCTAGGGAGGTATTCCATTCCCCATCTAATATCTAAGAGAATGAAATCAGGGGTAACCTCCCATATTTCAGAAACTCTGATTTGTATAGCCCTCTTTGATAGACTAATAGCTATGGAATTCACTTCTCTAAAACGTAGTGTGTAATTTTTCAGGAGATTGAGTTAATTAAAAATCTTTCAGATGTAGCCAATCTTGAAGAAAATTCCAATTGATATTTTGGTGGGTGATACTCTGGACCACAACTTTGGAATCACATTCTGATCCAAATATGTTGAACCCCTTTCCCCTTGAGCAAGTAATAGACCCTGAAGTACTGCCTTGAATTCAGCGACAAAATTTGTTGGTACTCCAAGATAATGACAAAACCCGCATAGATGGATCCCAGAGAAGAGATGGAATATGCCACTAATTCCTGCATGTCCAAGATTACCAAGAGAGCTACCATCCACATTTAGCTTATCCCAAGAATAAGGAGGATGGATCCAAAAAATTTCTTGAATAGGCTGTCACTTTGCTGAATATTTTGATACCCAAAGACTTGGGCAGTATGAGATCTTGAACTGATGATATCTTGCATGATTGGATCAAAGAGAAGTCTTGTATATCTCTGAAGATAGTCTCTCACTAAAATAACCATGCTCACTTCGATTGTCAAATATTCTATTATTCATTTCTTTCTACATATGGAATGAAATCCGAATTAAAAGCAGAAACCAAAGGTAATTCATTGTTGTAACTAAGGCTTTGCGGTTCCACCAAGAAAATGATTCTTGAGTAGAGCTAGGGTGTGGCTAGAAGTGATTGAAAACTCCAAGAATTTTGCTCCAAATATCAACAAAGAAGATATGAAAGAAACTTTCACATGCATATGAGTGCAAAGGGGACACTTCGAAGCCAATTAAATCCCACGTTTACTAAATTATTCATCTATTGAAAATTTACCGTGCATCCATCGCCAGCCAATGACTGGTTATGTTGGCAGTAGAATTGGAGACCATAATAGCTTATACCAAGGCACCTGAGGCTGATTTGACTGGATATTGTTCCATACAAACTTAATAGTGAAATTGCCAGGGGAAGAACCAGCCTAGTTTTTTTTCTGTCTGTTGGAGAATAAGTAATATTAAAATTCTCGATTGAATCTTTGCCTCATACAATGAATCACTACAATACTATAAAATACAATGACATACCGTTCACCGTCGAGTCATTAGTTGCGGCGGAACTTGATGAAGCCATTGCAGCGTTTGATGAGAAGAATATCAAAACAAAAAGAGAAGGATTTCTTCCCTCAATCCTTCTATATGCAATTCTTTCAATGGGTAAAGAGTTGTTTGTGCGTAGATGAGGGGAGGGACCTTCTCCTCCTTAAATAGTCATAATCTGTCAATCTCCCACAAAGACTTAACAGTTAGACTAGAGGATTAATACTCCCATAATGAAGCCTAGTAATGAAACATAAAGGATCAAGTTTAATGGAACCCATAACGGGAACCATTGAATGGGGATGGAGTTGGTCAATTGGCCAATAAAAAATTTCCTACAATCTCCCACTTGGACCATATGACCAAACTTATAATCTCCCAATTCATAATAATAATACTTGGATCCCTTCAAAATATCTCATACAAAGCTTACACAACACAATAACTTGAATGAATAGTCCTATCAATGCGAATCATGGCGGTTATATGTCATTTATATCGACATATTCCCTTCCATAATCACAACACCAATAAATCCATCTAAGCAGGTCCTTAAGTAGGGAAACAAATAATAAACGGTCCAAAAGAAAAAATATATATATAATATCTCACTCATATTGCAATAAATGTATACACAAAGATAGAGATGAGAAATGTTCAGGAAGATCCATAACTATGATCATATTAAATAATAGAAAGTGTCTATAACAAAATGTGACCAATACATCAAACTCTAGTAAGACCCATATCAAATACAAGATCTACAAAGAGCTGAGGCGTCAATGCCTTGGTCAATGGATCTGCAATCATCAGACTTGTTTTTATATGAGATACAGATAACTTCTATTCCTAAACAGCTTCCTTCACAAAGTTGTACTTCACTCCAATATGCTTAGCTTTGCTAGAATGCTTGTCATTCTTGGAGTAGTACATAGCGGTGACGTTGTCATAGTAAAGTCTTAGCGGTTTCATGATGGAGTCGACAACCCGAAGCCTTGAGATATAATTCCGCAATCAAATCGCCATTGATGTGGCCTCAAAGCATGCCACGAATTCCGCTTCCATGGTGAAAGTGGAGACACAAGTCTGTTTCTTGGACTTCCAAGAAATTGCCCCACTAGCTAATAGAAAGACATAACCAGACGTAGACTTCCTACTGTCGAGGCAACCGAAAAATTCAGAGTCCGAATAACCAATCACTTCCAACTGATCAGTTGCTCTGTAAGTAAGAATGTAATCTTTCGTTCTTTGTAAATAACGCATCACCTTCTTGGCAGCCACCCAGTGATCCATACCAGGATTACTGATGTATCTGCCTAACATCCCAACTGCATAGCTAATATCTGGACTAGTACAAGTCATGGCATACATAAGACTTCCCACAGCTGAAGAATAAGGAATGTGTTTCATCCGTTCTCGCTCCAGATCATTCGGCGGACACTAGTTCAAACTAAACTTATCACCCTTAATCACGGGAGCAACACTGGGTTTGCAGGTTTTCATACCATATCTCTCAAGAACTTTATCAATGTAGATTCTTTGTGATAGCCCAAGTAGTCGGCGAGATCTATCTCGAAATATCTCTATACCAATAACGTAAGATGCCAAACCCATATCCTTAATTTCAAAATTCTTAGAGAGAAATGTTTTTGTATCCTTTAACAAACCAAGATCATTACTGGTAAGCAAGATATCATCTACATACAGGACCAAAAATATAAATTTGCTCCCACTGACTTTCAGATATATACACTTGTCAAAAGTGTTTTCTACAAATCCAAAAGATACAATGATGTGGTTGAACTTTAAATACCACTGTTTGGAAGCTTGTTTAAGTCCATAGATTGATTTCTTTAATTTGCATACTAGACTTTCTTTTCCTTGAATCCTAAAACCTTCTGGTTGGTTCATGTAGACTTCTTTCTCTAAATCCTCGTTCAAGAATGCTGTCTTCGCATCCATCTGGTGAAGCTCCAGGTCATAATGAGCCACCAATGCTAAAATGATCCTAAGTGAGTCCTTCTTAGAAACAGGAGAGAAGGTCTTACGATAATCAATGCCTTTCTTCTGAGTGAAACCCTTCGCGACTAATCTAGCTTTATGTCATTCAACTTTACCCTTCGAGTCACGCTTGGTCTTAAATACCCATTTACAACCAATTGCTTTAGACCCTGAAGGTAGTTCAACAAGCTCCCAAACATCATTGTCGCTCATTGACTTCATGTCATCTTTCATGGCATCTACCCATTTACTAGAATCATTGTCATTCATAGCTTGGGAAAAAATTAAAGGGTCATCCTTGATTCCTATATCAAACTCTGACTCCTAGAGATACACTATGTAGTCATCCGAAATGGCAAACCTCCTCACTCTTTGAGGTCTATCCTGTACTTTCGGCTAAGGTGGAGGTAAATCCACAGTGTTCTCAGTGACAACATCTTCATGGAGTGGTACATCCTCTGTAATTTGTTGTTCCATAAGATCATCATTAATGATGACTTGTGGAAGAACAATGCTATCATGATGTACAGGAGCTGAAAGTGTAACCCGGAGCTCCTCAAATATCACATTACATGGTTTATCACTCCCATTAATGTCGCCATCCTCTAAGAATCTAGCAGTTGAAGTTTCTACAATCCTGGTACTATGATTAGGTGCATAAAATCTAAATCCCTTTGACCATTGGCAGTAACCAATAAAGTAACAACTAATGGTCCGAGGGTCGAGTTTTCTTTCATATGGATTATACAATCTAGCTTCAGCTGGACAGCACCATACATGTAAGTGTCTCAAACTAGGCTTCTTTCCCTTCCAAAACTCATAAGGAGTTTTAGGAACTGACTTACTGGGAACCCGATTAGAGATATACACAATTGTTTTCAAAGCTTTGCCCCACATAAACTCAGACAGCGATGAGTTGCTTATCATACTATGAATCATATCCTTAAGGGTACAATTACGTCTTTCCGCAACTCCATTCTATTCAGGTGTACCAGGAAGTGTATATTGGGGAGTGATCCCCTTCGATTTGAGGAAGCGGGCATATGGTCCCTCAACTTGCCCTAGGTTTGTATGTCTACCGTAATACTCACCCCCTCTATCAGATTTCACGGTCTTGATCTTTCTGTCCAACTTGTTTTTGACTTCAACACAAAATGTCTCGAAGACATTTATGCTTTCAGACTTTTCCTTCAACAAGTAGACGTAACAATACCGTGAGTAATCATCAATAAAGGTGATGAACTAAGTCTCACCAGTAATGTAGGGGTCAAATGGTCCACAAATATCTGTGTGAATTAATTCTATCAGTGCATCACTTCGTGTGGCAACAACTTTATTTGTCCTAGATTATTTACCTTTTATGCAAGCTATACAAATTCCGAAGTCAATGAAGTCTAAATTAGGCAATACACCTTCCTTCACTAATCTCTCCATCCTAGGTCTGGAGATATGACCTAGACGTTTGTGCCACAAAATTGAGAAAATATTATTGTTGGATTTACGTTTAGTTCCAACATTCACATGCAGGGTAAGCAAAGAGCTTTCATAATCAGAGTCCAAATTAAATCTATAAAGACCATCGCATAAATATCCAGTAAATACTAGATTATTATCTTTATAAACTTTTAAAATATTGTTCCCAAATAGAAAGTCAAAACCCTCAACATCAAGTTTAGACAAAGAAACAAGAATTCTGGAAATAGAGGGGGCATAAAGGGTGTCCGATAAGTCGAGCTGGTATCTAGTATCCATAATGAGTCTGTAAGTGCCGATCGCTTGAACTTCAGACTCCAACCGATTTCCCATGTAGACGACACTCTCACTGGGACTTGGGCTCCGGGTTGAAAGGTATCTCTGTACAGAATTCGTAATATGCACAGTTGCACCAGAATCAATCCACCATGTATTACAAGGAACATCAACAAGATTGGTCTGAAAACAAACTAGGATAGAATCATTACCCTTCTTTTCAAACTATGCTCAATGCTTCTGACAGTCCTTTCGAAGGTGTCCAATCTTCTTACAGAAGAAGCACTTCATCTTGTCAGACTTTTCCTTGTTCCGCTCCTGTGGATTGTCGGTCTTCTTCTTTGATGCACTGTTGCTCTTCTTTCCTCTCTTACGCTTACGTGACACTAAGTTTGCCACTTGCCCTCCTACTTGCTTCAGTCTCTGCTCCTCCTGAACACACTTGCTCTGAAGCTGATTCAGATCCCACTCATCTTTGTTAGTGTTGTAATGGATCATGAATGGTTCAAACTTAGAAGGAAAAGATTAAAGGATCAACCCAACAAGGAAATGTTCATTCAGTTTCTGGTCCAACTTGTCCAGTTGTGCAAGTTTGCCATCTCATAGATGTGATCCCCTATGCCACTACTGCCATTGTATTTCATGTTGACTAATTTGGATATAAGAGTGCTGTCAAGAGATTTGTCTGCTGAAAAAAATCGCCTTTCAATAGAGGCCAAATAGGTCTTTGCATCATCAGAAGTAGGGATTGAACCTTTGATAGTCTTGCCAATAGTCTTCTTAATGAACAAGAGGCACAACTGGTTTGATCAGGTCCACTTCTCATGAAGAGTTATCTCAGTCGGTGTACTCTTATCAGTAAGATCAGCTGGCTTCTCAGTGCGAAAGCAATAATCATGACTAACAGCAGTCAGGTAGTATATCAAATCCTCTTCCCAATCCGAATAGTTTGAGCCAGTGAGGATATGGACAAAATTAGGTACAGCCATAGGAGATGGTCCTATTAAAAAGAAACAGAAATACATGCTTACTTATCTATAATGCTTTGAATTTCAATAATACTAGAGCTATAATTCTAGAGGGAGCAACCTAATGCATCATTACAATCTATCCTTCGGGATTGAGAATGTAACAGGCTATTGGTTCACTCGATGGGTGTTGGAAGTCAGCTCTTAGAGCTAAAAATCTATCTACATAGTCAAGCAGAGATGTGTGCCTTTGGACACTCCCATTCCAACCCAACTATGAGACTAATGATTTATCATAATGCCCTATTTTACCTTTAATTTAATGTTGTTACATTTATGTCTAGGGTTAACAGTTATGGTCATCACAACCATGATGAAACGTGTACCTTTGGATACTCCATTCAATCTAAATTACATGACTTAATACCCTAAACTAGTTGCATTATATTTGAGATGACTTAAATTAGGTAAATAAAGATGTGTGTTTGTAGAAAGTAGTGCAGGGAGCAGCCATCATACTATCCCAGAGTGATTAGTGTGATGCACCTGGTGAGGTGCAACATGGATCTTCCTCGTAGTATGATTACACTTTGCACAACATAATAATACTTCCATCCAACTCGACTATGTGATAAACACTTATATCCTAAATTGGCTTATTATGATGTCTTTTCATTAATGATGGTTGGTTCAGTTATTTCAAGTTCAATTACCTTGAATTTTCATGACCGATTCGCTTCGGCGGCAATCAGATCATTTTTTTTTTTAATCCTTGAAAATCCCAACATCTAGTCATATATGACATCAATAATTTATTAATTTATTTTTTCAAAACTAATACAACTAAGTTCATTAATATATATATATATTTTTTTTTATCTTAAGGTTCTCCTAAAATAACAAACATAAGAGAAGACGAAATTATAATCGGGTTTAAAATGAAGACAGAATGATAGCGGAAGCGGTTATGTAATAATTCTGTCATACATTAATTTTCGTAGCTAATGGTTTTGTTTCTATTACTAATAACAAGTTTCTGATGCTAATAATTTCTGTAACTAATAATCAGAAATAAACAGAAACTAATAGAAATAGAACATGTTAATTTGTTTTTTAGAAATATAAATAAACAAGAATAGAATTCATAATACACATAATAGAATTCATAAACAGAAACAAACCAATTTCTATTTATAATATAAACAAAAAAGAAACAAAAATAAATTTAATCAAAACATTTTCTGTCTATAAACATAAATAAAAAACAGAAATAACTATAAGTAGAAATTAATTCCAGAAACTTAAACAAATTAATTTTTTTTTTCTATTTTATTTGGTTGGTTCAATTATCGGACCATGTGGTCAGTTCATGGGCAATCTTAATGGATCAATACACAATAAATTAGGGTCCATTTCTTCAATTAAAACCATCACATGGGGCATAAGCCCATGACTTCTTTTATTAAAGAAATGCCCAACAAAGATATTAAAATAATAATAATATAATTGTATAATACCCATTATGAACATTTATTCAACCTTAGGACAGCTAAGAACAAAACAGAACCGTAATGACAGTCACATGACACGACGTGTGATACCCCGAATTTTAGTTTTCGAGATATTCTTATATACATAAATGCATTATAGATATATATATTTAATACATTCAAATAGGGTTTTCAACAAAAAGGGAGAATGGGTCATGTAGCTAAATAGATGAATAGGTAGATATATTAATGAATATGGTTCAAAAGTCAAGATTATCAACTTCAACATCCAAATCTAAATACACTTCTCTTTAGCATTGAAGTTCTTTTTAGATTTCGGTCATTGACAGAATTACTTAGAATGAATAACTTCCGCTGTGCATTGAGGTGATATAGGCTTAGTTTCCACTGCAATTCAATGATATTTGAGTGATTAATTATCCGCTGCCAATGAATTAAATGTAAGTGAGATGGAAGACCGGTCGTTATCACACGGCGGCCCGCGAGGGGCAGCACCCATATCTCACCCGGATTTGGGGGCGCTACAATATGGTATCAGAGCGGCTTTTTGAAGATTTAAAATTATAAAGGTTGATGATGGAGATCTAAAAGAGTCAAAACTAGTGATTAGAAATAGGGTAGCTGACCTAGAGTCTATGGTATCAAAGCAAGGTTCAATGATGAGATATGAGTATTGAGGATGGTTTACGATTTGATATGGAACAGCAGTATCAAGAATAAATGTCTAAAGGTCTAGGACTTTTGACTTAGGAATATGTAAAGAACAAAACAAAATAACACAGAACATAATGGGACAAAATGGAATAGTCAACAGAATAATGAATATACATTAGAGATTGAAGCACTTATATAAGGATTACTTTGAACCTCAAAAATAAATGCATAAACTATCGATATAGTAGGGATTTTCTAAGATTAATTAGTTGAACTGAACTGGAAAAAAAAAAATAAAATAAAAATGTCATAAGATATTGACACTACTAGTATATTATACAAGAATGGATGACTTAATGACAAAATAGTATAGAGTAACACATAAATGATAACGAGACGTGAAGGTATGTATAATTTAAATTTCGAGGACGAAATTTTTGTAAGGGAGGGAGGATGTGATACCCCGAATTTTAGTTTTCGAGATATTCTTATATACATAAATGCATTATAGATATATATATTTAATACATTCAAATAGGGTTTTCAACAAAAAGGGAGAATGGGTCATGTAGCTGAATAGTTGAATAGGTAGATATATTAATGAATATGGTTCAAAAGTCAAGATTATCAACTTCAACATCCAAATCTAAATACACTTTGTGTGATGACTTAAGTAAGAGGTTTTTAGACTATGGTTATGTGAATGAAGTTCTTTTTAGATTTCGGTCATTGACAGAATTACTTAGAATGAATAACTTCCGCTGTGCATTGAGGTGATATAGGCTTAGTTTCCACTGCAATTCAATGATATTTGAGTGATTAATTATCCGTTGCCAATGAAGTAAATGTAAGTGAGATGGAAGACCGGTCGTTATCACACGGCGGCCCGCGAGGGCCAGCACCCATATCTCACCCGGATTTGGGGGCGCTACACGACGGCTAGGTTCCAAATCTCTAACAAACACTCAAATTAGTACAGCGAATATTATGCCGGTGATCATTGCCTGTAGAATCGAGCCTAAATTCCATTTATAGAAGCTGATATAAAATCCAAAATCCCTCTTTAATGGTTGATTCCAATGTCCCAATCCCTTTTTATTTAATAAATCAAATAACATACATTAAACCATCATTAATCTGATGATTTATTCTGGAGTTCCCTTTTTCATTAATTGATTTCAAATCCAAAGAAACAAACTACAAAACCCTTTGGTATTTAAAAAACAGTTCAACATCCTCTTTAATAATATATATATATTATTTGGCAAAAGGAGTTTCATAGAAAGAAAATCAATAATGTGATTTAAAGCACGAAGGCTATAACCTTGGCTCTGATGCCACTATTGGAGAATAAGTGATATTATAATTCTCGATTGAATTTTTGTCCTATACAATGAATCACTATAATATTATAAAATACAATGACATACCGATCACCGTTGAGTCATTAGTTGCAACGGAACTTGATGAAGCCATTGTAGCGTTTGATGAGAAGAATATCAAAACAAAAAGAGAAGGACTTCTTCCCTCAATCCTTGTATATGCAATTTTTTCAATGGGTAAAGAGTTGTTTGTGTGTAGATGAGGGGAGGGACTTTCTCCTCTTTAAATAGTCATAATCTGTCAATCTCCCATAAAGACTTGACAGTTAGACTAAAGGATTAATACTCCCATAATAAAGCCTAGTAATGAAATATAAAGGATTAAATTTAATGAAACCTATAACGGAAACCATTGAATGGAGATAGAGTTGGTCAATTGACTAATAAAAATTTCCTACACTGTCCTCCATATCTCCTCCATATCTAGGTGAGGGAGACGAATTTGAGAAACCAACAAACACATTTCTATCAAGAAATTGGAATGAAGAGTACGAAAAACCTAGGTGCCATTATCAATGTAGTTTGAGACTCTAGATGAGAATTGAGCAAAGAAATCATCGCCCAAACGATATTCCTTTGCAATGGAGAAATCTTCCAACCACGTTTTGTGATTTTTGTTCGTATAGAAAACTCTCCTACAATAGGTTTTGTTTCATCTCACTGAAAAAACCGGTTATATTAGTTAGATATTCTCAATTTATTTAGTAACTAATATTTATACCTGATTGTGAGAGGACATGTCCCAATTGTATGTCAATCATTTTCCCATCTCTTTTATTATTTAATGTTGAAATGCTGATTTTCAAGAGAATGACATGGTTTTTTTTTTATTGAAAGGAAAAGGTTAAAATTACTTAAAATAGTTCAACATACAATGTTGATCAAGATTTGAAAGTCTCGCCTGCGTAGCTAATCTACGAGCAGGTAGAATTAAAGTTCTAGGTTGTTTGATAATGGTTATATTTCTAAAAAGCTTAAAAAGAAATTGAATATCAAAAAGCAAATGAAACAAATCCCAAGGCCATGGATGCAATTCCTGATCAGTCAGCCAGTTTTTCACCTTCTCTGAATCAGTCCAGATTGTTAAGTTCTTGCATTCCGTCAATAGGGTTGTCCTTTCGACACCTTTTTTGACTCCTCTGATATTCATTTCAGGAGCTGCCTACATATCCAAAGTTTATACGAGGGGCAATGATCTCATTTCTGTGAATGATAAAAGATCCCCATCCTCCATTTTTAGTGGAAGTATCAAAACTACCATCAGAAATGATTAGTGCGCGGTCCATCGTACATTGATTTAAGCAATAGTCAAGGCCGGGGTTGAGATTCCCTTCAAGTAATTCTCCATGAGGATGACATGTTATCTTATGCAACTTGTAGTTCCAATTATGGTTTGAGGAATCAGTATCAGGTCGATCGATTCGTATCGATATTAGTGAAGATCAATAGCGATTCATGGCCAATCCTGTATCGATGAATCCGCATGGACAAATGTAAAAATGTTACAAAAAAAATCTAATTTTTTGAAGAAAACATGGGTAAGCATGACCGATCTAAACCAATACGGATAGATCCAAATCGATATTGACAAAGACCGCCAACGATACCGAAATCGATTACAAAACCCTGGTCCCAGCCCCACAAGTCCACAGTCTCTCCACACTCCTCCCTCAATAATAGTAATAATAGGGCTTCTATTTTAAAGCCAGTCAAACTCTGGCTTAGTTCTTAGTTCCGGGCTGAGTTTGGGTCGACATTGCTCCCGCCTCTCACGGTGACTGGTTGTCTGGTCCTGGTTCGACCTAGATGTGATTCAACGGGACCAATACTGTCCGGGGTCTCCATGCATATATAGTTGCTAGCCATCGGTGTGAATTTGTAGCCAGAGTTCAAGCTTCAGCTCTCCAACGGTTATTTGAAATTCGACTATGAACCTTTCCGGCTATTCATCCAACGCTACCCAACTGTCCCAACCTCCAAAGCCACTCTCTCCGCTCACACACCCAACTCCAACCCAAACTCACTTCCCTAACCCTAATGGTAAACCATCAATCCATAGAAAGAAACTCCTCCTTAGACGCAATGATCAATCTCCTGTTGATCCCACCGTGTCATGGACTTCCTCAATTGCCCGCCGATGCCGAAACGGACAGCTTACTGAAGCTGCTTTGGAGTTCACTCGTATGAGAATCAATAATGTTAAGCCTAATCATGTCACATTCGTAACCCTTCTCTCTGCTTGTGCTGATTTTCCCTCGGAAACTCTGTGTTTCGGTTCATCGATCCATGCCTATGTAAGAAAACTGGGGTTGGATAGGAACAATGTTGTGTTGGCCACTGCTATTGTTGATTTGTACTCAAAAGGTGCTCGTATGGATCTTGCTCTCCAGATGTTTGATGAAATGTATGTGAGAAATGCGGTGTCATGGAACACCATGATTAATGGGTACATGAGGAATGGGATGGTTGAAGATGCAATCAATTTGTTCAATCAAATGCCACAGAAGGACAAGATTTCATGGACTGCTTTGATTGGTGGGTTTGTCAGGAAAGGTCTATTTGAGGAAGCCTTGGAACAATTTCGAGAAATGCAGCTCGCTGGAATAGAGCCTGACTATGTGACCATCCTATGTGTCCTCTCTGCTTGTGCGAACTTGGGTTCAATTGGTGTTGGCCTATGGGTGCACCGTTATGTTCTACAAAAGGACTTTGGTGAGAATATCCGGTTAAGTAACTCTTTAATCGATATGTACTCTCGATGTGGTTGTATTGAATTTGCCCGTCAAGAATTTGAGAAGATGCCCATGCGGAGCTTGGTCTCTTGGAACTCGATCATTATAGGCTTGGCTGTTAATGGTCACTCAGAGGATGTTCTTCAACACTTTGAAATGATGCAGCGAGAAGGGTTCAAGCCAGATGGAGTGAGTTTCACTGGGGCACTTACTGCTTGTAGCCACGCTGGCTTAGTCGACGAGGGACTCCGGTTGTACGATACCATGAAGAAAATTCACAGAATCATCCCCAGGATTGAGCACTATGGTTGCCTAGTGGATCTTCTTAGTAGGGCCGGGAGATTGGAAGATGCATTACACATAATAGAAAGCATGCCCATGAAGCCAAATGAAGTTGTCTTGGGATCATTGCTGGCAGCATGTAGGACTCATGGGGATGTGAATTTGGCTGAGAGGTTGACTGATTATCTTGTTGAATTGGAACCTGACTGTGATTCCAATTATGTTCTCCTTTCAAACATATATGCTGCAGTTGGAAGGTGGGATGGTGTAGGCAAGGTTAGGAATGCAATGAAAGCTCTTGGAATAAAGAAGAAACCTGGATTCAGTGCCATTGAGATTGAATGTCGAATCCATGAGTTTGTGGCTGGTGATAAATCCCATACACAGTCAGACTCAATTTATGCAATGCTCAATCAGCTGTTTATTGAACTGAAACTATGTGGGTATGTTCCTGAAACCAGCGTTGGTAGATTATCAGAATATGACTAACCATCAAACTCAAAAATGCTGATATGACTCAACTTGGATTCCTAATCCATCAAAATGTTCCACGCTATAGCGGAGCCAGTGTTGCATGGAAATTCTTATATGGTGCAGCCGTTTAGCATTTTCCAACTCTGTTTGGGTGTATCAATATATGAAGACAACTTAAAGGCTTGGTTTTGCAGTGTGGTACCATTCACAGTTCAAACCGTTGTCATTGTAAAGAAAAACTGATGTTACTTATTGACTTAATCTTAGAAGGGAGAGCTAGAGCTGGCATCTTCAGTGATGGAATAGGAGTTGAATGGTATTCCACTTTCCATTGAATCCGGAAAACTGACAATGATAATGTAAAACTTTGCACTTTGATGCTGGAAACTCTGTTACACTTTGTGAAATCACTTGGCATATTATTTACACAGTTCAAAAGGTATTCAAAGTTAATATATTGGATAACATTCAATAGTTCTTATTATGGAAGTTGCTAATTAAGTCAACTATATCATTAAAATCTTTGACTCTTTCTAATCTCTTCTTTCCTCAGTCTCCCATGATGATGCAATTAAGAGTGCTCAATCGGGCCAATTAGGCCTTGGAATACTTTATTTTGGCCTGTGGTTTGATTTTAAAGGTCATTGTTCATACTAGCAAAGATTATATAATTCTGAACCCCTAGAAGCATGAGGAGCTTCTAGAAACTTATGTTCCAAACCTGATCCTATAGATGAATCCTGTCCCTTCTATGATGTCCATATTTGATAGAAATTCACCAAATGGTTATTAAATATGTTGCAGGTATGAGGTTTGTCATGGCTTCATATAAAATGCTTCTCCATCACTGTGTGTCAATTTCTCTGTAGTGCTTGCTCTATACATGGGAAGTGATGCTGTAGAAAGATGAATGAGCATACCCAAGGATGAGGACTTGGAGTTGTAGAATCTGCTCAAGGTTCTGCAGAGAAGACCATTCAGGTATAAGGAAAAACTGAAGCAGAACAGGGGTTTTATTTTTACTAATCTTTACAATTTTAATAAATTTGAAGAAAATAAGCAAACATATCATTTATGCACTTGTTAATCCGGTGCCAGTTTCTTGCATAATAGTAAATTCTAAAATGATGTAATCAATCTGATTTTGGTTGTAGAAAGTTCCTTTATATGATTTAACAGTTCAAATTGGGGTTATTCTGTTCCAAACTTTAGATGAAGTTCCGACTTATTTGACAATTAAATTTGGCATTGATGTACCCAAAAAATGTGTAGTTAATATAGATTTAATCAGCTTGTTTTGGTTCTATATTTATCAATATTATTTGGACTTGATTTTCTTGTTGGTGTTTCTGTTTTATGAGGATAGTTGAGATTTTTGTTGGTTCTTTATTGTCCAATTTATACATTTGGACTTTGGAAAATTTTTGTTGTTTTCTGTACAGGTAGAGGAGTTTGTTTCAATATCCTAAAACCATGGCATCAAATTCAACCAGTAGCTGTAGCATCAAATTCAACCTGTAACTATACAGTCCACATTGTTGAACTTCTGGATGCTGGGAATGTTTCAGACCTCAGATTGGTTATCACCTAGAGCTCTGCAAGTGTTGTGATGAATAAATCTGCCAATGCACTGGCCTTGCTGAGATCTTACAGGCTGGTCCTAATTACTAAGGCTGAGCTATCATATCCACTTAAACCATCTCTGGATGAAGAAAATATATATCTGTGCTAGGTTTTGCTGGGGTAATTGTATGTGCCAGCCATGGTTGTTGATTCTGATTGCAAGACTGAACCAATTCTCTGCTGTTAAGATTCTCCAGAACCCGATGCACCTCAGAAAAAAGTAAATGGGGAGGGGACTTCAATTAATCCTTTGTCCTGGGTCTCATGACAAAGGATGGTCAATGTACCAATCATAGTCAAGTGAACCCAGGTGAGCTAAAGTATATAAGAGGACTAATGTCTTCAAAAGGTTTATTCTACAAACTCCTAAGCTTCCCCTCTTTATATCAAAATATATCTGGATCCCAACGGTTCTGATACCTCATTATTATGCTTTGAATATGGATCAATAAGATCAATCACAAGAACGATGTAAGGGTTGTTATATGAGATTAAATGACCTCGTTATTGCAATTTTTCCAACACAATCATGTTTTTTCTTGCTGTGTGGCAGACTTGGAAGAGCATTGAAGGGTCTATGTGATAGAGAATTCTCACACCCACCTCTGGTTAAATTTCATGCTGATGTAGCAAGAACCAGAGGTGGCAAAATGTTGATTAAATTTTCATAAAATTACACATGCCACTTCATTGTAATAGAATATAGTGGTATTTCTATATTATTTTTTCTTCCTTCAGGCACTTCCCCTGTTTGTTTTGGGCTGAAACTTAGCTAGTGCAATGGGGGGTAAAGCGACATATCAGTATATAAGAATTATCAAATCTTTACCATGGACCCATCCATGTTTGCTGATATGGAATGTCAAGGTGGATAAGAAACAACATGGACGGTTTTTTGTTATGAAGACATGAACAGTCATACTTATATAATATAACCCATTATTATTTGGTGTCACACTTATTGTCACACCCGCACTCGAAATATATCCTAATACCCTCGGGTCAAATTAGATTTTTACCAATGGGTAATGCCACGATGGTAGTGGTCAACAATTATGACCTTGAACCTAAAATTTTATTATAAGTGTCCCCTTGAAGTCTTGAAAGTACAAGTCAAAGCCCTGCAACTTTTCTTGAGGTTTGGGCCCTGACAGCAGCAACAGAGTCATGAATGGACTCACTAGACTGGTTCTGTCCGTACTGTTTCTTACACTTTTGGAGTATTTTCGTGTGGGACCCATATCCCCGTGTTCCGAACGCCATAACTAGACCTTTGAACAAAATGGACTTCCACCCTTACCATCAATTGGTTAGCTGAGCCATGAAAGTGGGCCCACAAGACTTAAGTTAAGTAAATAATGAGTTCTTCTATTTTAGCTTGAACCAAACAAACCTTAAAGACTAGTATGCCTTTATAGGACTTAGGGCAAACCCAAACATGTCCTAACTAAATAGACTAATTAGGTGATGACCTTGGCCAAACAGGCCCTAAGGCCCATTTAAACCCAAAGGACTATCTTATGTCTTAGAGACACTTAGGCAAACAAGTCCTATGGCCTCTTTTGGTCCTTAAAAAATAAGGCTTAGCCTCATATTCTCCCATCTCTCACCCTCCAAGCCAAACCGTGGAGGAGAAGAGATAAGGAAGAAGAAGAAGAAGAAGTAGGAAGAGAAATGGGAGGGGAAGGGAAGAAGATGGAAAGCATGCCAAAGGGGTTTCGCTACCCTACCTCTCTTCCTCTTGTTGTTCGATCAATTTTGAAGAAAAGAAGAAAAAGGTAGGAAGGAGAAAGGAGGAGATGGATCTTCAAGGCTAGCTAGGATTGGGATTGGAGCTCCACTCACCAAGGTAAGCTCTTTCTCTTGGTATCTCCCTGTTGTCCTTGTACATTCTTGATTTGAAGTAGATTCCTTGAGCTTGACCTAACCAAGGGATCCATTTGGGACTCGAGGTGAAGCTTATCCCTTAAATGGGGCTCTAATAGTGAAGACTAACCCCTAATTTAGACTCCTATCAACTATTGCAGCGCTTATTGCTGATTCCTTGATTTTAAAACCACCAAGCCCTATCCTTGGACCAAATGGAGCAAAACCCTTATGTGATCTTGGATCCATGAGGTAAGCTTAGGTTCTAGTGACCCTAAGGAGACCTAGGACACCCCTCCATGACCCCAAGTGCCATGTGAACTCTAGGTTCCAAGCTGGAGGGAAAACCCTAAGAAATCTCGAAAAAGAATTCCGACGGACTCACGAATGGAGTCACCGTCGGGGTTCCGTCCAGTGTATCCTAGTGAAAGGGATCGAACGGATGCAGGAACGGATTTACTTGTTGCCTCTGTCCGTGGTTCCGTTCCCTCTCCGAAGTGTCTCAGGAATCGAACGGATACAGGGACAGATTCATAAGGCGCTTCCATCCATAGTTCCATTCGCTCTCGGGTATGTCTCAAGGTTTGAACAGATGCAGGAACGAATCCAGGTGGTAGTTCCGTCCATGGATCCGTCCCTCGTGTTTTGACCTTTTGGCCTGAACGGAGTCAGGGATGGACTCCCCCTGTTGCTTCCATCCGTGAGTCCATCCATACTGTCTTGGTTGAAACTTGATTTTTACTTCGGGGGCATAACGTAGGACCCCTCTATGCATCTTTTGACGTTTGCTCTTGCATTCTTACGCTACCCAACTCGATGGATAGAAGGTGCACTAGTGAGATTCATGTCAACCATGCCAGGTGACACCCGAGTTCGGTGAGTGGGTTCTAGGTGACTTGTTTGGGCTTGGATATATATTAAACAATCATTATCATGTTATTATATGAATTATAAGCATCTTGTATATTGCATTATCTATCTTGAATGTGGACTGCTATGAATTTGATGTGATAATGTTCTCACTATTGTATTGGGTTATGGTGCCGAGTGTACCAGTACCGGAACCCAGAATTATTTATGAAACTTTTTAATTGTTATCCTGATCTGTATGTGCTGTGCCGTGCTGGTACCTGGGTACCAAATGGAATGGGACGTTGATGCACCTGGAATACCTCTCGAGACGATAGAACTTGCATGTAGTATATTTGCGGCTAGGATTCTTGTTCCCTTATGCTACGACCCTTATTGACAGGGGTTTATGTATTGGATAGTCTGAGCACCTGTTGCTTGTGAGGGAGAGAGGCCAGGTCAGGGGTAGTGATGACTATCGGGGTCTGCCACTGGGTGGTTTGATGGCTTCTACTGGTGTAGGCTCCCGCGTGATAACTGACGTTTCATTGTGGTGATAAGTTAAGTGACCTACAGTGTCTCCCGAGTTATTATAGTAGCATACACTTGACTTAGACTTTGTGTGCTAGGTGGAAAATGAATCTAACATTTACATGCATCATGAATTGTTTGAAAATGCGTGTTTGTGTGTATGTGCATTCCCCTTTGTTCTCTCACTAGCTTATGGAGCTAATGTCACGCCCCAGACCTGGGTAAAAAATATGGGGGTAGCCCTCACGGGCTGACCGTGTGATAACGGCGTGGTTTGCGGTTCCATTATCAGAGTTTGCAACGGATTCACTATGGTTGGATCGGTTACTTTAGTGGTAAAAAAAAAAAACCACTTATCAAATTATCCAATTATTTTATTCCATAAAAATTCATATATTCTGAGCATTTGTATGAATGGGCATAATTAACTAGTCATAAAAAATAAGGGCTAAATCAAATTTAGATTATTTAAATCTAGTGGGATAACTAAGTCTCACTGAAAATGTAGAAGATATCTATTATTATTACAACCCATAATAAAGTAAAAATATTAGAAATAAGTTCTCAAGCATGTCTTCGATTGGTAAATGAAAAAGTCTACTGTGCCATAGGGGCAACCTCTGGTTCCTTGATGAGCATAATCATCGCACAAATAAGCATCGGTCCCTGCTTCTCTTTCCTCTGAAAAATGGTTCCACATAATGGGGTGAGCTCACATGAGCCCAGCAAGATAGATAACAACATATTGAGGAAAATATAACAAGCATGATAAAATCATTATGATACTAACATTAGGAGTGCGATATAATATGGCAAAGCATACCAATGAATCAATACAAAAGAAAAGATATTTTGAATAACTTATATCCTAACTAGGTCAAAGTAGTGTGACTGTAGCATGTGAAAGAGTGAGGCAAAAACACACCGTTGATCGAACGTTTGCAGTCTAAACTTAAGGAAAACAACTCGCGAACTTCGGGCAAGAATTTTTGGCTTGCATCACCTGTCCTAGTGTTCCCGAACTTCGGGGGAACCCACTTTGCGAACTTCGGGCAAAGAGTTGGACGTGTCCTCATCCAGTACCTAAACCCCTACTGGAAAGGGTTACAGTCACATTGGGTTACCGTATACACATACGCCGTCCCATACCGGTTACACATATACGGGTTCACTCCTCACTCACCACATACTAAATCATTTGTTCAAATTATGCAATATTTGTCAGTTATTTCCACATGACCAAACATATGTTCAATTAAAGGCATGAATATAGTCAAGAAATAAACACCACGGGATTTGTGAAATTGAGGGTTTCATACCAACATCATGTGTACGCGATTTCTATCATACATAACAAGGCACCACAAAATATTCATATCAAAACAATCTCATCATGCCATATATAACTTCTGTAGATAGGTTGAAATCTACTCACCTGGTATGCTAATCCCAAGATCCGAAATATCGTAATAAGTATCGGGGTTGTAAAAAATGGTCTCTCCTGGATCGGTATGTACACACTTAGCGAAAATAAATACGTTTAACAATTTCTTTCAATATATGCCATTCCCAAAAATTCCCTCGATGGTATTGACTGTAATTTACCCAAAACCCTTTACTTCTTACGGTTAGAATAACCCTTTTCAATTGCTAATATTATCCACAGGAGAAAACTACCATTACCTAACTCTCAAACTCCATATCCAATTTACAAAAATAACCCTCTTCTTAAATATACAGGTACATATGCATATCTCTTAATTAAACAAAATAGATTCCCATTACCTACACAACAATGGACATGAAGATATAATATGAAAATTATTATTTATTTATTTATTTACTTGGCTGCAACATTATTTATATATTATCTTTATTATTTAAGATAACGGGTTTGGGGACTGCAGCATACAGATATGGGTAACAAAGATACACGGGTAGCTTAGGTGGGTTTGCTACTCAAGTGTCCCTCTTGGAACCATGGGTTACATGGAATGATCAGGGGTCTCTGGTTCAAACATGGAGGCATCCTAGGAAGACGTAGTTACTCTGCAGCGCCTCTACCCTACTCTGAACCTTGAGGACAAGGTTCTCTCGGATGCAGGTGGCAATGTTACGATTCAAGGGGAGGCCACAGTGGCTCCTGACGTGGACAGTGTCATGCATTCTCCACCCACCTTGCGTAGGAGCACGAGATGCAGAGTGAGGGCTGTAACCCCAAAGGATTATAAAGCATGACTATGGGTGTAAGAGTGTGAGTAGGTAGTTTGTAAAGCGTGACTAATGATGTAATGGTGTGAGTAGGAAGATCTGAATCGTAACTGAATTGTAATGGGAAGGGCTTATTTAAGGGGAACTTGGGAATACTGGAAATCAATCAGAAATTTCAATTCTCAACTCTCTCTTCTCTTCTTAGGAGGTCTGCTACCCTCGAAGTAGCATAACAGGGCGACAGCACCTCCTCCTCTTATTCCAGAAACAACTTAGTTCCCTCTAATTCTTTTACGCTCTGACTCTACTGCACCTCTCACCTTCAACTCTTTCTTTTGTTTCACTCTCTCTCACACACTATAACCAGCACCTCTTCTCACACCAACTCACACATGACCCACCCTTTCTGCTAATGGCGTGAAACCATTCCCTTCCTTGCCTTAGCTTTATAGACCCTCTCTTACTCTGTACGTTGGAGGAGGATGATGGAATTCAGAATGGGAAGTCAAGAAAGGATGCACCGGCCATGTTTTAGACGGCTATGGCTTAAATGCGATTGCTAGTTGATCGAAGAAAAATTAAGATGGAGGGTGCCTACCCACCACCTACATCGCTTACGGCACCGACGATACTAGTGATAGCCGTAAACGAGAGTAGCGCTCCTTTCTCTCACCCTCTTTGTCCTCCTCTCTCCCTCTTTCTTCTACCTACTTTATATGTTTTAAAAAAAAACCAAACCATCAGCTCTTGGCTTGCGCATGCATGTATAGCCAAATTAAACATCCCACGTGAAGAGGCCTTCTCTTTCTAAACATAAATTCGGCCCTGGACTCTTGAACCAAATCCACTATTGTATCTAGCTATTCACCTGTTCATAACGTAACCCAATTTCCCCCTTTGTGGAAAACCCTATTTGAATATATTATATTTAATTTTATGAAAATTAATATTGCATTTATTTATAATAATAATAATAATAAAATATCAAAAATAAATTCAGGGTATTATTCGATCCGAAGACAAGTAAATAAAAGTCTGATTAAAACAACTTCAAATTTCTGGGAGAGAAGTGGGCTAGTTCTCGCCATCGGGGTCATCACTCCTTTCACTACCACCACAGAAGAGGAAGGTGTTGATGTCGTTCAATTTCTTCTCCAACCTCTCGAGATGCCGACCTTGAGAAGAGAACTGCTTCTTGACAACTTCAAAACCCTCCATCATCCTCAGGTTCATCCGCCTGATGGCCAACAGAACATCACTCCCACCTCCCTCTCGAGCACTAGAAGTCCCTGTAGCATGTGGTTTGGATCCCATGAACTCAATGTCATCATCCTCCTCATCAATCGCTTAGGGCCCTCCACAGTCACCATATTTGATCGGCACCCCGGAACTGTCGTAGTTACAATACAATCCTATCCTCTGTATGACATTAAACCCAAAAGGCCCTTCGCAGCTTGTTTCTTTGGGTTCATGATTAAGGTCTATCCCAAAGTGCAGGAAAATCCTGGTGAGCAGTCTACCATATGGCAAGGTGTTCTTACGGCAATGATTTACCACCGCATGGGCCATGTGCTGAATGATCACATATGGAAGGCATGTCTGCTGACCAGTGTAAAGAGAATACACCAATGCTGCTGCCATTAAAGGAGGTTGAGTGCTGTATCTTTTGGAGGGAGCCAAGTTGGTCTTGGCAATAAAGGTGAGAACGCACTGAGGAGGAGGAAACCTTGTAAGATCTTCATTTTCATCGGAATTTTTATTGGTGAGTGCCCTGAACAACTTCTGATTGTTTGCAGGGGATAGACATTTGTTAGGATAGCTGCCTGGTGCATAAATTACCCTATCCCCTTCTGCAAAAATATCTAAGAGAATCCCTGACTCCACCTCATTTAAAGCGATGGTTACCCCCTGCACGAAAGAGGTTAGCCTAACGCCTTCCCCATCCTCATTGACCAACACCAAATTTGAGTAGAACTCCCTGACTACTGTGGGATAGTAAAAGTCTAGATGAGTCAGCATGCTACTCCATTTCAGCTTGCCATACCTAATGCCCACCTTGAAGGCAAGCAATTCCTCCACTACCATATCCCTCTCCACCAAAATCTTTCTGTTATGAAGGTGCTCTCAGAAAATTCCCTTGGTCTCCGTTGATATAAACCTCCCCACATTGAAGGTGATAGGGGGAGCTGACACTATGGCTAAATCACTTCGCCTATGAGGAGCCATGGATATTTCCTACACACAAGAGACCATGTAAAAGACAACAATAATTGAGCCAAATTGGAATAAATAAGATATGATTGGCAAGTACAAATATAAATGCAAATGCCCACGTTGTATGAGAAATTATTGGATGAAAATGATTACACAATGAGAAGAAAAGACATGATTATCATTGGAAATATGATTAATTTGGGGAAAAGAGACAAGGTATATATATATATATATATATAAAATCCCTACAGTGTCTCCCGAGTTATCACAATAGCATACACTTGACTTAGAATGTGCGTTAGGTGAAAAATGAATCTAACATTTACATGTATAAGCACCGTGGTCCTCGCAGCGACGAGGTTTTCGCAGCCTTATTGGCGACAGATGGATTAATACTGGGTAATATTGTCAATACAAAAAAAAGAAGTTAGAGGATTGGGATCATGCATCAAAATATATTAAAACAATGTGAAGTCGCCACCCAGGGTTAGGGCCTAGGATCCATTAAGTGTAGCCCTATCCGTTGTGAATGAAATCGGGCTACGTGACTCCATATGGTACTACCAGAGGTTCGGGTAAGGGGTTAGGTCACGAGTGTTGGAAGGTGTTAGGCACCCGCCTCGCCCTGTCGAAACCGGTCTTTCTGTAATAGATGTTACATAATGACGAATATTCTCTCTCTTTTATTACGGGGATGGAATATTATGAACTACATTATGATATTATGAACTAGGTTATGACATTATAGACCACACTACATATACAAAATGTACATTAAATGATGAGACATGAAAGGACTACATTGAATCGATAAAAATGCAGTAATTATACCTGTGAGAATATTCCCTTGGCTCAGGGGAGACGGAAGAACGGACCTACGTTGGCTCCTTTTGGGTAGAGTAACAGGTCTTTTAGGTAGTTTGGTAAACAACTCGGATAGAATGATGTCTGTAATGAGGGTTTTTGATTGTTATCCGTACATTAACAGGATAACAATATCTAAGAGTAGAACCGCTCTATGCTCGGACGGGTAATCGAAGGATCTACCCACGCTAAAGAGCCTTCACTCACTCACACACTCACCGAAGAAAGAGGGGGAAAAAAAGAGGGGTGGAGAAGGAGAAACAGGAGTCGAGACTACCTGTGGAGGGTCCCCTAGCCCAAAAAACCATGCCAAACAAGCGAGGGGGGCCCTCCTATTTATAGGGGAGGGGGGACCCTCACCCCTGGCCAGATAACACCTCCACAACGCTGTTGTGGGGGATTTTCCACGGTGCCGTGGGTGACGTCTGCAGGCTGATGTCATTCCCTTTAATGGCGTCATGGAAAAAGTACACTGGTGCCATGGTGGGGCCCCACGGTGCCGTGGAAATGTCCTCGGCGCCGTGGGAGCGCAGGGCCACTTTTTCCTTGATTCTGGGCCTTAAATGGGCTCCTCTGGGGGTGGGGTTCTGTTTGGGCCTAAGGGTTTATGGGCTAGGTCCAAAAAACGCATCGTCCATCATCCGAGTTCCATTGTCATCATCGCCAAAGGGGGTGACAAAATCCCATGTCTATAGTTTGCCCCTCTTTGGCCAAGGCCTGTGCCAACAGCTGAAGGGTAAAGACAAAAGACCAAGTAATTTTGTTACCAAGAGCATGTACTGCTGACGCTTTGCTCAAAAGCGGCAGAGTTGTAATCATTATGAAATCCTTTGATAAACCAAATCTTTATTATGAGGAGGTAGTATGGTATTGCTCGATCGACAATCAAGCTTTGAGGGTGATTAGGCACCGCTTGATCGAGAAATAAGTTTCGAGTGTGATAAGGCACCGCTCGACCGAAAATCAAGTTTTGAGGGTGATAAGGCACCACTCGACCAAAAATCAAGTTTTGAGGGTGATGAGGCACCACTCGACTGAGAATCAAGTTTTGAGGGTGATAAAGCACCATTCGACTGAAAATCAAGTTTTGAGGGTGATAAGGCATCGAGCGAGAATCAAGTTTTGAGGGTGATAAGGCACTGCTTGTTGATCGAAAATCAAGTTTTGAGGGTGATAAGGCACCGCTCGATCGAAAATCAAGTTTTGAGGGTGATAAGGCACCGCTCGACCGAGAATCAAGTTTTGAGGGTGATAAGGCACCACTCGACCGAGAATCAAGTTTTGAGGGTGATAAGGCACCACTCGATCGAGAATAAAGTTTGAGGGTGATAAGGCACCACTCGACCAAGAATCAAGTTTTGAGGGTGATAAGGTACCACTAAACCGAGAATCAAGTTCTGAGGGTGATAAGGCACCATCAAGTTTTGAAGGTGATAAGGCACCACTCGACCGAGAATCAAGCTTTGAGGGTGATAAGGCACTGCTCGACCGAAAATCAAGTTTTGAGGGTGATAAGGCACCGCTCGACCGAGAATTAAGTTTTGAGGGCTTTGTCTGATTTGGACGACTGTTGAAACGACACTCTTTTGCCGATGATGGGGCATGGAAAGTTACTCTTCAGCCAACAATCGTACGTGGGAAGACACCCTAAGACATGGACACGGTATACTTATAGCCAATTCAGCTGATCTGGGGGGAGGGCCGATACACTCCAGTCACTCCAAGGGCAATGGTCGGGAAAAGCGATCCTATGCTTGTGCAGTTATGATGAAAAATGGAAAAGCAATCCAACATGTATATCAGTAATGTATGAGCGCTAGGATGATGAAAATCAGATGATACATGAGTGTTGTCATGATCAGAAAACTGGAGTGCTTAGAGGAAAATGCAATCTTATGCACGTGGATCTATAAGGGAAAAGAGAACTACCATTAGAACTTAGGTGGTTCTCAAAGAAAATTCTTATTCTTGTGTATATTTTTTTATGTTTATGGATATTTATTAATTTATTTATTATATCATCATTTTTTTTTGTATTTTTATTCCTTTTTTTTATATTTTATTTTTGTTTTCATGTTATATATATATATTTTTTTTTCTTCTTTTTTTTTTGGTCCACTGTGCCGTGTGGGAGTCCGCACGGCACTTTGTATGGGCAGCACCGATCCGGCATGGCACCGTGCTAAGGTACACGATACCATGTGAATATCCACACAGCGTCATGGTGCAGTGGCCCACGGAGTCATGGAGATCTCCATGGCGCCGTGGACGCGGCAGGGTTGAATCTATAAATAGGGGAGGCCCCTATCAGTTTTCTATGCTTATTTTTGCTCCCAGACTCTGCAAAAATGTTTTCACCTCATTTCTTGACCTTTTTGAACATTTCATGGCATTCCGCAACCGTGCTCGCCAGCCTTCACATGGTCCGCTCCTCGGCACGGACACCAGGGACTCTCATGTTGCATGGTACTCTACAGGAGTTACCCTCGCCGATACCGCTCGACACGGTTGTTGCGCCATCTAGGGTCAGGTTAGCCTTCTTACCCTCTTCATTTCAATTTCTTGTGTTTTGTTATTAGACATACTTGTCATCCACTTATGCATGCACACACCGCCAAAAATAGGCATTTCTAGGTTCGCAGATCTAGGTGATACCTTTAGATACCTAGGCTTCCATTGTCGTGTAAACCGAGCGAGGCGATTAGACACTACCCTAAGTGTCTTTTAGCATGCAAATCGAGGCAGTGCCCCTGGATACCACCCTAGGCACCTACTGACATGCAAACCGAGACGAAGCCATCAGACACTACCCTAAGTGTCTTTTGAAATGCAAACCAAGGCGATGCCCCTAGATACCATTTTAGACACCTATTGACATGCCAATCGAGGCGAGGCCATCGAACACTACTCTAAGTATCTTTTGGCATGCAAATTGAGGCGATTCCCCTAGATACCATCCTAGGCACCTATTGACATGCAAATCGAGGCAAGGCCATCAGATACTTTCCTAAGTGTCTTTTGGCATGCAAATCGAGGCGAGGCCAATAGATACCATCTTAGGCACCTATTGACATGCAAACCGAGGCCATCAGACACTACTCTAAGTGTCTTTTAGCACACAAATTGAGGCAAGGCCACTAGATACCATCATAGGCACCTATTGACATGCAAACCGAGGCGAGGCCATCAAACACTACCCTAAGTATCTTTTGGCACACAAATTGAGGTGATGCCCCTAGATACCATCCTAGGCACCTATTGACACGTAAACTGAGGTGAGGCCATCAGACACTACCCTAAGTGACTTTTGGCATGCACATTGAGGTGATGCCCCTAGATACCATCCTAGGCACCTATTGACATGCAAACCGAGATGAGGCCATCAGACACTACCCTAAGTGTCTTTTGGCATGCAAATATAGGCAATGCTCCTAGAAACCATCCTAGGAACCTATTGACATGCAAACCGAGACGAGACCATCAAACACTACCCTAAGTGTCTTTTGGAATGCAACTCGAGGCGAGGCTAGTAGATACCATCTTAGGCGCCTATTGATACCACTCCTCTCTTCTCATTATTATTTCCATTGTTTAATTTTTATTGCTTATTAATTATTGCCTGAGCTAACTTGATTAACTATTTTTGTGATCTTGATTCTCTCTTTTTTGTTTTGCAGGGCAAAGCCCTTCCTTTGCTCAAGAAGTACTATGGGCTAGAGAAGGTGGCAGAGTGGTATAGGATATTCTGCCCAGAGGTACAGGCGAGGGTGAGGAGGATCGGGCTGGGCCACATTGCTGCATCCTCCACCCGAGAGTTAGATAGCCCGACAGTGAGGGCTTTGATAGAGAGGTGGTGGCCGAGCACCCATACATTTCATCTTCCTTTAAATGAGGTGACAGTCACCACTCTCAATTTCTACATGATTACCGGGCTTCCCTATGGAGGGTTGCCCTTGACCTTAACCCCGGAGGAGCGGGTCGTGGCCTCGACGGAGCCCACAAAGTGCCTTGATTACTGTAGACGGCTCTTGGGGTTTCAGGTCACTGATAGAGAGATCCCTACAGTGGTCTTGAGGAGCTCTTGGGACAAGAGGGTGGTGGTAGATCAGTCACCCCCCGGGCAGCTCGACCAGATGGTGCGGTGCTTCCTTCTCTACCTGCTGGCAGAGGTCGTGTTCAATGACATGACGGGGAGGGTGATTGTTGATGCCGCCTATGTCCGCCTCTTCTAGGACTTCGATCTAGCTGCGGCCTATAATTGGGGAGGTTCGGCATACGCCCACTTCCTGTACATGATGGATTTCTTGGTTGTGGGGTCGCCGAACCTGATCGGCTAGTGCTATGTCCTTTGGGTGAGGCATCCCTCCGTTCTCTTATTTTATTTTATAATTATCTGATTCTGTTTTATTGACTCACTTCTGTTTATTGCAAACATGGAGCTATGAGATTCTCCGGTTTCGGGTCCCTACTTTCAGAGTCGGGGATGACCCCAGAACCACATTCCCTAGGTCTACGCGATGGCGTAAGACCCACCTTCTCAGGAGCGGCAGCCACATGGATCTTGATTCCATACGCGCAGCCTCCTGAGCGAGCTGTAGCTCGATGAAGTATATTCAAATTTATCCCTCTTATTATTATTACATTTTTCTTTTTTTTGTTCCCGTGTGCTTACTTACCTTTTATTTGACAGGCTTCTCTCTGACCATATCTTGCGGAGTTCATTCTAGAGCCAAACCTATTCACCAGGGCCTCGACTCTCTCCTCCTACCGAATTCTCTTTGAGGGTCCGTGGCAGTTCTCCTTCTACATGGGTGAGCGACTGTCTCCGCAGTGGTCCGAGGCACAATTGGTCCCCTTCCCTCCTCCAGCTCGGGTCCACGATCCATCCTTGATGGATCGAGAGGAGATTGACCATTGGAGGGCTGGTGAGCCAGGGATTGGTCTGGTGTTAGTTGACACCGACTACATGACCTTCCTCTATCGAGAGACGGTCTACGTCCCCCTTACTCCGGAGGGGCCTCGGGTATGATTCATTACTTCTCTTGCTCTAGTTTTTATTTTTATTTTTTTTATTACTATCTCACTCCTTTTAGATTGTTGGATTAACCCTTATTCGCTTCCATTTTTTTATTGCAGTATCCTAATCGTCCCTTGTACCCAGGGGTCTTTGGTGGTGGGAGCTCCTCCCATGCTTCTCAAGCGGTGGGAGCGTAGTCCGAGGCTAGGACTTCTGGCGGGGTCCCTGCCTTACGGATCGTAGGGATTGATGATCACATTCCGAGCTACCGTCCATGGTTTGTTCTGCATCCATAGCCCGGTAGAGTGGAGATCGTCCTAGAGCCTCCTCGTTCTGAGGATAGGGACCTAGGGCTTCCCCTACTATATGATGGGGTGAGTGGACTCTCTCATATTGTTATTATCATTATTGTTTTATTTTTTTGTTGGTTTACTCTTCGAGGGGTTGCTAACCTTATTGTTATATTCCTTGCTCAGGTGGATGCGGGTCGATACGCCGACATGAGGCGTATGTTGGCAAGCCTAAATAAGGTCATCATGACTCGCGTAAAGATGACACACTAGCTGGTAAACCTCTTATCCCTTCTCTTTTTTTTTTTAATTTTTTTTATCTATCTCTCGATGTTTAACTCTTCGGTTTCTTTTGCAGAGGACCGAGAATGATTTTTATCAGAGAGAGAGTGAGAGGCAGAGAGTCATGATCGAGGGCCTCCAGGCTGATTTGGTCTGTGGTTGAGTTGAGGTGGAGGCCTTGAGAACATTTCAGAGTGGGGATGACAGAGGTTTGGACATCTCTGTAGAGGACTATGCTGAGGGATGACTCTTCCTCTCTTCTTTTTTTTTTTTGTTTTTTTTTCTCTTTGTACGGACAATATTGACATTATTATTATATATTTTCTTTGTTTATTTTTGGAAAATGAATTATTTGTACACATATTTTGTATATATTTGTTGCATGTTTATTCCCTTCTTTGTGTATGCACGCCTGTATCAAACCAATCCCTCTTTTCAGAAGCACAAGTTCTATTGATAAGAGATTTAATTACATGAGAAAGGATAAAAGAAAAGAATCATTATTCTGAGGGATATCACTTACTTACAATATTTTTTCCACGCCTGGGATAACAGAATCACCACTTCTTGAGTCAACATCTCTAGGGCTCTAAAATTCTTTGACTTAGGCTGTTCCTATTTTGGAGACACCAAGGAGGGAATATAAAAACTAGTGTGAGTCAAACCCATGAATCTCACATGATTGCTCCCGGGTGTTTCTGGCTCCTCTATCTCGGCCTTCATCCAAGGGCAGTTCCATTGGACTTCTTGAATGTTTCTTCCATCCAAGTATTCCTTCCAGTCTTGGATCTTGTGAAATTCTGACTTTTCTCTTTTCATTTGATAGTAAATGGGTCGAAGGTGAGGACATGGAATTGGCTCTACTAACTTCAATTTTTCCATCAACCACATTTGGAACACCGCCGGAGATCCGTGAAAGAAATCTATTCCATATTTTTTAGACTGACTCATGACATCAAATCCTTTGAAAGTTTCTGCCAACATAGTAGGGACAATGTCACATCCTTCTTCAATTTGTTTAACAACTTCTGCAATCATTGGAGACATGCCTTTTCCTGGAGACTTTAGTAGGTACTTCCCGATCATACATAATAGGTATGCTCGCTTCCTACATCGGATCTGGCCTTCTTCTTCAAACCTGTTGTTGTTGAAGATCTTCACAACTTTCAACGCATCAACCTTGTCGTAGTTAAGAATCTGCTTTATCTCTTTCTTATTCATGACGAAGAAATCTCCCTGATTTCTAAGAAGTTGCTCTTTTTGCATGACTGGGAGGAATAGTTTTCCTCGAGGGGGGGGTAACATACAAGCCGGAAATTCTTCACTATTTGGAGCCAGCCAGACTTTTCCGAAATGGAAGGCATGCAACTGAGGATCCCAGCATTTTGATACTTCCTTAAATAAGTCATGGTGAAGCTTGAAGCATCCGATCCTACCTAGTATTGTCAAATAGAGATCATCTAAAAGTGTAGGACCATCCATATGCATCCGGAGAGTCCACTGGTGAAGCTGCTCGTCTAGCCCTTCTTTCTTTGGTCCCCGCATGCTACTTGCATCAAGGATCACATTAGCACTTTGTGACATAGAATGAATAAGTCCTATGTTAATAACCAGCTCAACATGACCCTATTCCTAAACTAAGTCCAGAACATGGATTAAAGGCCAAATGGCAAGATTTACCTCTATTTGCAGGGGACGCTGGGTGGCAGAACTACGGAAGGGAGTCAACAAAATGCCCTCTTTATTTTTTTATTATTTTTGAGACCACACCCGAATATACCGAGTTGCCTACGTATCCCTTGAGGAGAATCAGGTCAAACATAGTTCATGTTACTTCAATCATCTCAGACGAAATACTTCTTTAATTGGTCCATGTTGACTAATCCCTGAAGATCTTCTCCATCAAGGTCAGAGAGTTGAACTGCCTAGCCTGGCTATATGGTCTTGACTTTGTAAGGTCCGCTCCAATTGGGCCAAAATTTCCCCCTTGGATTATGAATAGGAGCTCGCTACTCTCTTAGGACCAAATCTCCTTCTTTAATGCTTCGAGTACGTACACCCTTATTGAATGCCCTAGCCATTCTTTGTTGATATTTCTTGAGGTTGTCCATGGCTTTCATCCTTTTCTCATCCAAGAGATTGAGCTCTTCGTATCTAGCTCTTACCCATTCTCCTTCTGGCAACTGGCTGTCGAGTAAAACTCGAAGAGAAGGGACTTGAATTTCTATGGGTAACATAGCCTCCACTCCATACACAAGAGAGTATGGGGTTGCCCCAGTAGAGGTTCGGATGGATGTCCGGTATGCCCATAAGGCCAATGGGAGTTTCTCTGCCCAGTCATTGTGTGTATCTGCCATCTTTTGCAGTATGACCTTCATATTTTTGTTGGCTGCTTCTACCGCCCCATTGGTCTGTGGACGGTAAGTAGTAGTCTTATGCCTCTTAATGCCAAATCGGTTATAGAGTTCCTCTACTTTTCCTCAAAAATGCAAACCTTGATCTGAAAGCAATTGTTGTTGTACACTGTATCTGCAAATGATGTTCTCTTTTACGAACTTTGCGACTTTAGCGGAAGTCAAGACCGCATAAGATTGAGCTTCTACCCATTTTATGAAATAGTCGATGGCGACTACACGAATTGATGACCATTGGAAGCTTTTGGGGTTATTTTGCCAACTACATCAATTGCCCAAGTAGAAAATGGCCAAGGGGCATTCAACGAGTGCAGCTCTATTGGAGGAATGTGAATAATATTGGCAAATATCTAGCATTTATGACATCGCCTCACGAAGGCAGCACACTCAGCTTCCATGGTTGCCCAATAATATCCCATTCTGAGAATCTTCTTGGCCAGCATCTTTACGTTCATGTGTGGTCCACATATTCCTTAATGGATTTCTTTCATAATGGTTTGAGCCTGCTCCTCATCTACGCATAACAGCTGGATGCCATCGTAAGACCTCTTGTACAACAAGTTTCCTTGGAGGATGAATTGAGTAGTATATTTCCACAAATGCCTCTTTGCTCTTTCTGAAAAATATTTGGGGTACCTCCTTTCTTTAATGTAATCAATTACCGGAGCATACCACGACCTTCCATCCTCAGTGAGCACATTGACTGGCTCCCCATATGCTGGGCTCGCTCTTCTTTCTATCAAAAAAGATTGGATCCTATCCCGAGGATCGCATTCCACCATGGATGCTAAAGTGGCTAAGGCATCGGCAAATCGATTTCTATCTCTAGGCAGATATTCAAACGATATTTCTTTGAAGCATCGGATCAATTCCTCCAAATAAACTTGGTAGGGCTTTAACTTTTCATCCTTAGTCCTCCACTTTCCTTGTGTTTGGCAGATCACAAAAGAGGAGTCTCCAAAGACTTTGATCCTTTCCACCCCTACAGACAAGGCCATTTCTAACCCAATGACACAAGCTTCATATTCTGCTATGTAATTTATGCCACTGAACTCCAATCAGAATGCCATCGGCAAGTAAAAGTCTTCTGGGGTTATTAGCAATACCCCAGCCCCAAATCCCTTTTGGTTTGTGGCCCCATCGAAATACAATTGCCATTCTTTATTTAGTTCCGCTTCTATAGAGTGCAAATCTTCATTCGTGAAGGAATCCTCTGTTGGTTGTGAACTAACTTTTACAGGGAATGCTGCCAAATGATCTGAGATTGCTTGCCCTTTTATAGATTTTTGATTTATGTCGAATTCTGATAACAACAACAACCACCTGGCCATCCTTCTAGTCAATGCCGGTTTCTCAAAGAGGTACTTGATTGGATCCATCCGCGAGATCAATTTGACTAGATGTGATATCATGTAGTGCCTCAATCGTTTGGTTATCCAAACCAGGGACGTGCATATCTTCTCAACAGGAGTATAGCAGGTTTCGTACTCTCGCAATTTTATGCTCAAGTAGTAAATCGCGTGCTCTTCTCCATCTCTTTTGTCAATTTGTGCCACCATTGATCCAATCGACGTCTCTCCTACCGATAGGTATAAGAGCAAAGGTTTGCCCAACACAGGAGGGATCAGTATAGGAGGGGAGAGCAGATACTCTTTGATTTTCATGAAGGTATCCTGGCATTCTTCATTCTACTCTTTCGGTTCCTTCTTCCTTAGAAGCTTGAAGATGGGTTCATAGGTTGATGTCAACCGAGATATGAACCTACTAATGTATTGGATGCAGCCTAAGAATCCTCGCACTTCTTTCTCCGTCCTTGGTGGTGGCATATCTGTGATGGATTTTATCTTGTCAGGGTCTACTTCTATCCCTCTTTCACTAACAAGAAAACCTAGCAGCTTTCCGGCCCTTACCCCAAACACACACTTTTGAGGGTTTAGCCTTAGCTTGTATTCTTTTATTCTTTCAAAGAGCTTTCTGAGGGCAGCAAAATGGCCTTGTCGGTCAATGGATTTAACTATCATATCATCAACATACACCTCTACCTCTTTTTGTATCATGTCATGTAGTATAGCCGTGGCTGCTCTTTGGTATGTTGCCCCCAGCATTCTTCAACCCAAAAGGCATCACCTTGTAACAAAATGTTTCCCACGGTGTGGTGAAGGCAGTCTTCTCTCTGTCCTTTGGACACATGCTGATTTGGTTATAACCTGAAAATCCATCCATGAAAGATAGCAGAGCATGGCCTACAGTATTGTCCACCAAGATGTCGATGTGGGGTAGCGGGAAGTCATCTTTCAGGCTAACCTTGTTTAGGTCGTGGAAATCTACACACATTCTGACTATCCCATCTTTCTTAGGAATGGGGACAATATTGGATAACCATTGGGGGTATTGGGTTACTTGGAGGAATCTCGCGTTCCACTGCTTGATGACTTCTTCCCTGATCTTCTCATTCTATTCTGGCCGCATCCTCCTCGGCTTTTGCTTGACCGGGCGAGCGTCCGGATATGTTGGTAACTTGTGCTGCACAATCTTTGGATCAATGCCAGGCATATCTTTATAAGACTAGGCAAAGACTTCCTCAAATTCCTTGAGAAGAGAAATCATTTGGGATATTTCGTCTTGGTTGAGAGAAGAACCTTGGTTGAGAGAAGAACCAATCTTAATCATTCGAGGGCATTAATCAGTTCCTATGTTTATGAGGTTGGTGTCCTCTCGGACGGGTTAAGCTCTTCTTTCCTCCAATTGCTCTAACAGGTTACGATGCTCGAGAATATTGTCATCATCAGAAGAATAAGAAGAAGAAGAAGAAGAGGAATCATACGCAGAATCAGCAATTTCATTCATGATAAGAGGAAGAGTACAAACAGACTCAATAGACTGAACATTTCCACTTCTTTTAAGAGATTGAGACACAGACTCAGAGACAAACCCAGACAGGACTAAGCTAGAGCTGGCTATAACTTTAGACTCATTAACATGGAAATTTTCCATCATTCTTGCCCAATTTGCTATGGATCCTTGAAGAGGTTGTATAAGGAAATGTGGTGCTAGTCCTTCTTCTTCTTCCTCGATGATCACTGCTACTTCGAACAGCTCGTCGATCCCCTGATCTCCTTGAACTTCTTTCTTGCTTGCTTGATCTAGTTCCATGGCCACCCAGTCCACTTCATTTTCGAAGAATATTTCAAACCCTAGTAGACGTTTGCCCTCCTTGAGATCAAACCATAGTTCTTGATTCCCATAATAAGGAAAGTTCTTGCCTTCCTTCACAAAGTACCCGTTCAAAGTCTTGAAGTATGGGGTACCGTCTGCTGCACCGCTTCTTTGTCCTGGGGCATTCTTCTTCAAATCCCTCGAATTGAATCCTAAACCATAATGGTTGGTGTTGGCTTGTATTTCTGGGAATGCTGGTATTCCTTGTTGATTCTTTCCCAACCCCAGCCCTGGAAAATACTTCATCTTGTTCATGATTTTCATAGCGGCCTCGCTCCATATCATTGGGAATTTCTCTGAAATCAAACCTTCTTCGTTTGCAGAGGTAGTGTGAATGTGGCCAATTTCAAATCCTCTCAATTGTACCTCCTGTCAAGGCGAACGTCCCACCTCTATGTTAGCCAAAGTATGCCATTTCTGGATCTCCGAAGATGGTGATCACTTTCTGGTCGTGTAAAAACTTCAACTTCTGATGGACACTTGATGCTAGGGCTCCTGTTGAATGCAGCCACGGCCTTCCAAGTAGCATATTGAAAGATGCTTGAATGTCAATGACCTGGAAATCTATGGTGAAGTAGGTTGGCCCAATCTTGACATCGGTGGTGAGAATCTCGATCACTTCTCTCTTGGAATTATCATATGCCTTGATAGTTTGACTGGATGACCTCATTTTATCAAGAGGTAAACCCATGCATCTTGTAGCTTTGAGAGGCATTACATTGAGAGCGGACCCATTGTCCATCAGTACTTGGGGAACCTGGTTTTTATTACATTCCAAAGTGATGTAGAGTGCCTTGTTATGATTCTTCCCTCCTGGGGGTAAGTTCTCTTCGGAGAAAAAAAGTGACTGGATGGCATAAGTGGCCCCTACTATGTGAGATAATTCCTCTGGTCCCATCTCTATGGGCACTTATACCTTGGTAAGGGCTTTCAAAACAACTTCTTGGTGAGTGGACGAGGCCATTAACAATCCCCAGATCGAGATATTGGCTTGGGCCTTCTTCAGTTGGTCCAAGACTCGATTTTCTAGTTTGATATTCAACCTTGACTGGTTTGACTAGTATTTTTCCACAGTCAAATCCTTATTCTTGAAGTTTCTTCCACTTCAAGTCTCAGTGACTTCTGACTCCCTTCCCCTAATGATCAATCTGATTGGACAAAGGTTGTCGTCCTCTTCATTACTGTCAGTGATGATAATGGGGCCCTTGGGACAACCTTGTACTTCTGTACTTCTATCTGACAGGACTACGATAGACTTCTGGGCTTGGTCTAGGATTTTAGATAGAGTTTCTTGCTTCTTAGCAACTTGTTGGACCATGTGAGAATCCTCTGGTATCAATTGGCTAATGGCCTGAAAAGCCTCTAAGGCGGCTTGGTACATTTTCTTTGCTTCTGCCAAGGATTTGTAAAAGTTACAATTTTTCTCTTCCTCCTGGGAATCTGTACTCTCGGGACTTTCTTCAGGACTTGAAATGACTGGGTGAATATTCCCTGTTGGGTCATTGACTGCTCCCTCCCCATTGGCGTGACACATATGGAACTCATCATGTGCTAGCTCTTACCCACGCATGATACTCTTTGTTCCCTCGGTCGGGGGATGAAGGAGGAGTTCCACACAGGTCTTGTGCTAAGGCCAGAGTCAATTTCACAAAATTCTCCAAATGATGGATTGCTTGAGGGAGTGGCCATTGTTCTTTGACGGGTTCTAGCTGTTGGAGTTCCTCTTGGTACTGGTCATCTATAACCACCACCCTCATAAGCATTTCCTGAATTTTATCCAAATTCTGGTGGATCTTGCTCACTTGAAAAGACAAAGCCCATGGTGCTGGCCCACAAATGTTCTCATACTTCTCGAGACGTGTCCTTCGCTGCCAGGGTTCTTCATCCTCGATTTCTTCTTCCTGTTTGGATTCTTCATCATCCGATTCTTCTGGCACAAATTCTTGCTCACTTTCATCTTCTTCGGGTGACTATTTTCCTCCTGAATCTTCTCCATTATCGACATCCATAGGAAAGATACTCTTAGTTGGGTCGATCTAAAATTCTTCGAGACTGATTTCATTAATCCATGCATCCCATGTTTCACTTCTTCGGGGTGGTTTTGGATAGGGAAATGAGTTCGAATACAGGGTAAGATCTTCTAGAGGGGCTCTGAACAAATTGCGAGCCAATGCAATGGCCAGCCATGTCATATTTTTTAACTCATGAAGGGTTCTAGCAAGCACATCATTCTCATTTGGCATCACCAGCCTTTCACAATGTGTTGCAAAATTGCTTCATACCAGATCCAAAAATAGAGAAGTAGCCTTGTAGAGGATCTTCTAAGTACTTATGGAGATGTCTAGTATGTTAGCTGCTTGATAGAAGACGCTCATGCTCCAGCATTCGAAATCTTCTCTAGACACAGTCCAATCCCCTCTTGGAACTTCCGACGAGGGTATCTCCTCATCATATTTGCTTTCGTCATCATCTGACGATTTGGGTTGGATTAGGTTGGTTAGATCGCTATTATCATTGCTCTCGATGTTGTTCACCCAATCCATTGCACCGAATCCTTCAGCATCCATTGTCGTATCTTGTTGTTTCTCAGCGTACTCCATCCACTCTTAATGAACTTCTAGATCATCTACCTCATCTGAACTGTCATCAGTGTCTCCCCCTATATGAATGAGAGAGATTTCTTCTGATAGAGCTTGACCAATGGCTACTGCCGACATTGCTTTGAGAAGCCTGGGCATAACTCTGGTGACTTCATTTACCTCTACCTCCTCATGGATTAAGTGACATATTTTGGATGATGAAAAGCCATACATGCGCACTGGTGCTCTTGCATCGAGACCTTCTAATCTAAATTCCAGGAAATCTAACTTTCGGCGCCGATTATTGGATGCAATGCCCTTACCGTGATCACACGGTTGTCCACTTGTTTGCACATTCCCATTACAGTTGGTTATGGTGCAATAGACGCAGACTTGCATCTTCTCTACCTGCACTTGTCGTGACTATTCGTCTTTCCCTAAATACCATGGGATAGGCTGGATCAGTGTGGTAGGATCCTAGACCGGTGCTTCTCCTTGCAACATGTTTACCGATCCCGTAGATGATTCTGGAGAATAAGTCCCCTTCAAAAGCGGTTGTGGTCCTTTCCATGTTGGTATCGGGTATTCTACCCTCGTGGCACCTTCTGACCTTGGATGATAGAAAGGGGAATCTGGTCAATCCACTTCTTGAGAAATTTCCTCTCGAGTCAGACATTTCTTTTCTTCTTTTCTTCTTTTGGCAAAAATTGCTCTATAAACATGTGCCTTCATTAACTTCTTCTTTTTTTCGACCGAACAAATCAAGACGGTGGGGTCTGCATGTTTAACATCTTCTTGGAGCATGTTTACTCCATGAGCAGGCAGAGGGTTTGTAGTAACATTCGACTGCTGCTTCTTCTAGAGTTCTATCTTGCCTTCGTCGATCAAATCCTGGATCGCGTGCTTGAGGAATATGCATCTGTTAGTATGATGGCCTTGCTGGTCATGGTAATGGCAATAAAGATTGGACTTGCACCATGCAGGTGGATTATTTAAATCCACGAGCCTAGGGGGAACTGAATTGATCATTCCTTCTTTCTTGAGCTTGGTAAATAACAACGAGGGCGTCATCTCTCCGAAGTTAAAAGTCCTTCTAGGTAGTTCAGGCAGCTTGGATCTTCCCGTGGTTACTACCTAGACTTCTGCTGCTTGGTTACTTGTCCCTGTTGCATTTCCTCCCTTTGTTCTCGGACTCTTCCTTGTAGAGTAACTTCCCGTAGCTTCGCGGGTCACACCTTGGTTTTGCCTTTCTTTGAAGATTTTGTCTTCAATCTTCTTTCCAATGGTCATGAGGGCATCAAACGTCTTGATATGCTGGTAATATATCTTCTCACGGTATTCTCTGTACTGGTTTTCCAGCAGTATTTTGACTTGTTCCTCTTTGGTAGGGCGATTCCACATTTTTGCAGCTTTTTCTCTGAACCTCATAATGTAGTTTGAAAACTCTTCGCCCAGCTCTTGCCTCAGAGTCTCCAACTCTCTCCAGGTGATATCCATCTCGGTATTGTAGGAATACTGCTTTGTGGACGCCTTTACAACAGACGCCCAAGACTGGGTTTGAGTGTGACGAGCTATGTCAACCATCTTAAAGCAGATCCAGCCAAGGAATACAAGAATGCCTACCCCATTTGGTTCTCAGAGAGTCCCCACTATCTAGTGATGGTGGCAAAAATCTTGAGCTGAGCTCTAGGATCTCCTGACCCATCAAACTTGTCCAACTTCCACTTGAAATCTTCAGGAATTTTTTCCTTTGGGAATGAACACCAAATCCTCTTCACCTTTCTCCTTAACCTTGCCTTTGGCAGCCACCTATAGTTCTGCTACCTTTTCTCTCATCTTCTTCTCCCTTTCAGTTTCAGGGGGCTCCGTAGGGCGACTATCATCCTCCTCCTCTACTAGTATAGTGATTGGAGTCTTGGGGGTTATAGAGTTGGTTCTTCGGACTTCTTGCTCCATCGGCCCAGATGTGGATCCACCCTAGAGAGTTCATTGACTGACTGCACCAGTTGTGCCGTGAGTTGTCACATTTTGGCCATGTCTGTCTATAACCTATCCACTCGGTGCTCGACGTGGCTTTTAGACAAGTGGTCCTCCGTAGGATCCATGTTGTTCACAAGTGATATCTCAGCCAATGAACTAGAGGAACGAGAAGAGGACGGAGAGCTGGAGAAGAATGATGGATTGGCTCGAGTCAGCCTTCCATCGCGTCGGATCCAGATGGGCAAGAACGGAATTGTGCTTCTGTAAGAAGATCTAGCTCAGATTGTAAGGAGGAAGAAATTTTTTTGCATTTTACTATTTTATTCAACCCTTTTATCTATATTTTTTTTTAATTTTATTTTTACTTGTGTCATAACATTTCTCTCTTTTTTTTGTTTTTGTTTATTTTGTTTGGCTCAAGTAATCGAAGTTGTCATCAGGGTATCAGTAGAACCCCTCTGAGACCGAACTTCAAATGCCATCATTGCCAAAGTAATTTTTTTTGTAGTTTTTTTTTTTTTGGAAACAACAAAAGTGATCAAACAAAGAAAAAACCTAGTTATTAGGTTCCTGGTGATTATGTCTGGAGTCAACATGAGATGCCTTTATTTCACGGGACATGTAAGGTTCCATCATATGGAATTGGGCTTCCATTTTTCTTCGAGGGACCATCGTGGGACTATGGAATTTCTTACTTTGGATGGCGTCTCATATTGAAGCCAGGTTAATCATCAAGTGACCCTAAACTTGGTTTTTCTTACAGCTAACAAGGGTTAGTTTGTGGCGTACCCTAATCATATATGGTCTATTTTCTTACATGATGAATGTAACGAATAGGCTTTAATAGGACACAACAAGGTCACCCTTGACAGAACCAATATACCTATTGCCCGTGGTCGCGAATTGCAGGTACATAGTTCTTTTAATATACCTGGTGAATAGGTCACACAATCTCAAAGTAATCAGGCTAGTGCCTTTTTTGGGTGGCTAAAGCACCCCACAACACACTAGTGAATACCCTCGTTGGTGATTCTAAACTCGTACAGTAAATATCAAGGGCTGTAGCTTTGTCGCGAATTACCCATGACTACTCATGGGGTCCAACGACTAACTACGGCGGTAAAAGGGGTTCCCATGCAGTGTGTGTATGCAAAAAAGTGGTACAGGAAGTGGCTATCATTCAATATAAGAGTACTTAGTATGACGTGCCTCACCTCCCTGGGGGTAGAGGGATGACAGGGAGTACCCTCGCCGTCTGATTTCACTTTGAGTACTATGCATGATGCGATTAGTACACACAAGGGTTAGCCACACACACATATTATTGTTATTTTATTTTATTTTATTTATTTATTTTTTGATTTTACACAAAAAAAAAACTCGGAGAGAATATTCTGGCATTTGTCGGTAGCATCTATTTTAGAGAGTTTGACCTCGAGTGGATGTTAGTCCACTTAGTCCCTAATGAAGTCACCACTGTAAGTACCGTGGTCCTCGCAGCGACGAGGTTTCCGCAGCCTTATTTGCGACAGATGGATTAATACTGGGTAATATTGTCAATATAAAAAAATGAAGTTAGGGGATTGGGATCATGCATCAAAATATATTAAAACAATATGAAGTCACCACCCAGGGTTAGGGCCTAGGACCCATTAAGTGTAGCCCTATCCATTGTGAACAGAATCGGGCTACGTGACTCCATATGGTCCGATCAGAGGTTCGGGTAAGGGGTCAGGTTATGAGTGTGGGAAGGTGTTAGGTACCCACCTTGCCCAGCCCAAACCGGTCTCTCTGTAATAGATGCTACATAATGATGAATATTCTCTCTTTTATTATGGGGATGGAATATTCTGAACTACATTTTGATATTATGAACTAGGTAATGACATTATAGACCACACTATGTATACAAAATGTACAGTAAATGAAGAGACACGAAAGGACTACATTGAATCGATAAAAATGCAGTAATTATACCTATGCGAATATTCCCTTGGCTCAGGGGAGATGGACGAATAGACCAACGTTGGCTCCTTTTGGGCAGAATAACAACTCTTTTAGGTAGTTTGGTGAACAACTCAGACAGAATGACTTCTGTAATGAGGGTTTTCGATCGTTATCGGTACACTGACGGGATAACAATATCTAAGAGTAGAACCACTCTATGCTTGGATGGGTAATCGAAGGATCTACCCACGCCAAAGAGCGTTCACTCACTCACACACTCACCGAAGAAAGAGGGGGAAAAAAAAGGGGTGGAGAAGGAGAAATAGGAGTTGAGACTACCTATGGAGGGTTCCCCAGCCCGAAAAACCATGCCAAACAAGGGAGGGGGGCCCTCCTATTTATAGGGAGGGGGGACCCTCACCCCTGGCCAGCTAATACCTCCACGGCACAGTGGGTGTCGTCAGTAGGTTGATGTCATTCCCTTTCATGGCACCATGGAAAAAGTACATTGGTGCCATGGTGGGCCCCCATGGTGCCGTGGAAATGTCCGTGGCGCCGTGGGTGCGCAGGGTCACTTTTTCCTTGATTCTGGGCCTTAAATGGGCTCTTCTGGTGGTGGGGTTCTATCTTGGCCTATGGGTTTATGGGCTAGGTCCAGAAAATGCGTCATCCATCGTCCTTGTTCCACTGTCATCATCGCCAAAGGGGGTGACAAAATCTAGTGTCTACAACATGCATCATGAATTGTTTGAAATTGCGTGTTTGTGTATATGTGCATTCCCCTTTGCTCTCTCACTAGCTTGTGGAGCTAACCCCATTGCGCAACCCCTTTTTAGTTGATATGCACATAATCTCTTCATATGCACTTATAGATGCAAATCAAGTGGAGCCGATGTATGGGACTTGGATGTCGATGTACACCAAAGACTGGTGCCCTAGTGGCGTGATTTAATTATTTATTTCTGTATTCATCTTCATTCATGTATGAACTTCATGTGTAATTATATAGAGAGAAATGGATGGTTACGGATATTGCAACTATATTATGTGTTATCATTAGAGAACCGATGCTCTATATTTACATGATTTAAATAAATTTTACTTACGCTAACTCTATAATTGGACGATTTATTCCATTGGATATGTCCTCTGATGTTATCATAAATTGATAACCGGGTGGACTATGGTTTGGGACACTGTATCTGTGATCCTGATGGTATTGGGATGACACCTGTCGTCCCAGTCACCCCCTTTATTGTAAAATATCTTTCATCGGGATAGGGACGTGATAGAGTGGTATCAGAACAATGATTCTCTACACCAACCACAGTCTGGCATAACCTCTTGATTACTCTGTACAATTAGGTTCTAAATTAAAAGCCTCAAGAGCATAAATAATTATATGCAAACATAGGAGAAGACCGATTGTGGTGAAATTGAGAACCTAGCAGGTAATAGGCAATTATGGAATTTAGGACTTGAAACATAAGTTGCTAAGTGATAGTCGTGATACTGCTTTATTAGGTCCTAAGTGAGTGATAAATAGTCAATCAAATATAACAACCCACAATTATCAAAAATGATCCAAATGAGGGAAATAAGTAAATATATATATATATATATATATATATATATATATATATATATATATATATATATATATATATATATATATATATATATATAACTAAATTTAACTACCAAATTGTTCGAATCCCTCCCTTGGAGGTAATTCCATCCATCCCAACCCAAAGGACACATTTTCACCCCCAAGCTCTTGAAACTAACTGATCAAAAAAAATAAAAAAAGAGAAAGAAAAGCAAAAGAACAAAGAAAGTTCCAACAACATTCGATCCGAAGACAAGTAAATAAAAGTCTGATTAAAACAACTTTAAATTTCTGGGAGAGAAGTGGGCTAGTTCTCGCCATCGCGGTCATCACTCCTTTCACTACCACCATAGAAGAGGAAGGTGTTGATGTCATTCAATTCCTTCTCCAACCTCTCGAGACACCGACCCTAAGAAGAGAACTGCTTCTTGACATCTTCAAAACCCTCCATCATCCTCAGGTTCATCAGCCTGATGGCCAACAAAACATCACTCCCACTTCCCTCTCGAGCACTAGAAGTCCCTGTAGCATGTAGTTTGGATCCCATGAACTCAATGTCATCATCCTCCTCATCGATCTCTCAGGGCCCTCCGCTGTCACCATATCTAATTGGCTCCCCAGAACTGTTGTAGTTACAATACAATCCTATCCTCTGTATGACATTAAACCCAAAAGGCCCTTCGGAGCTTCTTTCTTTGGGTTCATGATCGAGGTCTATCCCAAAGTGCAGGAAAATCCTGGTGAGTAGTCTACCATATGGTAAGGTGTTCTTACGGTGACGATTTGCCATCGCATGGGCCATGTGCTGAATGATTACATACGGAAAGCATGTCTGGTGACCAGTGTAAAGAGAATACGCCAATGCTACTACCATTAAAGGAGGTTGAGTGCTGTGTTGGAGGGAACCAAGTTGGTCTTGGCAATAAAGGTGAGAACCTGCTGAAAAGGAGGAAACCTTGTAAGATCTTCATTTTCATCGGACTTGTTATTGGTGAGTGCCCTGAACAACTTCTGATTGTTTGCAGGGGACAGACATTTGTTAGGATCGTTGCTTGGTGCATAAAAGACCCTATCCCCTTCTGCAAAAATATCCAAGAGAATCCCCGGCTCCACCTCATTGAAAGCGATGGTTACCACCTCCACGAAAGAGGTTAACCCAACGCCTCCCTCATCCTCCTTGACCAACACCAAATTTGAGTAGAACTCCCAGACTAATGTGGGATAGTAAAAGTCTAGATGAGTCAGCATGCTACTTCATTTCAGCTTGCCTAACTTGATGCCCACCTTGAAGACAAGCAATTCCTCCACTACCATATCCCTCTCCACCAAAATCTTTCTGTTATGAAGGTGCTTTTGGAAAATTCCCTCAGTCTCCACTGATATAAACCTCCCCACATTGAAGGCGATAGGGGGAGCTAGCACTATGGCTAAATCACTTCGCCTACAAGGAGCCATGGGTATTTCCTACACATAAGAGACCACGCAAAAGACAACAATAATTGAGCCAAACTAGAATAAATAAGATATGATTGGCAAGTACAAATATAAATGCAAATGCCCACGTTGTATGAGAAATTATTGGATGAAAAGGATTACACAATGAGAAGAAAAGACATGATTACCATTGGAAATATGATTAATTTGTGGAAAAGAGACAAGGTATATATATATATAAAATCCCTAGGTCATAGGCATGAATGATTGAAATCAATAGGGACAATTTATACTTTTTGCTACCCTACATCCCTAGATCAAATATAAAACAAGTACATGGAGTTGAACCCCAACAAGAGACAAAGATTGACTATCATAAAGAGAACGGGTAAGGGATGTGTTTCAAATTCAATATGGATAACCACGTGAATAAGTGAGCATGCTTGAGGATGTGTCAATGGAATTATTTCTATGAAATTTTAGGGCACATAATGGGCTAGTCATGCCTTTGAGGTTTTTCCCAAAGTAGTGAGGATTTGAGAATTATATCCCAACCAATACCTAGAGACAATTGATGTAATTCAACAAATATGGCAAACTTGACAAAAATCTCTAAAAATTCCTTGAAAAGACTTTCAAACTCAATCAAGACACATTAGGTGTACAAAAATTCTCTAGCACAGTGGTATTGATCGATTAGGGCTTGATTCAATCGAAAAACCCTAGCCTCAATAGAGTTTTGGCATGGTTTTGACGATTACATGGCTATGAAAATACAACTTAAAGCAAATACAATCACAAACTTGAAATGATTTTGCCCTTTGAACAAAGGAAGAAGAATGAGCAAAGAGTAGTCACAACTGAAAAACCTTAGGGAAGAAAGGAGAGGAAATTAGGGAAAGGAAGGGAGAAACAGGGAGAGAATCTTATCTTGAGTCGGAGGAGATCGATCTTAGGGTCTTGGCTCACGAAAATCACCAAGGAGGGGCAAGGAGTGCTTGAATGGAAGTCCCTTGGAGAGCCTTTGTCCTACGGTTATGTTCTTCTCTTTTGGAGCAAAAATGAGTTTGAAAAACTCGTGGCTCTATTTTTATAGAATTCTGCGAACAGACGCATGAACGGATCCACTATCATGATTCCGTTCATGAATCTGCCCAATATAAATTTGTAAATTTTCATTCCTTGAACTACATGGACCATCGAATGGATCCACCATCGTGAGTCCGTCCATAGTTTCGTTCGTCTCGATATTCTTACCAAACCCAGCTTTCTGAGAACGGACGAACGAATGGATTCATGATACATAATCTGTCCATTCATCCGTCTTGTTTATTTTGTGATGGAGCCACGAAGGTACTCACAGCAAAGATTCCGTCTGTAAGTCCATCCGTTTTTCTTTTTGGGAATTTGAGCCCAAATTTTTAAGATCTTTTGGCTACATCTATATGCGATAATTATGTGCCTATACCCTAGTTTTACACCCACGTTATTTGGACCATTCATGGTTATTGTTTAATCTAATTGAATGCCTTGAGATTGAATGTTAGGGCCTACATCAATTGGGCCGGCCAGTGGATAATGGTGACAAACATTAATAGAGCTATAGCTTTTACCCTACTTAAAAGAGGAATGAGTGTCTTGGGAGTGAGAATCCTTAAGCTTCATGATCAAACAAACCAAAATTTTGTTAAGAAGCCTAAACCTATGAGGTGTAGAAACATTTAATGGGATGTATAGGATCCAAACTTGTATTCAGGCAAGAGGAAAGGAAATATTAGACTGGTTTCGAATAGCATAGTTCCAATGATCAATGGAGACCTTGTGCAAGTGAAAGTCGGTTATGACACCTCACAGGTTAGTGACACCTCTATTTGAAATTTTGCTTGGTCCATCCAAACTTTTATTTAGACTCATAGATGGAGTCTCAAATCGCGTTTAGACTTTCCAAATGATCTAGTATGTCATACTTAAGGATTGCCTACCCATGTGAGTTAGCCTAGGTGGCGGGCACATTCCTAAGGATGTGAATGTAATTGTTAGGATTATTTTGTACTTATGTATATGTTTGAATTTAGAACAAAATAAGTACTCCCCTAAAACCTTAAAGTGTGTGGCTGGACTAATCCTCCTGCACTACAAATGTAACCTTGCTTTGACCTTACTATGTTAGCTAGTTTAAGCCCCGACCTTAATCAAGTTAACTGTGGGTTAGTAGTCAATGAATTTGACAATGAATGGGGTAGGTTAATTATTAGGACCTGCTTAAAAGAAATGGCTTAGACCAAAACAGGTAAAAGATTGTTTGGTTCTCGAAAGAGGACCATTGTGGACCTTCTCTGATGGGTTGACTGGGTTGTAAATTATAAGGAGACGAGGGCTAAAACTAAATGACGTAACAAGACCTTCTCCAACAACAGACATGAATGGTGTAATGGATCACCAAATGCGTTCCCTCCATACTGGGAGTGAACAATAGGAGGTTCCATCAATATTCCAAATCATTCTAAAGTTGGGTTACGTAATGAGATAACCCAAAGTGAAAGCATTTAGAATATGAATCCTGTGTTAAGGACTAGATAAAGTTAAACCTTGTAACTTAAAGCCGACCAAGGTGTAATATCGACCTGATCTGGAAGATCAAGGTACCTATTGTTCTTTATAACATAAACTAGTGTTTGAGGCCCTATGTTTCCTAGGATATTGTAATCATTAACTCTTAACCTAATTGAGTCCAGGGCAACTGTGAACCGCACGCCTTATGGTAATGCAACTCTATAAGGAAGAGGAATTGTAAATCCTGACTTGCCTTGCCATATAGGCATTGCCCCACCTTGACCGGACCCCTGACTTAGTCCGTGTAGTGGGTGACTAGAGGTGTTGTTATTTAACTGTCCTCACCCATGAGACCTTTCGACGTGTCAAATTTCGGGGATGAAATTTTTAATAAGGTTGGGGGAATATTACACCCACCCCCGAAATATATCCTAATACCCCGGGTCAAATTAGACTTTTACCAACGGGTAATGCCACTATGGCAGTGGTCAACACCTGTGACCTTGAACCGAAAATTTTATTATAAGTGTCCCCTCGAAATCCTGAAAATATGGGTCAAAGCCCCGTAACTTTTCTTGAGGTTTGGGCCTTGATAGCAACAATAGAGTCATGAACGGACTCACTAGACTGGTTCTGTCTGTATTGTTTCTTGCTCTTTTGAAGTATTTTCGTGTAGGACCCACGTCCTTGTGTCCCAGACACCATAACTAGACCTTCGAACAAGATGGACTCCCACCCTTACCATCAATTGGTTAGTTGGGCCATGAAAGTAGATCCACAAGACTTAACTTAAGTAAATAATGAGTTCTTCTACTTTACCTTGAACCAAACAAACCTTAAAGACTAGTATGCCTTTATAGGACTTAAGGCAGACCCAAACATGTCCTAACTAAATAGACTAATTAGTTGGTGACCTTGGCCAAACAAGCCCTAAGGCCCATTTAAACCCAAAGGACTATCTTGTATCTTAAAGATACTTAGGCAAACAAGCCCTAAGGCCTCTTTTGGTCCTTAAATGATAAGGCTTAGCCTCATATTCTCCCATCTCTCCCCCTCCAAGCCAAACCGTGGAGGAGAAGAGATAAGGAAGAAGAAGAAAAAGAAGTAGGAAGAAAAATGGGAGGGGAAGGGAAGAAGATGGAAGGCATGCCAAAGGAGTTTGGCTGCCCTACCTCTCCTCCTCCTGTTGTATGATCAAGGCTTGAAGAAAAGAAGAAAAAGGGAAGAAGGAGAAAGGAGGAGGTGGATCTTCAAGGATGGCTAGGGTTGGGATTGGAGCTCTACTCACCAAGGTAAGCTCTATCTCTCGGTACCTCCCTTTTGTCCTTGTACATTCTTGATTTGAAGTAGATTGATTGAGCTTAAGCTAACCTAGGGTTCCATTTGGGACTCAAGGTGAAGCTCATCCCCTAAATGGGGCTCTAATAGTGAAGACTAACCCCTAATATAGACTCCTATCAACCATTGCAGCCATTATTGCTAATTCCTTGATTTTAAAACCACCAAACCCTACCCTTAGACCAAATGGAGCCAAACCCTTATGTGATCTTGGATCCATGAGGTAAGCCTAAGTTCTAGTGATCCTAGGGAGACTTAGGACACCCCTCCATGACCTTGAATGCCATCTAAACTTCAGGTTCCAAGTTGGAGGAAAAACCCTAAGAAATCTCAAAAAAGAATTTCGACAGATGCATGAACGGAGTCACCATTATGGTTTCATCTATAATTCCGTCCAGTGTATCCTAGTAAACGGGATCGAATGGATGCAGGAACGGATTTACTTAGTTACCTCCGTCTGTGGTTTTGTTCCCTCTCGGGAATGTCTCAGGGATCGAACGGATGCAGGGACAGATTCATAAGGCGCTTCCGTTCGTAGTTCCGTTCGCTCTCGGGTATGTCACAGGGTTTGAACGTATGCAGGAATGGATCTAGGTGGAAGTTTCGTCCGTGGATCAGTCCCTCAAGTTTTGACCTTTTGGCTTGAACGGAGTTAGGGACTGACTCACCCTGTTGCATCTGTTCGTGAGTCCGTTAGTGCTGTCTTGGTTGAAACTTGATTTTTACTTCGGAGGCATAACATACAACCCCTCTATACATCTTTTGATGTTTGCTCTTGCATTCTTAGGGTACCCAACTTGATGGATAGAAGGTGCACCAGTGAGATTCATATCAACCACGCCGGGTGACACTCGAGTTCAGTGAGTAGGTTCTGGGTGATTTGTTTGGGCTTGGATATATATTAAACAATCATTATCATGTTGCTATATGAATTATAAGCATCTCGTGCATTGCATTATCTATCTCGATTATGGACTACTATGAATTTGATGTGATAATTTTCTCACTATTGTATCAGGTTACGGTGTCGGGTGTACTAGTACCGGAACCCTAGAATTAATTATGAAACTTGTTAATTATCATCCTGATCTGTATGTGCCGTGCCATGCTGGTACCCGAGTACTAGTTGGAATGGGACGTTGATACACCTGGAATACCTCTCTGGATAATAGGACTTGCATGTAGTATAACTGCGGCTAAGATTCTTGTTCCCTTATGCTACGACCCTTACCAATAGGAGTTTATGTATTGGATAGTTTGAGCACCTATTGTCTTTGGAGGAGAGAGGCCAGGTCAGGGGTAGTGATGGCTATCGGGTCTGCCACTGGGTGGTCTGATGGTTTCTACCAGTGTAGGCTCCCACGTGATAACTGAGGTTTCATTGTAGCCATAAGTTAAGTGACCCGCAGTATCTCCCGAGTTATCACAGTAGCATACACTTGACTTAGAATTTGTGTGCTAGGTGGAAAATGAATCTAACATTTACATGCATCATTAATTGTTTAAAATTACGTGTTTGTGTGTATGTGCATTCTCCTTTGCTCTCTCACTAGCTTGTGGAGCGAACCCCATTGCACAACCCCTTTTTAGTTGATATCTAGGTAATCTCTTTATGCGTACTTATGGATGCAAATCAAGTGGAGCCGGTGGATGGGACTTGAATGTCAATGTACACCCAAGAATGGTGCCCTAGTGGCATGATTTAATTATTTATTTCTGTATTCATCATCATTCACGTATGAACTTCATGTTTAATTATACGGAGATAAATGGATGGTTACTGATATTGCAACTGTATTATGTGTTATCATTAGAGAACCGATGCTCTATATTTACATGATTTAAATAAATTCCACTTTCGCTAACTCTATAATTGGACGATTTGTTCCATTGGATACGTCCTCTGATGCTATCATAAATTGATAATCGGGTGGACTGTGGCTTGGGACACTATATCTGTGATCCTGGAGATATTGGGATGACACATGTCGTCTTAGTCATCCCCTTTATTGTAAAATATCTTTCATCGGGATGGGGGCATGACACTTATATACATGCCATACCCAGAGCACAAGGCTCCCATCACTACAGGGTCTGGGGAGAGTCATAATGTACGCAGGCTTATCCCTGCTTTTGTAGAGAGACTGTTTCCAGACTTGAACCCGTGACCATTTGGTCACAATGAAGCAACCTTACTATTGCACCAAGGCCCATGACTTGATTTAAATTGTAATACTCACCTTGAAAAAGGTTGGGAGAATTGTCTATTCTACGAAGCTTAATGGAAGAGGCACACATACCTACCATGTGTTATCTTAAGTGAATGGAAAAAACACATTGTAGGACCCACCCTCTCCTAGCCATTTGTTAAGATCTAGTCATTCAGAGGGATTATGCATGTGGCAAATGTAAAGCCTTTTTTTTGAGCTATTTTTAGTTAAATTGAACACGTGAAAGTACAAGCTTTAAGAATAAAATGGACAATTTTTTTGAGTATATCTTATTTTAAGAGTTTCATTGACTATTTAGTTGTAAGCACTAATAAAATCTCAATTAAGCCTCTAATCCATAATACTTGTTCCACCTTTCTTCTGTTACTGTACTCTTTCTTTGGTTAAAGAAGAAGGATGGGAGCATGAGGATGTACATCGACTATAGGGAGCTCAACAAGCTCACAATCAAGAACAAGTATCCTCTACCTAGGATTGACGATTTGTTCGACTAGCTACAAGGGGCTAGGGTGTTTTCCAAGATAGACTTAAGGTCTGGATATCACCAATTGAAGATTAAAGAGAGTGACATTAGCAGCACAGCATTCCCGATCATGCTACGATCATTATGAATTTTTGGTGATGTTGTTTGGCTTGACTAATACCCCAGCGACGTTAATGGAATTGATGAATCAGGTATTTCAAGATGTGCTAGACAAGTGTGTGATTGTATTTATTTATGACATCCTGATTTACTCAAAATCGGAGGAGGAACATGCGTTACATCTAAGGATGGTATTGTAGCAGCTAAGGGAGAAGAAATTGTATGCAAAGTATAGCAAGTGTGAGTTTTGGATCTCATAAGTGGCCTTCCTAGGTCACGTGGTCTCAACTGAAGGGATCAAGTTTGATCCAAGGAAGGTAAAGGCTGTTATGGAGTGGGAACCACCAAAGAATGCGGGGGAGATCTGTAGATTTTTGGGGTTGGCCGGTTACTATCAGCGCTTCATTGAGAACTTCTCACGTATATCTACCCCCATGACCAAACTAACCCGGAAGGGGTTGAAATTCGTTTGGTTTGATGAATGTGGGAAGAGTTTCTAGGAATTGAAGGGGAAGTTGAATACTGTACCGGTCTTGACATTACCAGATGGCACAGATGGGATGACTGTCTACAGTGATGCTTCAGGACTAGGATTGGGATGCGTATTGATGCAAAATGAGAAGATGGTGGCCTATGTTTTGAGACAGTTGAAGGATTACAAGAAGAACTACCCCACTCACGACCTTGAGTTGGCGGTGGTCATTTTTGCATTGAAGATTTGGCACCACTTCTTGTATGGTGAGAGAAGTGAGATCTACAATGATCACAAGAGTTTGCAATACTTCTTTACACAGAAGAGCTAAACATGAGGCAGAGGCAATGGCTGGAATTGATGAAGGACTACGGCTTCACAATTCACTATCACCCAGGCAAGGCAAATGTGGTAGTGGATGCCCTCAGCCGGAAATTCCAAAGTACATCCTTGGCGGCATTGACCACTTGTGAGCAGTTGGTTGTGGAAGGTCGCCAAACGGAGCTTGAGGTGCCGGTGGAGGGAGAGTCAATATTAGTAGCCACCCTACTTGAGCAGGGTATGATTGACGATGCAATGATGTCCTTAGCAGCTCTCATCGTGTAATCATCCTTGCTTGAAAGGGTCAAGGAGGCTCAACCCAACAACCCAAAATTTCAAGAGTTGATAAAAAGGGCTCAGAGTGGACACGACTCCTATACAAACTTCACCGTATCTGAGGATGGCATACTTAGTTTTGGGGAAGGGTTTGTATACCTAATGATGACGAATTAAAGAAAGAGGTGTTGAGCGAGGCTCACTATTCACCATACTCGGTACATCCAGGTAGCACCAAGACGTATAAGGATTTGAAGCAGAGATATTGGTGGTATGGTATGAAGGTAGATGTAGTAGTTTATGTCTCCCGATGCCTAACCTGTTGGCAAGTAAAGACTGAGAGGTAGTGACCCCATGGGCTATTCAGTCGATGCCTATCCCGGATTAGAAGTGGGATAACGTCACCATGGATTTTGTCACTGGTTTACCTCACACATCAGAGGGGTAGGCTCCATTTGGGTCATTGTGGATCTGTTGACCAAGGTAGCACATTTCATTCTTATGAAGATGACATATTGTATGGACCGGCTGGCCAAGCTTTACATCGACAATGTGATTCGCTTACATGGTGTGCCGGTTAGCATTGTTTCAGACTGGGACCCAAGGTTTACTTTGAGAATTTGGGGTGGTTTTTTAGAAAGCCATGGGCTCATTACTAAACTTCAGCACAGCTTGACCGTTTTGCCATTGGTATGTTTCTCGATATGCAGACCACCTGATTTGGCCTGAAACACTTTGGATGACCTTCCTACGACCTCTTTATGATTCTTCAATTCACTGCTCTCCCAACATTTTTCCTCGTCATTCACCCCAAAAAAAAAAAAAAAAAAAAAAAACATTGTCCTCGTCGTGCAGCCCAAGTTGGAGCTACACCAAGCCAACCGTCATGACTACACTCTAGGTGCAGTAACAACTCCACTCGAATGACATAGTGAATACCTAATGTTGTTAATCCTACAACATACTCGCCCATGTAATGCCACCACTGTCGCCTAGCATTGGCTAGTAGGTAGCACCACTCTAAAACATGCCCAAGCAAGGCCAAAGCTAGGCCAAGCCAAGGGCACACACACCTCTTTGCTTCGATGCAAAGCTAAAAATAGGAGAATAAGGGGATAAAACCGATAAAAATAAATAGTAAAACAACAGAAGCTTACGTTGTTAAAGAAGGACGGAGGCTTCCCTTTTGTGACTCAGGGGGAGGTACTTAGAGATGATATCGCCGCTTGTATAGGTAGTCCTTGACCTTTCTTGGAGAACACTTTCTCGTAGAACTCAAAATCCACTATGTGTTGGTGTTTCTAAGCTATGAGCTAAAAGCTAAAAATTAAGGACCAAAGTAGGGACGTCCCTCAAAGTGAGAGAGGGTGTACTTATAGTTGTAGAGGGGTGTATACACTCCCAAATTCCTACAAGTATCATATGTTAGATCTGGGTCGTTGGTGAAGCATCAGAAAAGTTGTCTTTGTATTGATGGCGTGTGTTTGGTCAAAGTCATAACCAATGGGATGTAGGAAAGTGATTTGTTGCCAAAGTTAAGGTTTCTTAGTGCTTAAAGGAACCAAAATATGGTTTCAAGTTTCCAAATGTGTGCTTCATCACGAATGGAAGTGAAATTAAAGCTAAACATGGTAAGTTTGGGTGTCTTGAATTTGCACAAAATAGACACTAAAGTGGGGTCTGTGGATACTGAATTTTGTCACCACCCTTGGCAATGACGACAACTGGACATAAATGACCGACGACATCCCTCACAGACACTTCTCCCTCTTTCAAACCCAAAAACCCCTAGAAAGAACCAAAAACCACCTAACCAGCATGGGGCCCATATCCGAGCCACTGCGGCACAGTGGTATACATCACTGCCGTGGTGCCAAGGGACCAGGCTATAGCGTTACAGTAGCCCAAGGACTACCACAGTGCCACGGAGTGGCAGGAACCCCTATAAAAGGGGACCCCTCCCTCATTTGTGAGAGGAAGATCTCTTGGGAAACGTTCTTCTAAAGCCCAGTTTTGCCATCTATGCCTCCCAGAGCCCTATTTTGCCTATTTCGGGGTCCGCCCCACCTCCAATTTTGAATCCTTGAGCCTTGTTACCCTGCCCGATGTCCGGATCACTCAAATCCAACCTTCACAACCTATTTTCACCATAATCCGTCGAAGCCCCGAGAACCCTCTATGGCGTAGTTATTTTGTCTGAGGATTGAACATCTTGCTCCCAAGATCTCGTGACGCCATTACTCTGCTTAAGATTCTAAGACTCAACACTTGTAAGCCGTTACTCTATTCGACAGAGGATAAGTCAATCATTTGTCTCCACCTGAGCCATGGGACACTTTTTGTCTTGCATCTTCAATAATCACACTGGTTTAGTGTATTGGTCTACATTTTTATCATTAACCTTTGATTTTGGATACAATGTAGACTCTTAAGTATTCGTGTGTAGTGTACATAGTATTTAGTATAATGTAGTGTAGCTTTCTTTGAATAGTTTATGCATCATGCTTTAGCCGTATATGTTGGAATAAGACATTTTATAATGGGAGAATATTCGAAAACAAGCATCTGGAAGGAAGATCGGTTTACCTGGGCAAGGTGGGTGTCTAACACCTTCCCACTTACCCTGAATTTTTGACCAGACCAAATGGAATCATGTAGCGCTTCACAGGGCTACGCTAATCAGGGTCCTAGGCCCTAACCCTAGGTGACGTCTTCATTTCATATGATTGTATGATCCCAATCCACCGATAATTGACATAGACCCTTCTTTCCATCAAGGAACGCGGATGACAAGTAGCATCCGCAGAAAACAACACCCCTTGAGAAGGGGAGGGAAACTTCCCAGCGAACCGCTCCGTGAGAGAACGGATCCTCATAGTGGCGACTCCACTAGGAACTATTGATGGTCAAACTTTCATTACTAGAAGCTACCGTTGAACGTAAGAATTTTCTCCTATATGCATTCTTTGTTTGATAACAAGTTTAGCTAACCCCCTTTGTTGTACTAACTACATCATGCATCATGTTCGAAGTGATATCAAACAACGAGGGTAACCTTGTTTTATTCTATCAGCATACCTATTGCATGCATCATGTAGGAAATTAAATCATATATGATTAGGAGACACCACAAACTGACACCATAATCTTATAGGGCTGTAAGCGAGATTCGTAGTGGTGTACCCCTCCTAATGTGAATTGCCTACCATGGGAAAGGGTTCCATCTGTCCCTCGAAAGTCTCTCGTCAAAAGTGACGTATCTATTTTTTTTAGTGTATCGAAAAATGTAGCCTTAATTGTCCCTTGAAGAATGATACACTATCTAGTGTAGTACGTCAACGATGGAGCTCTAATCATCCCGCAATGAAAGGCACTCTATATTAGCAAATGATAGGCTGCCAAGAAATTTTCAATTAGGCCCTTTTGTTTGTTGACGTGTGGCAATTTGAATTTGACCTCGAAGGACCATTGAACAACAAAGGATCTATGACATGATTATATCAATTTGTGAGAATATAATGGCCTCCCTTGAATAATCCCGAATTCTGATGAAATTCCACCATCGATTACCTGAAGAAGATGTAATCAAGAAATTGAAAAGCGAATTGATGCATGGACTAACGTTGTTTGTATATATCTTTTGATGAAAATAAATAATACAAAAATGAATAAAATAAAACAAAATAAAATCTTTCTTTCCTCGAGTCCTAAAATAAAATTCTTACCTTTGCAAGGCACAATTCCATGACAAAGAAAATCTTTCTTTCCTTGAGTACTTATACCGCTTGCTGAGAGAACTTTCTCCCATAGTATATAATATTAGGTAAGGTTTTTTTCTTTTTATGACCATGGCCTACTCCAACACTCCCTAGGTCTATCTCTCTCCTCTTCCAATAGGAGGTAGAGTCGTACAGAGAGAGGTCATTTCATAGGGGGTGGAAGATAGACACATGGGAGAGCTTGTGTAAGCCACATTCCAGATTTCAAGCCAAAAAACATTTTCTTCCTTTACTCCCCTATGAAATGACATTTCTGTCCCCCATAGGGCGAGGAGAGAGATAGAAATAAGGAATGCAGGCGTAGGACACACTAATGGAAGTACAAAATAGAAGTGCTGGAAAATAGTGGGAGTGCAAATAGAACCAAAAGATACCCAAAATTTATTATATCTTTTGACAAGTACCTTAATGGAAGTACAAAATTTATTACTCTTCAGGGTCTGGTTTATTGGTAATTAGGCTAGGGTTGACTGAAACAATTACCACCAGGACCCCCAAAATAGATGTGAGTCCCTTGCTCCACGGATTGACCAACAATTTGTTTATAGCACTGAGGCAAGTCACTATGACTACGAGTTTCTCTTATATCCACATCTCTCATCTTCCAATGTTCATCGATAATACGAATCCTGGAGATAAAACATGCTCTTCCATAACCTTCCTCTGGGAAATGGCCGCTACCCATTTCAGGATATGGTCTTGGACCATAAGTCTCCCCTCCCCAGTTTATGCCGTCAGCTTTGTCTCTTAAGTGATTGAAGAGTTCCTTGGGCCAGTAACCCATAATCTCAAAATTTTCGCCCCACAATACCAACCAATTACCAGTTTTCTGGTCCTATAAGTTTGAGATCAAGTCATCCAACAAATTATAATTAATAAGAAAAAAAAAAAGAAACAAGGGAGAGGGATGGGTATGCTAGCACCGTATGTGCGTATCTCTCTCGGAAAATTATCCCCTCTAGTTCCTGCCCGGCCAGTTTCTCAGTGCCTCTAATAAGGGGAGTGGACCCTACCTGGGCAGAGCGTTCGGGCAATGGTAGGGCGGTCATTGCACCCCCCTTGTTAGAGTTACTGTGGGGAACTGGACTGGGCAGGGAACTGGAGAGGATAAAGATCCTATCTCTCTCTTCCCTACTTTGAAATGTCTCCTTTACCCTTCAAAGGGAGAAAGAAAGAGATAGACACTTATGCAGGGTGCTAGCATACAGTATACCGCTAGCATATTAAACCTTTTTCTACTTACTTTGACTATACCGAGATGTATCCCAATTTGGGTTCCATTATAAATAGATACTTGAGTGAAGGATGCACCGGGACCGGCATGCTGGCCCACTTGTACGTAACCTTCGCACTGAAAATTGTAGCAATAGGATCTATAACCATCTACCTGATATTGTTCACACACACACACGGAGACATTAAACATATGGTAAGTTATGTATCCTTAAGAAATTAATCCAAAAATAAATGATAAGTTGACAAAGCTTACTGTCCATCGTATAAATAGTCTGGGTTGATAATCATTATTGAGATGTGGGTATACCTGAAAAATTGGGAACATTTTCATGCATCATTCAGCTTAATTAAATCCATAAAACACTTTTTTTTTGTGGAAAAATGATTCAAAATAAATACCCATATATATATATATGTTTGACTATAATAAACAAAAAATGAGGGTAAGGATGTCATTTTGATACTTGATTGCCTAGATAAATGAGTCACCCTAACCAATCACTTGGTTCTATGCTCATTAATAATCAATGATGCAATGTATTTAGTATATGCAATATTGATGAATTGAGGCTTGAAATACAGATTTGAAAAACATATTTATTTCACAACTCTTTTGGACATCAGTATCAACACAAGATGACTGGAAAGAACAACCAATAAGTTCTATCATTGTGTAGATTTTTATTAATAATTCTCTCTCTCTCTTTCTTTATATATATATATCCATAGAGGATGGTTCACCCACCATCCTAGGGTTCACACACCTCTATAGAGTTTTAGTAAGTTCCCAAAATGCCCTCTAGATACCCCTTCCCACCTTCTCCTGCCCCGTAGTGAATGGAATCTCTTTCACTGTGGGTGTAAGGAAACTCGGTCCTATATGTTATTAGAGTAGTTATGGTTACTCTAATAGTCTAAGCTCAAAGAAGAAATCTTTCTAAATAAAATAAACAATGTGGATGTGTTATTTATCCATAATTGTGAAACAATGGTAAAATGAAATTTGGGCAACAGAATGCTGCCTGGGCAAGCATCGCCTTGAGTGGGATTTTTGTCTTTTCATGGGGCAGTGTGGTACTTTCGCATGATTTTGTGTCTAGGCGCCGGAGCTATGCAAGCCACAAAGCCAGGTAGCATTCATTTCCCCAAAATTTTTTAAGAAATTGAAGAATTACCTGCCATCCAACTTCTATAAAGTTGCCTTCAGAATATTGTGGTCCTGCATAAACCCAAATTTGAGAAACGGTGAGTTGGACGTTATGTTGAACTTTTGGTTTCCACAAATTCAAGATTGCTGCAGTTCCATAGAGGGTTTGTCTTTCATTCATGCCCATGGCTGCATACTGAAAAATACCAACTTTGATTAGCTCCAATCTAAATATGTGTTACCAATATATAATGAAATACTAATTATGAACTCTATCAGCATATGGGTTGCATGGCTGCTTATGCTGCTTTGTTTGGGCTCCCTGGTTCCTCGTCTGATACTAAAGTTCTTTTATCAGCTAGCTTTTCTGACTTCAGTTCCTCTACATGTATGTTCACATGCATGTGCATATTAAGAGGCCAACATCTGTCCTTTTTGCATTTATAAATATTTTTTTTCACCTTATAAATGGTAGTAAGTGGGACAGCTGTTGGTCTGTCACAGATTAACGTTCGTGCAGAAGATCCATTCTTGCGACACGTGGAAAATGCTTCATCCAATGGTGTGAGTTCAAGCAAAAAAATAATAACTAGGTCTGTTCGAGCTCGCACTGTTGGATGAAGCATCTTCCACGTGTCGAGCTCGCAGACCCGAACTGCAAAGGCACCGCAAGATTAGGCATTGCTGAGGATTTTTATCCACTTTTCTGTACAATTTGGCATAAGTCATCAATCTTTCTATGGCTATGAACCAACTTAAACAATTTATCCAAGCTAAGTGAAATTACCCACCTTACCCCAATTCCTAATTATTCAAAGTGCCGATGTTCTCTATCGGGGAGCGTGGCCCTGAGCTTGCAGTGGGTCAATGAGAGCGCTTGAGTTGGCACATTGGGGGCGGGATGGTCATTTCTCCCCCACTGTATCTAGGTGTGGGTAGTACATTCCTCCACAAAGAATTTTTCTCCTTATTTAAAACATGAAGAAAAAGGATAATAAAGTGTGGTTACAAGATATGTTGTAACCAGGTCGGTTACAAACAGATTTACAATTTTAAATTTTAAAAAAAGTTATAAATTATGTGAATCTAATAAAATTTTAAATAGAAATATCAAATTGAAAAAAATAACTTGAGAAAAAAGCTAAAATTTAAAAGCCTTACATTGTGTGGAAAGGGGTCATCCTTTCTCCTAGACTTTGGGGGAGCTGGTGCCGCCATTGGTATGTCTTTCCATTGTCCCCTGGGTATTGGAACTGTTCCAAGTGGACAACCTCCATTCTTTAGCCCTATATTTGGAACTTTAATTTCAGAAGCCGCCTCATTCTTCATGATTCTTTTCAGAAGATAAGTGCTTGGTTTCATCTAGTTAAACAGAAATTAGCGGGGGAAAAAAATTAATTAGAAGTCTTAATTAATGCATAATTAAATGAAATAATTTGTAGATTTTAGGATACCTAATTCTAATTAAAAAGGAACCAATTCAGACCTGGATCGTATGATTCTTCAGGAGAGGATGATGTAACGCAGGTTGTTTGTAGATATCAACACAGTCGAAAATATCTCCATTTGTAGTCTAAAAAAAATCATATACAACTACGTAATGAAAAAACATATACTTTTGAAAGAAAAACTATGTATGTATGTATGTATGCTTCCATGTGTGCGCGGAATCATCCACAAACACATGGATTCTGATCTTCTATGGCCAGACAGCCGAGCGACTATTGTGCAGCCTCACACAGGCAGGGGCGAAAGCCCAGTCGTAGGGAATCCAAATTGCGAACAGATACTTCACCTTAATGCTCTTAATTGCTGGCCCATTAAGATACTTCTTTCTATAGGCTTTCATTTGCAAATATTGCTCTCTTGTTATGCTTCTTCCTCCTACTAAGCCACTGACAAGGGAATGAAGGATCACCATACAAAGAATTAATTCTTTCAAACCAATTCTGGAAGCCATGCTTCTTTTCACCTTGAATGAGATTAAAAAAAAATGCAAATTAGAAGAAAATAAGAAGACAGAAAAGTGAGGGAACACAGATGTATATATATATATATAGAGAGAGAGAGAGAGAGACAGAGAGAGAGAGAGATGGGCTTACTTTGAGCTTACTTTGAGCTTACTTTGAGCTAAGCTTCCTAATGTCCCTGGTTCATACCTTGGTGACCCATATATAGGTCCTATTGACGTTTAAACAATAATTAATGAATTTAAATATCATCTCTGACGTAATTTATTCATAATTACCAAAAATAGGAATTTATGGCAGAAGCTCCATTAATAATGACCAAAATAAAGAAACGGATACATAACGCTAACCCCTCCTGCAGTGCATTGTGTACCTGCTCCCTGACACTGCCGCATGGCGGCATGGGTGTGCCTCATTTCGCACTCAGCTGTGTCTGGGCACAGGTACACGTAAGGGTGTCAATTGGGATGGTTCCCGGTATTTGGGATGGGGCGGTACCGGTACTGGTACCAAAAGTACCAATCCCACTACCGTCCCATTTAGTTAACGGGACCAAACCTAGATCCCAGTCCCGATTACTAGCGGGACAGCATGGTACCAGTTCTTAAACGGTTCTAGGCACTGTAGAGAAAGGGAGAAGAAGTTTATTTGTTTCTAACAAGGCAGGTTTATTCGTGTTGTGGAATTTTTTCACTATCATGAAATCTAAGTTGTCTACTGCTTTTTACAAAGCAACTTAAATTATGAAATCATAGTTTTACTTCTTCAAACTCCCTAAGATCACATGTAATAAGCTTCTCATTTTTTTAAATCTAGAGAAGTCCTACAAAATGGAAGAATCCCGTTGTGTTTCCTCTTTGATTTTCCCAAACAAAGCTCTATTTATCACACATGTCACATGGTAGTATGGTACGAAGTACGAAGTGCAAAAAAGGAAGAATCTGGTAGATGTAGTTGGTCGAGGGAGGAGGGAGTAGCACTGTAGCAGGTTTTATGAGGAAAGACTTCAAGCTACGACTGTTGACCTATTGTTCCTTTTCGTATTCAAAAGGCAATTAGTGAAACCCTAATGAGTCGTAATTCTTACACCTTTTTTTTTTTTTTTTATAAATAAAAGATCTTCTATACTCTTTCTTTTTAAATGGTACTTGTAGTTTCGGTACCATCCGGTACCTAATTGGCATTTCAGTACTTGTACCGTTGGGAATCCCGTCCCATGTATCATTCGGTACTAAAATCAAATACCAGTACCGTCCCATTTACTAATGGGACAGTCCGGTACCGAGTTTTAACGGGACAGTATTGGGACGGTTCCCGGTTCCGGTCCCAAATTGACACCCTTAGGTACACGCCACTATGCGGTGGGTTAGAGTTTTTTCTCCCATAAAGAGAATTAATGAACTTACTTATCATCTTTGACACAATTAATTAATAATTACCAAAAATAGAAATTAAGGATAGAAGCTCCATTACTAATTACAAAAATAAAGGGAAAAAAGTGTTAAAGATTGCCAAAACAGATAATGCCCACTACGAGGGAAAGAAATTATATGGGTGTGCACACCTAGAAAGGAATATATGTAATGTGGCGGAAATTCATCCTGCACTAATCGGCATGTACGAAAATTGAAGCGTGTAACAAAGACTCACAAAAAAAAAAATGCAAAGACACAAGATTTACGTGGTTCGGCACGGTGGCCTATCTCCACGGGGCAATAACACAAAGCTCAATTCACTAATACATGGAAAATTACAACGCACACCCCTCACTCACAACACTATGTGTGGAACCCACTAAACAAGGACACTCACTCACAATATAACTGTCATAAATTTCCTACCATCAACATACAACAATAAGATAATGAAACCACCAATACCATGATTGCGAACATAGGCACAATGGCCTACTTAACATCTCTTGAACCCCAAGCTCACAATGAAAGAATCAAATCACTTGTACCAATATCTTGGCGCCTGCATCAAGCCATAAAGCGATTTTTTCAGTCGACAAGCCAAATCCTTTGGGCTGAGTCATATAAATCTGTTCATCGAGATTTCCATGCAAAAAGGCAGTTTTAACGTCCAACTGCTCAAGCTCTAAATCAAGTACAACTACCATATTCATCGCAATACGAATAGTCATCAGTTGAACATTTGGAGAAAAGATTTAGTTGAAATCAATACCTAACTTTTGTACATAACCTTTCACCACTAATTGGGATTTGTTTCTTTCAACATTCCCATTAGTATCTTTTTTGCTTGTAAACCCATCTGCAACCAATAGCTTTACATCCCTTGGGTAACTTAATGATGAGCACATTTATAAGTAAAATCTTAGGGCATAAAGCATACACTTTACCACATTGGACAAAGTTACTTTGGTGCTTTCTTATGCTTTTCAGGTTCTGGGCTATTTTATGCTATTTTGGACTATCGGGAGCTGCATGTCCCAATCTACACTTAAAGTCACCATTTTTCTTTCCATGGCTGTAAAGAGGACTAAATTTGGAGCAAGTTGGACGTGATGGAACGCAAGTACGCATTCGTTTAGGCCACCATGCAGTTGATTATTCTTTTCAAGCCAAAAAAGAATAATGGGTCAAAAAAGAACTGGCATGCAAGCCCATAGCAATTTTGCCACTTCCCAAGGATATTTTTGGCATCAAAGAAGGTACATCTAATCAATGGCTGAGATCCACCACAAGTACAAAACTGTTTTGGCAATTTTCCAATGTTGAAGAGAGAGAAGAGCTGCCATCCACATTGAGGGACCCATACTGCCACAAGATTCCAAATTTTTTGAAGGCCCACATGTTGTCCATGATTTTTAGAGGGAGCACACCAGGCTCCACGATTTTTTTAGAAGACACATTGGGTATTTTATTAATTCCTTGAGTGGAATCCTAATCATCATCATCACTCTCTCTCTCTCCTCCAACTTTTCAAGGGCACTTTGAGAATTTGACTATGGATAGATTTCTTTTGAAAAATATTCTCTCATCCTTGGAAGGTTGAAAAGTCAAAGATGCCTTCATCTCATTGCTTGGAGAAGACACCTACAAAAAAAAGGAAGCACAAGAATAAAATTAGAAAGACACTTTTTGAAAAATAGATGAAGGTTTATGTAGCTAATATTTTTTTTCTCTCCCTCTTTCTATTTTTTCTTTTTCCTTGGGGATCAAACCTTATTGTAAAGGAAGGAGAAGGAAATAATTTTTATTTGGAGATTCCCTTCTCTCTCCCCTCCACGGTTTTAGAAGGAGACGGTTTTAGAAGGAGAGGAGCTCCCAAAATCGTGGAGCCCCCCTCCCTCTTCTCCCTTCTGCTCTTCCCCCTATAAATACCCCATGGTTCTCTCTTGTAAACTTGTTCAATTGCTTAGTAAAATTTCTCTCTTCTTCTTCTAAATTTCTGGCTTTCTAAATTCCTAGTTTGATTTATGAGCTTAGTTTAATGGTTGTAATAGGTTTAATTCAAGCTTTAGTTTCAATTAATGTCTTCAATTTGGTTGTAATATTTTAATTCTAGTTTAGTTTTAAAGCTTTCTAGTCTAGACTTCTAATCCTTGTGAGAGGAATTAGAGACTTCGAAGAGGAAGCCATGCAAGGATTATTCAAGTGTTCAAGCTTCTTCAACTGTATTCATGCAAAGCTTAATTAATTCATACACTTTCAACTTTGGTAGGAGGGATAATTAGTTTTTAATTTTATTTTTAGGTCTTCTTCTTCTTCGTAACCTTCTAATTCCTCCATTAATTTTATTTTAATGACACTCTGTTAAAGTGAAAAACAGCAAGATAGAAGAGGAGAGAGGAGAGACAATAGGCAAGAGGTTTAACGTGGTTCAATCAAGAGACTTACGTCCACGGCTGTAATGATTTTCAATGTTTATTCTCCTTTGTATCCATCTCCTTAAATAAGAATTGTGACTCCCTCTTTACAATATTAGAAATCCTATTTAAGGTAGTGCTACTGCTGCCATTCCTTTAATTTATATTCAAATTGATTTGATTGATATCTTGATTGATATCCTTGCTGTGCTGTGTAGGATAATTATCTTGATTTCCTTGTTTGATATACCAGCTTGCTTGATTGGCTTCTTTCCTATCTTGGTTGCCTTGATTGATATCCCTGATATGATTCTATCCAGTGAAGGACGTGGATTGTATATCCTTTACACGCCCCCTCAAACTCAAGGGCGGTGGCAGGACCTTGAGGTTGACCATAAGTTGATGAAATCGGGTCGCAGATAAAGCCTTGGTGAAGATATCCGTGAGCTGGTCCTTGGTGGATATAAAGCGTATACTCAAATGGCCTTTGGAGACTTTGTCCCTGACAAAATGAAAATCTATTTCAACATGCTTTGTGCGGGCGTGGAATACTGGGTTGGCCGTGAGATAGGTTGCCCCTATATTGTCACACCATAGAGTAGGAGCACTTGGAAGATAGATGTGTAATTCTTTCAAAAGGGATTGAACCCATGTGAGTTCGGCTGCGGCATTGGCAAGAGCACGGTATTCAGATTCAGTACTAGAGCAGGCCACAGTTGCCTGTTTTCTCGAGCTTCGAGAAATCAAGTTGGAACCAAGAAAAATTGCAAAACCACCCTGGGACTTACGATCATCATGGCAGCCAGCCCAGTCAGCATCGGAGAAGGCACTAAGAGTAAGTGGTGAGCTTCGATCAAAATGAACACCATGTGATAGCGTGCCTTTGAGATAACAAAGAATTCTTTTAACGGCTGCCCAATGGTCAATGGTTGGTCGTTGCATATATTGACAGACTTTGTTGACAGCAAATTGTATATTTGGGCGAGTTAATGTGGCATATTGCAAGGCGCCAATTGTACTTCGGTATAGAGTTGGATCGTCCATAGGATTTCCTGTGAATTGAGATAAAACCATTGATGGGGTGATTGGTGTGGAAACTTCCTTGCAAGCAGTCATTTGTGTCTTCTCTAACAAGTCCGTAATGTACCATCCTTGATTCGGTGTGCGTTCTACGCTGATACCCAAGAAATAATGTAGAGGTACCATATCTGTTACTGCAAATACCCCTTTCATTTTGGTCAAGAACTATTGGAGCAGAGCATCACTACTTCCTGTTAGGATTATGTCATCCACATGTATGAAAATGAAAATAATATCAGTGCCATGATTGTAAGTGAACAAAGAGGTATCAGTCTTTGAGCCTTGGAAGCCAATCTCGAGAAGAAACGAGCTTAGCTTATCAAACCACATCCGTGGTGCTGCTTTAATCCATATAGAGACTTGTGTAATTTACACACGTACCCTAGGTGTGCTGGATCTTGAAAACCGGACAATTGAGTCATGTACACTGTTTCATTTAATTCACCATGAAGCAAGGCATTTTGAATGTCGATTTGACGAAGCAGCCAAGACCTAGACAAGGCAATGGAGAGAACAAGCCGGATTGTAGTTGGTTTGATGACCGGGCTAAAAGTTTCATTATAGTCAATCCCTTCTTGCTAGTTGTAGCCCTTGGCGACCAATCTGGTCTTCGTTTGATGCGAAAAACCCACTTGCATCCAATGACACTGTGTGAAGAAAGGCGTGGTACAAGGGTCCAAGTACCATTTTGTAATAAGGCATTAAATTCCTTATCCATAGCTTGTCGGCATTGTGGAAATTTGTTTGCAATATTAAAGCTTGTAGGCTCGATTGAGAGAGGCTTGACATCGGCCAAGAAAACCTTAGGCCGTCTAGTACCATCCTTTGTGCGAGTTATCATTGGATGGGCATTTGAGGAGAACTGGTCCACAGGAAAATCAACAATTAAATCAATAGATGGCACAGAAGGTGCTGAGAATTCAGTGGGTTCATGTGAAACCACAACAGGACTGGACACCATGGGTTCATGAGGATCATCTTGCGGTTCCTGAGTTACTGAGTTCTCTGAGTGTTATGGAACCATGGGAGGGGTGTATGCCGACAGTTGCTCAGGTAGCCATGAGGCCAGAGGTGGCAGTCCTAACAAAGATGGTTCAGATGTTGTGTGACCCAGGTCCAGCCTTGGAGGAATACCAAAGGGAAATTTTTCTTCATAAAAAACAACATGTCTCGAGATAATAATTTTCCCACTCTTACGATTAAAGCATTTGTAGCCCCGATGTCATGAGCTATAACCAAGGAAAACATGCACATGTGGCCTGTAATCCATTTTGTGGGTATTGAACGGTCGAAGTAGAGGATAACACCCACATCCAAAAACCCTCAATTGTTCATAAGCTGGATGTATTCCAAAAAGTTTGTATAGAGGCGAAACTCCTTGGAGAACAGGAGTGGGGAGTCTATTGATCAGAAAAACCGCTGTTTCAAAAGCGTGTGGCCAATAAGCATGTGGAACCGACCCATGTACCAGCAGAGACAAACCCGTTTCGACAATATGTCTATGACGGTGCTCAATCCCAATTTGAGAGAGATAAGTAGATACAGATCTATACTCCCCACCCCAATCTGTGTGAAGCCGTTTTATGCGCTGAGTAAACAAATTTTCAACAAGGGCTTGAAATTTCTGGAAAACAGATAACACTTCAGATTTCACAGTTAAAGGAAATAACCATAGAAATTGACTATAATCATCCAAAAAACTGACATAATAGCGATACCCTTCCGTTGAGGTGATTGGAGATGGTCCCCAAACATCAGAAAATATTAATTCAAGGGGAGCAAGAGACCATGAATCTGAAGATTTAAATGGTAATTTATGGCTTTTGTCCATTTGGCAGGCTTCACAAACGTTGAAATTTTTATTGGATGAAGTGGGAAGATTAAAATTAGAGATAACATTTGCAACAGTCCTTAGGGCCGGATGACCCAATCTATTATGCCACTGAGATACAGAAGTGCGTTCTCCAATCAGGCCCTGTGGAGGGGTTTTATTTACTACATCTTTATTTTTATTTAATAGAACTTGATAAAGAACGTCCTTAAGCTTGCCCTGGAGCAAGTGGGTCCCCGTTGCGTGATCCTTCACAAGAAAACTGTCAGGATGAAACTCAAAAATTACATTGTTGTCACGAGTAAATTAAGCCACAGATAAAAGATTCTTAGTAACCCCAGGAACATGCAAAATATTATTGAGAAGTAAGGATTTAGAGTTGGCAGTGATAGTAGCATTACCAATATTTGCTATTGGCAGGCCAGAACCGTTCGCAACTTGCACCTGTTCAGTGCCATTGTATGGCTGGGAGAGGTGAAGATTTTCTAAGCTTGCAGTAAGATGGTGTGAAGCACCCGAATCGGGGAACCATCGATTATCATCAGTTAATGGTGCCGAAAAATCAGAAAAATTGCCAGTGGGTGGTGCAATAAAACCATCTTGAAAGGCATGATTAAATCTTTGTCTGCAGTCCAATGCTTTATGTCCAGCATGCCCACAGATTTGACAAAAAATAGGATTACCTTGATCAGAGGTGAGGTTTGAAGAGGTGTGGAAGAAAGAGAGTCCCTGGAATCGTTTTCTGCTCTTGATACCATGTTAAAGTGAAAAACAGCAAGATAGAAGAGGAGAGAAGAGAGACAATAGGCAAGAGGTTTAACGTGGTTCAGTCAAGAGACTTACGTCCACGGCTGTAATGGTTTTCAATGTTTATTCTCCTTTGTATCCATCTCCTTAAATAAGAATTGTGACTCCCTCTTTACAATATTAGAAATCCTATTTAAGGTAGTGCTACTGCTGCCATTCCTTTGATTTATATTCAAATTGATTTGATTGGTATCTTGATTGATATCCTTGCTGTGCTGTGTAGGATAATTATCTTGATTTCCTTGTTTGATATACCAGCTTGCTTGATTGGCTTCTTTCCTATCTTGGTTGCCTTGATTGATATCCTTGATATGATTCTGTCCAGTGAAGGACATGGAGTGTATATCCTTTACACACTCTCACCACCTCTATTCTCTCCATTCTAGTAGGATTCTAATTCTCCATTATTTTTATTTTATTCTCATTTCTACCTCTCTAAATTCTTCCATGCTTTTATTATTTATCATCATTATCATGCATTCGGTTAAACATCTTAATTTATTTATTTTTATTTTTATTTTAGGTTTGGTAGCGCTATTTCAAGTGCGCTAGAGAAGCAAGCAATTTCAATCCGGTTCAAGCACCATCGGGTTTCACCTAATCTCTTAGTCCTACTCTTCTTCTGATTTTTTTATGTGGTTGTGATGTGTGGCTGTAATTTATTCCTTCAAATCCGTGTTAGTTTTGATAGGTTAGATGCTTATATGTTAGAATGCCAATTCAATTCCTTAGACGCGTAATTTCGATAGATGCTTGTGAGTTAGGATATGTTAGTTTAATTATCATTATTTTAATCCAATACTTTAATTAATTTGGTTCACTTTGCATTGCTTTAAAATGAGTAAAATAGAATGGCATACATCTCCTTGAGTTTGACCCGTAGCTACGATTGATCCGTATGCTTGCGGTTATTATTTCTTACAAACACTTAACAAGATCCCAAGTTTTGTTTTGTGTAGGGCCTCTATTTCTTCTTCCACAGATGCTCTCCATTGGTGAGCATCGCTAGACTCACAAACCTCCTGATATGTACAAGGCTCATACTCTTTAGTGATAAATGTGTAAGCCGTGACATAATCATTAAGCCAGCTGGGAGGTTTCGAAGCTCTCTTAGACCGTACTTTATCATCCTAAGGTTCATACCTGGTTCTTCTGTATGCTCTTCATTAGCTTCATCTCCATCAGCTTCATGAGTATCGGTCAACTGTTATTCAATAGGTTGATTTTTAGCTTATTTAAGTGATTCAAGTTCAAATATCTATGGCAAGTTAGAAGTTAGCTGTTTTTTGTCTTTTTGCAATGAATCTTCATTGAAGACAACATCTTGGCTAACGATTAGTTTGTGGGCAGTAGGATCCTACAACATGTGCTGAAAAAATTCTTCCCTCCCTCCATAAATATTTTGATGATAACAAACGAGTTGTCACAAGCCATTGTGTTCTATTATGTCAATAGGTTTAATGGAATAATAAAGAAGAACGAGTCAAGGCTTAAAACATAAGGAAGCTCAAGATAAAGCCTGAAGTGATCAAGTCTGTAAAGAATTTCCAAGATAAATAGTTCTTAAAGAAAAATTCATTTGAAGATTGAAGAACATCTCTTAAAGAAGAATCAACTAGAAGATCGAAATGAAGATGCTCGTATGAGGATACACATACACACACTTGCATAATTATAACTGTAATTGCATACATATAAATAAAAATTACATTTGCATCATATAGAGACTCTAGGAAGGTACTTAAAGACCCTAGAAATCCTTAGCATTCATTGGAAAAAGACTGGACCAAAGTCTATCATAGACAGGATGGCAAAATGCCTTAAAATAACTAACGGTTGGATAACCAGTTGACTAGCTACAAAGCTAAATTGATTGCTGGAAACAGTGAGTAACCAGTTTCACTTGGTTCCCCCAAACAGTTGCCCAATGCCTGCCAGCTGCACAATCGACAGCTTGGAAATGAAAAGTCCTAATGGCTCTATTTTTCCAACGGTTATATCTACCTGTCGATCGGCAGAACCAACCGGTCGACTAGCAGAACCAAGCGGTCGACCGGTTGAGCTAAAAACTAATCGTTTTATAGCCATTAGAGTAATTTTGACACATGATCTTTTAGCATTAAATGATGCTTATAAATGCAAATCGTGTCAGACCTTTTGACCATCACAACAATTCAAAAGAATACTTTATTGTGAAGTGAAAAAGTCAACTCAAGTTCTTAGTGCTATTATTTCAAGTCAAGAAGAAAGCTTAGTTATTCAAGCTTGACATCATCACTCAAAGACTTATCTTTTTCTAGTATAAAGCTCAAAGGTCAAGCATCTTCATACTATTAATTGTATATTCACAATTACATTGCGTGAAGTAAGTTGGAATACTTCCGCTTAGGTAATATTTCTTTTTAATCTCTCTTGTTAATTAATTTCTTACTCTTGAGTCAAGTTGACTCTCGAAGAGTAAGCATTGCTTATATTTTCCAAGGCTATACTTAGGTTTTGTAAAGGATTCTCTTATCCTCAAGAAATTGTAGGATTCTCTTGTCCTTAAAAGATTATAGGATCCTCTTATTCTAGTAAGATTTCTAAAGGTGTTTTCCCCACTTATTATATGGAAAGGGAAAAGATTAGTTGAATTCTCTTAAAGGTTGAGAGGAATGGATGGAGACTCAAGGTTGAGTTAAACCATTATAAATGTTTGTGTCTCTCTTGTTTTAATTTACTTTAAATTACATTGTCTTGAAACTCTAGTATAATTTTAAAAGAACAAAAATTCCACTAAGATAACCTATTTACCCCATTTAGGTTATCTAACCCTTGGTATCAGAGCGGGAGCTCACTTTAAGAGTCTAAAAGATCAATGGGATCACAACACTCTACTACACTTGAAGGGCTGAATGTATCAAGACTACCATATATTGTTTAATGGAGATAATTTTTCTTACTAGAAAATTAGATTAAAAAATTTCACATGTACACACAATCTTTATGTGTGGCATGTGAATGAAAATGGACTACGTCTATACTCTAAAATAGTAGATGGTGAAACCGTGCTAAAGGACACATCTGAACTAACTCCCTCAGAAACGAAAAAAGTTCAACATAATTACAAAGCTATCACCTTTTTGTGATATGCATTAATCGATTCTGAATTCAATAAGATATCTATGTGTGGGACACCTAAGAATATTTGAGATACACTTGTGGTTTCATATGAAGGAACCTCACAAGTAAAACAATCTAAAATAGACAAGCCTGTTCATGAATATGAACTTTTTTAATTTTTTTTTGTGAATAATATGAACTATTTAAGATGGTAGAGAATGAGAATATTGTTTGCATATTTTTAAGATTTACTAACATTATTAATAAGCTGAAGGGCCTTGGAAAAACCTACATCAAATTAGAAAATGTTTGAAAGATCCTCAGATCACAACTCCCAAAGTGGAGAACAAAGATAACTACAATCAAAGAAGCTAAAGACCTTGAAAAGATAAGTATGGATGAATTATTAGGTTCTTTACTAACTCATGAAGTTGAGTTAAATAAAGAAGAAAAATATGCTGAGACAAAGGAACCCAAGAAGAAAGTCATCGCACTAAAAATGTCAAATATATCTGATGACGAAAGTAAGGAGGAATATAATATCACCTTCTCTGATAAAGAAATGTCCTTGATAACCAAAAAATTTTAAAAGTTTCTTAAAAGAAGAGGAGAAAGATCGTCCAATAATGGAAGCTCGTCCAAGGAACAAAAAGGTAAATTCCCATCCAAAGGCAAAACTGTATCTACTAACAAAAAGGATATTATTTGTTTTGAATATCAAAAGCCAGGATATTTCAGAACCAAACGTTCAAAATTTGAAGAAAAAAAGAAAGCCATGCTGTAGAAATTTCTTGGGACTCTAGTGAAGAAAAGCAAGAAGTGGAGTCCGATGATGAACAAGGTAATCTAGTACTTATAGCACTTACTCAAGAGGAAGACAATAATGAGGTAACTTCTAGACATATCACAGCATCTAAATATAGTAATTTATGTGATGATATAGATACTGATAACATTGATGAGAATGACATTGAGAAAAGCTTTGAAGCACTATATGAAACTAGTCAACGATTAGAGACAATCAAAACCAATCTTGAAAAAGAAGTCATTTTATTACATAATAAAGTAGATGACTTATATTCCTATATTGCAAAGCTTGAAGAGGAGAATGAAAAATTGACGAATGCTCTACATACCTTTACCAAAGGACAAAAGTCCTTAGATGCTCTTCTTGGTACACCACAAAAAGGACCTCTAGACAAAGAGGGACTAGGCTATAGTGAGAGAATCTCATATTAAATCAAAGGTAAAGGAAAAATTGTGTATCAAGAAGACAAAAGATTCAATCAAGGTCAAACATCAACTTCTCATGGTCCTCATTTAAGAATTATCACTACAAGAAAAGGCGTCTTTTGTGGCGTTTTGTAAGTGCCGCCATATCTTACAAAAACGCCGCTATATGCTTCAGCGGCGTTTGTAATAAACGCCGCACATATGTCGTCAAATGTACCGCCGGAAATGTATCACGACGTTTATGCGATATGCCCGTGTAGGTATACTTTCGCCGACGTTTGTTAGTAAATGTCGCCATATATACTTTATCACGGCGTTTTGGGACACGCCGCTATAGATTGGTAAACGTTGGTATAATATTATTTATTTGCGACATGTTTACATAAACGCCGGGAAAATACCCTATGGCGGCGTGTCTTAAATGCCGGTATATGTTGCTAAATATATGTTGTTTGCGGCAGTTGTTTATAAACGCCGGTAAAACATATGGCAGCGGCGTTTCTTAAACGCCGTCATATATGGTGGCTTTTATTATTGCGACGTTTGTTAAATAATGCCGTCAAAAGTAATATTTTTTTTTTTTAAGAATCTGTTCTCTATGCTGCAGCATAGCCTGCATGACCACCCTACCCCCCCCCTGTTTCATATATAATAAATATTCATTTCAGACCATAAAAATACACATTAATCCACAAAGCAGTAATTTTACTAATGCCCAACATCCACTAATATGAAATACCAAACATTAAAAAAGTATTAATTCAATCTCAACTTAACAAGAAAAAATGATAAAACCCTCTTGGTTCACAACCACCAACAAAAAATAACTGTATTTAGTCCATTCTAATTATCAACTACAAATAACAAAAGGGAAAAATAAAAAGAAAGGTTCCCATTGATCGACTCCAGGTCAAAAACCTCAAACAATATATCTTTCAATTCTTAGTGCATTAACATAATATGACTTCACATACTCCTGGACGATATTAAGACCCTCAAATTCTTCTCTATAGTCCTGTATATCAGTAGGAAGATGAGAAACCATAAGAGAAAGAAATCAGATTTATGCTAAACTAGAAAATGGGTTAACATGAACTTCATTGTAGTTTTTACTCACCTTTACAACGACATAGCAGGAGCAACCAACCACCTCTCTGACCTTGCCCACTGAGTCAATCTTACGCAATGGCATAAGAAAAAGAGAAACACAAAAGAAACAATCTGTTAGTGAAAGGTGATGTTACAATGCCATTCAATGCATTTTAAAAACTAGTTAGAGCCACAATCAAGGTCACTCAACTACTTTGAAGATGGGGAGAAAAGGACAAGCAGAAAAGGGCATAAAAATCCTCTCTTTAAGGGAATAGAGTTCAAGTAGTTCTTAACTTCTTTTAGGATATGATTATGAGTCTTTTTTTTTTCTTCTTTATATAAAATTGTAACCCATTGAACATACTTGAGTTGAATGGATTGAATCAATTGTTTGTTTAGTATCGTGGTGCATGTCCCTACTCAACTCGGTATGAGCTATTCATCACAGTGTGAACTCGCTTGTTCTTCTCCATTCTAATTTCTTCCGTCCTCCTTCTTGCCTTCTTCTCGTACTTCTTCCTCTTTACTTCTTGGCTTATCGATTCCAAACCAAGCACATACCCTGTTTTTCTCAATTTCCAACTGCATCATTTGACAATATCTTATTCATATTAGTTTGGTCTCTTCTTGGATTTGGTGTTTATGTTGCTAATCTCTCTTGAATCCTAACAATAGTCTAATATTTTTTATCCTTATCAAGATATATGAATTACAAGCAACCAGCCTACGATACCTCCTCTAGCCTTATTAAGATATTATTTTCGCCTGGAAATCATAAGTAGACCCAAGCAATTCTATTGCTTGAAGTTCTGATCGACTTAATTAGAGTTTCCTAAGTTCGGACATCTTTTAGAACCCCTGTTTATTTACGTCTCTTCTTCCCCTCTCTAATTTCTAAAATCAGTAAATTATTCCCTCATGAATACAATCATTGGGTAGTGTTTAGTAAAAATAGGAAAACCATTTTTTTAAAAACTGCATTAAATTTTTTGAATCTATTTAGTTTCTCAGTTTTCTTCAAATCCTTCAATCAGATCCTGGTCCTACGTGTGGTCCTATCTTCTTTTTTTGATAATAGCTGGTTGTCTTTAAACTGAATATAAATAGTAGCTTGTCAAGATGTACAATAAGGAAAGCAGAAACTGCAGACAATTCCAAAACCCCGTTGCACAGCATAGGAAACTTAAGAAGTGTAGAAAGAGGTAACCATATAGTCTGAGTTGTATAAGTGTCGAATGATACCAAATTCTGAATTTCTAGTAACTACCACTTTATGGAAAAGAATATGTCGAATCCAGGAGTTTTAGAACAGACTACATACCTAGTACACTGATCGTGCCTTCTTGACATAAGGTTGAGATTTTGACTCTTAAAGCTCTCACCTACTACTTATGGGAATCAAGAGTGGTTATGAAAGAGACATGATGGCTTATAAAGAAAAGCAAAAAAGCGAGTATATAAACAGAAGGGTGGGGGGAGGGCTGAGTTGAGAATGGAAAATCTCTGTCAAGCATCCCATTCTTTTGGTTTTTGGGTGAGGATTTCTAGTTTTCTAGTAGAAGTATGAAACGAGCCATCAAAACCCATCTTCAGCTACTAACAAGCAACCAAGAAAGGCCCTTGAGAATATCAAGGTAAAAAAGTTCAGAAGGGGAAGGACGGAAGCATATTGAACTATGATAGGAAAAAGCTAATAAACAAAATGAGCAAAAAGCACAGATTTAAAGAATCTATATCTAAGGAACCAATTAACAAGAACTTGATACTTCCAATTTTTGCCATCTTGGAGAGTCTCATATCATTCATGCTCTGCGTTTTGGAGAGACTTAGAATGGATAAGGACAGAGAAATAGATTGCCTACCATGGCAGGTGAATTATCATCATAATATAGTGAAGGGTTCAATGTCATCAAATCAAAATGAAAAAGGATTTTAAAGTCATAACCCCTATAAGCAATCAGATTAAAAAGAAAACATTTTAATCTAATGGTGGATTGTTGTCATTCAACCCATATTGTTTCCATAACCAAGGAATCTCTTGGCAATAAATAGCAATTGTATTAGCAATCATCCCCTAGTAAGCTCCAGAGGAAGGGCTTTTTGAAACAACTCATTAACCAATTCACTCACAATCAACATTCTAGATTGCTTTTTATTAGTCTCTGCTACAAGCTACTCTTCATGAGATCAAGGAGTCCAATAGCTGACAAATACTGTTTCATCCTCCAATGAAACTACGGTTTCTGGTACACAGGAAATGAAGAGAATATAATATGATTCATGCAACTCACATTTCTTCTTGAGGAAGAAGCTAATTAACATCACTTGGATGCTCACCTCTTTCCCATACATACTGCTGATCTTAAATCTAACGGTCAGTTTTTTATGTTGATATGGCCAGATCTGAATCTAGATCTAATGGTTCAGAATTTAAGCAATAATTGTCTGATATAAATAATTCTTACAACAAGAAATCAGACATAAAAAAACTAAGTATTTGAAATTGATGGATTAAGTTGATTGGAGAGAGTTGATGGGTGAAGTTGATTGGAGAGAGAGAGAGAGAGAGAGAGAGATAAGTCTTTCCTGAAATAGGATTTGAGCTTTAAACCAATGGATAGGATGGGATTAGTTTAAAGAGAAATAGTAGGAGCAAAGAAGGGGAAAAGAGTAATAGCTGTAGGAGGGGAATAGAGAAGTTAATGAGAGGGAGATACCAACTTAGAGCAAAAAGGATGAAGAGGGCTATTGTGGTTGAGAGAGAAATATCTTAACCAAGCCAATTCATTCCACTCATACCCCTTATCACTCTCTTACTCCAAGGCCGTGTTTGGTTACACTCACTGAAAGTAATTTTATTGTTTTCTTGCTCACAAAAGCAGATTGTGAGCAGAATTGCATTTGACAAGCTGGTCTGTTTTTCTACTCGGAGAGAGTAGTTCTGGGTCAAAAACTGCTCAGTGAGCACATTTGGCAGGGCAAAAATTTATTGCTTTTACTGTTTATGAACACTTCCGTCAAAAGAAAAAACAGGACTTTATCTGTCGCAACACCACCATCTCCTACAATGGTGCTTTCACCTATAACTAAAACACAGCCGAACATATCTGAACAAAGTAGAAGCTCAGGTCTGAAACCAGCGAAGGAAGGAGCTAGCAGCAGAGAGTCAACTCAGAAGCAACGAGAAGGAGAGCAGCGGTGATCAAACAAACAGAGAAGAATGCCAGAACGATGATGGGGTTCTGATCCTAAAAAGAACATTTAGATAAAAAATGAAGCTAGACATTCAGATCTGAAACGCAACAGAACACTCAAGAAAGCAGGAACGAAGCAAAGCCCCATTACTGAGAGAAATATGCAGGGAAGAAGAAGGAACCAGTTCCAAAACGAAGTAGAACACTCAAATCTGAAACGAAACTGGAAACGCAGCAGGAATGATTAAGTTCATAAAAGAAGAACCAGGGAATCAAGAAAGAAAACATTTAAAAATAAAAATAATGTTACAGAAATATATAAAACTCTCTTCAAGTGAATGAATAGGATTAAAGCATGGAACCAAAAAATAAGACCAAATAAATCTTCTTAAATCTCAATAAACGAATACAGAAATAATTTTCTCAGAAACTGAATGGAAGAAAATAAAGCAACCCGGGTTGAGTCTTACCGTACCTTAAATTTCTGCTTATTGCCTTTATCCCTAAATTGTTAGTTCCTATATTCCATTTAGACTCCATTTGTTCCAAGTAAAAACCCCGGAAAAGAAAAATTTTGAGGTTAAATTTGTTTGAAACATATAATGCCAGAAACAATGCAGCCATGGTCTTGAAGACACCACTTCCTTCCATTGATTTCACATTTTGTTGGCAGTACACTGCCTATTCATTAGTTCTGTTGCAGCAGTACTACTTATTCTAAATTTATTTTCTGCTATCTAGTTACTATTTTCCAGTCTCACTAACTAATTTGTCCTTCATTGTTACTAAAATTGTCCTATGTTCTAATATTGATCCTTACTTTCTATTTTCTACAAGGTTTCTAAATTTGTTTTTGAAAAAGTCTCTATTTTCTAGGCAGTGCTACAACTTCAGATCCAACCATTGGATTGGAACCATATTTTGACGGTTTATTTCCCTATTCCATATTGTCCTCCAACCTAGATTACAACCCCATCAGATTCCTCAGTTTCAAGTTATTTCAGATCTCTCTATTCTGGTTCCTAAGGATTTGTCCTGCAATCTTTACTTGTGATATATTTTTAGTCTCAACCTAACATAGAATTGATGGATGAAAGAAAGAGGGCCTGAAAGTTTACCTGTACAGATAGACTGTCAAAATCTAAGCCAGCTTATGCAACGGCCTCAATTATCAGCTATTCAAATTAATATGTGATCAAGATTAATATATATAATACTTAAGATAAACAAACCAATAAAATTTAATAATTTGTAACTTACATAAGTTAACTGAACACTGTGAACTACCTCTACCCAAGAGCCCTTGGGTGATAATTTCTATTTGGTGCTTCATTGCATCCATTTCTATCAACCTTTCTTTCAAAGTATCCATTTCTACCAACTTTTCTTTCAAAGTGTCCATTTCTGTCAATTCTTCTCTCACAATTCTAAGCTCTTCCCTCAATTCTCGTACTTCTCTTTGCGCTTCTTCTTGCTCGTCGTCTTGCCTCAATATTTCTGGGTGTGGTGCCAAAAGTAGTCGGCTTTACACCTAAGCCTTGACCAAACACTCGGCCACTTGAATCTGGGCCGACCACTACCACAAACGCTTTGTCTTGGACAGGTTTCATTTCTCTCATTTCTGGGGGTTGTTCCTCCAATTTCTCATCAATCTTGTTCTACAAACCAATGTAAAATAGGTTAACATCAGAATAGAAAAGAACATACATTCCATACTTAGTACTCATTCCTCTCCCTCTTTCTCTATTTCTCCTTCTCTTTTTATTAAATAATCATAAAAATTTCATTGATCTCGAAGACATACAAATATGAGACAAGAAAGAACTCCGAAAGGAAGAACCAACAGAGAGAGGGAGGAAAAAAACATGCACAAAAAAGTAACATATATGACTCACTCGGAAAAATCTCAAGCATCACAAATTGAGAAGAGAAAAAGGAAAAAAATAGGGTCCCAAAATCTGATAATGAATTGCTTTCAAAAAATACAGCAACAGTGAATGAAAGGGGTTGAGATTACTATCAAACAACAGCCTTGGAATACTTACTATGATTTCTCTCGCAGCCTGATCTATGATGCTGCCATCTCTCCTTGTATGAGTTCTCTTAAATAATTGTACTCTGGAAGGTCCCTCGCCATCTGGGTCTTCAACCCTCATGTCTTCAGCCACCTGTGCAAAGCTCCTCCTGCCGGCTGTATGAGACATAGTTTGTTTCGATCTACTCTCTTTATTCTTTTTTAGATTTATCCTATCATACATAAAACCCATAAGCAAAATATGTATCATAATTATTTCAATCAAATGAAATTATGTTAATACATTGATTAAAAAAAATCATATTACCTGCCATTGTGAAGATGTCCACCTCCCAAGGAGGTACTCCCACTGAGTTTGTGGAATTTCTACAGGATTCATAGGGCGAGGGGCAATCAATAGATTAGGATATTTTTCCTCTGTCATTTTTTTTAGTTCTCCCTTGTAATCCCGCCATGAGTGGCCAATTCTCATTAACACAACATGTTGGGCTGAGTCCGACACATTGTACTTTTCCTATTAAACATATTGAATTAGTAGATAGAAGTATAAACTCATCAACAATAACAACATATATATCTATGCATTCTTAGTTCCTTTATACATACATATAAGATGTGATATCACCATACCTTAATCCTATCCCATGTATCTTCTTTGTAATGCTTCGGAATCAATCTCCAATCATGATAATCTAACGGTAGTAGTGTTGGGGTCCTAGCAAGAGTACCACAGAATGTGGCAAATTCAGCTCCGTAATCACCAACTATAACATCAAAATCATTTATCCGCATATCTTTTTTTATCAGTACTTGGCCTATTATAGACATGGAAGGCTCTTGTATGGCCTCTCTTACGCCCTACAATAAAAAAAATATGACATTATTAGTAAGCAAAATGGTATTCATTTAGTAATTAGCATAATTATTATATTTTTAAAATTAGAAACTGAAAGTTATACTTCTAGATAACGATGACGAACTATGGCCCTCAAAATTAATACTAGGGCCCTCAGAGCTAGTATTAGGGCCCCCGAAACTCTGGTGCTCATTCATCTCCTAAACCTGCATTGGAACAAGATCACAATCACAGTAAGTATATCAGATATATCAATTATGAACTTACATAAATAAATAAAAGTTTAGCACAATAAACACCTTACCTTGAAAAGTCATAATAATAAAAGGATATACAATCCATAAAATAATTATCAAATTATTATTGGAGAGTTGCATCAACTGTTGTTCCTTCTAAGTCTATCCTTTCCCAACTAAGATCAACACCACCAATATTTACTCGTCTCAGATCCCTAGTCTGCATGTTCATATGTTGATAATCTTGAGTAAAGTATTCTTCCACAACAACATTCGTATCAAACACATCGCGCACTGATGCACTGAGAGCAATAGCCCAGCCTTTGTTGAGGGGGTCTGACACATAAAATACTTGCTTTGCTTGGCTAGGAAAGATAAATGGGTCATCAGATAAATGTCGACCGGTATGCATTAAATGATTGAAGTTCACCCGTGTAAAGCCAATAGGTTCTTTGAACACTGCCCTATCGCTTGTTTCAACCCAATCACAACGGAATAGCATTACTTTTAGGTCCGCTGAATATTCCATCTCAACAACTTCCTTCAACACACCATAGTAATGCACATTTCCATCACAAGGTCGAGTATCTCTACGACGAGGGTTGCTTGATGTTATTGCGGTTACTAAGACCCCGCTATTTTGGGTTCGTCGATTAGCTTCACGATCCTTGGTGTGGAAACGTATACCATTCAATATGTACCCCTTATACTTTTTTACTTCCTGATTGGGACCCTGGGCTAGCCTTTGAATAATGGGAGGTATGATTTCTCCACTTTCGCGTAGCTTGTCCACCTATTTGATTCAACATTAGTTGTTATGGAGATAATCAAATGTATGTTTTTTCAATATTAAATAGATTAAAGCAAAAAAATTTAATACTGCTTACATGACTTCTAAACCATTCTGTGAATTGCTCTGCATGCACCTTATCTCTTTGTTCTTATCGAACCCTATGGCCTAGGTTCTCTTTTAGCTCTTCCAAATGGAGCCTACAATTAGAGAAGTCTTATTAAAGTTGGAATAAAGACTTGAAGTGAAGTAACATTAATCATGACACTTACTTTCGATATGTATCAATGGGTTCGTAATGCAATAGAACATATCGATGTGCTTGTACAATCTCTTTCCACTCTAATCGCACCATCGCAGCACGCCCTAATGGTCTACCTTTGCATGAGAATGCCCAATGTTGCTGCTCTACCTGTAGATGTTCGTTATCAACATTCCTCTTTGGATGGGTTAATCGGGTCTCGAGTCCTTTGATATGCAGAGCACAAAATTGTAAACATTCATTTGCAATGTATCCCTCTGCAATAGACCCTTCTGGGTGCCTTGCATTACGCATGTAATCCTTGAGGGTCTTGTTGAACCTATTGATACGCATAATTAGTACATGGGAACAAAAATATAAAAGATAAAACAAACATGTGAACTTGCAGCAAGGATATTAATGACTAACCTTTCAAAAGGATACATCCACCTATAGTGGACGGGTCCACCCAATAATATCTCCCGTGGTAAATGAACCATTAGATGAACCATAACATCAAAGAATATAGGAGGGAAGATCCTCTCTAGATTGCATAGGGTTTCTGCAATACTGGCTTCAAGTTGGTTCAAATCTTCGGTTTTAGCAACTTTCACACATACACTTCGAAAGAAAGCGCACAATGACAACAACACCAACTTAACATTCTTCGTTGGATGTACCCGTATTGATAGAGGAAGGAGTTGTTGCATTAAAACATGACAATCATGGCTCTTCATTCCAGACATATCCCTTTCAGTAACTTTCACACAACGTGATAGATTTCCAGAATACCCATCAGGCACCTTCAAACCATCTAAAGCTTTGCAAAACTGTTCTTTTTCTACCTTAGACATTATATAGCTTGCTGGAGGTATAATCACTTTAGTGCTCCCCTCTATCCTCTGCGGATGCAAAGATGGTCTAATGTTCATGTCTTGCAAATCTAGTTGGGCCTCCAACTTATCCTTTGATCTATCTTTTAATTCCAACAGTGTACCAATGATGTTGTCACATACATTCTTTTCTATATGCATGACATCCAGATTATGACGGAGTAGATTATGCTTCCAATATGGCAACTCAAAGAATACACTTCTCTTCTTCCAATTAAAAGGTAGTTCAGTTCGACCTCCAACTCTCTTTCGTTTACCGGTATCATTCTTATTAGATCCCTTACCAAATGCAGAAAATTCTACACCTTCCATTTGAGCTAGCGAAGCAATACCTGAAAGGGGCTGTGGTGCTACCCCAAACTCAACACAACCATTGAAACCTCTCTTATCCAATCGAAATTTATGATTTCCTTCTAGGAATCGATGATGGCCTAGGTAGCATTGCTTATGGCTGTGTTTCAACCAAGTTGACATGGTCTCTTTGTTGCAACAAGGGCACGCCAATGCACCCTTGGTGCTCCAACCTGAAAGATTGGCATATGCAGGAAAGTCGTTGATTGTCCATAAGAGGCAGGCACGTAAATGGAATGACTCTTTCTTCAATGAATCATAGGTGTCAACACCATCCCACAATAATTTTAATTCATCAATCAAAGGCTGTAAATAAACATCTATATCATTTCTAGGCTGATTTTTACCTAGAATTAGTAATGTCAACATGAACGATGTTTGTTTCATGCACTTCCATGGTGACAGATTATATAGCACCACAATAACAGGCCAAATGCTATATGAATTCTTAATATCATTTAAAAGATTAAATCCATCACTTGAAAGCCCCAACCTAACATTTCGGGGATCCGCACTAAAAGTTGGATGCAGTCTGTCCAAATCCTTCCATGCTTCTACATCTGCAGGATGACGTATTTTCCCATCATCCATACGTCCATCTTTATGCCATCTCATTTCAGATGATGTTACTGATGACTTATATAATCTTTGAAGCCTTGGTATCAGAGGAAAGTGGCGTAATGTTTTTGTTGGAGCTTTGGATTTGGGTGTATATCTTGATGCCCCACATTTGAGACAAGATTTTTCATTAGATGCATCCTTCCAATATAGCATACAATCTTTGGGGCATGCATCGATCATGTTGTAACTGAGTCCCAAATCTTTAAGCATCTTCTTTGCTTCATATAAAGAATTCGGCAAGGTATTATTTTGTGGTAGTGCTTTCTTCAATAAATCCAACAACATAGAGAAGGACTTGTCACTCCAACTGCATAGGCACTTTATGTGATATATTGCAACAGTAAATGACAATTTTGTGAACTCGTTGCATTCTGGATACAATGCCTTCTCTGCTTCTTGCATCAATCTATCCAATTTTTCTGACTAATTTTCTATTCCCTCTATGTGTCCACTTGTGCTACTACCACCAGCTCCTTCAAAGGCTTCACTAGGAAACACATCTTGAAGTATGTCATTTATGTTAATAATCTCTTCATCTTCTTCATCTTCTTCATCAACCACAATGTTTTCTATTATTGTGGTATTTGAAGGTATAACTTCCCCATGGGAACTCCACACCGTATAGCCAGCCATAATTCCATCAACTATCAAGTGCTCAAACACTTCATCTCGTGTTCCCAGTCGTCGATTAATGCAATTATACACGGGCATGAAATCTTCTCCCCTATGGGTACTGTGGAAAAAGCAAAGTCCAGGAAACCATTTACACCAGCTTCATATTGATCACCCGAACGGAATATACGATCTCGTGATCTATGAACCCAACTCCTATCCATTTGATTGTAGCCTAACCACCTCACAAAACCTATTACAAGAGAATGGTATCATACAAAATCTGAATGAGACCAGATGATCAGATTCTAAAGATTTGGAATCTTTAACAAGTTGTCTTTAAGAGAATTAAAGACATTAAGAACGTAAAACAAGTGGACGTTGAGAACGTAAAACAAGTGTAAAAAATAGACATAAAATCTTAAATGGTTTCTTTTTGTTTGTTTGTTTGGGATTTTTGGATTTCTGTTCCAATTTTTATCTGTTTGTTTTGGATGGTTTTATGGAACTACAGATGGACAAATGACACCCAATGAGAAATAACTGTATGTAAAATATAGCAGCAACATAGCATAGGGGAAGAAATAGTGAATCTCTTTATTTAAGATTGTTGGTCTTACCCCAGAGTAGGAAATTCATTTACCATATCTGTATTGACTAGCAAATTTAGAGATTCTTCTTCTTCTTTTTTTAAATTCCTTTTTTGCATTAGATTTAATCTTTTCTTTTTTTTTCAGTCTTGTAGTGCCCTTGACTCAAAGGTATCTCTCTCTCCAAACACATCTCTAGTGCCAGAAACAAAACCTTTCACTCCTAAGGAAGAAACAGACAATCTCACCTATTGTGCTGATTGTATCTCCAATTTTGAAAAAGAGGCAGCCATATTCACATCAGGCCAGCAAAACCCATCTTCCTCTCTTCTTAGCTCTTGCAATTCCAAAGACATGGTCAAGGGTCTAACCAACTTGCCTTACTGGTTGCAGCCATATAAAGCTGACACCCATCACAAGGTAAAGAGATGTTGATGATGATGTTTTAAACAACTTTCAATTAAGTTCTCTTCCTCTGTTCTTACAACGTGTCTCCTTTATTAATATTTTATTTTTTTCAGGATGATTTGGTTGAATTGAAGAAAAGATGGAACAGGTTATGCCACAGCCTACACCATCCAAGGCCTAATCAGATCCTCCACAAGAAAGGCTCTTCCTTATTCAACAACCAAAACTCAAGTGCCAGCATTTTCCCTGAATCGACTTCGATTTCTTTCACGGAGTCTATATTGGAGACCAACCATATCACAAGCATTGCATCTCAATTGAGAAGTCACCAGTCACGAACAATTGAATTTGGTTTCACTAATGAAGAGGCATGGGAACACCAGCAGTCAGAATTGAGCTTGGATTTTCTGAAAAGCATGGAAAGCCAGGAAGTGAAGACCACTCTTGCTCTTGGCAATCCTCTTTTCTCTGATTCCATGGCATCCAAGGTTCAAAAAAGGAAGGAAAGATGGACCCAAAAAGAGATCTCTGTAAGCTATTGCAAGAGAATATCCCTTGGCAATCTGCGATAATCCCTTCCATTGCAGAAGCTTTAATAGGTTCCTCCAAATTGTCCGAGAAGAATGGGAATTGGTTTCTAATTCGAGGGATGGATTGTATAGGAAAGAGAAGACTGGCACTTGCAACTGCTGAGTCAATTTATGGGTCTACTGATCACCTTGTCCGCTTGAACAAAGGAAGAGAGAACAAGGACACCCAATTGTCTGTAATCCTCATAGAAGCCTTGAAAGAGGACCCAAAATGTGTTGTTCTATTGACACACAATTTTTTCAGATGAAGTTCTTTCTATAAATTACTATAACAGCCCAGCCAGCCTCTCTTGTATCAGTCGCAAAACAACCTGACTCACTGATGAGGATCAGAGAGTCAGGTTGTGTTAATTCTAAGTAATCCAACATTGAGGGGGATGGGACAAGAAGCTTAGAATCATAAAACTAAGATGAGAGGGATAAAGTTTCAAATCAGAAATCCACCGATTTACATTCCTCATAACATAAGTGGGGTTAGGAAGGGAGGGAGATTGTGAAAAACAACATTGATTCCAGGTTAACCAAATGAAATAACATGTAGTAGAAAAGATGGATAAGAAAGATTGTTTATCTTGAACCTGGGATGAGAGTGAGAACAGCAGAGAACTAAGAAGATTAAGAATATGCTAGGGCTGAACAGAAGAGATTGTTTGGGATTACTCCATTATCAGTTCTAACTACTCCAGTCACTCTCAATGTCTAGACTGAATTCTGAAGTGAATGATTTTCCAATCATTGACTACATTAGACAGCTGGGGGTAAAAAAGAAAAAAGCCCAAACAATGGACCACCCATCCAAGTGGGTCAGTCTGTGGCTATTAAGTACACTTTAATAGCCAACGTTAGTTAAGTGCGTTACCCAAAAAAAAAGTTTAGTGTTGTCCCTTATCTAAATAGAATTGCACTGGTTTCGTTAGAGTATGTAGAACCCATGAAATCCGCCGCTGGGTATCTCCTTAGAGAGAGAAGTTGTGGCAGAGCCGGTCAATGCCATACTATTGTCAACGAATCCCAACATGAAAGACTCACCAAAGCACAATAAAACTGATACCTCAGGAAGAGACAATACAATAGTGCAACACTGCAACCATTAAATTCAGAACAAAAATAAAATAAAATAACCCAGATAGTGTTCTTTCTCCCTAAAGGAAAACACAAAGTAAACTATTTATAAACCCTATCAAATAAATCTTGGAGCCTCCGTTGTACTGGTATACCAATACATTTTCCCAGCATTAAAAACAAAGAAAGTTGTTGCAAGACACCTTACTCCGAATGGTTTAATCTTTCCACTTTTTTCTTCCTATTCTTTCTACTTCTTTTTTTTTCCTTAAAGCCCTTGTGTCTGCCCCAATTCCTGTCTTGATCCAGGAGTGTTAATTGGCCAGTCCATAAGTAATTTACATCTGAACACATAAGATAGCCATCAGGACAGTATTTGAAATTTAACAAATGCTACACTCAAGCCCACCCTATGTGCATCCATACCCTGGTCCCACTTCAAGCGATCAATAATGAGAATTCTGGCAGTTGGTTAGGATCACCAAACTAGAGCATTCTTTACTTTTATCAGCCTCATATAACGAGACATTCTCCATTCTTTTAACGGTATCTTTTCCCTACAAAATTACAATGCAAGAGGTGTTGGTTAGCTAACCTCTAGGGGAGATCTACAAAGACAGAGGCCTCCAGTAACCATGAAATTAACACCCTAAACCATGTAATGTGAAAGACATTCTTCAATTTTTTTTTCCCAATAGAATTTTTTAATGCATTAAACATTCTACAATGAAGGCTCAGTGTACTAAGTCAGCAAATCATGGCAACCAAAAGGGAAAATTAGATTCAAAGTACAAAAACTTCAATATAAAATTATAGCCTTGGAATGACTTGCGCCAAATTCAAACTTCTTAATTTAATCATCTAAAGCTGAGGGCAAAAGTAACGGATCTCTTCAGGGAAAATATTCAGCAGACTCAAACTATATCTAATGTCTGTCTATAGGGATAAAAAGCTAATAACAAGTAAAGTAATGAAAAAATTGAGGTGAAATTTTACACTGCAATAAAGTGAAAAAAGCAAAGGCTCTAGAATGCTATTTTGATCTTTAATCCAGGCAGTCTTGCAGGTTTCTAAATAGATGTTGGGAGTCTAATTTCAGGTTCTATCATATGGGTCATGTACAGGCTGAATAAGTCATGTGATTCCCATTCCTATCGCAACGCCCCATAGATTTCAACATTCAGTTGAAGCATACAATCACTTACCCTATAGTGTACTTTGATTCTATCACCTTTATGAGCTTGAATGTCACAAGATTCTGGCTTAAACTGCAAATAGAAAGAGCAGAGGAAATAGGAGAGAAAAGAGGAATAACAAGAGTAAGAACGTACTAAGTACCTCAGAGTAGGAGATGTTCCTCGAGCAGGGAGGACAAGAGCAACACCAATGTCAACTATAGCAGGCTGGAGCTCTTGGCAGCGGTGGCCGGAGCAACACCAACCCTAGAATCCTCCCCTTATTCCTCAATCAGTTGTTTTAGCCCCCAATTGTCCACAACGGTTGCAGCGGGAGAGAGATTGAAAGAGATTTGGGAGAAATCTCAGAGAGAATGTGAAGATTAGATAAGGAAGAG